>NC_054826.1:37668851-38274018 GCF_018345385.1 Vulpes lagopus | reverse complement strand
TATATACACTTAACTTATTGACAACCAAAGTCCTCTACCCTTAAGGAAAGGGCCTGAGGTCTTCTGTCTGTCTCCCATTCCCCTAATGATACTCCCTAGTACAAAAAAGTCCTCCTCTAACTGCCATATCTCTGCCTATACAACATCCTCTGCAATGTTCCCAGAGTGAAACACTCCTTCCTCTGTGCTCCCATAGACTTTACTCATGTTGCTTTCAACCACTGTGCATAACATACCATAGTTCATTCAATAAATTCATTTATCCAACCAATATCTGATGAGGTCCTCTTATTGCCAGATACTGTACTAGGACATTTTGTTGTTGTTTATCAGGGATGACACATTATGATCATATCTTCTGTGAACAACTTAATAAAAAGTTTCTCAAACTGGAATTCATATTCTCTTCTTTGTGACCCCTTTTGCTAAAAACATGAGGTATAAGACATTGCTCTCATGTAATTTTCTTTTTAAGAAAAAGATTTTATTATTTTAGAGAAAGAGCGTGCACAAGTATGAGCAGGGAGAGAGGCATTCGGAGAAATAGACTTCCCCTGAGCAGGGAGCCTAATGCAAGATTCAATCCCAGGACCCTGGGATCATGACCTGAGCTGAAGGCAGATACTTAACTGACTGAGCCACCCAAGCACCCTCCTTGTGTCATTGTCTTTTGTCTGTTAATTACAGCAAGAAAAAATGTATGCAAAAAACGTCTGTCTGTGCAACACTCTGTGAAGGCACCCCTGCCCATTTGGTGGCAGCTGTCCCTATTTCAGGCATTATGCATTCACTCATTTATTTACCACGTATCAATTGAATATGTCCTCTGAGCCAGGTGCTCTGGTATGCACTGGGGGTTCATGTGTGAACAAGAGAGATACAGGCTATGACTACATACTCTAACAACGAATCACAAAGACTATGATGAACAAATAATCCCATAAACAAATAGTAATTGGTTTCTTTGAAAAATGACAGAACACATTCTTTTTCAGTATTTGCTTGGCATGCCAACCCTGTGCCTTAGAGGTTAGAAAATGTCATAGCACAATTTCAAGATTAAACTTAGTCTTAACTCTGAATAAGAATCAGAATATCTCTCCACTTGAATAAAGTCCACACAAGACTGTAAGGAATCTTTAGATGGAATCTCCTCCCTACAGCCCTGCAACCCAGTGCTTTAGCGGGAATGTCTTGAGCAGGCAGGGAGACCCAGGGTGATTGCATATGCAGACCATCTCCTCCCCTAGAGTCTGAAAGGAAAGTAGCTGCCAGTCACTCTGTTGTGGGTTATCTTGAAAAGAACTCCGACTGACCTGGAGCAGGGAGGTTATCAAATGCTGGTAACTGTCATTAGTTTTCAGATGGAATTCTCAGAAATCAGAGAGTTGTTTAATTTGTATGCCAGGAAGGAAACCTTAGTCACCCAGCTCAGCAGCTAGGGCATGAAGAATATTTGATTCTAACATTATCCAAACTAATAAGCTTTAAAACACACACACACACACACACACACACACACACACACACACATACACACAACTTTAAACAGTATCCTCCTAAGGTTGCAAGCGATGTATCTCCTGTGTAGCCAGCCAGGGGGTGTGGTCTGTGTATCCTGCAACCTCTTTGCTCTCCTGCATTAACACCCACAAATTAGTTAGTTTTCCTGCTTTGTCATCCTCTGCCTGGAAAGGGCTGGTTTTTCTAGTCATCCAGTCTGAGGGTCATGTAGAAACAGAGTGAGGGCTTGGCAATATCTGGTTCAACTCTTCTTCTTCCAGGTTCAAAGTAAAAACTCAATAAATAAGTACATTCTCGGTTTATGGAAGAAGTTTAGCTGACTTCCCTCTCTCCAATGAGCAGAATCTTTCTTGAATATTTCCTAATGGACATGGAGGTGTTTCAAGGTTATCTAAAATGTACTTCTGCTTTAAGTACTTAAGACTATGGGTACCTATTTTTTTTTTTAATTTGTTTGTGACTATCAATATCTTTGATAACTTTGCCCCTCAAATCCTCTTACCTGAAAGCATTTGTCCTTTCAGTGTCCATTATTTAAGAAAATAAAAACGAAAAAGTACTGTGAATTGGATTTATAATTTACTGACCTCAAGAATTCCTCAAGAAATTGGAAAACCATGTATGTGACACTTATTTTTACTGTCTACAGGTAGCATCTTGGGGCATTTAGGGATTTGTAGATAAATTGCAATGTCTAATCTACCAATTGGCTTATGGAAACAGCTTGGTATTTGATAATTATAAGCATAAGATATTATATGTTCCACATGAATGGCACAAATATTAAAAATTGTCCCAAGGAAGGAGAGATTGCTACAGTCTGTGGTGGACCTATGGGTCCTTAGATCTAACACTTGAGCTTGGCAATAGAAATTTAAGAGAGTTACCAACATGGAAACTCAGGGAAAGGCCAAGAGGGTTTTTACTGAAATCCCTCAGGGAAAGGCCAAGAGGGTTTTTACTGTGGGCAGACACCATTAAATGCTTTTGCCAAGTAAGGAACATGTATAAGCTTTAGAATCAGACCTACCTGAGTGCTCATGAGCTGTGTGATCTTGGGCAAGCTACTTAGTACAATCAACACTCAGTTTTCTCTCCAATAAAGTGGGGCCACTCTGCCCTGACACTTCACAGGAGAACTAGGAAGATTGAATAGAATCAAATCAATAAGGGGCAGCATTTTGTGAACTGCAATTTTACCAAATAAATAAATATCATTAATTTTTTAAAGGCCAAGAGATATCCATGGGACTGAATAGGCCATTGTTTTGTTTAGACTTCTTCATTTGCAAGAAGCAGAAGTAATTCTGGCTAACTTAAGCAAAATAGTATCCTGCAAAAATGTAGTGGGAGAGGGGGTAGAGGGGAAGAAGCACACAATGTGACTCCCAGAATCAAAGGAAAGCTGAAGACTCAGAAACAAGAACCAGGAAGCCTCAGTGCAGTGGCCAAGTATTGGTAGCAGCAATTACTTAATAATCTCATTTGTTTTTTCTTCCTTGAGTCATTTTCTCAAGTCAAAGTCCCACAGTGGGAGTGTCTAGTGGGCAGGGCATCTTCCTCTAGAGTCCCCTCAAGATAACAAACCACAGAAGAGAAGTAGTTTCCTGAAAGGAAGTGAGAAGG
This sequence comes from Vulpes lagopus, assembly GCF_018345385.1. NCBI lineage: Eukaryota > Metazoa > Chordata > Mammalia > Carnivora > Canidae > Vulpes > Vulpes lagopus. The sequence goes on along the minus strand of NC_054826.1, from coordinate 38,270,868 downwards.
TTATTAATTTAAAAAGGAGTAGATTGGAAGGTGGGTAGCCAGAAAACAATTGCCCACTACAAATAATTTCAAAAAAATCATTCACACATTTATGTAATCAAATTTATTAATCAACTTGAAATTAATTTATGAAGAATAGTGAAAATAAGCCTAGAAAAGTAAAAGCTGAGTGCAGGGGAAATAGCCTATTCTTATTACTGGAACATAATTCAGCCTGTTTTCTAAATGTTGGCCTTCCCAGTGGCCCTTGGAGAATGAAGTTTGTTGATTCTGGTCCGTAAGTCAGTAAGCATATCTTAACCCCAAAGAGTCATTACACACTAGCACTTGGCCCACTTTCCCTTGCTTTCACTGATACTGCCATTGACCTACCTGGGCTAAACTGGGAACGTTGAGTTGTTTTATGATTGCAGTAACTGATTTGTGTCAAAAAAAAAACCTCTTCCTTCTTTCTGATTCTCTTTCACTTCCCCCATGGCTCATATACTATGGGTATTCAATAAATGTTTGAATATATGGGTGAATGAGTGAATGAAATGAATAAGAGACAGGTGTGCCCCATTTTGGAATGTTGGGATCTAGGACTATGACCATGTTTTCTTTAGTTGAGCCAAAGAATTTCCATATAAATAGTCCTATTCCCATGAATCAAAAGTTAAGATTTGTCCCTGGGGTTTTTCCTAATTGCTTTGAGCAATCTTTACAGAGAGGTCTTCCTTTATCTCCTCATCTATCACCTTTCTATATATATATTCTTCACATCACCCTATCCACTACTAACCTTATCTCAACAAGTGTTGATGGTGTACCTGTTGCCACAAGGTATTATGGGAAATACCCAGAGGGAGCTGGCAGCCTAGTAGAAAAAGCATAGATTCAGACACATAAAGGTTAATGGAAGCATTAGTGTGATGAGGGAGCACATAAAAAGGACACATTTTCATTGGCTGGGGTGAAAGGGTCTGTGGGGATTTGGTAGGCTTCACAGAGGAGGTGGCATAAAAAATATCTTAAATGAGGGATCCCTGGGTGGCGCAGCGGTTTGGCGCCTGCCTTTGGCCCAGGGCAGGATCCTGGAGACCCGGGATCGAATCCCACGTCGGGCTCCCGGTGCATGGAGCCTGCTTCTCCCTGTGCCTGTGTCTCTGCCTCTCTCTCTCTCTCTCACTGTGTGCCTATCATAAATAAATAAAAATTAAAAAAATTTTAAAAAAAAATATCTTAAATGCTTAAAAATTTTAAATACATATATATGTATATTATATATAATAATCTCGATAGGTAGATGATAGATAGAGAGATAGATAGATAGAGTTGCACATTCCTCTTCATTCAAGCCATTAGAAAGCCCCAGTCATAAAATCTTTTTTTTTTTCCAATTGAAGAGAAAGAAAAAAAAGGGGGGGGGGGAATCCTATTATGTCCTCTCCTGGTGGACAGATAGGATAGAGGGTATTCTCAATCTGGATAATTTTATATTTCCTTAGCTTGGAATTGGTTCTAGAGCAATTCTCAGTTCTACCACCAGAAAATATTGGGGAATGTCTGTAAACATTTTTGGTCACCACATTATGTCAGAAAGAGAGGGTGCTACTAGGATCAAATTAGTAAAGGCCAGGAATACTGCTAAACATCAAAGAATTATCCAGCCTGAAATGTCAATGGTGCCAAAGTTGAGATACCCTCGTCTTAAAATGCCTTGACTGCCTACCAACTAGATGTTTATGTAGATACCAGAAAAAAGGAGGCAAGTGAGCCAATGACTATAAGGCAAACCTTACATAAAATATAAGTCTTTTAGATACAATCAAATCAAAACATTTTATGGAGGCAAATAAAAGGTCAGAATGACAATATGATGTAGTTTAGTTTTTTTATGCTTCCTTGTTTGACCCACATTAAGAAGGGTGATGGTATCATGATAATGGTAATAATGAAGATTTCTAGGCATTGGGGCTTGTTCGTTTTTTTATTAAGATATAATTGACATATCTTTTAGGTATAAAAGGTTAGGTTTAGGTTTTATAAAAGGTTAGGTTTAGGTTTTAGGTATATATGATAATTTGATATTTGTACATGTTATGAAATCACAATAAGTCTAGTTAACATCCATCACCTCACAGTTACATTTTTTTCTTGTGATAACTTTTAAGATATCTCTTAACAACTTTCAAATATACAATGCAATATTATTAACTATAATCACCTTACTTATTTTTTTTAAAGATTTTATTTATTTATTCATGAGAGACACAGAGAGAGGCAGAGACATAGGCAGAGGGAGAAGCAGGCTCCATGCAGGGAGCCCGATGTGGAACTCGGTCCCGGGACTCCAGGACCACGTCCCAGGCCAAAGGCAGATGCTCAACCACTGGGCCACCCAGGCGTCCCACCTTACTTATTTTTTAACTGGAGATTTGTACCTTTTGACCCTCTTTACCCATTCCCCCTTCCCCCATTCCCCCACCTCTGGCAAACACCAATCTGTCCATATGAGCTCAGTTTTGGGGGGCTTGTTTTTTAATTCCGTACATATGAATTTATTTATTTTATCAGGTATTTAGATTATAGAAAGTGGGAAAGGGACATAGAAAAGGAAATAGAGCCAAGGGGAAATCTTTTTTTTTTTTTTAAAGATTTTATTTATTTTTTCATGAGAGATACAGAGAGAGAGAGGCAGAGACACAGGCAAAGGGTAAAGCAGGCTCCATGCAAGGAGCCCGATATGGGACTCGATCTTGGGACTCCAGAATCACGCCCTGGGCTGAAGGCAGGTGCTCTACTGCTGAGCCACCCAGGTGTCCTCCAAGGGGAGATCTTAAATACTAATCTTGTCTTTGTGCATCAAAATAACACCATTTTTAGGAGAGCTAGTGTGTGACATCAGAAGTCCCATGGTTAAAGCCTGCCTTCTCACTTTGCTAGCTGTATATCATTGGGGTAATCATCAGATCACCTCAACCTTAGTTCCTTCACTTGTAAAACAGAGATAATAATAATCCCTACCTGATAGAGTTATCACATGATTTAAAGGCAATAGCATCTATAAAATAGTTGGTTCTTGGCATATAATAAGCATTCAATAAGTGCTGGAGCAATAATGATAAAAACAGGACAAAGAGGATTAAGTGAATTGATGATGGTGACAATGATGACCATGGTGCAAACGATGATGATAATTGGCTCTGAATTGCAATGATGTGAATGGTAGTCATGGCTCTGTTACTTACCACCCCAAGACAGTTGCTTTACTTCAGTTTCTGTTTGCACATCTGTCAAAATCTCCTACAGTTACTGTGAAAACTAAATGACAGGTGCCTGGCACATTGTAAGTATTCAAGGGAGGTGGATCTGGCCTGAAGAGCTGCAGAGTCACGCACACTCCTCTCTGGAAGGGTTCCCCAGGCCTTTTCACTTATTAGTGGGGCTTGCATAGGTAAAGGGCTGAGTCAGAAAGAAATGTTAGTTAGGTGAGCTATGTCCACAAGCTAAGAAGAGCTGTACTGTAATCAATCAGAAGGGAATCAGAAACTCTTGAATGTGGTTAAAATAAGGGCCTTTTAGATTTGGCAGTTCCTGCCATCTCCTTCTGTCCTTGGGCTCTCCAAGCAGCTCCCTGAAGTATCTACAGCAAGTCCTTCAAAGCAAGTAATCCTAAGAGCTTATCTTTGAAGATAGGAAGATCCACATGCCCGTCTCTTACAGCCTGTCTTAGGGAGGGAAGGAAGGAGCCCAGGGAACAGGTAGCTAGAAAGGGCAGGGTCACCTCCCCAGGAAGAGAGGAAGATGGACAGAGGATCCAAGGCCAGTGCCCAGAAGAAAAAGAGAACAAGGGACACTTGAGAAAGAAGGTCACTGGGAAGCCCCAGTGCCGGGACAAGAGAGGCAAACCTCACATTGCTGGCATCTGCCAGGTATGATTCAATAGACACCCGGGACTCACTGCCAGCAGGATCATTAGCTCTGAAACCCGCTGCCACTCATACCTGAAATGAGTTTGGATTTAGATAGCCTGCAATGAGCCGAGTGGTATGGATTGGAGTGAAGCACACGGCTTAATCAGGGGCATGAAAGTAGCTGACAAATTACAGCGTGATTTGTCATCATCTCAGGACTCGGCAAGTGTTTGTCCCTGAAAGAATCGATACCTGGAAAGAAAAGGGCCATATTTTTAGAAACTCCTGGATGGGTAATTTATTTCAAGTGAGTGGAGAGTTTATTTATGTTGGCGCCCCCACAGATCCAATGGACAGTATATTTATACGAAGCCAGAAAATGCTATCATTTCTTCTAATCAATTTGCCCCTTTGAACAGCTGTACCTTGAAGCTTTCAGCAATAAATTCAGTCCCCACACTAAAAGCTCTACGCAGGAAACTATTTCTCACCCCACCTTTAGCATTCCTTTCTTCTACTACATGGCATGTTACATCTGCTAAAACTCTCCACCTGGATTCCGTCTTCTGGGGCACAAATGAGATGGACAGGGAAGGTGGCATTAGCCCCATTCTACAGACAGGAGACCAAGGCTCAAGATGTAAAAGGAATATTAGCCCATGTGGGTAGAAAGCAAGATCTCCTCTCCTCTAGTGGTGCCCTTCCCCCATTGGCTGTAAGATTTTGCATAACTAGATATCTAATGCAAGAGAAATCATGGAGAAAAAAGGCAAGCATGCATCTGAAGTACTTTGCTACAGGAATGTTCGCTGGGGGGTAGTATGCGTTGAAAGTAAAGCACAGAGGGCCTCCAGTCAGACTTGGATTCAAATCCCACTCCTGGGACAGCTATTGGCAGCCTGCCTACCCTTCTGAGCCATGGTTTTTCCATCCCTAAAGAGGACATAATTAGTATTCCTACTTTATAGAATAATTGTAAGCTTAAAAATAAATAATATATGTGAAGTTCTCATCACAGCATCTGGCAGAAACAAGAGTACAGTAAATGCTGTTTATTGTGTTTTATTAGCTACAATTTCCACAGCATGTTCATAGTAGAAAAACAAATTGAGACCATATAAATGTGCCATAGTGAGATGGTGAAATAAGTATTGTGGCCTTCATACAATAGGTTTCTATATAGGTGTTAATAAAACTATATAAAAAATTAAAGATGTAAAAATTTCCAACATGTGTGAACACCATCTCATTTTTTGAAATTCATAAATCTGTGTGTGCCCATACATAACATGTATGTGTTTGTATATTTTTAAAATTATATGTATGTATTAAACCCTAGAAGTATTATATACACAATATTAATTCTGATTACCTCTAGGTGTGTAATTTATAATCTTTTCTATTATGTCTGTGCTGCCCAATGTGGTAGCCACTTGCCACATGTAGCTATTTAATTAAAATTGAATATAATTTTCAAATTAATTTCTCGGTCATACCTTCACATTTCAATAGCCACATGTAATTAGTCGCTCCCATATCCAACAGTGCTGACTTAGAACACTTCTATGATCACCGTAAGTTCTATTGAATAGCGCTGGTCTGGAAACTCAAATCCAGACCTGCAAAGAACTGTGGGCTGAGCAGGACCCTCCCTCTCCCATGCCTCCAACTTTCCAGCATTTTCAGTGTATCTGCTTTGTCCTTCTTAATGAGGATTTCACTTTTCTTCTAACATTTTACAGCTATCACAGCATGACAAAGTGGGGATTGTCTTGATCCTATTGAAACTAGATCCTCTGACTTAATCACCTCCTGGTGTTCTCTCCCTCACAGGACGTACAGTTTGAACCTGAACATTTCTGCAACACCATTGTGTGTGAGAAACCAAACAACCACCTCAACAAATTTAAGGGTTATATGTAAGTACCTAATCCACCTGTGCTGTTGGTAACTATTTCCCCTGCAGCCAGAACACATCTTTCTTTGACGGCCAAAGAGATAAGCATCTGGGTCCTGAGGACTTGTCTTTCTTTTTCCCGTAAAGAAATGTTAAAGAAAAAAAAAAAAAAAGAAAAGAAATGTTAAAGAAACCGAACTACCTTGGGAAACTTTTCCTTTTTTTCTTTTTCTTTCTTTCTTTTTCCTTTTTTAATTTTTTTTTCCAGAGTGGCAGTTAATTATCTTGCAGGGTTAAACTTACTAATTTTTTTTAAGATTGTATTTATTTATTCATGAGAGAGAAAGAGAGAGAGAGAGAGAGAGAGAAAGGCAGAGAAACAGGCAAGAGGGAGAAGCAGACTCCATGCAGGGAGCTGGATGTGGGACTAGATCCCAGGAGCTCAGGATCATGCCCTGGGCTGAAGGCAGGCACTAAACCACTGAGCCACCCAGGGATCCCCAAATTTGCTAATTTTTTTTTAAACCTCTGGTGAAATAACGTCAAAATCAAGACCACACTCTGATTTGGGAAAGGCAAGATTTCATTTAGGTCAGTTTTCTAAAAGAGCTTGTGTTGTACTACAGGTAAGAATGGGGACTTTTGAGTTTGACAGACTCCAGTTTGAAATCAGGTTTTATCACTTACAAGCTGTGTGACTTCGAGTAAATTCATTAGCCTCTCTAGGCCTTGGTTTCCATATCTGTAAAATAAAGATTGTTAAGTCTACATGATAGGACTTCACTTCTGTTTTCTAAGAAGTGAGTCATTTATCACAGAGCCCATAGCACAGCAACCTGCACAGAGTAAACCGTCGATGGTGGCTGTGCTCTTGTAATTATTGTTATTCTTATGCCTCAACTTTAGTTTGGCCTGAGAACTTGACCGTAATTCTGTTCCCACATCAGACTACTGGTCTTAATGCACAGACAGACCAAAAAAGAGCAATGGTAACAATGAGAATACAAGCCCTTATACAGTGTTTTCATAGTTTCTAGAGCACTTACATGGAACGTCATCTCTTTTTCTCTGTACAACCACCCAGGGAAGTGGCTATTATGATCCCCACTTTCCAGATAGGGATAATCTAAGACTTTCCACATACACCCAAAGGTGTACAATAGTTACCAGATAATACCAGGATTTGAACCCAGGTCTTTCCGCTCAAGCCCCAGTATGTTTTCCACTGTCATGCAGAACAGAGATCGGCTCGGTAAGGTGATTTCTTTGACCAACCAGGCTTAAGTAGTCTTCTTGGAAGGCAGATATCTGTGCTTTCTCTTCACCTACATTTTCTCAGGCCTGATAGGATGTCATGAGGAACACTACGAGAGGGGAAAGGATAAGAACGATATAAGATAAATAGCGGCTTTTAAACACAGATTATTTTAAAATGCGCAGATTGCACAGATGGAGACAGGCAGAGAAGGGCCTGAGCTCCTGGCAAAGAGGAGGATCCACGGCAGGCATCTGTTCAGGTAGAGTTTGCCACCTGCCCCCGCAAAGAGGCCATCCCTATGTCTGAGGTTTGTGGATTTGGTTCATCCCGAGTTAGCTGTCAGACATTTTCGTGTTAGAGTCAAAAGAATTGCAAATGGAAAGGACTCTGTGATTCAGTGCAAGTGATGGGGCTCCTACTTTGGGAACCCTAGTGTTGTGAAAACCGCAGGTGAGGTGCTGTCTGTGGCCTGGGCCCCTGAGTCCTAGGATGTCCCATAAGTTAGGTGTGCAGCCTTGGAAAAAGTCTCTCACCTTCTCTGGGCTTCATCTTTTTCTCCAGGAAGGGATAATCACCCTTCTAACTTCCCAGAAGTCTGAACAATCAAATAAAATGACATAAGTAAACTTAGTTTATAACCACAGTAAGGAATAATTGATATTAAAAGGTACATCGAGCAGCAGTATAGCACTCTGGAGCCAGACTTTGGACTCCAATCCCCATTCTGCCATTTACTAGCTCTACGAACTTCCCTCAGTTTCCCTATCTCTGAAGTGACTATGATAACATAACCTATCTTACAGGGTTGTCATGATGATTACCTGAGTTAGTAAGTGAAACACAATTATAACCAGACCTAGACAAATGAGGTATTGAAGAACTAAAAAGAAAAAGGACCTAAGGGTTCAGATGCTTATTCTTTTTGTTCTCCCTAATGCTTCAAGGAAGTTATATTTAAATGTCCCGAATATCCCAAAGGAAGGCATCAGGATCCAATAAGGGCCAGACTCCAGGTGTGTGTTGGCCTCCGAGGTTTCTGGTGTGAGGTGGGAAACTGCAATGCCCCTGAGGCTAGAGCAAGAAAAAAAAACTGTTTTAAGGAGCTGCTTCCCACACACAGCACAAAGGACTACCATCCCCCTCCTGTGGGGTCTGTTCATTTCATGAGAGACTGAGCAAGAGGAGGGTGGTAGAGGAGAGAGGCAAGTGGGAGATGTAGCTCCAAACAAGAGGAGTCTCGCCAGTTCACAGTGTGACGGGGGGTGGGGGGGTGGCACTGGTGGCTTCGGCGGACTTGCACATTCAGCCTCTGTGGTCTGGTCCCAGCAGTGAGGTGAGAGCGTGGGAATACTGCCTGAGGGAATACAGTGCAGTCTTTGTAGGGACAGAAGCCAGGTCCCCCACACTACACCATTCTGAGTGAGAAAACTGAAGCCAACGCTTTTTCAACAGAGCTCTGAATTCGAAGTGGGTAAATGATGACTTCCATAGGGATAGATAATTCTCTTTTAATGGTCCAGTCCCTTCCAGGCCTCCAAGGAGAATGAAGGTTGTATTTGAACCTAGGGATTAGATGCCAAGTTAATAATACCCATAGCTCTTCTGAAACAGAGGGAGGAGAGGGATTGTGTTCACTCACCACTACTAATTCTGTGATGCTAACCAGTGATAGCCTAAAGAGGCCACCAAACCATTCCCGATATTTTTTCGTCCCCAGGGAGCATCCTGACCAGACAAGGACCGGCTTTGGCAGTGAGAGTCTTCTACTTCGAGGCTGCACCATCAGAAACACTGAAGTGGCCATTGGCATCGTCATCTATGCAGGTCACTGACTTAGGCTGTGCCTTCCCTACAACCTCCGTCCTTTATCCCCCCTAAATCCACTTTCAGTCAGTGGGAATCCACAACAGTTCTGAGGGGTACAAGAAACTTCCCATTTCTCAGCTAAGCAAAATGAGGCTAGAATCACAGCAGCTTACTTGGTTCACAAGACATGTACTTAAATTCCAAGCTAACATCACTCATCTGAACAGAAAGAAGGACTCATGCTCATTCACCTCTAATGGTTTTGTGACAGTAACTAAAGGCAGAATGAGCCTGAGGAGTAATCTCACCAAGTTTAACAGCTCCACCTTTTTGTGAAAACTGTGCCTCATTTCTTCACCTATGCAAATGGAAAGAACATTTTGCTCAGCCTCATAGTGTACTCATGAGGATCAAATGACCCAACACATGAAACAAATTATGTCTAACACAGAGAGTGTTCAGTGGGTTTTAGTTGTGGCTTCTGTAGTTATGTGTTTATTCATTTTGAGGTACTCTAGATCTCCTTTCCACTTTGCTTTTGCTTTCTAATGGAAAAAAAAAAAGATAACAGCACTTCTCACAATGAATCTGAAGTCTTAGAGGGCCGTCTTGAGACTGCTGTATATCCAGTACTTAGCACCTAGCACTCGGAGGTTGCTCAATAAATTTCTGTCGTTACAACAACTGCAAACTCCTTCCTCTGTAGAGAAAGCAGTCTCCCTGGAGTGTCTACCTTTACTGGAAGACCCTAGATTATCTTTTCCTGGGCCTTTCACTCATTTGGACATTTTGAAATATTTTGTTATTTTCTTTGATTTGTTTCTAAATTCACAGAACCCCACTTTTAATGGATATGGAAGAGCATTTAAACATCAATCTACCCAAAGTTTCACTTTTTGGAACTGTCAAAGAAAAAAAAAAGTTAAAAAAAAAATAATGTCCCAGTCTAGCTAGCTTTCCCTACCTTGGTGGAGGGGGATTGTGTTTGTCAGTTACTCTTTTCAAGGGTCTTTGGCAACGGAGTTCAACGCATTCTGGTAGACCTACTAATGATAAACTCTGAAGCAATCCCCACCCCACCAAAAAAAATCCCACATCGGCCTGGAGTTTTCTTCTCTTCCTGATTAGAAGCAAAATTCTGAGTGAGTGATGAGCATAGTAAATGAGGGGGCAGGTTTGGGAGAGAGTGAATCATGACCCTGAGGAGTTAGGCTGTCTGGGAGTGAAATCTACTGGTGGCTGCATGTTCCTGAGCATGTTGGTTAAACTTTCAACACAAGAGGACTAATAATTCTCACCTTGTAGGGCTATAAGGTTCAAATGAGATTATGAAAGGGGCTTAACACGGTACCTGCACATATTAGGCTCTCAAAAAGTGTGAGCAAAAATGGTGCTAATTGTTTTAGTATAATTATCTAGAGCAAGGGGTTCTCAACTTTGGCACTATTGACATTTTGTTCTAGATTGTTCTTTGTGGTCAGGGGCTGTCCTGTAGAATGTTTAGCAGCATCCCTGGCCTCAGGATGCCATTAAGATGTAACAACTCAAAATTTCTCAAGACATTGCCAGATGTCACCTGGGGAGTGAAATCACCGCTGGAGGAGAACAAATGGTCTAGAGTCATATACTCTTCTCTGATAATATGGATGGACAAAACAGAAGCACCTCAGGGCAAGGACCCAAAGAGGCCAAAATGAGCCTTCCAAATAAGAGATCCAGAAGGAAGAGTCCATCACAGCAAACATTGATTGAGCCCCTATTGTGTATAAGGAGGAAATTTAGATACTTTGTGCATATTAAATCACTCTTCCTCCCCAAACGCACACACAACTATTGTCTCTCATTCTTCATATGAGGAATTAAGGTACAAAGGGATTAATTCATCCAAGGTCATTTGTCTCCTGAGATTAATTCCTTGTAACCCAATGTCAGCTCTCTACAGAGCCAAGCTCTGGCTGACTGTAGAGACCACATTCCAACCATTATACTATACTGCCTTCCCTGTCAGCCTGTTTACCTAAAAAAAAAAAAAAAAAAAAAAAGAGGGATCTCAGAAGGTAAGGAGCAGGTGGGTAAAGAGAGAGGTCTGAGGACCCCTGACGTGAGGTAAGCCTAAGGCAGGTGGGAAGGCCATGGTGCCATCAGTGCAGTCAGCCTGTGCTCATTGCTGTGGAAATCTTCCTCACAACTACAGCAACTTGAGTCTGATTAATAAGCCCCGAGTTTACTCACTCCTACTGTTTTGTTGCCACTTTAAAACCACAAGGCAACCAACTAAAGAGCATTAAAGCCATTCACTGCTGGTGCTGATATATTGGTTTTCTTTCATTTTACACAGCAAATATGTGGTGCTTCTTAATTTTCTGAGTAATACAGCATGGTGGTTAGGTTTAGCAGCCCCAAAGGTGAGCTCTATCTAAAGACAAAGTCTCAGCTTGGCTCTCAGCTCTTAGTTTTATGGCCTGGAAACCATGAATTGGTAGAAGGAGAAAGAGCAGGAATCAGAATCCTGGGTTCTCAGTATGACTCTGATGTTATGGCTCTTTCCCCTTAGGCAGAGCCTTCTACTCTTTGGTTCCCACTCTCCAACTGGAACAAGGGTAACTGGATGAGATTGGTAGTTTTCAAATTATTGTTGTTCTCTCTTTGAACAAAAGTTTATGCAGAACTCCAAGATAGGTGATGAGTGACTCAAAGTGATGCTGGGGTGGAGGCCTTTGGCCCCTTCCACTTATATACAAATGACACCAACACCTTAGACAAAGAAACTAGAATGAAAACTACTGGCCTCAAGCACTGTCCTGCCACAGGGCGTTGACATATACTCTTCCCCCAAAACCAAGTTCTCTCAACTCATCTCTCTCCCTTCAGATCTCCCTTATATGTTACCTCCTCTGAAAAGCCTTCCCTGACCATGTTCTCTAATACCATCTCTTACTTATCAGCCCATTATTTCATGGGGCTTCTTACCAACTATAATTATTTATTTGTTTTCTTGAATATTTTCACCAAAATGTGAGTCATCTTTGTATCCTAACATTAGCCCATAACAGTTCCTTTGTGCAAATTAGAAAAATGGTCCTTGCTCCAGACAGCTTACTATCACTTGGCAGAAATTTATCGTGATAAACCTGCAAATCTACAACAACCACAAAATGAAGAGTGTTTGTAGAGTTGTGCAGTGTACAACCTGTGCTTAGTACCTCTGTCTGTGTGCACCACAGTGTCTGGTGTGGAAGGGATGCTCAGTAAACACGTGGTGACAAATTGTGTGAGACCTCTACAGCTGTTCTCAGCAATCTCCCTGACGCAGGAAAGATTTAGGTTAGAAGAAGCCTCTTTTCTATTGTAAGCTAATGTGAGAGCTAAGGATATGATCCAGGCCAGAGGAAGAAAACATAACCTAAGGACTTATTACCTCATTTTCTCCCAAAGGCCATGAGACAAAAGCCATGCTGAACAACAGTGGCCCACGGTACAAACGCAGCAAGATTGAGCGGCGCATGAACACAGACATCTTCTTCTGCATTGGGCTCCTCTTCCTTATGTGCCTAATTGGAGCTGTAGGTATGGAATGTTCTGGAAAGAACAAGACCACAGTAATCTTCTGTTTCTTTAGGGAAGTTGTTTCAGCTTTCTGAGTCTTGATTTCTTCATCTATAAAATAGAGTTAATAAAAAATAAATCCCACCCTATATTTTATTTTATTTTATTTTTTTAATATTTTATTTATTTATTCATGAGAATACACAGAGAGGAGAGAGAGAGAGAGAGAGAGGCAGAGACACAGGCAGAGGGAGAAGCAGGCTCCATGCACTGGGAGCCCTACGTGGGATTCGATCCCGGGTCTCCAGGATCACACCCTGGGCTGAAGGCAGTGCTAAACCGCTGAGCCACCGGGGCTGCCCCCCACCTTATATTTTAATAGGATATCAATCAAATAAAAATGTTTGTGGGGGCACCTGACTGGTTCAGTTGATAGAGCATGCAACTCTTGAGCTCAGGATCCTGAGTTCTAGCCCCACATTGAGGATGGAGATTACTTTAAGAAAAATGCTTATGAAAACCTGCTGAAAGTACTTAGTGCTCTAAATATTGGGATCATCTATCATTTATTTCTCCAAGAAATACTTACTGAACCCAAGCATTCTCTTAACATAAGAAAATAAAAGATGAATCAGTCTGAGGACTGGTCCTTAAAGAGCTCATAGTTTAGAAGGAAGGAGTCCAACACATGAACAGAATTGGTATAATCTATCCTACACAGGGAGGGCTGCATGTAAGAATGTCTTAGTTTTCTATTTTTGCCATAAAAAGATAACAAAAATTTAGCAGTTTAAAATAATACTCATTTATTCTGTTACATCACTGGAGGTCAGAAGTCCAAAATTAATTTCATTGGCTTACGTCAGGTTGTCAGTAGGCCTCACTCCTTTTGGAGGCTTTGAGGGAAGACTCTGTCCCTTGTCTTTTTCAGCTTCCAGTAACACCTTCCCATTTCTTCAAAGTCAATTGCTCCAATCTCTGCTCACACTTCCTTCTCCTTTTTCTGTAGTAGTATCTTCCTCTGCCTCTCTTTTATAAGGGCAGTTATAACTATATCATTGGTCCCACCTGGATAATCAAGGATACTCTTCCCCACCTCAAGACCCTTAACTTAAATCTCATCTACAAAGCTCTTTTGCCATATAAGATAGCATATTGATGGAGTCAGGGAACTAGGATGCGGACATCAGAGGAGGCCATTATTCACCCTACGTTTGGTAATATGAGAATATCAGAGGAGGAAGTCTTTTTTGAAGAGGTAGATGGAGCTGATTCCTGAATGCAGTAGGCATTCACTACAGGAGGTAGGCAGCAGAGGCAGGATAGGAAGGGAGCTGTGAAAAGAGATAGGTCACTCTTAGCCCCAGGAACAGCACAAGCAAAGCACAGAGGTAGGAAAGAGAATCATTTTATGCAAAGGAGCATTTGGCTTTTTGGTGTGACAAGAGCAAAGCCAAGCATGGAGACCTGATCAAAACTAGTCTGTGACCAAGTTCTATAACTGCTAAGTGTGGAAAGCTGCAGGAGGTATAGACTCGAATAATCTGAGCCATTTCAGTTAATTCTCAGAGTGTAGGCAAAGAGGGATACTTGCTCTTGCCCATTTTCTCCAAGGATGGTCCTCAGTACCCCAAAGGAGACCCTAAAAAGAACCAGGGACAATCAGAAGGAAAAACTCATGTGTTGAGTCCAGAACCCCCTGCTGACCCCTAACAAGTGGGCAACAATGGTGTTTGCTCTTTCTTGGTCAGAAATTGTGCCTATCACTGTTCTTGGAAAATTGTGTCTGAAAGGATAAGACCTCCTAGGGCCCAGGGAGGTTTTGTGTGCCACCACAGAGGGGATGATGTGATTTAGTCTTGTGAGTAGCCTGGGGTTTTTAACTATGCTTCCCAGACATGTCTAATGGCACTCCAGGTGAGGGTGGCTCACAGTTGGAATGAGAACACCCAGAGGGCCAAGGAAGCAGGGAAACAACACCATCCATGTGTGGCCACCTCCATGCCCTCAGAGACACTGCAAGAGCTGTTGCCTCTGCTTCAGAACAGGTTTTTCAGGGAATATCAGAGCTGGAAAGGACATTTCAGATCATCTCACTGTGTCTCCAGAGAAAGGAAGTTAATGATTAAAAGGTCACACAGTGAGATAAGGTACAGGCATACAAAAATCTGCTTGGCAGATTGCCCAAAATAATAAATTGAGAAAGTAACAGGGAGAGGCAGAGTTGTATGCTGAGAATCACAACTCAGACACAGCGACAGGCCTGTGGTGCTACCTAATTAAAGCACAGCCTCTGCTATGAAAGCTTTCAAATGAGTGCCATTTAAGAGTTCTCTATCACATGCTTACTTGGACTGTGTAAAGATGATGCTGCTTTTTTCTTTCCCCCAGAATGCCCTCCCAAGCCTTTCCGATCACCTGATACCCTCCTGGTCTCCAGGACCCCTCAAGGGCTCCTTCTCCATGCCATGCAGCCTTCCCTGGCTCCCTTTAAGGCCAGTGGTCCTTACTCTGAATCATGTATTTGTCCCTTAGTTATTTGCTCTATAATATTACCTCCAAATTACTTCATGTCCGTAAGTCTCCTTTCTTTTGCCATATATGATGGCACTGGACCCAACCTCCTGGGCAAAGAAGCATCTTGGGGATAGGACAGCATCTGCTATGCTTTTTATTCCCTATAGTTCCTACCCTGGGGCTGAGAGCATTATACACATTCAGTTATTCTATTTTCACAGTAACCCTACAGAGGAGGTATTATTACTGTCAGATGAGAACATTGAGATTCAGGAAGTTCTGTTGCACTTACTCTTATTAATCCTCATGTGATGGATGTTGTTATCCCCATCTGTGGACAAGGAAATGGGGTTCAGTCTGCATTTGGAGATGTTACCATGAGCTAGTTCTCTTAGCATTCTACACTCTGCATGGTACCTCTTACACTGTGTGGGATTTGTCCCTTTACATCTGGTGTCTGACTTAATGGGGCCCTCCTCAAATATAAGAACTGAGACCGATTCCTTCCTCTTCCAACATTAATAAATGGCAACAGGAAGGATTGGGTGAACAGAGATATTGGTGGATAGATGTGTGGATGGATGAACTGTGGATGGATGGATGAATGAATGGATGGATGGATGGATGGATAAATGAATTGTGAAAGGGTGGATGGGTAATGGATGGATGGGTATGTGCATGGAGGAAGAAGAGGGACTAGCTTACAAGTCTATCAAGATCCCCAGCCCTGCATTTTTCACCACACAACTGAAAAAGAACTTGCATCCCCTTTTCTCTTTCCAATGCCTGTATAACAGGACTTCATCAAAATATAAGTAATCGGGCAGTCCAGGTGGCTCAGCGGTTTAGCACCACCTTCAGCCCAGGGCGTGATCCTGAAATCCCGGGATCTAGTCCCATGTCAGGCTCCTTGCATGGAGTCTGCTTCTCCCTCTGCCTGTGTCTCTGCCTCTCTTTCTCTGTGTGTCTCTCGTGAGTAAATAAATAAAATCATATATATTATATATTATTATTATATATTATATATTATATTATACTATATATTATATAATATATATATGCTAATCTCCTCTGGGTAAGACAGACTTTAATGCCTATCAAGTGATTGAAATGTAGGGTATGTAAAGGACCCCTTTAGACAAATATACACACATACACACAGAGACTATATAGAACAAGTTTGGGCTCCTCTAAAGCTCACTCACTTTCAGGAATAAACTAAGGGCTGATATAATAGACCAATATAGAATCAAGTGAGGATTCTGGTTCATCTCTGGTTTTGCCCCCTCTCAGGTCACCGTCTCTGGAATGGGACCTTTGAAGAACACCCTCCCTTTGATGTGCCAGATGCCAACGGCAGCTTCCTTCCCCTTGCCCTTGGGGGCTTCTACATGTTCCTTACGATGATCATCCTGCTCCAGGTAGGAAGCCTTCCTTAGTTAGGGGCTCAAGAAGACCTGTGGCCAATACCTACACAACTTTGTGAAATAAAGAAAAAACAGTGCTGGCCCCAAGAAAGAACTAACTGAACTAAGATGAGAAAATTGGCATTGCTTTCTTGTGATCCTTTGAAAGTACTCACATTTGGGGCAATATCAGTACCAGCCCTACCTTGTAGAAAGAACATTGCCCCCCAGATAAGAGTGGAGGAAAACATTATTCAGGCTTTTAAGAGTAAGATTACAGTAGTGATCCAAGTTTACCTGTCCCTTTGCCAGATATAATAGAACAGGTAAAATCCTAATGACCTGGGAACAAAAAGAAGATAAAATAGCTCAGAGAGCTGTTAAGCCCTAAGGATTGGGAGAAAGAAACCACAGGTTAGTGTTTTAACATCTGCTAGAGGGAGAGTGGGAAAAAGACAACTGGCCCTGTGGAGGAGAAAACACAAAAGCATAGAACAAACTTACAAGGAAGGGGCAGTAAGGAATAAAAAGATGAATAAATTCTTCAGGCTCTATAAGAAGTTATAGTCAATGAAAAGATGAGGAAAGTTTTGATGAAGCCCCATTTACATCAATTTATTATAGTATTTGAGGGTGTTTTGTTGTCCTCTTTTCTGGTGAACTTTTTTCAGTCATTAGTTCATTCATTCATTTAGCAAAGCAATCCTTTTTATTTTTATCTTTTTAAGATTTTATTTACTTATTCATGAGAGACACACAGAGAGAGGCAGAGACACAGGCGGAAGGAGAAGCAGGCTCCCTGTGGGGAGCCTAATTCAGGACTCAATCCCAGGACCCCGGGATCATGCCCTGAGCCAAAGGCAGCTGCTCAACCACTGAGCCACCCAAGTATCCCCAGATACTTTTCAAATTTGAGATGGACCATACTCTTCCTCTGCACAGAACCCTCCAGTGGTTTCACATCTGCTCAAAGAGAAATGCACAGCCCTTATGGCAGCGAATGTGGCCCTGTGAGGCCCTTGACTTTCCCACTGGCCTCATCTCCTAGTAATGTCCTGCTCATTCATATAAGACCTGCTTACTCTTTCCCCTCAAATGCCCAGCCTGCTCCTTCCTACTGCTGTCTTTGCCCAGAATGCTCCTCTTCCCACAGAGAATTTCCTGGTTCACACCCTCATTTCTTCAGATCTCTGCTCAAAGGTCATAGTTCATAAAAGAGTCCCTCCCAGACCCCACCTTCTACCCTCCCGACTTCTTTTTTTACTGCCTGATATATATTTCTTTATTTGTTTACTGGAATATGAGGTCGTCAAAGCCAGGGATTTTGTTCTGCTTGCTGCCATCTCCAGGACCTAGCACAGGATCTGACACACAGCAAGCACTTGGAATATATTACGTATGGAATCAGGGACAGTAATCAACAATGGGTCTCAATACATATAAAAGTGAGCAACAGCCCTTGGTGGCATAGAGATCTGAGGGGCATCAGGAAACTCTGGACAGAGGCACTAGAGCTCCTTACCCCCTAACCACTCAGTCATTAAATAACCAATGATGAGTTGAGTGCCTACTCCATACGAGACCTCCCTGAGTAAAGAAGGCACCTATTTTTCAAATTCCCCTAAGAATTCCAAGTGAAGCATGAAATTATTGACCTTTAGTTTCTCAGAGAAAGTCCATCATGTGAGCTGACTTCAGCTTTCCATTAAATACCTTTGCTACCCACTAGTGAGAGTTCTGAGACAGGGAACTGGTCTGGTCTCTGACTCTTTGGGACTCAATCTCCCTACAGGTGCTGATCCCAGTCTCCCTGTATGTGTCCATTGAGCTGGTAAAGCTCGGGCAAGTCTTCTTCCTGCACAATGACCTTGACCTGTACGATGAAAAGACCGATTTATCCATTCAGTGTCGAGCCCTCAACATCACTGAGGACTTGGGCCAGATCCAGTATGTCTTCTCTGACAAGACGGGGACACTGACTGAGAACAAGATGGTCTTCCGGCGTTGCACTATCATGGGCAGCGAGTATTCTCACCAAGAAAATGGTATGAGGGTTCCCAGGGGCCCTCACCACTCTTTCTAAATGAATTACCCTGCTCTCCTAAAAGAATGGTAATAAAAGACATTTTCCTGGTTCCCCACAGAGGTTTCCTGGCTCTGTGGCAGGTTGCTTCCTATATCTCTGTGGGCTTCCTTGTCCTAGATCAGTTCTGTCCTTATTACCTGTAAACTTTCCTTTGTTCACAAAGACTATCAGCGATCTCCTGTGTGGTAGCCCTCCAGTCGGTCTTTGTTGCCATTTACACAGGATTTTTTTCCACCAGGAATGGACTGGGGACATGTCCAAACTATGAACCAGTTATACAGTGAAGGCTTAAGAATTTTGGGGGTCACTTTACCTGACATGTGAGGACAGGCCTCAGTGTAGATGCATGATCAGATTCAATATACCCAGGAAAAGCCTTCCATGTTAACTGATCTTTTGGATTTTTATTGAGGCAGAGCTTTGACTTAAGGAGTATGGTTGAACAATGCCTGGATTGTCATCACACATGGATTGAAGGTAGCCTATAAAGCTGACCTGATTTCCTCAGCAGCCCTCCACCATCACCACCACAAACACATCATACACACTTTCTAACTAAGAGAAGAAACGCTCTCAAGAGAACAGTGTTCATTCTTTTAAGTGGGAGGAATGGAGAAGAAGAAAGGGGGAGACATTAGGGGTAGCTCAATCACATTTGCCATGGTGGTAACCATTTAAATGGGAGCTTCTGATCTCTTCTAAATAATAATGACAACTACCATGACAGGTACTTAGAGTATGCCAATCTATTTGACACATTATTTCATTAAATCTTCAAAACAACCCTATAACTGGGGGGGTGGGGGGGGTTGTTTGGTTTTTTGTGTGTGTGTTTGTTTTTTAATTGTTTTAATTTTATTTATTTGAGAGAGAAAACACGAGCGGAGTTAGGGGCAGAAGGAGAGGCAGAGGGAGAAGCAGACTCCCCACTGAGCAGGGAGCCAACACAGGATTCAATCTCAGGACCCTGGGATCATGAACTGAACCAAAGGCAGATGTTTAATAGATTGAGCCACCCAGGTGCCCCTTAGGTATTTTTCTCTTTTTCCTCCTAATGGAGAAAATCAGGACATGAGTTTAGTCAAAGCTCAGTCACAGAGCTAGGAAGTATTAGAGCTGGATTTGAATCTGTGCAATCTGATGCACCCCACTTTCTCCAGTCAAGGTAGCCCCATTGCCCATGCTCCAGAGAAGCAGAGTGCTCTCACTCTGTGCTCTTTCCTCTACCCTAAGGGATCCCCCCAGACCATGGCTTGGCCAAGGTATGACTGGTGAAATAATAGGACCCCTTTCTTGCAGCCAAACGACTGGAGACCCCAAAGGAGTTGGACTCAGACAGTGAAGAGTGGACCCAATACCAGTGCCTGTCGTTCCCAGCCCAACGGGCTCAGGGCCCAGCAACACTGAGGGGCCAAGGATGGGCTCAGCCTCTGAGGAGGTGCCATAGTGCCCAGGTACCCATCCAGGGCCACTCACGACAGAGGTCTATAGGGCGCTGTGAAAGTTCACAGCCTCCTGTGGCCTTCAGCAGCCCCATTGTAAGTACCTTTTACTCTTTAAGTCACAAGTGTCCTCTTTTAGGGATAGACAGGAGGGGGATCTGGGATATGAAAGAGAAAAGACTGTATAAACCCTGAAGAGCTCTCAAAATGGCAGCCCTTGGTCTTATTTGCAATCTGCATATGTGTTTTGTTGGGCACATACAATTCCTGTTCATTTTAAATGTTCACGCTTTAAAAATTAGGAGATATCAGATAAACATATACATTTCTGGCTTTTCTTTTTAATAAGGAATTGGAAAATTTCTCCACACTAAGCCAACATCTCCTTGTGGCAACAATTGGCTTGAATGATAGAGTTGATGCTCCTTCGATTGGGCATGTAGTCTTCTGTTCATCACAGACTATCCCCCTTCTCTGTTTAACCCCATCACTGAACTGAGAGCCAGCAGCATGGTTTTCCAAAATACAGTGAAAGGAAAGAGAAATAGTTGTTATGCTGATGTTTCTATAAGGTAGAAAAATAAGATGGGCCTTAAGGCTTGCAGGTTTCAAGAGTAATGGAAGAATATACTTTTTGTGATAATCAAAAAGAGTCTTAAATAGTTATAAAGCAAACATCTGTGTCAAAATTACCCAGCACACTTCATTCTCTTAAATCAATTGCCTGTCCCCTGTAGGGATTCAACTTGCAGTGTTGGTCTGGAACTTTTTGCATATGGTTTCTTCACATTTGATCCAAGGGTATAGCTATCACTAAATCTTTAGCATGTGAAAAAATTGAGTTTCTTCCCCAAGATTACACAGCATTCCCTGAAGGGAAGGCAAGGCTAGAACTGGAGTTTTCGGACTCCTGTCCCCTTCTACTTTCTCTAGAATCTTCTGCTCTTAGAGAAAAGGCCACAGGGAGCCCTGGCTATATTGAACAAGACCCACATCTTCTAAGAGAGGACTGTAGTGCTATTATCCCATTATTAGAAAATTAGATTTTCAAAACTATCCTCATAATGAATTTCCTTCCAATTTTTATTTTCTCAATTAATATACACATAACTACATATATTTAACATTTTTGCAGTCATTGTACCTACAAATTAAAGGTTCTGGGGTTTTTAAAATCTGAAATAATATCAAAACTATTTTCCATATTGCTACCTAGTTTTCATAACCTGGGACTGTGTTTTCTGACCGTGACAAAAAGGAAATGCTGTGAATCTGTGTTCTGGGTTATTACTTATTTAACTTCAGGTGAGTACAAAGTTGAGTTAACTCTCTTATGTTAGTACCATGCACAGAAATGCAATATTAGCAAGGATGAAACATTAGCCATCTTTTAAGACATATGATGCTCATAAATACACAAGATCGTTATCCATCGATGCCTTTAGGAACAATTTTTTTATTTTTTTCTTTTCTCAGGGTAGATAACAGGACATGCATATTGTTGCATCTATCTCTTCTTCAATTTAATTTTGTTCCCACTGAATGTACTGCTCTTCCCCTAGTTCTTTACCTAAATATTTGAACACTGCATTTAGTGAATTCTCACCAGGCACAGATTCTAAGTCTTGCACTGGATGTATCTTTTAGCACCTTCCAATTCTGGATGTCATGGGCATCCCATGTGCCTGAGAATGTCTCTCCCAAGATACACAGAAAGAAACAGGAAGCTTTCTTTTATAGATTTCAGTTGGGATGCATAGATCTGCTCCCCCTTGTTCAGCCTAACAAATCTTAGTAGCCCAGAAAAACTGCCAGCCAGTGTAACTTTCATTCAGGGCCTATCACTAGGACCTACAACTGTCACCAGCTGTCCTAAAAGTTAAATAGCATGATGTTTATGCTGACCTGCAAGGTCCTTTCCAGCTATAAATTAGGTACATTTGGGGTCAAATGTCCCAGGTTTTCATCTCAGCTCCATCATCGTCTCTGAGACTTTGGTCAACCTAATGAGTTAGAACCTCAATATCTTCATCTTTTAAAAGGCTTATTATTCTATGTCATGAGTTTATTTTGAGGACTTAATTCTTAAAATCACATATTCTAGATAGATAACTAGGAGAAGTCTTAAATGATCTTTCTTAAGGAAAGCTGTATGCCTTCCACAAATGTTCATATCTGATTACATTGAATGGGAAATGAGAGTTTTCATAAAATGCGATGTCAAGCCCTCTCCCCTGAGATTCTGGTATATTTGATCTAGGGTAGGCTTAGACATTCATCTGTTTTATTTTTGATGATTCTACTGAGCAAGCAAGATCAAGAATCTCTCTAAGCCTAGCACTATGCCACTAGGAAATAATCTTCATTTGGCTCAAATGGGCATCTTCTATAGCTTGAGAGGCATTGGCTAAAGGGGGCTCTGATACTAACCTATAAAATATTTGTGGCTGGAGTATCAAATCCTTGAATTAGTTCATAGAGAATATCTATGGCAGCCCCAGGTGGACCTCCTGGCTCCTGGCTCCTGCCCCCACCAACTCTTGCCAAGCTCTCCAAGCTTGCATCCTCTTCCACCTGCCCATCTGGCATCCAGTCAGATTGGATAATAATCTCTTGGCACCACCAATTCTTTACCTTCCCTTTGTAAATCAGTCAGAACTTGCCTCTAAAACATCCACAATGCGGGGATCCCTGGGTGGCTCAGCAGTTTAGCGCCTGCCTTTGGTCCAGGGCATGATCCTGGAGTCCCGGGATCAAGTCCCGGGATCAAGTCCTGCATCGGGCTCCCGGCATGGAGCCTGCTTCTCCCTCCTCCTGTGTCTCTGCCCGCCAATCTCTCTCTCTCTCTCTCTCTCATAAACAAATAAATAAATCTTAAAAAAATAATAAAACCTCCACAATGCCAAATCCTGGCAGAGCAAGCACCCTACCACATTCTAGAGAAGCCAGTTGTCGGTGTCCTTGGAACTTTGCCCTTACCCAAAATAAAATGATCATCAAGGCTAATAGCAACAAAAGCTGGCTTTTTTTTTTTTTTCTTTTACTACAAAGAACAAGGAAGCAATGGTTAATACTGCCTAATTGGCTGCTATAAAATCTGTGGCTTTAGGGTGGGGATAATACACATAGGAGAGTAATGAGTTCTAAGCCAATGTTTAAGAGTACTAGCAGATGGAAAATGAAATGCCTTTTTTTTCCCCTGGTGTGTAAGAAGCCAAGATTTAAGCAGAGAGTCTTTGTTTAGAAGTGCCACTTACAAAAGGTTTTCCAGAACCATCAGACCAAAGAATATCTTCCTAATCATGAAATTTGCATTGGGGCCACTTAGGCTCCTCCAGATGGCACCACCACTTCCTTCTTGTGGGCATGGCCTCTCCCACCTGTCTGAGAGAATGCAATAGAGAAAAGTAAAGGAGGTGTCTTTGGCCTCTGCCTTCTTTTCTTAATCTTGGTCTTCTTTCCTTTCTTTGAAAGAGATGTGTACAACATTCCAGTCTGCTCCGAGCTGGTGGGGACAGCCCACAGATACACACTCCCACTCAAAAGTTAGATAAGAGTCCCGATTTAATTAGCCAAGCATACAAAATCTTTTTGGAAGTAATGTGACTACACAGGGCAGGAACAGACGAAGCCTGTGTCATCTGTGCCTCCCTTAACTTCCAGGGTACCAGAAGATGGCACACAGCTGCAATTACCCTGTTCACAAGGAGTGGAGCTTTGCAAAATCTGGAAAACTCCCTTCTTGTTAGGCCTCTTTGTTTCTTTCCTTGTGACTTACACCCCTTTTCAGGAAAGCTAATCTTAACAATCCACATGCTTCTATTTAAACAAATATTTATTAACATTGGGTTCTCTCAATTCTTTCTTGAATGAAAGGCACCTCAAGGTCACAACCTCAACCTGGGCAAAAACATCACTTTCCTAAACCATAGTTCAGCCTCTAGCTCCCCAGGAACCAGGAAAGCTTGTTTTCATGGTAGTGACATAACCACATAGTTAAGTAAGTCATGGGAAGTCACTAAAGGTCAAATGGTAAAAAGTAAGTCTCTTTCCCTTTTCTGTTCCCCACAACCCCAGTGACAACCATTATTTGCAGTTCCTTGTGTATGTTCCAGAATTGTTTCACCTATATAGGAGCATACAACTATGGTAAACACATAAGCACATCCTTTACTGCAAATAAGAGCATGCCCTGCACATTATTTTGGACTTTTTCTTTTTACCTAGTGAATCTAGGGGACTATTTCATATATGTAGACAGACAGATGTTCAATGGAGAGCTCCCTCATCTTTTTTTTTTTTTTTTAGTGACTGTTAGAATTTGTTGAATGGCTGAGCCATTGTCTGTTTAGACATGTGTATTTTTCTATAGTATTCATTCTTCAAGCATAATTCCTAAATGATATGTAACTTTTTCATTTCAATTGATACTTCCCAAGAGGTTGCATTAGTTTAGACACTCACCAACAACAAATAGAAGGGTCTGATCCTGTTCACTTCTGCCAATTCTGTGTATCTACTCAGTATCTACCTTTCTTTGGAATAGCCTGGTATTTATTGTCAAACATCGAGTAAGCATCCACAACATGGCATATACTGTTCTAAACACTGGGGTGAAAGGTTTAATAGGGCATTGTCCCTGATTTCAGGAGTTACAACCCAATATAGAGAAGAGAAGAATACCAGTGCCTATAGAATGCTCCTCTTGCTGCTGGGTAGATGGATGCAGAGGTGCAGGAGGAGCCCAGAAGAGATCCACCTACATCAGATGAGGCCTCAGAAGGGCTTGCTGGAAGGGTTGGCACTTGAACGGAATTTGAGACAAAATTAAAGGTTAACTAGAACAAAGAGAAGACCATCTAGTAGGGAGACGTGAGGAATGCGAGTGACATGGAGAACAGGTGTTTTGAAGAGCAACTAGAATAGAAGGTGCAGATGGCAGAGAGGTTGAGGAGATAGAGGCTTGGGAAGAACCAAGCCACAAAGATTTTTCTTCCAGGCTAGGCACTGGTGTTCCTGTTTATCTCCCCTGCTGGCTCCCTGGATTCCTATAGCAGCAAACTGTTACACCCAATGAGTGATAGTTGCCAATGTGAACTTGAGTGAGTTATTAAAACTGAGAAGAGAGTAGCAGATTAGAGGTTGACCTACTTTCCCTGGCCTTCAATGTGTGACATACTTCAGCCATGTAGCACACATTGGCCATATAAATTCCTGCTACTCAAATTGGGGTCCTAGGATCAGTGGCATGAGCATACTTGGGAACTTGTAGAAATGCAGATGCTTGGATCACACTTCCAACCCCCTGAATCAGCATCTGGGGTTAAACAAGATGCCCAGTTGATTTGGGTACATGTTAAAGTTTGGAAAATACTAGCATCATGGGTTCAGGTGTTAGCACAAGGAGGCATAACTGGATTCAAGACCCATCTTTCTTACTAATTTTGTGACCTTGGATAAGATACTTAAATTCAGTGAGCCTCATTTACCTTCTAATTAAAATGGGAGAATAATAGTACCTATTTCAGTATTGCCATGATGACTAAATGATGTACATGAACACACTTAGCAAAGTATCTGATTTTGTTGTAAATTATCTAATCTAACAATAATAATAGGATTCTTGAAGGTATAGTATGAGGTCCAAGATCACCTTCATCAAAAAAGGTTTGTATGATATTTAGGTGTTCTGCAATAGAAAGAAATCCATACAATTGAGTGCCTGGCTGCCACAAAGCTCTAATCTTAACAGCCACAAAGCTCTAATCTTAACAACCGGTAATCCACAATTTTATATTTCTTTTCCTTCAGAGAAATAGACTAGCCAAAGAGTCCAGGGGTGGCTGGGGGCACTGGTTTCTCTGAGTCTCCTAAGTGCCAAGTTCCTAAATGTTAATGGGCCAGACAGGAAACCAATGGGCTGTGGACAAAGGGAACCATGAAGAACCTTGCCCTGTGAAAACAGTGTATGGTGACTGGATAAAGCTTCACTAACATCTGCTGCTGACACCTGCAGGCTGGGCCTGCTGCCAGTGACAGAGAGAAATAGGCCCTTCGCAGAGATTTTTTTTTTTTTTTTGTAATACACTGCTGTATGATTGGGTTGAAATATACCGAAGAAGAGTTTTAACAAAGAGATCCCGTGAGTTGTTCATCAGTGGTGGCATAGCATGGTGTCCCAGATAGGAGTCAGTCAACAAAGATTTGAGTGCTTACAGTCTACCAGGCACTGGGGACATATCATGGACTGTCTCTGCCTTCATGGCACTCATAGACTAAAGGGTAAATGAACAAGCAATAAATAACCATTAAATCGTTTTAACTGTGTCACCGTTTGGAAATACGTAATGCATAGCTTAGAGCAAAGCAGTGTGTTGTCAGAAGCTGGGAGTCAGGTGGTGTGAAAGCTGCCCTAGTTCTGACCCTAATTCAATGTGTAGCCTTGAGTGGTTCACTTCCGTCCTCTCTGACATTCAATTTTATCATCAGGAAAATGGGAGATTTGGCTTTGATGACCTCTGAGCTTGTTTGCAACTCTGTGTATCTGTAGTAAGGGTTAAAAGCATCCCATTCATATATACCCCCAGCCCCGAATGAAATTTTTTTCCTGAAAAAAGAAGATTTCCATAATCCCTTTTATAATATCACAGACTATCTGCTGAGCCCTAAGGATTAGATATATAAGCCTATTAGTTGTGCTTGGGATGCCGAACACTAAAGATGCTGGCTGTCAGCAAGTAACCAAGGCTACTTCCTTCTTGTGGGGGATCTTGCCTGGCACAGAGGTTAAGAGCATGGATTCTAGTTGGACTACCTTAAATCAAATAAAGGAGTCTTTTTTTACTTACTGTGTTACTTTTGGAAAAACACTTTATCTCCCTGGGCAGCAGTTTCCTCATCTGATACATGGGTAACCAAGAGGATAATAGTACTCAACAAATAATGTTGCTGTGGAGCTGCAGTGAGATAATGGATGCACCCAGAATGTAAGAAGTACTATATGAATAGCAACTATCATTACTACCTTAAGAAATGAGCTCAGAGCCCTTTGAGTGATGATGGTACACTGATAACAGGAAGTGGGTGAAACCTGGAATCTGGATGGCTAGGGGAGTTTGCCTAAGAGTATTAATAAGGGAACACAGCTACTTTACCATGACCATGGAAAGGAAGACTCCAGGCTTGCAATCAGAGGGTCTGACATCTGATACTGACTCACTGAGTGACATTGGTTAGCTCAGCCCATCTTTCAGGATTTCAATTAAGTTAGAACTGTGCAAAGTCAATGGGGTCATGTAAATGACATTGCTTAGAAAAGTAGAAAGAGCTTTATCAATGTGAACTCCTTCTAGGAAGACTGCATTCAAAGGTAGAAAGGTTGGATAGTGCATGCTCCCTTCCTAGGCTTTCTGAAAATAGTGACACCATATGGTATAGATGGTCCACCACTGCTTATCACAAGGCAATGAGAAGAAATGCAGACTTGATGCAGTTTCACTAGTACTCTTCCTTTTAATAAGTACTTTTTTTTCTGGATTTTGTCTGATGGTATGAACCAGAGGAAGTGTAGTGTTGACTTTTAGAGAGCACTCCAAATAAAGGCTGGAACATTTTGTTCTAGTCCATTTCCCTTCACCTCCCTCTGCTGTTGGAAAGCCCAACTCTCATCCCTGCAGGAATCAGGCACCCCACCTGGGTATCTGGGTTTCCTCTCCTATGCTCTTACTTGTGCCAGCAACCCCAGGGAGAATAGAGTCTGACTTCTGGAGTCATTGCATTTGCTAAGCAGAGAAGACACAGTCTGAGGACTCTTTATCCACAGGGTTTTGTTTCTTTATTATTATTTTTTAAATCTCAACTTGGGTTCTTATTTGTAAAACCTGCTAGCTCATTGACACTCAGTCTTCACCCTGAACAAATTAATTAAGAGTCCTTCAGTCCGTCCTTTTCAACCATTGAAAAACTTTCTTCTAAACTTTAGTTAACCAGTGAACTATGAACACTGATATAAATGGTTTTGTGTGGAAATTTTTTTGCATGATGGCTCTTGTCATATCTGTTAACAGCTGGTGTTTGTTGAGCTTCTGCTTCAAACAAAGCAATAGTTGGGACTGTAGTATGTACAGCTTTGTGGAAAATGCAGTCTCTATCTCAAGGCTCTTACCTTGTCTCTAAAGAGATTCCACATGGATATAAGAAAACTGAATTTAAAATATAGGTCAATATGTGGTGCATTCCAAAGGGATGGTACAAGTGGCAGTTTCTACAAGGATGTGAAAAATTGGAAACACATGAGTCAGATCCCGCCCACAGATTTTTCTTTAAAAAAAAAAAATGAGTTCTCACATCATCACTCTTTATCTTGAAAAATCAATAGATTAGGCAAACTAGGCTAACACCAGAGCACCTCATTAGCAGAGCAGTTGAAACCTTTTAGGTAGGGTAGGACTTGCCAGGTTTCCCAACCCCTGCCACCCCATAGTGTCCTCATCTGTACCTTGGCTCACTTCCCTCATTCACCTTAACTGCCTGACTCCTATGGACATTCTAAATTCAAAATATGCTGTTGTGGCTCAGAAGACTGAGAACTTATCGTGGGCTGGATAAGATCTCATGGACATATGGGACTTCTCATGGCTACTGAAGTCTAGATAGGATTTTGGTAGACAGGAAATCACTTTTCAAACAAGGTATAATCTGAGGTATTAAAAGGGAATATCGAGAAGGCAGCAAACAAACCAGCAGGCTGAGCCGAGGGTCTGCATGGAGAAATGGTGGGAGTAAAGAATGGGAGTGCAGACTGTGGAAGAATTTAGATGCCAGACTGTATTGACTATGCTAAATATGAAGATCTCCTGAAGGTTTTCAAGCTCAAAAGTACTTTGAGAGAAATAATGTTTTAGGAAGATGCATGGCTAATTCATATGAAAGATTAGAAAGAAAAGAGGTGGGAGGCAGCAACATCACTTCAGAGGCTGATGCAGAAATCCAGATTTGAGGGCTAGAGGTCTGCTCCTGGCTGAAAGCATCAGCAATGAAGGGCAAATGGCGGGAAGCCACTGTGAGGGAAAGAGTGCCAGAGTCTATAACATGCAAGTTTGAGGGGAAGGGAGGAATCACATAAGAATGCACTGACTAGGCTTGTGGAAGGGGGAGATGTCCTAGAGGCAGGACTTCAGGGAAGACTGTATCAATCTTCCCCCAGGTATACAAAGAATCTGCTAGAGGGGCCTTCCTCCCCAGTCCCTTCAGGAAAGATTGATTTTTTTAAGATTTTATTTATTTATTCATGAGAGACACAGAGAGGCAGAGACATAGGCAGAGAGAGAAGCAGGCTCCATGTAGGGAGCCCGATGTGGGACTCGAGCCCGGGACTCCAGGATCATGCCCTGGGCCGAAGGTAGACACTTAACCGCTGAGCCACCCAGACATTCCAGGAAAGATTCTCATTGAGGCATTTCTTTCTCAGGAAAAAGATGTGACTCCAGATAAAAATCTACTGCCCAAAGTGCAAGATGCTGCCCTGTGGTTGGAGACATTGTCAGACAGGAAACCTGCCAAGACTTCCCTCTCCACCACCTCCTCCATTGCTGACTTCTTCCTTGCACTAACCATCTGCAACTCTGTCATGGTCTCCACAACCACTGAGCCAAGGCAGAGGGTAAGGATCACTGAGGGTGGGTGGTGGAAGGGATCGAAGGAGATCCAGGGGTAAGAAGTAAAGCCCTGAACAGAGAGACAAGACTCTTGAGCCCTAGTCACAGAAACACCATGTCATCACTGTGAGACCTTGAACAGATTTCTTATTTTTTCTGGGCCTTAGTTTCCTCATTTTTTAAATAAAATGGAAGAAGTCCTATATGAGCTTTCTATATAACTTTCAAATTCTGTATCTGTCTATAGGGTAGGTATTAAGAGTTAATATTTACTGAGTACTTGCTTTGTGCCAGGCTCCCTGCCAAACACATCACCTGCATTATCATTTAATCATCACAACCCAAAAACCCTATGAGGTATGTCCGTAGATTTCACAAATAAAGACACAGTGGTTCAGAGAGTTTCAGCAACTTAAAGAAGGATGTATGATTGATACACAGCAGAACCATCTGTACAACTCCATGATAATATCACATTATACTGGTCTCTGCTTTTATGTGAGGGAAAAATAATATAAAATTATTATTATCATCATCATCATCATCATAATCATCATCATCACCACCACCATGGGTGAAGTTCTGCCAATTTAGAGATAATGCAGCTGGATGGCCATTTTTAGAAGTTTATACTCTGAATTGTTTTTCAGTACTAAAGATAGATTGATCTTCAATTATCCACAAACTCTCACCCAAGCTCCCTTATGAGTGACTGGTGGTAATAATTGAGTATTATAACTGGTAGCTATGAAATCAAGAAAACAGGGTTCACCCAGGTACCAAACCAGAGTCTCCCATTATTATACCTAGATCCCAAAACACTCTGAAAAGACATTCCAACCACTGAAAACTCACAAAGTTATCACAAAATTTTAGGGAATTTTGGGAGGCAGGAAATGTTATCTGAGAAATTAATTCTACTTTCAAGAAAGAAAGAAGTACATTTTGAGAAGGACAGCATCCAACCTCCAGTTTTCAAGTTATTGAGGAGACATTAGCTGGCAGGTAGCTCAGGGAGTTCAATCTCTGGAGCCAGACAAACTCAGATTTGCTGAGTCTCACAGAGGAGAGAAGACTTGCCCATAATTGCTGAAACCCCCAAATAATCCATTTATTACAAAATGAGCTTCATATTCTTCCATAAAACAGCTTAATATTTTTTCCAACACTGAGAGTTAATGTTCCACTTCCCTTCTTTGACTACAAGGTCACCATGCCACCCTTGACCAAGGCTCTGGGGACATCCCTGGAGAAGATTCAGCAGCTCTTCCACAGATTGAAGCTTTTGAACCTCAGCCAATCATTCTCATCCACTGCACCCTCTGATATCGACCTGGGGGAGAGTTTGGGGGCCAACATGCCTACCACAGACTCAGAAGAGAGAGACGATGCATCTGTGTGCAGTGGAGGCTACTCCACCGATGGTGGCTATAGGAGCAGCACATGGGACCAGGGCGACATCCAGGGGTCTGGATTGGATGCTTCCTTGGAGAAGGTTCTGGAGGCCCCAGCTCTAGGACTGGCCAGCCCTGAGCTCTATTATGAAGCTGAGAGCCCTGATGAGGCAGCCCTGGTACACGCAGCCCATGCCTACAGCTTCACGCTGGTGTCCCGGACACCTGAGCAGGTGACTGTGCGCTTGCCCCAGGGCACCTGCCTCACCTTTGACATCCTCTGCACCCTGGGCTTTGACTCTATCAGGAAAAGAATGTCTGTGGTTGTGAGGCACCCACTGACAGGTGAAATCATTGTCTACACCAAGGGCGCAGACTCGGTTATCATGGACCTGCTGGAAGACCCAGCATGCGGTGAGTCCCACCTCACCAGGGCTCCGGGAAGAGGGCTCCCTGGTTTAAGAGGCAGCACAGGACAGTAATAACGAGCTTGGGTTATAGTGTCACTTAGTCCAGCAGGTCCTAACTTGAACAGAAGCCACAAGATGCTTTCTTCAGAGGAGATTCCTTAAATTATGCTGCATTCTGCATCTCTTTGCTCTGGAGAATTACAGTGCTCATGAGCTTATTAAAGACTTAGGGCAGTCTTATACTGGAGAAACCTCTAACTTTATCCCAATTTCTGCTTTTCCAAACATTTAAATATGGATTATCTGTACACAATTTTTTCCTACCAAAACACCCATTAATATATGCTAGAACACACTGTGATCCTAACTCTGAGTTTTGTAGAGAAGCCAGCTGAATCCAGGGAGATAAGTGACTTAAGAGAGGTACACAGATAACCAGTGGTAAATTCTAGGCCCAGGTACCTTGAATCTCAGTTCAGAGCTCTTTCCATGCCACCGGAACTCTGCACCAGGCTCAGTTTGCTCTGGGAAACCTCAGGTGTCCCTCTTTGTCATCCTTTTCCCCAGCCTCCCCCAAATGGATTTTCATAAATTTGAGCCAAGCCAGAAAAATGTTCCAAAGTCCCTACATATCAGTGTCCAATTTTGGAGCAGCATGAATTACTGTGCGGACGCTTTCTGATTGCTAACAAGAAGAAGACAGTTATGGGGCTATGATTCTCCCAGGATAGTAGATTCCAGCCAAGCTTTAGAATTGCCCAGGCAGCCCTGTGCCTCCTGCATTATCAGCTGTGGATCAAAGCCAAGAGGTTCATGGGGATTGATGAGTGTTTAGAATGGGAAGGGAGCTAATTAGGTCTCTTCATCCCCAGACTCTGGCAAAATGAGTGAATTTGGTATTTCTGAGTCAAGGGAACCACGGCACTCTATCCCTGGGCAACAGCCATCCAAGCTGCCCTGGAGATGTTTTTTTTAATTTGTTCCTCACCTGATTCCAAATGGATTTGGAGATGCTTCCAATAAAAGACACATACACAATATTACTATAAAAATTGAGAACTCTTTGAAAAGAAGGGAGGAAAATAACCCTAGGTATAATATACTTAGAGTGTCTGAACATTCAATTTGATCCTGAGGCTCCTGGTAGCCTAAGCAAAAAAGTAAACTCCAGGTCACACAGGTAGAAGGCAAAAGGATTTTATCTCAGGGAGCTAACATTTTTTAAAATAAAATATTATAGATAGTGCACAATAAGCACAGCCTGTGCTTAAGGCACCAGAGAAAAAGTAGTATTTGAAAAATGAGATAATTTTTTAAAGGATTTTTATATTGCATAAAAACAGCCTTGGAATTGTATCAGGGAAAACATCAGAGCTTTGTTGGACTTCCTTATATTTATTTTACTGTAAAGAATTGTATGTTTAATTTTGCATCATAGGGAGGGGAATAAACCTGTTTACTACGTAGGGCCTCAAGATTCCAGCCCCAGTAAAGAAGGATTCTGAAGGCTTTTCCCAGCTCAGCTTTACACAGTAGCAATCAGTATTTGATTAGTGATGTCTGTGACACCTTAGGTAAAGGAGGTGGAAATGGCATCAATCCTGCCCCATGCCCACCAACCGAGGCTGAAAAATTCTTTTTTGTTTTTAAAGATTTTTATTTATTTATCTATTCATGAGAGACACAGAGAGAGAGGCAGAGAATAGGCAGAGAGAGAAGCAGGATCCCTGCAGGGAGCCTGATGCAGGACTCGATCCCAGGACCCCGGGATCACAACCTGAACCGAAGGCAGACACTCAACCGCTGAGCCACCCAGGTGCCCCTGAAAAATTATTTTTATCTGATAGATAAAAGCACTAGATTTTCAGGAGAAAAAGATATAAGAAAATACATCAGACTTCATCAAAGGAACTTTGAGCAACACAATGAAATATGTTTTCATGCTAGACTTATAGAAAATGCAAAAAATATTTTTCCTAAGGCCATTTCCTGTTACAGAAAGAAAGCCTAATTCAGAAAACCCAGTGTGATGAAAAACTTAACAATGAGATTCATATCTATGGCTGTCTTGAGACCTAAGTTGATATAAAGACTGAAGTAGACAACGGAGGGGATAATCGAGGGTATGTCTAAGACTCAGCCAACAACTGGTCATCCAGAGCTAAACTGGCTACATGGAAAACACCTGAGATAACAACAAAGATTTAGACTTCTGGTCCTCTGATTCAGCAGGGCTTCAACTGGACCTGGGAACCTCTATTATTTGCAGCCCCTCCCAGGGATGCAAGCAAAGAGATATGAATCCCAGAGTAGGGGTGATTCTGATGCAAACATGTGTTTGGGATCAATATCTAAGACAACCTGTCTTCCCTAAACAGGATTTTTCTCAGCCAGGCTTTGATAATCCCATAGAGAGTAGAGAATTTAAGGTCTTCTAGAGTTCACCTTCTGGGACATCATGACAACCAAGAGATATTCTGTGTTTCTGGGGTGGGTTATAAGGGGATTCCTCCTCACAGTTTCAGAGTGGTAGAAACAAGGATTCCCAAGCATTTGTACATGACTTCATGGAGAACAATGACTATTTGACAGTAACTGACATGGATGTGGAAAAGAAGATGAGGAAAATCCAAGTCAGAACCCAGAAGCATCTAGATTTATATGCAAGAGATGGCCTTCGAACACTGTGCGTCGCCAAAAAGGTAAAAATAAATTCCTCCTTTAGTAGTTATAAGGCCTCGACCCCGCGTCTGTCTTTTCTTTTTAGAAGACCCTTACTATTGGTGGTTTTAATATTTTCAAAATCAGCTATTCTGACTCACCACAAAGACCCAGGATTTTGGCAGTTTTGCTGGGGCAGAACTCTAAATAGCAAGGTTCCATATCAGCATGGCTTTGTTGTTCTCTGTTTTTCATTATATGTACATATACTTGGTAACCCATAACTCATAAAAGAGTTTTCAATATTATAATTTTACCCTCAAAGTAGCTTTTTAAATTTTGCATTTTTTGCCTAGAATGAAGTTTGGGAGATATGTGATCACAAAAATCAGTATTTCCGGTTTCTCTTAAAAATTTAGAGGATCTGATGAACAAGGTCTCAGTTCTTAAACAGCCACTAATGGCTTAGAGCCTTGTAGTAGCTGGTCCTTTTAATGAAGCGTATATATTCTCCTGTGTTCTGCAATTGGTGACAGACCTACCTTCCCTGTTGTATTGACCTTGGTCCAGCTATAGTCATGTAATTACCCACCTCTCACCTTGCAACCCTTTGACTTTGCAGCCCCTGCCAGGGAGGCAGGCAAAGAGATATGAACCTCAGAGTAGGGGCATCTAATGAGGCACCTAAAATCAGATAGGGGAGCTATGATGACATGCACTTCTAGATGACTAAACGTGGTTTCTTCTCTATAAATCCCCAGAGGTCTTCACCTCTTTTATGATGCTTAGTGCAAGAAAGTTTAAGAGCACCCACTTTATACTCAGACCTACCTGGATACAAGTCCCAGTCTCACCACTTGCCTGTTGTGTGACCTTGGGAAAGTTTCTTCACCTCTCTGAGTTTGGGATTTTCTTATCTATAAACTGGTACTAATGCTCCCTACCTTATACAGTTGTCATGGAAATTAACTAAAGTAACACATATACATACATACAGTGCCTGAGACAGGGACCAGTGCTTACTACTCCATAAATTGTAATTATATCCTTACCACCTTCTATTTTCCATTGAAATTATTTGTGCCTGTTTTGCTTCCTCTAATGAGATTATGAATTCCTCAAGAGCAAAGGCCTAGCTGTGTTCCTTGGTTTTCCCCATAGTGCCATGTGCAGAAGAAAAATCAAGGGATGTCTGATTGTTGAACAAAAGAATAATTTGTTTCTATAAGAGACAGTAATGCATGTGATGCCAACAGAGGCATCTAAACATGCTATGACTCCCAGGGAGGAAGACTTGCCCTCCAGTTGGATTCTTCCAATTACTGAGTGAGATAGTCTACCAAGCTATGTAAGATCTGATTGCTGTTTACCTTCCCAGCCTCATTGCTGCTTCCTCTCTATCTGGCTCTCCATCCCTAAGCCAACTGGTTTGTTCAACTGAACAGAAAGAAAGCGGAGTTCATGCTGTTTCATGGCCTTTGCATTTGCCCCCCTCCATGACTGATCCCTTCTCATCATTGGATATCAACTTGCATGTCACTTTGTCTAAGAGAACTGAAGATGCAAATGAAATAACCCTCCAGCTTTCTCCTATCTAGTCACACTCCATCATGTCACCATCTCTGTTTTCTGTAAAGAACCCCTTAAAATTCTCTGTCCTTTTAAATAATTTATTTGAATAAATGTCTCTCAACCCCCACTAGCACGTAAGTCCAGCCATGCAGGAATCTTATCTGTCTTGATCACTGCTATACTTCCAGTGCCTAGAGCACAGCAGGGGCTTAATGGTGATAATGGAACATGAGGATCAATCTTTCATTGATTTGTGCATTAAAAAAAAATTGAGAAGAAATAATTGTCTAGGGAATAGGGAAGCTCAAACAGGCCTATAGGATGCCCAACATATAAGAATGGGGTGGGATTCATCCTGCATTGGGAAAGAGCCTCTTCCTGTCCTGCAGGTCATAAGCGAAGATGACTTCCAGCGATGGGCCAGTTTCCGGTATGAGGCAGAGGCATCCCTCGACAATCGAGATGAGCTTCTAATGGAGACTGCACAGCATCTGGAGAATCAACTCACCTTACTCGGTAGCTAAAAATAAGTCATCACTAAATTAAAAAAAAAAAATGAATGCTACAAGCTGGAGAGGGAGTTATTGGCCATGACTCTGACATTGCTGCACATGTGTCTCAATTAGGAGCCTTCCCTGGAGTGCCCTTCCAGGTATTTGGTGCAAATGGTGTCGATATCCAACCCAGACTTGACAAGCCACTTCCTGAGGATGCCCACGAAGATTCCTATACTTCCTTCTGGATGAAGCCTAGGTTGCTTCTCCTCCATTTATTCAACTGTTTATTGTGCACCTACTATGTGCCAAATAGCATGCTAGGCACTGGGAAAGGAACAAGAGTCATAAGCTCTATCCTCTCAGAGCTGGAAACTAGATGATTAACAAGAATTTCAACCAAGTGTGATGAGGCCTGAGCTGGAAGATTTGCCTGTGGTATAGAAGCCCAAGTAGAAGGTGCTGACGTAGCCTGGGGCCAAAGAGAGTTCTAGAAGGCAGGAACTGAGCAGAGCAGAGGAACTGGTCAGACAAACACAGTTTTCAGGCCGAGGGAGGGGCCCAAATGAAGAGCTAGACAGGAGACAGCCTAGATAGCCTGGAAACCCCAAGGTCCACTCTGGCTGGACCACAGAGTGTACAGGAGAAATGATATGAGGGGGGAAAACTCAGAATGATACAGGTTATGAAGGACACATAAATCATATGCTAACAGTTTAAAGAGAAGGGAGTAAAAGCAGGAATAGACTCATGCTTTACAAAAATAACTATGGCTGCTGCTGTATGGAAGTTCAGTTCATATGCCAAGGTAATGATGAGAAGCAGGGAGACCAGCTAAGAGAAAGTGCTGTTTCTTTAAGAGGTAAAACATTACCCAGAGAGATGGAGGAGGCTTTGTTTATCAGGGTTAATCACCTCACAGCTGGGAGCAAAATCTGGAAAAGGCAAAACCTGATGCATGCCATGCTGACTAAATGGCTAAAGACTTCTTTCATTTTGGGAGGCAATGCTGAGCTGGGGATGAGGGCCAAATCTTGATCTTGTGCTGTGTGCTCAGGGACCCATCCCCTCACTCCCCTGAGCTCTAGCTTCTTCTGCATATAAATCACACTGCTCCAAGCTTTCAGACAGGCAGAGGTACAAGGGGAAAGAACCAGGGTTGCTGTAAGAAGACGGTGATGCCTTTATGTATTAAAGGTAGCAGCAAGATTCAGCAGGAAGGGTGGCAAACAGGGGGAGATGTTTGTTCCCCACCACTCTCAGTCTTTTTGTTTCCCCTGTGTTTTGACTCCAGGGCCTTTGCCTGCTGCCTCCCAAAGCCCCTCTGAAAGTTGCCCATGAGAACCTATTTTAACAGGAACCAGAGGGTAGCCAGACCAGACAGCAATATCTACACACAAGGCCACAGAATGTCATCCCATTAGAGCACATGACTCCCCCCTGACCCCCTTGAGGTTGCTTTTGTTTGGGGGGAGCACTCTGGTCTCAGTGAGAAGTGCTCCTCAGCTGATTCTGCATGAAAGAAAACATGCTTATCAGGATCTTTTGGCTTCCCTTGCTGGGAAAGACTTTCACAACCTTTCTGCTTCATTTTTCCTTTCACACAAATGTGTTTTTCCTTTTTTTCTCCTTCACTCTGCTTCCCTGTAATATAAATCAGCTTCAGAATCTCACCTTCCAGGCTAACCCTTAGAGGGAAAAACAAGGACTGAACCATCACTTTTCATGGGGTTGTTTATCTGCACATTTGGGCTTACAGTACAAAAGAGGCACATTTCAGGATAGAGTCATTATTTTTGTTCCCTCAAGGTGGCTTGGGATAAAGAGAATTGGGGCTGGGAAGAGACTTCATCTTACCACCAAGAATCTGCTGTGCCACTAAAGCTGCATTGCATTCACACTAGGTCCCACACTATAAAATGATCTTTTCAATATGCACCCAGTGTAACTGCTTTGCCAGCCTATTGTCACTAGGGATTATTAAAAGAAATGAAATGCCTTGCTCCTGCCCAGAGTAAAATGGGTATCCATTAGTCTGTTGTCTGAAGTGAATCTCAATTTAAATGCAGATTAATTTATGCTTAATCACTTAGCAACTATTTGATATTTGGGTATACATTCATCAGGGTTGGTGCAAAGCTTGAGATCATTCAAAAATTATAGAGTCTGCATATTTAATTCCAAGAATATCATCAAAAATCTGAGTCCCTCTTCTGCCATGAGCTGTTACAGAGCAAAGTGTCTCCACTTCTCTCCATTCCTAGCTGCTAGGCCCACCCCCCAGGCTACTCCTCCATACCCCTGCTCAGCCTCTAATCTCATCCTGCTTCCCCCAATCTCCTGTCCATTCTCTAGAATGATCCTCTTAAAACTCAAAACTGATCCTGTCACTCTCCAACTTAACTCCCCTTAATAGTTTTTCTGTCTACCAAATAAATTCCAAATCCTATAATGCCCTCACAAGGCTCTGCATGATCCAGCAGCCTTACATCCCTTGCTGGCCCCATCTCTCACCCCACTCTGCCTCCCTTTCAGTACCTTCTTCTACCCTGACCTCTGGGCTTTCATACATGCTCATCCTCTACCTGGGACTATCCTCCTTTGCCACTTCTCAGCCTTATCTTCTGGGTCTGAGCTCAAATGGCACTTCCTAACAAGGTCATCCCTGACTTTTTTTTTTTTTTTTTTTTGAAGATTTGATTTATTTATTCATGAGAGACACAGAGAGAAGGCAGAGACATAGGCAGAGGAAGAAGCAGGCTCCTCGGAGGGAGCCCCATGTGGGACTCAATCCAGGAACTATGGGATCACACCCTGAGCTGAAGGCAGACGTTCAACCACTGAGCCACCCAGGCGTCCCCATCCCTGACTTTATAGCTGAAGTTCAGGTCTCTTAACATATGTTCAGCTGGCACCCTGCGCTTTTCTTCTTATATCGTTCAGATATAAATCCTTTTTCAACAAGCTTTTGAGCTGCAAGAGGTTAGAGACCAGCTCCATTTCACTGCTGTACCCTACCTAGGTGCTTAGCATAGCCTAGAACATGGGAATATTTAATAATCAGTGTTTAGCTTGTTAGAGTTTTAGGGACCTTAGGCAGTTTTTCACTCTAATTGTAAGCTCTGGTGTCTTTGATCACTCCAGGAGCCACTGGAATCGAAGACCGGCTACAAGAAGGGGTTCCAGACACAATTGCGGCTCTGCGGGAAGCTGGAATCCAGCTCTGGGTCTTGACTGGAGATAAGCAGGAGACAGCAATCAATGTCGCCTATTCCTGCAGATTGTTAGATCAGGCTGACACTGTTTACTCCATTAATACAGAAAGTCAGGTGAGGCCAAAGTAGAGACCAATGCAGAACAGCCCTTAAGCCAATAAGAAATAGGCTTATGGGTGGGATTTGGGTACACAGGTGAAGCACCTCTACCCCCAAAATATCACTGAACTTTGGAGCTCAGAGGCCCCCGAACGTCATCCACCTCATCCCCATACATCATTGACCAGTTTGATTATATTACATCTGGTAGTACATGTTAGAAAGTTTTGATCTTCCAAATTCCACCCCTTGACCCAATCTCCACATTTTACAATGAGAAAACTAAAGACCCTTGAGACTAAGGCCCTTGCCCAGGATCACCCTGATAGTTTCTGACAGAACTAGGTCTAGAACACGGTTCTTCTCCCAGGCCAGTGCTATCTGCATTATTCCATATTATTTGCTCACAGAACCCCAATTGTCAGTTTCTTATACTTAGGACTAACTCTCCCATTGAAAAAGCTGTACTTAAATTGAAACAATTCTGAGCTTAAAATTTCAGCTCCAATTCATATGTCAAACTGGTTTGCCACAGAATAAAACTGAAGGGAATGATTCATGAGACCAGTATGTTTTGTTGGGATGGAAGAGTGAGAGAGAGAGAGAGAGAGAGAGAGAGAGCAGAGTCCTAAAACTGCAATTTTCAACCCCCAGTAGGTTGTGGGTGGCAGGGGATGGGGTTTGCAGAGAGGGCTGTGTAAAGTCTGAAGAAGAGTATTCAAAGTTATAATACAATTTTATATTTAGGAGAAGAAATCTATTTTCACAATGCAAACTGCAGAAAGCGAAGTTCCAACATCTTGGCTGAAGAATATGGGAAGTAGACTTTGAGATGTATGCTCCTACCAAGAGGAAGCAAGCAGGAAAAGCTCTGTACTAGAGAGGTGGTGGGAGAAGGGCCCTGGGAGACCTAGGTGTACCATAAGGAAAGGAATAGAGAAGGAGGAAGATGGAAAAGAACAGTACAGAAAAAGGAGGTAGAAAAGATGCTGGAACCTCACTCTCTTGGTTTTGCTTAAGACTGATTGGACCCAGGAGGATTTTGTTTTGTTTTGCTTGTTTGTTTTAAAGGTTTTATTTATTTATTCATGAGAAATACATAGAGAGAGGCACAGACATAGGCAGAGGGAGAAGCAGGCTTCCTGCAGGGAGCCCAATACAGGACTTGATCCCAGGACCCTGGGATCATGACTTGAGCTGAAGGCATATGCTCAACCACTGACCCACTCACGTGGGAGGGTTAAATCTGGTTTTTATTTTGTAAAGAATCCACATATTTTTTTTAAAAATAGTATATACTATGAAAAGTGACTGAGGCTCTTTGTAAGAATTGGAAAAATCACTTTCTTGTCAGGTGCACAGATTATGCTGTGATTAGATTAAACCCCAATGAATTTTCAAAATGAAAATAATCTTGGGGAAATCTTTGGCATTAATATTATGCTTAGGAAAGAAAGTAATTTGCTGCTTGCTTGAGTACTTGATCCCTGTAATAACATTGATATCTGACTGCCCTGCTTGCAATGGAAATTCTATTTGCAATGATTATTTCACTCCAGGTGATTCCAGAAGGAGGACAGGGGCAAACTTGTGAGTCAGCCAGCCCAAGATGGATAGAGTAGGCTTTTGTGTTTTCTGTTAAATGCATTCTTCTAGGAAGCTGAAGATGTTTAGCAATCGATTAGCCCAACATTCCTAAGGAATAGTGGGTCACATTTCATGTTTTGTTCAGTCACTGTTGACTCATTTAAAGTCATCTGGGATCCTCTCAGATGGTACCTGAATGTTAGGCCCTGTCCACACCTTGAACTGGGAAAAAATGGTGGCTACATGGATATGTTAAGCCAGAAACTGGGGAAATCCATTCCAAATCTCAGGTTTACTTAAACTCTAGTTTAATGTAATTATGTATTCATTGAATATCTCCTCCAAGGATTTTAGTCTGCCTAACTCAATATATATTGATTTAGGTCTACTGTTTCTTTGTTATGTATCTTAAAGCTATAAGCACGTTATGGGAACTCTCTAGACCTCAGGGTTCACAGTCATAAAACGAGAGAATTACTAACCCATCACTGAAAGTGCTGGTCTATCAAGGAATTTAGAAGGGATTAGAGTATTAATTAGAAACTAATAACAGCAATGATTATTATCACTATTAGTAACATATGTTGAAAACTAAATATGGTCCAGGTACCATACCTCCCTGAACTTCATTCTCTTCATATGTAAAATAGGAATTAGAAAATGTTATTTCTATTGGGAAGATTAAATAAGATCATAGAACAAAAATGCTTATTAGCACAGTATTTGTGTTAGTTAACAAATTACTCCAAAATTTAGTGGCTAAAAACAACCAACATTTACTGTCCCACAGTTTCTGTGGGTTAGGAGTCCAGAGGCAGCATAGCTGAGTACCTCTGGATCAAGGTCTTACTGGAGGCTGCAGTCAAGCTGTCAGTCAGGGCTGTGGGTTCATCTGAAGGCTCAACTGGTGAGTTGTTTGGGTATGGAGAGAAGGCCTTCTTCCAAGCTCACAGAAATGATTGCTGGCAAACTTCAGTTCCTCACCACGTGGGCCTCTCTGTAGAGCTGCTTCACAATATGGTAGCTGCTTTCTCCCACAGTAAGCCATCCAAGAGAAAGGGAAAATAGTGCCAAATTGGAAGCCATAGTCTTTTTGTAAGCTAACATGGGAAGTGGCATGCCATCACTTTTGCAGAATTCTCTACATTAGAAAGGAATTGATAGATGTGGCTCACATCCAAGGGGAAGGATTGCACAGGGGCATGCATTCCAGGAGGGAAGGGATCATTGAGAACTATCTTAGAGGCTCCCTACTACAGTACCTGGCATATACTAAAGGTTAAATGAATGGCAATTATTATGGTTATTATATCACACTTTGAAATAAGTAAATTCAGAGATTTAATTTTTAAACTTATATCTACAATGACTTCCTGCAGCCATATGTTGAAGGAATTTATATAATTTGTGCCGGCCCCAACTCACAGCAAGGACTGTCTTGATCTCTTTCCCAGATAAGTGCTTCAGGCATAACCACCCACTCCTGGAACTACTTCCTGTCACCCCTTTAGTTCTGAGTGTACCCTATTGCTTGCAACACTCAATTTAGCATTCCCTAAAGGAAGACTCAAGGATGATTAACTGCAGTTCTACTCTACCAGAATAAAGGACTCCAAATATTCTCAGAAGCTTCTAGATTAATGGTCCCCAAGTATATCATATAAGAACAATCTTCACAATTTTTGCCTAAATCTGCATGTTACCTTACTGTTTTTTAACAATTTCATTTAAATTGACAGACTTTGAACACTTAGTTCAAAGTGTTAGTTCAAATGCACTAAATGTATTTTTAGAAGAATTTTTTTTAGCACTACAGTAAATGAAAATCATCATCCTTGGCATGGATAAAAGAACACTGCTAGATGAAGATCATGTGAACAAAACAATGCTATTAAAATTGATAATACAATTCACTGCCACAACTTTTCTCTACCTTTATTTGAAAGTAATGTTGCAAAATCTAAAAAGGTACTAAGGATATATTTAGAACCAAAATGTGACTTTATCTCTGATACAGTCAAAAGTAAAAAAGGAAAATTGATAAGAGCAAATAAGTTCTTCACTTTGTTTCAAGGTAATCAGAAAAAATCCATAAGAAGTTTCTTTACATCAATAAGATGTTCACATTCGTAGTCAGTTTTAACCAATAAGACCAACACATTCATACTAACAGATAAATACACAATGTATTTTTTCAATTAAGAAGCTGTAATTGAAGTAGTAATGATCTACCTCACCTAGTAAGTTGGATAAGCTAGGGCAAGTTACTAATAATTTCAGTTTCAATTCCTTCATCACCCAATTTCCTAAGGAGAACTGAAAGGACTTGTGAGAAAAAGAAAGCACTAAACCATCCTGACATATTGTCATTATTTATCATCACATTCATGTTATTTATTAGCTTATACTATCCCTGTATCTGTCACCATCTTGCTGAGTTACTTCCACTCTCATTCTCTATTTTGCCATTACCTTGCTTCCAAATTAATATTGCTTTGATGCTTTTTTAAATATTGCAGAGAAATGTAAAAATCAAAGAATGATTCCTGGGTAATCTCTATGACAGTAGAGTTTCATTAGCTATTTTACTAAAGGATAAAGTGAGATTTTTAACCTGCATTTTCACTGTTGCTTATTAATACCATATTTATTATTCTAACTCAATAGGAAACCTGTGAATCCATCCTCAACTGTGCACTGGAAGAAGTAAAGCAATTTCATGGACCACAGAAGCCAGACCGCAAGTTCTTTGGGTTCTGTCTACCTTCCAAGACGCTACCCCCCACCTCAAGAGCTGCAGTTCCAGAAGTTGGATTGGTCATTGATGGGAAGACATTAAATGCCATTTTCCAGGGAAAGCTGGAGATGAAATTTTTGGAGTTGACTCAGTATTGCCAGTCTGTCCTATGTTGCCGTTCCACCCCACTCCAGAAGAGTATGATAGTCAAGCTGGTGCGAGACAAGTTGAGCGTCATGACCCTTTCCATAGGTATCCATCATTCCGAGATGTGGGTGCAGCTTGTGAAGCTGATCTGACGAGAAGCATAGACCAGAGGTGGAAAGGTCACATATAAAAATCAAGATACCCAGGCTGAGAATCACTTAGACTAAGAGAATTCAAAGTGACAGCCAAGAAGTGGCAGGCAGGAGGTGAAGCAGAGGCTAAGTAGAGTGAAAGAGTGAATGAAAGTTCTCAGAATTAGCAGGTCACTAAGGAAAAATTAGGACTTGAATGGAGGTTCAAGTCAAAAGGAGGTTCAAATTCATGATATTCACATAACTCAGTAATATACACACAGGCCAACCCCATTCTGGGGTATAGACTATTTCCCTTTTGATACTTAACACAGGGCATAATATAAACCTCAGGTATTTGTGGATTTGATATTTTGCTGAGTGTTGATGGCTGATGGGGAGATTATGGAAGTTGAGCCTGCCCCATATGTTCATTCCTAAATATAAGGCCCAGCTGTCAACAAATGCTGACCTCTCTGTTGATTAAAAAAAAAAAAATTCCTCAGAGGGGACTAAACTTTAATCATGGTTAAGGCAGAGAAATAAAAACTGTGCTTCCATCAAACCTTCCAGGAACAAGCAAATCTGGTTTATTAGAATATTCATGATCTGGTCTCTTTCCAGCCACATCCTTCATCAGAGCTACCATCCATTCCCCAACATTTGGCACTCTATGATCTAACCAAATGGAACTGCTTACCATTCTCCATGGTAATGGAGCTTTGTCCTATCTTTCTCACTCCTAGGCTTTTGCACAAGCAATTTTCTCCATAAAACACCCCTTCTTCCAATCCCACCTAACCTTCCTTCTCTCTGAGAATGCCTACAGGACACAGACCTCAGAGCTGCAGAGCAATGGTATGCTTTCTGCAAGGGTCTGCTCAGTAGATCAAGAGTTTCTTGAATAGAGATACCATATTAGTCT
Source organism: Vulpes lagopus (assembly GCF_018345385.1). Classification (NCBI taxonomy): domain Eukaryota; kingdom Metazoa; phylum Chordata; class Mammalia; order Carnivora; family Canidae; genus Vulpes; species Vulpes lagopus. Next base: position 38,225,986 of record NC_054826.1, on the reverse strand, counting down.
TACCATTTTGTCTGTGCCTTGCACATACCAAGCACATAGTAAATACTACATTCATTTAAGGATATTCCTACAGATGGTTCTATCCTTCCTACACAGACATGGAAAGAGATTTTCCTTCCTGGCATTTCAAATTAAGAAGCCTATTTATACCCCATTTTCTCCTGATTTCAGGTAAAAGCAATTCAAATTTAAAAAAAAAATGAGGGAGTGGGCATAAAGAATACAAGGTGCAAAGCTTTAGCAACTGCATCCTAATTTTATTCCCTGAAATACATTTTATTCCCTGAATTATCCCCTTCAAAACTTTAGACACACACAAAGCAACAGCCCAGGACTGACTCCCTGAGGTAAGAAATTGGCTCTACTGCCACAGAAACAAAACCAGCAGGGTGAGCAATGGCATGATTCCACACCTCTACTTCCACTGGTTTGCTAACAGAAGAGGTTAAAGGGTGGATTTGTTCTCCATGGGGAAGATAAAAACAATGTACTGCTACACTATCATGAAAAAAAAATCATTATAAGAATAATGGCTACTTAAAATGACAACATATTTAAGATTAATTTCATTTCCAAATAATTAAGAGAAGAAAATTCTCTCCCCTCCATATTCTCTGTTATCTAATACATATTTAATTCCCTTCTATAATTCCCTCCTGGAAAAAGAGGGGGGCCAGGAGAAGAATGAAGGCAATGCAGTCCACAAACCATGGCCACCAGGCTGAATCCAGCCTACTACATGTTTTTGCAGAGATACTAAGAATGATTTTTGTTTTTAACTGTAAAACCTGTAAGACTATTCGCCTCTCAGCAAGAACAGTTGTTCAATTTTGCTTCTTGGCCCACAGAGTCTAAAATATTTACTATCTGGCCCCTTATAGAAAGAGTTTGCTAATCTCTAGTCTGAAAGTTAAAGCTTTGGGAAAAGCCAGGTTTGTAAGAAAAGCCTCACTGTATAGAGTTGTGCCGTCCAAAATGGTTGCCACCTAGCTATATGTAGGTATTGAAACTTAAATAGAATTTCACCAGCTGCATTTCAATCTTCACATGGAGCTAGTGCTTTCCATATTAGACAGTAAAGATATAGGACTTTCTATCATCACAGAAAAACCTTTATGCCAGTGCTGGAAGCTGTGTGTATCCATGCCCTAACCTCCAAATTCCTGAAACACTTTAGTTTGTTAAATAGGAATTCATCGTGCCCAAATGTCCCTCAACCAAAAAAAATCAGTCAATCTCATTTTCCCATTTTGAGAAACAAAACAACACCATCCCTGTCCTTGAACACCACTGACAATCTGATGATTTAGCTATCCAGATATTCCAGTAGTCTTAATATGGTAAATATTTTAAGTTATACTGTGTTAGAAAAGGTAGCAAAGATCTTCGTGCCAATGCTCCTGGGCCCCTTCCCTACCTGGTTTACCCTGGTGGGATCTCTATGTTGCTGAAATTCTCCATTTGCTCATTAATAAATGTAACATTTGTGAAGGCCTGTTTTTAAAAACTATAAAGCACTGCACAAGCCTCACTTACTATTATACTCCCAATACCTAATATACTGAGATAAAAGACAATAAACATTTGTCGAGTAGTAAATAGAGCTTTTTATCAAAGAAGAGACCTCTCTCGGGCCAAATACTGACTTTTCCTATAGGACTATTCAGAGCAATGTTAAAAGTATTCAATTATGTGTAAATGAGGACACTTTAGAGCCACTCATGTAACACCCTTTCCATTGTCAATCAGAAGTTAGGCCAGGAATAAAGACACTTCATGATGTCTCTTCTTTCAGGTGATGGAGCAAATGACGTAAGCATGATTCAAGCTGCTGACATTGGAATTGGGATATCTGGACAGGAAGGCATGCAGGTATTGCTCCCCTCAACTCTTCTCATTTCTTCCCTAATTCTCCTTGATCCTTTCTGGAGAGTTATGGAATTCCCCACAGTGTTGGAGGAACTTCTCCCCAAGAGCTTTGCAGAATAATTACCTGAGAGTCATGGGGCTTCCATGCCTATACATAACCTCCATTCTTATATCCCTGTTGCTCAGTCCTTCTGATACAGAGGAAAACTGAAGGATGCTTAGCTTTTTTTCAGACTTCCAGTGATACCTGCATTCTAAAGCCAAAGAGTACTCAACCATTCAGGAAGGCCTAAGTCTTCCCCTGACTCCATTCTTCCTCCTTATAATCTCTACCCACATCCAAGAATGCAGTGCCCTCCATGAGCAGTGACAGATAAGGACATTTGAAAACATTTTTCAATTGCCATTTTAGTTTTAATGGCTAGATTGACCTATAAATTGTATGGTACACTTTAATAAGTATACCTAATTGAGTCAAAATTCAGCTTGGGACAAGCATATTAACTTGAGCTACTGATGTTTCCCACTAAAACAAACCCCACTTTGTGGTTCTGAATCATTAACAATTGTATTCTCACCACTGGTATAGACAGGAGGCATTGCCTAAATTTGTTGGTGAGGATAAAAGAAAAGCTACCTTTTGAATACCTACCATATGCCAGCACTGTATTAGGCATCTCACATTTTTTATCCCAATTAATTTGAATAGTCACAACCCTGTGTGTTAGGAATTATTACTCCATTTTTTTTCAGATGAAACTGATGAAGGGAAAGGTTAAACAGCCTGACCAAGATGCATACCAAGATCTGTAACCAGGCACTTCCAAACCCCATATTCTTAAAGGAGTACTAATGAACTATGACATATTCTGAACAATCCCAAGAGCAGAAGGCATATTTCAGCTCCATGTAAAGGAAGTGCTATCCAGCCATCAGCTCCATCTGAGAATGGAACAAATGGTCTGCCACAGGAGGCAACCAAGGGTATTGAGAGGTTTGAGCATTACTTGCATGGAAGCCCCTACTTTCTGGTTAACCATCGCATCTCTAGCCTGGTACTAACACATTTTAGGCCACAGTTTATCAGATAAATGGAAAGAGATGAAGGGCCAAGCGAGACCACTAGATCCTTACAAGCTGCCTTTCTTGGATTCTAGTGAGGTTTGGATTTTCCAGAAGAAAAGATGAAGTGTCCAAGTCCAAAGAACCACCTTAGAGTGCCACATAGTAACAAAGGATCTTTTTGGCCCTATCAGCTATGGACCTAAAACCGAGCATAGCCCTCAGGGGAGATTCTTTGGCTTATTGGTAGCCATGGATAGAAGATGATGTCTCTCTCTATTCTACCCTCTCAGGCTGTTATGTCCAGCGACTTTGCCATCTCCCGCTTCAGACACCTCAAGAAGCTGCTGCTTGTGCACGGCCACTGGTGTTACTCACGCCTGGCCAGGATGGTGGTGTACTACTTCTATAAGAACGTGGTGAGTAGCCCTATGCCAACCTCCCACCAAGGCTTTGGGAGGCCCTGCCAGGGGACCCACTCCCACCACAGTTGTAAGACAAACCATCTCAGCACAAGGGAGTAAATCAGGCTGGCCTAGATTTTGAATCCTGAAACTCTTTCCTACCAGCTCTGTGAACTTGAGCAATGTAATTCACTTCTCTGGGCCTCAATTTCTTCTTTGGTAAAATGGGCTAAGACTTTTGTGAAATTATTGTGAGCATTAGCCATACTATATGGAAAACATCTGGCACATAGAAGGCAGCATGAGTGGTTACAAGAATAGACTCTTGAGTCAAACATATTTGGTTCAAATCTAGGCTCTTATATTTGGTAACTATACCTTAGTTTTACCATTTGTTGAATGGGGATGATAATAGTACATTCCTCCTATATTTGCTAGAAGGATTAAATAAGAGCTTGTATATAAAGCGATTGGCACATAGTAATCACCCTATCAAGTCAACCATTAGTTTTATGATTATTGCTCTTGTCATTATTCTTAAATGGGCTCCATAAATGAGATTTACTTTCTGACTACGAGGAAAAAGGACTTTAAAAATAATAAGCCTGACATATATCTTCAATTTTCTCCTCAGATAGAGCCACCCCAATGCAAGAGCCATACCCCACCTCCTGGGAAAGTACAGGTTTAAGACTGGAATCCATGGTTTCCACCTGAGACTCTATGTATCATTTCAGCTTCCCCAGCCTTTGCAGCAGGAAATTCACAGAGGTTGGGACATTAAATATCTAGTGGCAAAAATATTTAGAATGAGGAGGTCGTCTGGATTTTAGTCTTGCCTGACTCTAGCATGCTGTGTGAACTTCAAAGAGTCACTTACCCTCTCTGAGCCTTGGTTTCCTCATCAATAATATGAAGACACTAGGACTCCTCCTGTCCCTAAGGTATTATCAGGAAAGCAAGTAACACTATACAAATACAATCATAGCTTGAAGATAGCATTGTTTCTCCTAAAAAATGTGCTCATTTCTATCTTGTTGATAAGGGCCCAAAGCAGGCACACATCAACCTAGGTATTAAAACTGTCAGAGGTTCTTGTTTGAAAAGCCCTTGATTAACAATGGGTATTGCAAGAAGCCAGAATATTGCTGTTCTCCTAAGGAAGGGAACAAGGGGCCTGAGTTTTCATTACCTAGTTCAAGGACCTTTGAATAATCCCCAAGAGTCTCCAAACAGAATCCGATTCCTATTTGCATAAGGAAAAAGGGAGGATTAAGAGCAGGGGATGGTAGAGAAAGCATTAGCCAAGTAGCAGCTGCGAAATTGCATTTTGTCCCGTTGTTCCATTCTCCCAGTCCTGATTTAGGCACTGTCACAGTTGCCCTCGCTCAAGAGTGAGCATTTTTGTGCAAAGTTCAATGTATATGTAAATAAACAGCATGACAAAAAATAATGTAAATTTGATAAACTGGATGGTAATATTCACCAAGTCTATGCAAACAAGTCACTCTATTTAACTTGAAACTCACTCTGAGCATGAAAGACTGTTTACTCAGAATTCAAAATGCCCATTTAATTTTTTTTCTTGCCTCCAAAGGAGCCGTTCTTTTGAATAAGCACAACCTCTTCTCTGCATTAAATTTGAGAAATAGAAAAGGAAATGTTTCCAGCCAGCCATGCTTTCAAAGCTTAAATGGTATTTATTTCTAGCCCGATTCCACGCTTGAAATTGTGATACTGATGCCGCATTATCTCCCCATTGCAATTAGAGGGTGGAGAACTATGACTTCCACATCCGAAACCAATTTCAGAGGGGATTAAAACCCTGCCTCCTCTGAAATTTGAACAATGAATTAATTATTGCACTGTAGCTCCTTGGGAGGAAAACGCAGGCCCCCATCTCAGTGATGTCGTCACAGGTTCCGTATGCCCCCTCAGAGGTGCAAAGATTCCAGCCAGAGGACGTGGATACAAGCGAGGTCCTAACAAGGCTTGTGGAGGAGGGAAACACTTCAGAATTAAATTCCTGAATATTGTTGGGACAATAGAACAGCGATGATGGGTTCTATTTATTGAAATCATTATTGAACATCTGTGTCCAGCTTCATGAGGCTGACAGTCTTGGTCAGGGCTGAGTGAGCTTGTTCTGCAAAGGGCTAGGTAAGAAATACTTTTAGCCTGTGGGCCACGGGGCTCATCATACCTACACAACTCTGCTGCACCAACATGAAAGCAGCTATAGAAAACATGCAAATGAATCGATGTGGCTGTGTCCCAACAAAACCTTATTTATGGCTGGATTTGTCCCATAGGAAGTTGTTTGTCATCTCTTGGTCTCCATAAATCTTACCTCTCAAAATGTGGTTCCTGGACCAGCAACATTATCATCTCCTATATGCTAGTTAGAAATGCGGATCCTCAGACTGCATCATCGACCTACTACTACCTCAGAATGGCATTTTTGGTAAAAGCCCTGGGTAATTTATATGAACATAAAGATTGGGAAGCACTAGTATAGTAAAAGATTGGGATTTTATGAACATTTTCTTAGGCATGTCTCCCTGTAAGGAGGTTAGGGTGCTATAGACATATCACCAGGAGATTCTTGATCTAATCAGTTGGAAAGAAGATAATGTGTAAGCAAGAGAGAACTATGAATTTGCCAGTTTCTCTGTCAAGAGGGAGAGTTTTGACAACCTAAGTCTTTATAGGAAATATTTCAGGCCATTTATTTATAATTTTATATCATATACTGTATCTGATTCCAAAAAGAGATGTAAGTGACTTACGGTAGAAACACAGAGGCAATGGAGAAGTTATAAAAGAACTGTGTAAGAGTGGGACACCTGAGTGGCTTAGCGGTTGAGTGTCTGCCTTTGGCTCAGGGCATGATCCCTGTTCAGGGATCCAGTCCCACATCAGGCTCCCTGTGAGGAACCTGCTTCTCCCTCTGCCTATGTCTCTGCCTCTCTCTGTGTCTCTCATGAATAAATACATAAAATCTTTAAAAAAAAAATGTGTAGGAGTATGGAGCAGAACCCAGAAAGAAAGGAAGTCAGTTGTACCAGGAACTTGGGATAAGATGCTAAGTAGTAAATGCCTGGTTAAAACAAGCAGACCAGTTCTCGAGGAAGCACACTCTCTCTTTGCTCTAAATTCAGAGATCAATTTGTCAAGCAAACCTTTAGAAGAAGGTCACACAAAAACTTCCAGGAAACTGCCTTCAGTGGCATTTTTGTAGGAAATGAAAATTAACCTCTATATGGCACCTTTTTCTAACAACCCTTGGTAAAAGCAATATTAAATTATAATTCAGGAAGAACGGTTCTATGGAAAAATGAGCCAGTGACATCCAAGCAGTGTTTCATTGCTTTGAATAGGGCTTAAAACCCTTGGCTACTGCCTGTGTTGAAGTGTTAGGCAATGAGCTCAGGAAATGCTAGTTCTCCAACACCTAGTTCGCCAGAGCTCTCCATGCCACCCTGGATTGCTGTAGTGTCCTTGGTACTTAGCACAGCTTGTTACCCTTTGGGATAGCATTACTAACATTAGCAATCACCATCATCTATAGGGAATTTACCACATACCAGACACTATAATAAGAACTTTACATATGTATGTAACTATGAGAGCTAAGTATAACACAGGGGTTAAGAGCATATGTGCTAGAACCAGATGGGTTCAAATCCCACCCCCAACCTGCTATCTAACAGCAATGTGGCCTTAAGTAACTTACCTAAGCTCTGTGTCTCAGTCTTTTCACCTGTAAAAGGGGGATACTACCTAACTCACAGGGTTATCATGTGCATAAATGAGTTAATATATGTGAGGCATACCGTAAATGCTCATCCATCCTGTGGCATGGGAACAGTTATTATCTATCTCTAGATGTGGTAGCTGAAAGCCTGAGAGGTTGCTCAGGTCACATAGCTAAGTATGTCATAGAATCAGGACTGGACCTAGTTCTACTATACTCCAAACTCCCAGACTGAATGTCCTCACTACCGTGGCACTCAGTGCCTCCTAGAGGTACAGGCACCTTGTTCTCCAGTGGTTGCCAAAGTCTTTGAAGGTAAATATCACTCCAAACCAGGTTGTGTGTTGTCTGTTGTCCAAGCATCTCTAGCACCGTGTTTGAACATAACTTGTTTAAGAAGTATTACACTTGGCCACAGAGCTTCAGATGGCTTCCAACACCAGCCAGGCAACTGCTCTCTTCCTCCCTCAGCTTAGACTATGGCTGGAGCTTCGTGAAAATGGGGTAAAGCATCACAGCATCTACTAGATAAGATTGTACCACTTAAAAGCTACAGTTTGGTGAGATGAAGCTAATGGAGAGGAAAGATTTAGGCTTGGAGCCAAAAGGACCAAATCTACATTGCAAATATCAGAGGATGGCCTATAGCTGGCAAACTTTCTGCTTTGCTGACTTGTCCCTTGTCACCCATGGAAGAAACTGCCAATGACAGCATTCTTTGTTCAACACTTTCCCCATTTATAGCACTTTAGGACAAATCCCACTGGCCTCTCATGGTATAGATCAACAACTCTGAACATTAGTGCAAGAGACTGAGCTAGAGTCTAAGATCTTGAATTCATTTTACAAGAGTATCCACTTCCCACATCCTTCTTATGAGGGTGAACTCTTGAGCCATAACATTTGGATTTTAACTCCAATTCTGTTACTTACTAGCTCTCTACCCCCAGCCCAATGACTTGACCTCTCTCTGAGGCTATTTCCTCAATTGTAAAATAAGAGTAGTAATGATTGTTTCATAGGGCTGTTAAGTGGATCAAATGAGTCCGAACAGAGCTTGGCACGTGATAAGTGCTTTATGTGTTTTTGTTGCTATTGTTATTGTTGTTGTTGCTATTACTGGCCTCATCTGTAAGATAGTGTTATTTCCAGCTCTGGCATCCTAGGCTTCTACAACCTTAAGTCACAGTTCTATTCCCAAGTGGCCAAGGGTATTTGATAGTCACTTATCCCATCTGAGCCATTCAAGCTACCTGTGTGTAAGGGAGCTAAGAGTTACTGTCTTTCCCACGTAGCTGGGGAGGGAGAAGAAAGGCAAGGTTCTCAAAGGGAAGAAAAAAAAAGAGAGAGAGATTGAGAGAAGTAAAAGCCTCACACAGCTGCTGACTGCTAGTATCAAGGGGACTTCAGTACTTCAAGTTCTTCTTAAACCCACCATGTCAAGTGCACAAGTGATTGCTGTTGATCTCAGGACTCAAAGCCTGCCCATGGTACATTTCAAACCTACCTGCAGCACAGTAAACAGACTGGGCCCTCTCCCCGCTTCTAAGAGAGAGATGCAAGGTCTAGGATGTCTCAGGACACCAGGATCTCTTTCAGTGCCAGGAAACTTCCCACTGGTCACCTGGGCAGATAAGCCAAAAGATGGCACTCCTTAGCTAGAAGACTCTCAAGTCAGCATTGATATTATATAATCCAATAGGAGATTGAGAAAGTTTGGGGGTGGTTGAAGAGAAAGAGCATTGAAAACTCAGATACTAGTTGTCTGACTCTCTAGCTCTAAAATTGGACAAGAGGTAACTGAGCATCTTAAAGCCTCAGATTTCTTGCCTGTAGAGTCTGGCTAATAATATTATCAAGATATTAATATAATATGTACTATTTTATTAACAATAATAATCTTTCAAGATTGTTGGAACAAATTAGGTCTATTGCACATCTAATGTACCATACACTATTATACTATAATATATACTACACTCCTGACACAAATAGAAGCCTTAGTAATAGTCATTGATGTTACTAATATTAGCATGTCTATATTATTACAATTCTAGTGACCCTTTTCAAAATAACACTGGCCCAGCATTTAGGAATGAACATTCTAGTTTATACACAAAACTGCTAATTTCACAGGGCTGATATTTCTAGTCCCAACTCTGGGAGCAGCAGCTTAAGTGACAACCTTGGTCAAGTCACCAAATTATATCACAGTGTGGTAGACAATACTAATGACCCAGCCATCTCAGGAAGGGTGGTTTTGAGTGGGAAAAGCTTTAGAAAGCATAAAGAATCAGAGAGATGATTCACCCTTCTGAACTCACCCTTCTGAGTTGCATGACCATTAGGAAAGTATTGTGGGGAAAATCTCATGAAGTCATCTTCATGAGATGGGCAGGGACAGCAAGCCAGGCTTCCTGCCCATGGTCCATTCTTTCTATTATCCCTCCCTGAGGAGCACTCCCTTCCCTTTCCACACTACTAATCGTAACTCCTGCCTTTGGTATCCTGTGCCATGGTCTAGGTACCACTGTTTCCATCTGAAAGATGGTAAGATTTTATACAGAAAAGTTAGGCAATTTGCTCCAGGTCACATAGCTAGTAAGTGACAGACCTGAAAATTCCAAACCAGCCTTTTCTGCCTCTACAACCTGTGCTCTTAACCAGCATAGTAGTAGTTGCAGCAGCAGCTGCTCTAAGGATTAGTTATCTCTGATCCTTACACTACTCTGCATGTCACAAATGAGAAAATGGAAGCTCTATGTCAGAGTAGTGACTTGCCAGAGGCTCCTAAGCAGCCATTGGGGTCCACTACCTGGGGGTCCTTACTCACAAGGACATACTCTCTGCCTGCAGTGCTATGTCAACCTGCTCTTCTGGTACCAGTTTTTCTGTGGCTTCTCTGGCTCCACTATGATCGATTATTGGCAGATGATATTCTTCAATCTCTTCTTCACCTCCTTGCCTCCTCTTATCTTTGGAGTCCTCGATAAAGACATCTCTGCAGAAACACTCCTGGCATTGCCTGAACTGTACAAGAACGGCCAAAACTCTGAGGTAAGATGCAGATGCCTCAACTCCTCCTTGCCTCTAATTCCTCCCTGCAGGAGTCAGAGAAAGAGCAATGACTTGGGGCCAGGGGCCTTATACTCTGATCACCACCCTGCCTCTTACCTACTATGTGACCCAGTAGCTCCACTCCCCATTCCTGGCATGTTTCTTGTTTGCTGTTAAGAGTGATGGAACAGATCAGTGGGTATTTTTCTTTAGTTATTTCTTAATTATACCACATGTTAACATGGGACTGCCCTAGCTGAATAGGGAGAAGACATTCAGAAAGATCCCATTGCCCTCAGCTGGCCCCCTTTCTCCAGGCCTTTGACAGAACCCCCAAGTCTTTGTTTGGGAACCCCTGGGATTAAAATCTAGTTTGCTCATCACTGGGTGATATATTCATAAATGAGGGCTTCTACCTTATCTCGGGGAAAACAAAATTTAGAACTCAAGACTACACAGAGTCTGGAATTGCTGGTAGCCAATAGATTAAAGAAGGCCTAGGAAATCACTCTGATTCGTTGGTTGGCAGAGAGAGGCCATACTGGCACTCTGAGTAATTTGGAGAAGTCAGACCACCAGCACTCCAGGTGGTCAGGCTAGCACAGACACAGCTCAGAGATTGGACAGAAGAGACAGAGAACCTGACTGCCTTGAAGAAAGCTCTGGGAAGAGGGATATTGAAATTCATGAGAGTACCTCTGTGCCTGGGGGAAAGGAGAACCAAGCCAGATGTGGTATTTGAGAGCTAGTAATATGTTGTATACAGCCAACTAAGAACTAAGCCCAGTCCTAAGTTAAAAATGGGAGGAGAGCAACACAGCAACCGTAGCATATCAGGCAAGAGAGACCTATATACCTATAGGTCTTCTGATTTTTTTCTTTCCCATAGGTGTGCTAGGTGTATAATGTATTCCTTGAGTATCTAACAGTAAGAGAAGTTAATGTAGCAAAAACATAAACTGAGAACAGTTTTACTTTTCCAGGGAAGGCAGGAAGAGTGAAGCACAAAATGAGAATACTTGTCTCTGAAGCCATTGAGCCCCGTCTCTTGGGAATCCGTGATCCTGGGCTGTGATAGAGAACTCCCTTTCAGATGCTATGTAGAAACCTTAGAATCTCTAAATATGCCAAGTGTGTATTAGCACTAGCAATGTGCTAATGAATGATAGTTATTGATAACAGAACACTTACTGGGTACTAAAGTACAATTGCATTTAGATTTCTCAAAACCCAAGGAGATAGTTAGTGTTTTTATTCTTTTTATGGAAGGAGAACCAATTACCAAAGCAGTTTAGTGAGTGGCACAGCTGGGACTTGAATTAAGGTCTGTCACCCCCAGTCTGTGCTCTTAATTGTTCCATTCTATTGCCTCTAAGATAAGAACATTGTAAGTGCCATATTGTCTGTTCAGGTAGCACAAGAAAGTTGGTGGTTGATGTGTTCTTTCCTGGCAGTGCTACAACCCAATGACTTTCTGGATTTCTATAATGGATGCATTCTACCAAAGCCTGGTTTGTTTCTTCATTCCTTACCTGGTAAGTTGTATAATCCCCTTCTAGCCATACAAATCACAGAGTGGAACTGGTCCTGTTCATATACTAGTAGTGTCTTTCTGGGCACCGTAGCACAGACTCCAAATAGGTGATCTGCAGGCGACATCCAAGTCAGTATCTGAAAAATCAGAGTGCTTTACAGAAACATCTCAATTTCTGCCAGTTTTTGAAAAAATTGAAGCTATCATTATATTGGGTCATTTTTCCCACATAGGAAAAATCCAGAATTGACTCTCAGCCCTGCTTAGATGGGGTTCATGTTCTCCAGTTTGCCAGAGTCCCTACCACTCCCTTTTGTCTTATACCTAAGCCCTCTTCACTCATTTATTATTTCTTACTTGAACACTAAAAGTATTTGAATTTACAACCCTTGATTTACATTTAGATTTGCGTTTCCAATGTCAAGGCAGCATGCGTTCAGGAAGGAAGTTCTGATAATAAAGGATGCTATATTACCTGAAATAAAAGCAAAGGATACCTGCCCCATGTCAAATTTGTTCCCAGTTTAAAGAGTAGGAATTTAGGGGTGCCTAGATGGCTCAGTCAGTTATGCATCTGCCTTTGGCTCAGGTGGTTATCTCAGGGTCCTGGAATCAAGCCCCGCACTGGGCCCCCTGCTCAGCGAGGAGTCCACTTTTCCCTTTCCCTCTCCCTCTCCCTCTGCTGGTCCCTCTCCCGGTCCTTCTGCTTGTTTGCTTGCTCTTTCTCTCTCTCTCTCTCTCTCTCTCTCTCTAAATAATCTTTTTTTTTAAAAAAAAATTTTTTTTAAAGAGTGTGAATTTAGTTGTAAAGTATAGCTGTGTTTCTTCTGGACCAGAATGTGGGGCAACTGCTAAATTGTGGTGTCTACTCTGCCTTACATTCTTTTGCAGTTAGAAACAAGATGGGCCAAGTAGGCAGTCATTGCTTCATTTGAGTTTCCTATCTTACAATACCTTCTCTCTCCAGGAATCTGCTTGCCTTTCCTGCTTCATTATTTGCCCCTACTATGTGCTCAACAAACCTACCATAATAGGTCTATTTGAACTTTTCACCCTCAGGTTCTCACCTTTGTCTACCTTTCCTCTCTCTCTTTTCAAGGAAGTTAATTCCTCTTATTATGGCCTCAGCTGTTATATCTTATCTTCTGTATCCCCAGGGTACTTTGTGTACCTTATACCATTGTATCATTTATCCCCTTAAATTGTACCACATTTGTCTTGTCTAGTAGACTATAAACTCCTTGAAGGTGGACACTGAAGTATCTTCAGTAGTTGGCATTGTGCCTGCTGGTTGCTCAATAAATTCTTTGTTCATTCATTCCACGATGTTCTGGAATACCCTCATGGTTTCTGCTACAAATGTGTTTCCAAAGAATTCAGCCCTATTAACTCACTCCTCATCTTGTCTGTTTCTATGGTTGACAGCTATGTATCTCTTCTGATTCCTTCCCCTCCCATGACACCTACCTTCACTATTGCTTGTGATCCTGTGACACATGATCGCTGTGTCAAAATCAAGTCTTTGAATCCCAGGGAACATCTGACAGTGCTTGTTTTTTCCTCCTCTGCAGACCTACAAGGATTCAGATATTGACGTCTTTACCTTTGGGACGCCCATCAATACCATCTCCCTCACCACAATCCTCTTACATCAGGCAATGGAAATGAAGACCTGGGTAAGCACTTCAGAGCCCCTTTGACCTAAAAAATTTGAGTTGTTTTACTCTGTATCATTGATCCACTCAATAAATGACCACTGAACTTCTACCTGTGTCCCTCTTGTACAGGGATGAGAGAGGTAGAAAAGATTAAGTCCCTGGCCTCAATTTGCTTATCCTCTATCCAGGATTATAAAACCAAGACTTATAACCCCTAAGACAATTTGTTGCAAAAGTAGATATTTTTTACTAAAAAAAAAATCAGAGGTTTCAGAGATGAGAAAAACAGTATCCTGACTGTACTTGAGGCTGTGTTAGGGAGGTATATACTTCCCATTTAATTTCAGTGTAAAAGATTAGAAGGCTACCTTCACATAAACACATCTCAAGCATGTCCAAATATCACATTTCAGTATATAAAAAGGAAATGCTGGCTTTCTCATTAAATTCTTGTAGTCAATGATAATTATAAAAACAAAGAGCTTAAAAATCATATACCAAGTATCTCTTTATATGATTTTTAATGTATTACCTCATTTAACCTCCCAGAGCCCTTTATGGGGTTTTTTTTGGAGGGGGGGCAGTCTTACTAAGATATAGTTGGCTTATAGCACTGTGTAAGTTTAAGGTATACAGGATCATCACCTGACATATATTTATTGCAAAGTAATGGGTGTTAACTAAATTAGATCAGCCTGTGACATGATGTGCAATAGCTAGTAAGAACCACCCAAGCAAATTTCCAGATCACAGATGCCTTCTGTTCCAATTCATGTCAAAGACAAATAGAAAAAAGTGATAAAACCAAAAAGGTATAGCCAAGCTCAAGTACAGGATAAATTTCTTCAAGAAACACCAGAACCAGAAGAGGCTGAAAAACAATGAGGCAGGGGAGACAGAGGTACTGCACTGACTCAAACTGAAGGCTTTCCAGAATCTAGGACAAGAAACTGACTGTGGGAATGGAGAGTCTGGTTCCTATGGGATAAGGAAGATTGGAGCCCTGTTTATGCTAGGTCCAAGGTCTGGGCTGGAGTTGCCCACTCAAGAAAGCAAGCTTGAGAAAAGTTGACAATGACATGCTTTTTGGAATTCCAGTTTTCAGAAGCCATGAGGAAGGTAGGTAAGAGTCATTTACTACTGGGAACTGAGCCAAGCTATGGAAACATTTAAAACTCTTTAAAATGAACAGTTTTGTCATTGAAATTAAAAATGCAATTTATGGGATCCAGTCTAGATTGGACTCTGGCAGTGAACTACCAAATTGGAAGATATTGGGAACTCATCTGGAATGCCACACAAATTTGAGAAAGTAACTCAAAGGAATAATGGCTAGAATAAATGACTCTAGCATCCACATAATAGGGGTTACAGAAGAAGGAAAAAATGGTAGAGAAGCAGTACCTAAGGAGATAATCACTGAGAGAGAAAATTAATCAAAATAAAGCTTAATATATCACCTGGATACAGCACAATGAAACTGTACAGTGTATAAGAGACCATCTTAAAGTCAACCAGAGGCTATGGACAAATTAGTTGAAAAGGAATAGCAGTTAAACTGACAAACAATAGAAGCCAGAAAGCAATGGAGTAATTATCTTCAAAGATCTGAAGGGAAATAAACAGTTACACACCACTTAAAACTAGGGTAAATAAATGACATTTTCAGATAAACCAACATTGTAAGTTTTGCCACTCCCAGGTCCTCAGCAAAAGAAGAAACATACTTCTGCAAGAACATAAAAGCTTAAACTGTAAGAAACGACATCATGGTAAGAAAGAGCTGTTCAATAGGCAATTTATGCTAAAGTCTTCATCATTAATAGAAGGAGAATAGGAATATGCATTTAACTATCAATTTTTCTATAAAAAACCCATATTTATTTAGTGTGTCTCAAAATTTAAGGTCTCTTAATACTTGGAAATATTACCTTCAAAACTTAAGGATAACCATAAAGGGATGGAAAGAAATAAGAGGAATATAGGAAACTATTAATTTTGCAGGATAAAAGAAAGATAAAAAGGTAAGAGCAAAGACAAATGATGTCAAAAAAAAAACACAAAGTAAGGTGTTCGAAATAAATCCAAATATATCAGTACTCATAATAAATATTGATGAATTTAGTTCACCTGTTAAAAGCAGAAATAAATAAATAAATAAATAAATAAATAAATAAATAATAAAAGCAGAAATTATCAGATTGAATTTTTTATCCAGCAAATATAAGGACAAATAGACAAAAATCACAGTTGTGGTATGAGATTTATATACAACTCTATTAGAAACAGATAGGCCAAATAGGGTATAGAAGTCTTGAATAAATTATCACATTTGATTTAGTATAATTAGATCTAATATAAAAAATTCTGTCCCAAATAGTAAATATATACCTTTTCAAAAATATACAAACTGTATACCAAAAGTAAAAAAGACCAAATTCTAAATCACAAAGAAATTTGAAAGAATCCTGATCTTCTCTGACATGCATTTAGATTAAAAACAAGCAATAAAAAGATAGCCAAACAAACCTAACATGCTTTGAAGTTTCAAAATGTACTTCTAAATAACTCATGAGGTCAAGAGTAAATCATAATGGAAATTATTGCTGAAGGACTGTAAAAATACCATATATGCAAACTTGTGGGATGAAGCTAATGCTTTTATTATTAAAAAAACAAAGAAAATAAAACAAGAATTCAATTCAAGGAAACTCATATACCCAACATCCAAGGTATTGTCATTTAACTTTGTCATATTTCCTCTCACTTTTATAAAAAATTAAGTCTAACATACAATTTTCCCTTACAATTGAATGTACATACAAATTCCCTTACAATGCAAGGGAAGCACCCATGATTCCCTTGCAAATGTTTTATCTTTGGTCTTGAACATAATTTCAGCGTTCATCATTCTTAAGCATATCTTATACATATATATTTATGAATACTTCTTTATCATGTATATCTATCCCTTAACTTTTTTTTTTTTTTCACTAGACCTAATGCTTTGGAGTTTCACCTATGTTGACAGATTCACCTTTGGTGATTTATTTTAACTGTTCTATTGTATGAATATGCCACAATTTATTTTTCTGTTGATGAATATTTAGGCTTTTTCCCCTTACTTTTTTCCTGCTAGTAAGAATGATACTGTAACCAACATGTCTCTGTATATACACATGCAACAGTATTTCCAGGGTGCATCATACTTTGAAGTGAAATTGTATCATAGCAGATGAGTACTTAAACTCCTCTAGCTATTTTCAAATTGCTTTCCACAGTGACAGCATTAACTTAGAATTTGTAGTCTACTACCAGGATATGAAAGTGCCTTGGTTGGGTTTTATTATCTTTAACACAGTACTGAGTTGACTTATCAATAAGTTACTTGGAATTTTCATTTAGTGGAATTGGTCTAGGATTTTCTTTCCTTGAACTGTCTATGCCTATTTTGGTATCAGGATTATTTTAGCCAAAAAGCTGATGGAATAGGAGAGACAAAAACCTCAGAGAAGGGGGGATTCTAGAAGAAGAGCCAAAACCTGTTTCTTTGAGGATCTTTGCAACCCTGCCCAAAAGAACTTTGTTGCTGGCAGCTTGACTGAGCAAAAGATTCAGAAATCGAACCCAGGTACCCAAGGCAGGAGTCTAATAAGAGACCACATTAAATTAGGACCCCAAAGCTATACACCTCAGGGTAAGGCTACACTTAAAATGGACCTGCCTGTTCTACCTTCCCAGCAGGTGCTGCAGGGATTATTCCCTCTGTGAACAGAGCAGAAAGAATCAGAATCCATTAAACTGATTCTCCCTGCAAAGGACCTGTCCTAGGTAATGAACCATGGGCTGGCCTCATACAGATTTGCAGCCCAGGTTTATATCACCTTGGTGAGCTAAATTTTGATATATGAATCCAGTCTGAAGTGACCCAAGATTGACAGTTTCCAAGGACATTGAAAAATAAACACCCTCCCCGCAAAAAAAGGTATTTCATCCTATGCCTCAAATTTTCCCTATCAACTTTTCAAGGGCAATGAGCCTCACATATTCAAAAATAACTGACTCTCAAAGAAACAAAAACCCCTTAGTGAGGTTCAAAAACAAACCAGAAACATATTTCAGGTGTTGGTATTATCAGATATAAATTATAGAAAATCTATGTTTAAGTTTTTTTATAATTTTATTTTATTAAAGATTTTATTTATTTAATCATGAGAGACACAGAGAGAGAGAGAGACAGAGACATAGAGAAAGAAGCAGGCTCCATGCAGGGAGCCTGATGTGGAACTCGATCCCAGGACTCCAGGACCATGTCCTGGGCTGAAGGCAGACACTAAATCGCTGAGCCATCCTGGGATCCCCTATGTTTAAGCTTTACAATATCTGCAGGGATTACTAAACCATACAAAGCAACCTAGCAAATCTGAAAAGAGATCAAAGAAAACTTTAAAGAATAAAATACAGTGGCTGTCTTAACAAAAAATTAGACAAAACTAAAGGGAAAAGATTTTAATTGGTCAAAAGAAATTATGCACAATATAAAACAGAAGAAAAGTTATGAAAATGTATAAAATGTATAGAAGATAGGGTAGTATCCTAAAAGGTCTTAAATGCATTTGATCTGAGTCTAAGAAGTAAAAGAGAGATAAAATGAGACAGAGGCAATAGTTGAAAAGATAGTGACTTAACAATTTTGCAGACATGATGAAAGATATTAATCCACAGATTCAAGATCAGCAAAATCCAAGAAATATAAATAAAAAGAAATACATACCTTATTATTCCTTATCATAAGGAAACTATAGAATACTAAAGACAAAAACCATAAAAGTAGCCAGATTAGGGATGCCTGGGTGGCTTAGTTGGTTAAGCATCTGACTCTTGATTTCATCTCAGATCTTAATTTCAGGGTCGTGAGTTCAAGCCCTGAATTGGACTCCATGCTGAAAATGGAGCCTACTTAGGAAAAAAAAAGTAGCCAGATTTTAAGATACTAACATTTCTTTTTTTTTTTTTTTTTTAATTTTTTATTTATTTATGATAGTCACAGAGAGAGAGAGAGAGGCAGAGACACAGGCGGAGGGAGAAGCAGGCTCCATGCACTGGGAGCCTGATGTGGGATTCGATCCCGGGTCTCCAGGATCGCGCCCTGGGCCAAAGGCAGGCGCCAAACCGCTGCGCCACCCAGGGATCCCGATACTAACATTTCTAAGGAACACATAAGAGATGTACACACAGCAACAACAAAAGCCAAAAGATGGGGCACTTGGGTGGCTCAATGGGTTAAGCATCTGCCTTTGGGCTCAGGTCATGATACCATGTCAAGCTCTCTGCTTCTCAGGGAGTCTGATTCTCCCTCTCTCTCTGCTCCTCCCCCGACTTGTGAGTGCTTATGCATGCTCTCTCTCTCAAATAAATAAAATCTTTAAAAAAACAAAAGGCCAAAAGACAATGGAATGCTATTTTAAATATGCTTTAAAACCCTGCCAAACAAGAATTCTGTATCCATCAAAAATATCTTTCAAGAATGAGAATGAAATAAAGCATGAGATTAGACCACTAGCAGATTCCCACTAAAGGCAATTCTAAAGGATGTACTTAAAGCAAAAGGAAAGAAATCTCAGATGGAAAGGTGCAAGAAGGAATGAAGGCACAGAAAGTGCTAAACATGAAATGAATTTTAATGAATATTGACTATATTCAACTATAATACCAACTGTGTGTTTTAAAAAATGATAGAATTAAAACATGCAATATGCGTAGCAATAAAATATAAGTCAAGAGGAAGGTAAACAGTTAAAGTGCTCTGAAGCCCTTCTATGATTCAGGAGTAGGGAAAAGTGGTTACATACTTTAGACTGTGGTAAGTTAAGATTGCTTATTATCATCTTATTATTAAGATGATATCATCTTATTATTAAGATTATTAAGATTGCTTATTATCACTCACCTATTATCATTGAGTGATCACTGAAAGAATAGAAATGGGATGTATAACTTTTAAACCAGTAAAAGGAGAAAATGAAATTGTACAAAATATTAAATTTAAAAGAGGATAAGAAGGGGGGAAAAATACAAAAACAAACAAGACAAATGAGACCAGACAACAGAACACTGTACTGCTTTGGACGTGAATAAACTGCAGCCATATGTGAAAAAAATAGATTCTTCACACCAAATAGAATTGTATTTATCTAACAGCTGAAAAAAACAGAGTACATAGGCAGTGAAACTACAAAGAATGGCTTGTAAGTATCACCAAAGCCAAAGGAGAGACAGAATCTTTAGGGGATCTTTGGGTATGTGTATTCAAGTTCTGGGTGATAGCAATGTGAGTGTTTGCTTTCTAATGATGCACTAAAATATATGCTTTTTTACAGTTTGTGTGTGTGTTGCATTCCCCCCAGAAAAGTTTAAAACAAAGTCAAGTGGCATGATTGCACTGCCCCCTGATTTAAGGATATTTTCAACAACGTTTACTTCTCCTTTTCTTCCACAGACCATTATCCACGGGCTTGTTCTGTTAGGCAGCTTCCTGATGTATTTCGTGGTATCCCTTGTTTACAATGCCACCTGTGTCAACTGCAACAGTCCCACCAATCCTTATTGGGTGATGGAAGGCCAGCTCTCAGACCCCACTTTCTACCTCGTCTGCTTCCTCACACCGGTCATGGCTCTTCTCCCAAGGTTTGAGCACAGGGGTTGTTTTCTTCCTAGAACTACCAGTGCCCCCTTTATAAGCCATTTTCATAAGCCGAGAGTCAGGAGTTTGACTCCTGCTGGGAACCTTGAGGCTATTGTTTTGAAGACAGAGTATTAGGACAGAGAGAACAATGAGTTAGAGGGACATAACATGGACTGTGCTCCCTGTCAGTCACAGAGTAGCAAAGTCACCAATAGGCATAGCCTTAGTCGTGATACCTAAAAATGATAACTCCTGCCCTCCTGCCTTATAAATTAAAAAGCTTTTCAGTCTGTTATTAACTCAGGAGTCTCAAAATTCAAACTATAGGGACAGGCAAGCCACTGTAGCAAACCAGGTAAAACATGGGGAGAAAGACCTTCTCAATTTAACCCTATAATTGCCACCAGAAAAGATCAAGTCTTAGCATTTCAGAGCTTTAGAATTTTTTTAAGAATTCAAATTTTGCACAAAATTTTGAAGATCACTCTTGCCACATACTATCTAGCACTTTGTTTTGCTTTTTACCATTAGTAGAAGTTAGGCAGAGCTATAGTTCTAGTCCCACTTGTCCATGGGACATCTAAATCCCACGAAGGACCATAATGTGTCCACAAGTCCAACACAAATCACAGTGGGAGCTGGATTATTCCAATTTGGTGGCCAGTGTTCTATTCTTCAGCCCATACTTTAGTCAGAACAGTCAGTGAATTTGACTATGTACCTGTGGGCAGGACTTAGCCCCTCTCCATCCTTAAGATATTGCCACTCTGAACAATGAAATTCAGCCACCTTATCATAAGCTATAGTAGACAGATTATCTCAACTTTGTGTAGACTTTTCCTAATTCAAAATTAGGCAGAGAGCCATAGCCAGCCTTACTTCAATAAATGTGGCAGCTTGCTTAATCTAGATTGGTCTCCATTTCCTTGTCCTAAGCCAGCTCAGAACCTTGACCTCTCATGAAATGTTGGCGGCTGAAGATACCTAGATGGCAAACACAGTATTAGTTGAATTCTAAGCGTGTGTGCATGGCCTCCCTGTTGGGCCCCTGCTGGCCTCTGCAATCTCATCCCTCCCTCAACTCTTTAATTCATACTCTGGGCTCCACATCACCAAACTTCCTGTACTTCCCTGAAGGCCCATGCCCTTCTGCCTTTGTTCATGCTCTTCCTTCTATTTGGAATGCACTTTCTATTACCAAGCTTCCCCATCTTTTGACATTTTAGGCCTAATTCTGACCCTTCCATGATTTCAACTACCTTCCTCAGATGGAAATATGTCCCCCTCTCTTATATGTTCCCATCACCTGAGTATGTCTCTGTCACTGCCTTTAGCCATTTTTTATAAATTATCTATCTCTATCTGACCATTAACTCCTGGACAGAAGGTATCCTCCTTGTCATATAACCAATACTTAGCAAGTTCCTGTTACAGAGGCTGCACTCTAAGATAAATGAGCAATAGATGATAGAAGAACAGAAACATGAATAAAATAGGACCCTGTTCTCAAGAAGCCTGCAACCCAATAGACAATTCAGACATAACTGTGATCATAATATAAGCGAAAGTGACTAGTATCGATAGAGCAGCTTGAGTGAAAAGCAACAAACAATTAAGAACAAGTACAAGCTTCAGAGGACATGTTGCCCAACCCACCCCTTCTTCAGCCCAACCCTTTGGGAGAGACTATGAAGACTTTGCCCTTATTGGAAAAGGGATCAAACTATGGGTTAAGTAGTTTTTTTCACACTTTTGGGTAAAACAGTTAGGATCACCACTAGCCAAGGACGGAGCTCCCCTGTTCTGTATCATATTTAGGGTATGGAAAGAAAACTATCAGCCTATATTCTTTGTCTTACCCTTGGTTGAAAAACAGAGCCAAAAGCAACCAGTTTGATGAGGATCCTTGAAAAGTATGAAGACTGTTGACACCTGTTTTGAAAAGAAAAGCCTTCAATATTACAGCTTGTTATAACAGATGAGGGACAAGTTAGGAAAAAGTTAGCAAATATTTACTTGCTAATTACCATAGCACATAAGTTACATCTTCGCTCATTTATTATCATAATATTGGATTTCTGCTTAATGTTGTTTACTAAGAAAAACAGATTTCCTCTGATAGAGAAAAGATTATTTTAATAGTTTCAAGGACTAAAGACTTCTAACCTTGAAACAAAACTGTTTCTTATAGAAATCTACACAATAGAATGTTTGCCACAGAAAATTATTTGTTCACTTAAAGTTATAAGCTATACTTATCATAATGGAGATTGATTTCACTCACCAAGCTTCTAATAATTATCCCACTAGCTGTGACCTCACTAATCTTGGTCTAATTAATTCAAGCAGTATAAAAGAATTGTACAGATTCTCTTAAACTAGGAACATGTAAATTATTTTATAGATAAAACAAAAGAAACTAACATGCTAACTTTACAACATAAAGCAGCTTTTAATTAGCTATAAGAGGATAACAGTCCTTGAACACTCTTTCCTTGGCTTCAGTAACAACACTTTGTTGGTTTTTCTCCTATTTCTTCTTTGTTTCCTTTGCTGGTTTGTGTCCTTGACACAGTGGATGTTCAGCCTTGATCTTAGGTTCTTCTGTCCTCTAACTTATATTCTTTCTGTAGACATAGCAGCCATTACTGTGAAGTTAAATATCATTTTTAACAGACAAATCTCCAATATAAATTCCCAGTCCAAACCTCTCTTTTGAATTCCAGATATACCTTTCTAGCTACCTATCATCACCACCACTAGGCATGGTTAGTCTGAGGAAACTGATAGAGGATAAATCATGAATTATAGAGGTCTATCAGCACCACCATCAAAGAAAGAAACTTAGATCTCTTCCAGAGTTCTCTCCTTCAAGTGCTACCAGTGTAGGACCAGGACAGACCCCTGGGAGTTGATACCACCTACTACCTCATATCTGGCTTGTCACCACAGTTTTATCCCCTACATATTTCTCAAACCCATCTGCTATTTCCACTTCTAATCTTTTTACCCCAAATTACTTCAATACTCTCCTATGGGTTTGCTCTAAGTGATTATCACTCTGTCAAAGTGTAATCTTGTCATCATCTGTTTATGTCCTCCCAAGGGCTTCCCAAGGCTGTCACAATAAAGCACACAAACCAAAACATGGCCACAGTCCTTGCCTGCTCTGGCCCTACCAACCCCTTCTGTAGCATATTTTCCCACTTTTGTCCTTACTTTCTGTACTGCAGCCACTGTGCCCAGGATTTTGTTCTCATTCTCTCTTTGCCTGACTACCTCCTATGCATTTCTCAATCCTCAGCTTACATATTTCCTTCTCAAGGAAGTTCTCTCACACTAGATTGGGTGTTTGACATGCTCATTGATCTTTCCATTTATAGGTCTATTTATGTGCTACTTGAAAGCAAGAACCTTGTCTTGGTCACAGTTTAATCCCTTGGGGTCTGGCCTATTGTAGGGACTTTACAAATATTTGTTAAATAAATGAATGGAGAAAGAAAAGTTATAGCTTGGGGGAAAGGTTTAAACCGAGAAAATTCAAATTTCCAAGAAATTGAATCTTTCCTAAAACATATACATGGCCACCTGTACTGCCTCACTCAATGAGAAGAGAAAGAATGAGAGTCCTGATTCTACAGGACCTACCGCTGTCTTCAGAAATTCCTTGCCCACTGTGAGGTCACCCTAAAGCTCTTAGACAATAGTGGAAGGATGGAGCCTTTCTACAAGGCTTTAGAAATAAAACTTTTTAAAGGATTATTTTTGGAAAAGACCATGGGTGTTCTCCTGACAAACTGAATTACATTTTAGGTTAATAAATGGACACCAAAGGAAGGAACATGAGTTGTCCAATATCACAAGATGGTGTAATGGTGTGACTCTTTCTCCATACACCATATAGTTTTACTCACCTCCTCTCCTTCCTTCCCTAAACTTGGAATAGAGAAAAGATTCTAAACATTGAGACTCCCAATTCCAGAGTCCACTACCTTCAACTTGGTTAACTCAAGTGTTCCTTTCTTCCTGACATCAGGGAGGTCAATTAATTTCTCTGGAGACCTTGGGAAATCCTTCTTGTCATTTGGGGCCTCAAGTTTTTCATCTAGCAAATAGTGATAATACAGTGATGCTGTCAAGTCAGCCCACAGATTCAGGGAAAGAGTATGTATTTAGAAACTACTTAAAAATTAGTAAGTTCCACAAAGGGTTGACATTACAAAGCAAGTACATTTGCCTGAATTAGAATAGCCCAGAAATAGGATGGACCACCTTTATATGGTAGATAAAAGCCTTGGGATCCAGAGTGCTTGGTTCTGATCACAGTTCCATTTGCCGTGTGGCTCTGGACAAATCACTTAATCTCTTGGTGCCTTGGTTTCCTAATTTGTACACAGGGGGAAACAAAAGTACCAACTGCATGGGATTGTTGGAAGAATCAAATGCGGTAATGTCCAAAGCACTTAGGATAGCTCTGGTACCTAATAAATGTTAGCTATTATATTTTGTTGAATATATTTTGTTGAACTCCCGAATACCAGAGGCAGCAGTCAGGAGTGTAACAAAAAGGATCTTGCCCGGTGTGGGGAATTGGATTCTAAGACTGTTTTCAATGCCGGAATTCAAGAAGTCAACAAAAATCCAAGTACTTTCATTCTGTTATTTCCTACCAGGTATTTTTTCCTATCTCTGCAAGGGACTTATGGGAAGTCTCTGATCTTAAAAGCTCAGAAAATTGACAAACTCCCCACAGACAAAAGAGACCTAGAAATCCAGAGTTGGAGAAGCAGACAGAGGCCTGTCCCTGTTCCTGGAGAGGGTCAGTGCACCCATCGTCCAGTGCCACCTGCCCCCAAACAAGACTTCAGAGCCAGCACCCCAAAGAGCTCTAGCCCTCACAAGTGGAAGTGCAAGGAAGACTGGGCGCTTCATGGAGAAAAATGCAGCAGAGACCATCTGAAGGATCACCCATGCCCAGAGGATTCCTCAGCTAAACTCTCATCCAGGGAATACCCGCTTCTGGGGCCCAGTATGACAATGGCTTCAGGAGCCTACTCAAGTAAAAAGACTGATGAGTACAGGCCCTCAAGCAAAGGCAGTCATCGCAGATCCCAGAGTTCACTGACCATATGAATGGCCTGCAGAAATCTGTACAAACTCAGAGGAAGCCACTCAATCAATAGCCTAATTAACACATGACTCTTCCTCTTCATGGAGGAAAGGATATACCAGTCTCCCGACCAGGCTTGACTTCCTTGGAAAAGTGCTGGCTTCAAGGGCTATGAAAAGGACTGGAAACCAGTCAACCTCTAGCTTTCTCCTGCTGCCAGGCAGCACATCATGCAAACAGAACTTTTATAAGGAAGCTGTTTCTAATAGATTGAGTTTTAAAATTTTTTACCCCAGAGACATTCTTGTGACCCTCTAAGTAAGTAGGTGGCCAACACAAATGAGGCATAATTTTCCAAGATTCCAAGAGATCTATCTACCCAGGCAATCTCTCAGGATATGGAAGTTATTGGGCTTGTCAAGCCATCACCTCATCTCATTGTTCCAAGAGTTAAAGTTTTGGAAGAGACCCATACACACAGGTACTTCATCTCCAGTGTATTGCAGTGATTAAGGTAATACCTATATATTAAGTAAAATCCCTGTATATTAGGGATGGATGCAATATTTGTGACAAGTATTTGAGCCTAAGAGTCATAACCACCCCACAAGTTGACTTATCACCTGAGTAACTTCTCAGCAAAGATGTACAAAAAAATTTCAACAATCAAATAGGCAAATGGCAGACTGAGCTCGTCCTCTCACCATCCTGCTGACAAACCTGAACTGGAAGGATCATCTGAAGCATTGTATCCCTGGAACCAATACACTAAATCTCTTTTATTGGCAATGTCACATAATGATGCCAATAATGGCCAACAAGAGAATCCTATATGCAGATTGTCAGAGAAGGAGCAGGTGAACACATCAGGCAAAGCAGTAATGATAGTAATCATTCCAAATGAGAGGATTGAGCCAAAACCTGGATCTCAGGTCCTCCCTTTCCCCATTTGATTCCTACCTACTCTTGAAAGTCAGATTGAGACAGGTAGGATGTTTCAGAACACAGAGTAGTGGGAAGAACACTGGCCTCAGGAGATCTGGGTTTGAATCTTTGCTTCTGTACTCTCTAGGAGCCAGGAGCCTTGAAGCAAGATACCACACTTGCAAATTAGGTTAGAACTGCCCTACCTTCCAGGCTTGACATAAGGATCAAGTCAAAATTACAAAGGGGACTTGAAAACGCTTTGAAAGCTGTAACACCATGAGTAATAACACAGGGATTTGCATGTCAGAGCTAAGGGGAAAAAAGGTGATGGGAAAGTTGTAAAAATGACCATAGTACCTAAATGCAGAACCATACCTGACATTGCATGTCGCTCTCTTTATTGTGTGACCAACCATCACAGTTTGCCTGGGGCTTTCCATGGTTTAGCACTGAATGGCCCACATCCTAGGAAACACCTCAGCCTTGGGCCATCTGAGACAGCTGGTAACTTACTCTTGCCCACCTATGAAACCAAACCAACTGTGACCATCCAACATGCCATCTTAAGGGAAAAAGTTTTCCTGTAACATTATGCTAATGATTGTACTTAGTACATTTTTATACTTTTATGACCTTTTACTGATTGACTGGAAATGTGTTATCCTTTATTAGAAAAAAGAAATAAACATTGTTTCCCATAATTGCTTGCAGTTGTAAGTACCCTCTCATCCATCTGTCCATCCTTCTTTGCATTCATTTATTCAGTTGTCTGTCCATCCATCTATATATCCAATAAACTTCTGTTAATCCCCTACTGGATGCCTGGTGATGTGCTATGGGCTCTCGGGAACTCAGTTCCTTTCTTAAAAGAAGCTCATACCTTGTCAGAGTATCAGGAACATGTTTGATCCATCATGAGAGTGTGACACAAACCAAAATGGCTATAGGAATTAGAGGAAGCAACACTCAGAGTCTCCTCTGTCTGAAACCCTAACCTGGCTAATTTCCTTTTGCTGGAAGCCTGACACCAACCTCAAACTCATACTGATTCAGATGCCTTCTCACTCATTCAGAAAAAATCGAGTGCCTGCTGTACACAGCACCGTGCTAGGCAGCAAGGATAAAATAGGAAAGAAAACAGGCCCATTTACTGCCCTCAAGGGATTTACAGCCTAGAAGAGAAGATAGCCAATAATCAAGGAAATCAATAAATTGGACAATTGAACTCTATGAGAAGAAAGAAGAATGGAAAAGAAGGGAAGGATGGTTTCCAGAGTGATCAGAAAAGGCCTTTCCATGGAGGAGAGGAGACTTTAACCATGAAACTAAGACAGCAGGGATGGGCCATTCCAAATGGAAAGAATTAACTATGAAAGCCCTGAAAAGGAAGAATTTGATATACAAAAAGAGGAGGAAGAGAAGAAAGGTCAGGGTGACTAGAACCCAAATAAAAAACAGTAAGACAGTAAGTGCTCCCATGTTAATGTTAACTGTAACAGCATACTAGCTCTCTGTGTGCTAGATGCTAGAGTAAGTGCACATCATCATGTAAATCTCACAGCAACGCTCCAAAGTAGGTAACAATATCTCTGCTATTTCAGTTAGCTTCTGGAATATAACAAACAACACCCCCAAAAGAATTTAGTAGACTAGCGCAATTACTTATACACTCATGATTCTCTGTGCGATCTGATGTGGAATGGCTGGGATCTCCTATCTAAAGAACAAAAATGTCAAGCAACATTGCCACATGGCAGCAATGTTCTGGGAGTGAGAATAGAATCTACAAAGCCTTTTGAGAACTAGGCTCAGAACTCACACATCAACAATGCCACTACATTCTATCAAAGCAAATTACAAGGCCTGCCCAGTTTCAAGGGTGTGGGAAAATACACTCCACTTTTAATGGGTGAATCTACAAAGAAATTTGAGACCCTTTGCAATCCACCACATCCCATTACAAAGGCAAAGACAAGTCACATAAATATGGCACAGTCACACAATTAACAAGTGGGGAGGCAGCCTTCAAGAGTCTGAAACCAGAGCCACAAAGCTACACAACTCTAAGATGGGGCTGAAGGGGCAGGTAGGAACCAAATGACAGTCTTGTCTTCGCCACATTCTCCTGAGAGACAGAGTCCTTTAGTACTTAGTGGGCTAGAATTCCAGCCCAGTTCTGTCACAATGTGGCCCAGGGAAAGACCACACCGTGTTCAGCCAGGTTGCACACCCAGACAAAAGCCTAATACTAACAGCTAAGAAGAATTAGAACTCATACCTGCACTGCCCTAAAATACCTTCCTGTGAGCTGACCACCTGGCAAGAACTTTCTATTCTGCCCTGAGAGCCCTAGGAGAAATCAATCACACAGGAGCAAATTCTCCCAGGCAACCAGAGAAGAGATAGCCCACCCCCTTCTGCCTGCCTGCACTGCCAACCCAGGCAGGATTTCACTGATAAAGAAGGCGGGGATTGTGAGCTAGGGCAAGGAGGCCTTGTGAGAGCTCTATAAAGAGTCCTACCCATCCAAACTTTAGGATGCCCACAATGAGGATCTGGGTATTTATCAGACAAGAGCTGAGACCTAGAGCCTTTTTATTCAAAGGTGTTGTGGTGCCACCTAGCATCAGTGGAGGAGCTGCTGCTCTGAGGACTCTTCCTGCAGCTAGAGCAGGGAAAACAAGATGGAAGGGGAACTGAGCCAGGAGTCAGGAGCCCAGATTTCAAGTCCACTCTGCCAATGGTGTCTACTGTGATGCTGGACAAATCCCTTCATCAGGTTTCAACCTTAAGCTGAGGTTCTCTTAGCTTTCCCAAGTGCACAAGGTAGGAACTGGACTGGTTCTAACATTCTGTGATTCTAAGAACTATTTGGGGGAGGTTACAGTGCAGGAATGTCCCTGTGCAATCAAAGCCTTAGTTTACTATTTGTGCAGCCATCTGATTCTGTATCATGCACACACTCAGTGGAAAATCCCATAAGGAAGGGCCGCTGCAGTCTTGTCCTCTGCTGTGTTCTAAGTGCACAGCACATGGCAATGCCCAACAATGTTGTGACTCTGGCTATTGAAGAAACTGTTAATGGGGGATGGTCTCAAAGGGGGTATAGCAAGCAGGAGAACAGCAACATTATTCAGAGAGATAATGAATCCCCTAAGCCTTTTTGAGGCCGCCGGTTGCCTTTCTCAAATCAGCAAATAGTAAGGAGCTGCTAATACCTAAAGTGGGCCAGGGCAGCCACCATCTCCAGCTGTCAGGGGGAAGCCAGAGCTAGGACATCTCTCTCCTTCACACAGGCTGTAGACTCATCCTAGGTGCTGAGGTGTGTAAGCAATGGGGAAGAGAAGCTTTAGCCTATCATCTCCATCAACACCTCCATCTCTCCAGCCACTTACTCTTTAAATAAAGCACTGAGTCTCCAGTACCTCCTTCCATCCATATCACTGCACCTAAGCCCCTCCTCTGCCTACATTTAAACTCCACCATCTGTGCCCTGACACTCTGTCTACAAAAGAAGCTAATCCGTCACAGGTAAGGCTGGAGAAATGACAAGCCCAGGTACCTCAGGAACCAATGTCACCTGGACAGCAACAATATCCTCAGCACTAGTTCAGCAAAAGGAGGCTGGCTGACCAAACACTTAACTTTTTGGAAAAATGTTTTTCCCTTCAATGTCATCAGCTTTTCCTACCCCAGCTAATCTACATCCCACAAGATAAAGTGAAAGATATCCATACATAGGCAGATGACAAAACTTAGATAAGTAGATGAGCCCAGGGTCACTGGGTAATTTAAAATTAATGCTGGAACTGAAAATGGTTTCTCTTAACCACTCAGTGAGGGTTCTTCAACCACCATCTCATCAGTCAGAGATTAATTGGCAACCCTTTCCAGGGCTGCTTGGACATTTAAAAATCAGAATATTAACACAAAGGAGTAAAATTTTAGCATATCAGGCCATATAGCAAGTGGGTCTGGGTAGATTTGACCATAGAATCCTTCCAGAGCTCCTTCTGTCACCCTGTTTGCCAAAGGACAGCCTCAGATTGAGGAGGGGGTTATACCACA
Source organism: Vulpes lagopus (assembly GCF_018345385.1). NCBI lineage: Eukaryota > Metazoa > Chordata > Mammalia > Carnivora > Canidae > Vulpes > Vulpes lagopus. The sequence goes on along the minus strand of NC_054826.1, from coordinate 38,195,855 downwards.
GTAAGTTACCTCTCAGAGTTCTCTTTTCCCATCGGCAGGGGAAGAAGTGAATTCTGAAACCCCACCAACTGCTGCTTCTGAGCCTCCAATCCTACCTTCAAAACAACCCACATATTTCTGCCAAAAAAAAAAATTGTAAGCTTTGGTCCCTTTTACAAAAAGAGCTGTTTGAAAAGAAGCATCCATTTGCTTTCTCTGTTTATAACCGACTGGTATGTTGGGCAGTAAGAGTGCTCTTTCTGAAGGAAGGGCACAAGACCCTGGGGCAGCTTAACATTTCCTATGCTTCTAGCCAAGCACTCCTCTTTTTAAAGAGAGGGGAACCAGAAAAATGAATACAAGGACCAGAGAGGGGATATGAACTTGCCAGAGACTGAGAATGACCTCTGCTACCCCATGCCCATGAGCTCATCTCAGGTGGTTGGAGGATGGTAATTTAGAAGGTCTGTTCCAGGTTGAAAATGAAACTTACAGAGTACCCTTAAATAGGTGCTTTTACCAAATGGACCCATTGGTGCCTCCCCTGGCAGGACCTCATATCACTCTCCTGGCTCCATCAATCAATTGGCTCAGGATAATCAGAGGATGTCTTTCAGGCCATGGTCTTAACAGCATGACCTAATGTGAGATCTTGGTAACTCAACTATTTTAACAGTATCTTGGGGGTACCTCATCACAAAGAATAAGCAGGCATAGGAGTTCAAGCAGAGTGGTAGACCAGAGTGGTGGCGGGGGCAAGTGGCATAGACACCTTTGACCAGAAGACCCTTTCTTTGGAAAGCCCTTGCTTCACCGCCTGGAAGTAATAGCCTACACAACAGGCAGCTCTTGCAACAGTAGGACAAACAGGAAATACTCCTCCTTTTTTTTGTTCCCTGTAAATGCTAATATATTTTTTCATTTTGCTCCTGTATAAAATGGAACAAGGAGGCCAACTGATGTTTGACAGCTTGCCCAAATCAACAGACAAATATGTGACTAAAAGTGGAGATTCAACTCCAAGCTGCCCAACATCAGGGCCCAACATATTAACCACTAGGCTACACTTCTTCCACAGTATAGTAAAAAGAGCCCTGGCTGAATTTAAGGTTGGGAGATCCAGGTTCTCAAATCTACAAATTTCTTATTATGAGACTTTTCTTCCCTTGTCCTTTTCTCTCTGTAAAGTTAGGGGTTTGGCCTGGACACTTACAAGGCCCCCAGATTTTCCTGCATTCATGATTCTCACCTATGAGAACATATACTCGGTTTACTCTTAAATGCCCTTGAAGCTTTCCCTCAACCCTATCAATAAGAAATCAATCAATAAGAAATCTTTTTTCAAGTATGTAAGTTAGAAACAGGAATAATCAGCTCTTATAAAGGATAATCAGAGTCACTAGCAAGTCAATTGAAGACCTGCTGACAGGCTAAGCATTAGCAAATCACAAATAAGCTTGGGGATGGAGAGCAAGAAAAATAAGCAGGTGATAGGGAAGAAATCTGAAGGATATTAAGATAATTCCCAACAGAAATAAGCAAAAGCTGTGTGTTCTATTTATACCCCAATTCCTGAGTCAGGTATACACTGGACCCCTATCACCAGACCTTATCTTGCCAGGCTCAGAGCCCATGTTCAAGGGAACCTAATTTCTTACCATTATAAATACCTTGTATACTTTCCAACCTCTGTGCCTTTGGTTGAGCCATCTCCTCTACCTAAAATGCCTGCTCAGAGCCTGAATCTCAAATTAAACCCTCTAAAGACCACTTCCTCCATAAAGTTGTCCCTAGTCCCTGAACTCCCAAAGCTCTCTGCATGTGACTTACAGAACTCAATAGAGACATTTCTTGTTACTCAGGTCTTTACTTTCTTGTTCTTTTTTTTTTTTTTAATAATTCCTGTTAGAATGACAAAGCCTGAAGTGACAAGTCCTAAATGATTCACCCTAGGGCTAGAACCAAGCCTTGGCCAATGATAGTAGTGAATTGGCTCATAAGAATGTGCTTTCATTTACTTCTAACTACAAATCCAGGAGGCAGAGGTAGGGAGAGACATTTTCTCTGCCTCTTCCCATACCAGAAGGTCTCTGCCTCACCCTCCCACCTCTTCTCTACCCCAAAGGCAAAGACGAGAGGATGATCCAATGGTCAATGTTCCAGGAAAAAAAATATCAGTAGTTCTTGAGGGCTTCATCTTAAAACAGCTTCAGACACATTCTGGGCTCTTCTCTCTTCCATTTCCTCCTTCTAGGAGGTCAAACAGCACAACTAAGGTAAGCCTCACCTTCACAAGGAAAATCAACAGCTTTTTTGTTCCCCTTTCCCTCTTCTACTTTGGGCCATTGGGTTCAGTTATAAATAAATTATTTTTGTTTCCATTCTGCTAATGTTTCTGGCAGTAATAGTAAAAGTAAGTAGAGCAATGGGAAAGCAGAAGCCCACAGAGGGAAGATTTTCCATTTGGGATGCAGACATTCCTGTGTTCTAGGTCTATGATGACACCAAAATACCATCACAATTTCAATTGGTATTTTTATCCCCATTTTATAGGTAAACAAACTGAGACTCAGAAAAGTTAGGTAGCTTATACAAATATGCACTATTTTTTTTAAAGTAGGCTCTATACCTAGCATGAGGCTTGAACTCATGGCCCTGAGATTAAGACCTGAGCTGAAATCAAGAATCAGATGCTTAACCAACTGAGCCACCCATTCACCACCATCCCCAAAAATGCACTATTAATAAGAGGCAGAAATATTATTCCAAACTCAGATAAGATTCTTAGCCCAGTCTAATTAACATCAAGGGCAGCCTGGTGTTTAGTAAACATTACATCGTATAATTTTGCAGTTTTGTGTCCCAGACTCCACTGGGGTCTCAAACTGTACCACCAGCCACTTAAGCTTTCTAGCCTCCTTTCCACCCAGCTTTTCCATGAGCATACCCTCCAAACATTTACACAGAGTCTGGGAGAAGGATTGGCACCCTGGAAGACGTGATGACATTGGCCTAGCTCTAATTACAGCTCCAACAGCCTGTGCTGTGCCTAGTAGACAAACCATCCCAGAAGCACATTAATTTCTGCCCCAGCTGGCTCCCACCATGGGAAGGCTCACATTGCCATGCTCAAAGGGGCTCTGCCTGAACCCCTGATGTGGGAGGGATGCACCCAGGCCTGCCTCTCTTCTTATTTTTAATTAGAAGTTCCATTAAAACCACTACAGCAATGAGGCACACACCAGGCAACATACTTCAGGACAATTAGCACACTCCTCAGGGGGGTTAAAATGGTCTCAGTCTTGGTTTGGGCAACATAATTGCACCAAAACATACAGCCTACCAGGAGGCTCCCATTTTAAGTGGAAAGAAACAATTAGTCACACAATCTATCAGGCAGTTAGATCTGTAGGAAATTATTCAATATACATAATTTAAAAGTTTGCCAGGGGTTGAGATATATGGAAATTATTATTTGCCTATGGCTAGGTACATCCATAAGCACTATGCCCCCCCACCCCCACCCCATACTATTAATGCTCTGTGCATTTGTGTGTAGATACCCACCAAGTAAAGAGACTAGTTGTAATTATGTGTCTGGGTACTGTAGACAGTATTTCATTCCTAAAATGTGGGAAATAATCAGTGGGGCAGAGAGGTTATGGAACCCACCCCCCCCACCCCCCCCATCTACCTCACTGCCACTTTCTGAATCCCCAAGCCACTAATTAAAACCTGCCTGTAAGATAGCTCCTGGCCAAGTCATCCTGGTGATTCTGAGAAGTAAATAAAAAGAGCAAATTAGAAGGCCAGAAAGACCTCTCTGAACACCAGGAAAGCTGCAGAAAACCACCTGAGGCTCTCTGGACTCTGTTTGAAGCCACACTACCAGATTCCACACGCAGAAGCATCTCGTCAGCATTCGATCATTCCTTTCTAGCATTCATTGCTGAACCATTGTACCTTCCGCAGACCAGCAGTGCTGCTATAATTAATATTCAACTGGCATTTCCACTGCGCACTCAAAGCCTGTTCTTTCAGCCTTTTCAAATCCAATTCCAACCAAAGTAATCTTTGCCCTTGCATTTTGGTTCAGGCAGCAGTAACTGTTAGGATGGCAGATTATGGTTTATTAGCATCTATTGAACAGCAAAGGAGCCCAGCATGATAGCGGTCATCACTAGGTCTCTGAAACTAAACTAGGTCTTACAAACTACAATTAACAAGCCAGCAAAACACAAGTACTGGGGCAAGAAGGAAGCCATTTCAATAAGAATTATTATTTGTAATTTTTCAGATGGAGCAGGGGGTTGTAAGACTCTAACAGAAGGGGTAGTCCAGCTAATAGGAGGCAGTCACTGTTTGACCACTAACTTTAGAGTTTCCATACCCTTCAAGTGTCATTATTTGTGAATCTAGAGCAACTGGTACAATATAAGGAAGCCTTGATTCAAATCTGGGACTAATCCACTATATGACCTTGTGCAAATTCTTTCCCTCTCAGTGACTCAGTCCCTTATGTTTAAAATGAGAGTTAAAAAGGATCAGTGGTGTTTAAATTATCTCCCTGGGGTAGAGGTGGTCAAATTCCCTTCCCTACATTATCCAGAATAGCCCACATCCTACCTGTTTCACATGCCAACCTTTTCCCTAAGATTTTGTTTTTAAAAAATTATGTTAGGAGTACCAGGTGACTCAGCTGCTTAAGTGTCCAACTCTTGATTCAGCTTAGGTCATGATCTCAGGGTCATAAGATCAAGCCCAGGAGTCTGCTTAAAATTTTATCTTCCTGTCCCCCTCCCCCTGCTCATGCTGCTCTGTAAATAAATAAATGAAGAAAGAAAGAAAGAAAGAAAGAAAGAAAGAAAGAAAGAAAGAAAGAAAGAAAGAAAGACTTTTAAAAATGAAAAAAAAAATGTGTTTTTTAATCTGTAAAATACAAGTTAGAAGCCACTAGATAATCTCTAAAATCTTTCATGGACAGTAAGAGTCTATGAAGTAGTAAGAACTGAAATGATACAAGGAACTCACCATGTGTACAGAAGCACCTGTATATTTTAAGTGGCCAAAGAGATTTGAGACATAGACAAAAGCAGTTTAACATGGAATTTCAGCAAAGCAGAGAAAACACCCAGAGATGATACTAATGACTGTAGATACATAAATGCAAAACACAGGAAGCCTGACAACTATGACTTTGAGGATATGTAGGCTTTATTTTTTTAGAGATGTTATCTGAGAGAGAGAGAGAGAGAGAGAGAGAGCATGAGCAAGGTGTAGGGGCAGAAAGAAAGGGAGAAGCAGATTCCCCATTGAGCAGGAACCTGACTTGGGACTTGATCCAAGGACCCTGGGATCATGACCTGAGCTGAAGGCAGACACTTAACCTACTGAGCCTCTCAGGCACCCAGCTTTTATAATAACTAATATAGCTCAGCCATATCCTATGGCAGATTTCTGGGTAAATAGAAGGCCCCCGGGTTTAAGTTGCTAAGCCCAAATTGATCAGACTTTTTATCTCTTCTCTTAAATGGATGCATTGCTCACTCATCCAAGCTTTGAATATGGGAAGATATCAGCTTCTTGAAAAATATTTTCTAAAGACAAATTCTGAAATCTAAAAAAATCTCTGTGGGTTTACCAACATGAAATCAAATGACTCTAGTTAATGAAAGTCTGGCAAACCCAAATAACCAATAATAGTAGACAAAGTTAACTTTTGAAACATAAAAAGAAACCATCAGTTCAACTTCCAGTTAAACATGGTGGAATAATATACACATTTTTCTCCATTCTCTTCTAAAATCCCACTGGAATAGGAGTTAGGCAAAGAGAAAGGTCTAAAACCTCAAGAACAATAAGAGAGGGAAAGAAATAGGTACAAAAGGGGTCAACAAAACTTAAGAAAATGGAAAATGAAGGAGTGATAAATAGATATCAGTTCCCCTCTCTCTGCAAAGGACCTACAGAGTGAGAAACTAAATCCAGGCAATGCCTGCCAAAGGACCTCAGAAAGGCTCAGAAATAGAGAGCAAGGGGGGGAATATGGTGGAGTAGGAAGATCTAGAACTCACCTCTTCCATTGACACACAAAGGTAGCAACTATTTATAAAGCAACTCTCTCTGAGAATGACCTGAAGACTAACAAAACAGCTTTTCCACACTTAAAGATAAAAAGGGGGTAAAAAACATCAAGAAGGGTAGGAGGGGCAGAGATGTGGTCTGGTCAGGAATCGAACCCCTGGCATAGCAAACGATAAGCAGGAGGGAGGTCACAGATGTGGAGGTTCTCCCTGAGAATTAAGGATTCAAGCACCACATTGAACACTCCCTGCCCCAGGGATCTGTACCAAGAAGATGAGCTCCCATGACATTTGGCTTTGAAAATCTGTGAAGCTCAACTCTGGGAAAGCCAGAGGGCTATAAAAAGCCAGAGGGCTCAGTAAACTGAGACTCCACTCTTAAAGGGCACACACATAATCTCACTTACTCCAGATCCAGCAGAGGCAGCAGTTCAAAAATCCCTGGGCCATATTGTAAGGAGATTTATTGACTAATTTTAGGACACTAATTTAGGCACCCCAGAGGGCCAGGGATCTATGGGAACTTTTTCTGGGAACAGAACCACTGGAAGATACCTTTTTTTTTCTGGGAACAGAACCACTAGAAGATACCATTTTCTTGCCCTCCTTCAGCCTAACTGGCCAATGTTGGTGGGTACCAGTTCTGACACTCTCTATTTCTTGAGCACTAGTCAGCGTGCCTCAGTGTTCCCATGTGGACCAGCCCCACCCAAAACACCTTCCCTAGGAAGCACCCCTCCAAAGCAGCTCTCACCCTATAACACCTAGTAGGCAGCCTTGGTCAGGACCACACACCTCCATAGTAACTCCTGCCCCAAGAAAGGTGGAGCCAGCCCACCCACCAATATATCTGCAATAGCTACAGCATGCCTCTCAGCCAGTCATCCCCACTATTGTGCTTGCCCAGTCATAACAGGAGGACACATGCAGTCCACACAGGGGGGGCCCTGGAGCACCTGGTTCTGATGACCAAGAGGGCTTGCGTTTCTGGGCCCCACAGGACACTTTCTACATTAAGCCACTACCTTCAAGACCAGGAGACACAGCTGACCTACCTAATACATAGAAACAGAGAAAATGAGACAAAGGAATATGTTCCATATGAAAGAACAAGATAAAAGCATATAAAAGGCACTAGTTGCAATGGAGCTAAGCAATCTACCTGATAAACAGTTCAAAGTAATAGTAATAACCATGCTGACTGAACTTGGGAGAAAAGTGGATAAACTCAATGAGAACTTCAAGAAAGAAAATGTTAAAAAAAAAGAAGAAGAAGAAGAAGAAGAAGAAGAAGAAGAAGAAGAACCAACCAGAGCTGAAGAATACAATAGCTGAAATGAAAAATACACTAACAAGAATCAACAGCAGGTTAGAGAATGCAAAAGAAAGGATCAGTGATCTGGAAGACAGGATAATGGAAATTATCCAAACTGAACTACAAAAAAAGAAATAAGGCTAGATTAAGGGACCTCTGGGACAACATCAAGTGTACGAACATTCACATTATAGGGATTCCAGAAGAAGAGAGAAATAGGGGCAGAAAATTAGTTAAAGAAATAATAAATGAAATCTTCCCTACCTGGGGAAAGAAATAGGCATCCAGGTCCAGGAATCAAAGAGAGCCCAAACAAGATGAACCCAAAGGTTTTCACACCAAGACACATAATGATTTAAATGTAAAAATTTTAAGATGAGTAATCTTAAAAGCAACAAGAGAAATATGACCAGTTATGTACAGGGAACAACTATTGATTTTTTTTTTTAGTAAAAACTTGCAAGTCTTAAAGTACTAAAAGGAAAAAACCTACAACCAAGAAACATCTACCCAGCAAAGTTAACATTCAGAATTTAAAAGAAAGATATCAATTTTCCCAGACAAAACTTGAAAAGGTTTGTTGCCACTAACCCAGGATTACATTAAATGTTAAAAAAAAAAAAAGAAAACAACTCTTTTAGGCAGAAAACAACTAGAAGAAAATTATGAAAGATAAAATTTAGCTGATAGAAACAAACCTATACTAAGGCAAGTAGATCAATCACTTATAAAGCTAGTATGAAGGCTGAAGGAAAAAAAGTAGTAAAATTATATCTATAATAATTAAAGGGAAACACAAAATAATATTAAAATGTGACATCACATACATAAAAAGATGGGAAGGATTAAAAATATAGCACTTTTAGAATGTAATAAAACTTAAGTGATCATCGATTTAAAATACACTGCTATATACACAGTGTTATATATGAACTTCATAGTAACCACAAATCTGTATTAGATACATTAAAAAAAATAAAGAGAAAGGAATTCAAGCATAACACTGAAGAAAGCCATCAAATCACAAGAGAGTAAGAAGGAACAGAGAATAACTACAAAAACAACAAGAAAACAATTAACAAAATGGCAGTAAGTACATACCTATTTATAACTACTTTAAATGTAAATGGGCTAAATGCTTCAATCAAAAGACATGTAAGTACGAAATGGATTAAACACACACACACACACATACACACACGTGCACACAACCACCCACCTAAATATATACTGCTTACAAGAGACTCACTTCAGACCTAAACACACATACAGACTAAAAGTAAAGGAATAGAAAAAAATATTCTATGCAAATGAAAGCAAAAAAGTTAAATCAGAAATAAATAGACTTTAAAACAAAGACTATAACAAGAGACTAAGAAGGGTAGTATGATAAAGGGATCAATCCAATAAGAGAATTTAACAATTATAAGTACGTATGCACCCAACAGAGAAGCATCTAAATATATAAAGCAATTATTAACAAAGAGAGAAATTAACAGTAATATGCTAATAGTAGGGGACTTTAACATCCCACTTACATCAATGAATAGATCATCCAGACAGAAAATCAATAAGGAAGCAGTAGTTTCAAATGGCACATTAGAGCAGATGGATTTAACAAATACATACAGAACATTCTATCCAGAGAACAACAGAACACACATTATTTTTAAGTCTACATGGAACATTCTCCAGAGTAGATCACATTAGGCCACAAAACAAGTCTCAACCAATTTAAGAAGATAGAAATCATATCAAGCAAATTTTCCAACAATGGTATGAAACCATAAATCAATTACAAGATAAAAACAGAAGGAAAAAAACACTAAAACAACGTGCTATGGGTCAAGGAAGAAATCAAAAAATACATGGAGACAAATGAAATGGGAACGCAGCATTCAAAAATCTTTAGGATATTGCAAAAGCAGTTCTAAAAGGGCAGTTTACAGCAAAACAGGACTACTTCAAGAAACAAGAAAAATCTATCAATCTAACCTTATACCTAAAGGAATTAGGAAAAGAAGAACAAAGTTCAAAGTTAGTAAAAGGAAGGAAATAATAAAGATCAGAGTGAAAATAAATAAAATCAAAACTAAGAAAAAAGAAAACATCAGTGAAACTAAGAGCTTGTCCTTTGAAAACATCAACAAAACTGATAAAATTTTAGCCAGACTCCAAAGGAAAAAAAAAGAGAGGACTCAAAGAAAATCATAAATTAAAGGGAAAGAGTTGCCTGGGTAGCTCAGTCAGTTAAGAATCTGATTCTTGATTTCAGCTCAGATCATGATCTCAGAGTGGTAAGCTCAAGCCCTGTCTCAGGCTCCACCCTGGGGATGGAACCTGCTTATGATTCTCTCTCTCCCTCTCCCTCTCTCTCTCCACCTACTCACATGAATGCTCACTCTCATGTACATTCTAGTACAATCTTTTTTAAAAATCAAAGGGGAGAGGTTATGACCAACACCAGAGAAATATAAAGGCGTATAAGAGACTACTACAAAAATTTATCTCAACAAATAGGCCTATAAAAGATGGATAAATTCCTTGAAACATACAAGCTTCCAAGACTGAATCAGGAAGAACTAGAAAATCTGGACAAACCAATTACTAGTAATGAAATTGAATCAGTAATCCAAAAAATTACCAGCAAACAAAAGTCCAGGACCAGATGGCTTTACAGGTAAATTCTACCAAACATTTAGAGTTAATATTTATCTTTCTCAAACTATTCCCACAAAATTGAAGAGAAAGCCTTCCAAAATCATTCTATGAGGCCAGCATTGCCCTGATCTCAAAACCAGATAAAGATACTACAAAAAAATGAAGGATGGAAGGATGGAAGGAAGAAAGGAAGGAAGGAAGGAAGGAAGGAAGGAAGGAAGGAAGGAAAGAAAATTATAGGCCAGTATCCCTGATGAAACACATGCAAAAATTCTCAAAAAATATTAGCAAGCTAAATTCAATAATACATTAAAAGGATTATTTACCATGATCAAGTGGAATTTATTGCAAATCAACTAACGTGATACATCACATTAACAAAATTAAGGATAAAAATTAAATAATCATCATAGTATATGCAGGAAAAAACTTTTGACAAAATTCAGCGTCCATTCCTAACAAAAACTCTCAACAAAATGGGTATACATGGAACATGCTTCAACATAATAAAGGCTATATATGACAAACTCACAGCTAACATCATACTCAAAAGCAAAAAACTTAAGGTTTCTCCTTTAACATCAGGAACAAGGCAAGGATGCCCACTCCTACCACTACTAACCAATGTAGTACTGGAATCCTAGCCTCAGCAATCAGAGAAGAAAAAGAAGGCATCCCAACAGATAAGGAAGAAGTAAAACTGTCACTATTTGCAGCTGATTTGATACTATATAAAGAAAACCCTAATGACTCTACCAAAAACTTACTTACCAAATAAATGAATTCAGTAAGATTTCAGAAAACAAAATTAATACACAGAAATCTATCATTTCTTATACACTAATAAAGCAGCAAAAAAAGAGAAATTAAGAAAATAATCCTACTTACAATTGCATAAAAAAAAAATGCCTAGGAATAAGATTGACCAAGGGGGTGAAAGACCTGTACTCTGAAAACTAAGACTTTGATGAAAGAAATTGAAGAGAGTGAAAATAAATGGAAAAGTATACCATGTTAATGGAGTAGAGGAATATTGTTAAAATGCCCCTACTATCCAAAGCAGTCTACAGATTCAGTGCAAGCCCTACCATATACCAGTAGCATTTTGTGAAGAAACAGAACTAATAATCCTAAAATTTGTTTGGAACCACAAAAGACCCTGAATAGTCAGAGCAATCTTGAGTGGGGAAAAAAAAAAAAAAAAGCTGGAAGTGTCATGCTCCCAGATCTCAAACTGCACTAACAAAGCTATAGTAATCAAAAGAGTATAGTATGGCCACAAAAAAAGACACATAGATGGAAGACAAAGCCCAGAAAGTAACCTATGCTTATATGGTTAATTAATCCATGAGAAAGGAGGCAAGAATATACAATGGGGAAAAGATAATCTCTTCAATAAATGGTGCTGGGAAAACTAGACAGCCACATGGCAAAACAATGAAATTGCATCACTTTTTTACACCACAAACAAAAATAAACTCTAAATGGATTCAAGACCTAAATATGAGACCTGAAAGCATAAAAGTTTTAGAAAAGAACATAGGCAGTAATGTTTTCTTTTACATTGGCCATAGCAACATTTTTCTAGATATAGCTCCTAAGGCAAGGGAAACAAAAGCAAAAATAAACTATTGGAACTACACCAAAATAAAAAGCTATGACATGATAAAGGAAACCATAAACAAAACAAAAAAGACAATCTACTAAATAGGAGAAGACGTTTTCAAATAAGGGGATGATATCCAAAATATATAAGGAACTTATACAACTCAACAGCAAAAAACAAACACATATCTGATTTTTTTTAAATGCTCAAAGGTACTTGAATAGACATTTTTACAAAGAGGACATACAGATGGCCTGATACATGAAAAGATGTTTAACATCACTAATTATCAGGGAAATGCAAGTCAAAAAATTACAATGACATATCACCTTATACCTGCTAAATGGCTAGAGTAAAAAAGAAAAGAAAAACACAAATATTGGCAAGGGTGTGGAAATAAAGGAATCCTCATGCACTGTTGATTGGCATATAAATTGGTGTAGCCACTGTGGGAGATGATAAGGAGTTTTCTCAAAATTTAAAAATAGAAATATGTATGATCCAATAATTCCTTACTGGGTACTTACCCAAAGAAAACAAAAGCACTAACTGGGAAAGATATTTGCAGCATTATTTACAATAGCCAAGGTAGAGAAGCAACCCAACTGTCCATCAATAGATGAATGAATAAAGATGTGGAATATACATACAAGAGAATATTACTCAGCCATAAAAAAAACGAGACTTTGCATTTGTGACATGGATGGACTAGAGAGTATTATGCTAAGTGCAATAAGTCATACTGCAAAAGACAAATACCACGATTTCACTGATGTATGGAATCTAAAAAACAAATGAATAAATGAACAGCAATATTATATCAAGACAGAAAGGAAACTGACGGTTGCCAGAGAGGAGAGGGATGGGGGACTGGGTGGTATAGGCTTTCAGTTATGGAATGAATAAATCGCAGAAATCAAAGATAACAGCATAGAAAATATAGTCAATGGTACTGTAATAATGTTTCATGGTAACGAATTGTAGCTACACCTGTGGTGAGCATAGCATGATGTATAAATTCATTGAATCATTATGTTGTACACCTGAATCTAATGTAATATGTACCAACTCTACTCAAAAAATAAATAATAAACAAAACAAAAACAAAGCCCAAACTCAGACTCTGAATATCACTGTTCCCTAAGTGAGGCTGTTCACCTGCCTCCAAAGGACTGGGATGAGTGAATACAGCTTGCTGTTTCTTTTCCCTTTCTCCCTCCCTCCCTCCCTCCAAGATCTCTTCTTTACAAAAAGACCCTGGGACCAACTGGGTTTGAACATCACTTACTCTGTCCTCAGCAGGAAAGCAACAGTGATCTAAAAATCAGAGAAGCTGGGAACAGAGACTACCCCCTGGTCACCTCCCAGCTCCCAGCATGAGGAGATTCTGGTATCATCCTGTCAGTAATTTCACTAATTTTTTTCCATTCATCTACATTGCTCTATAAGAGGGAAATAGGCAATGCAATTTGAAGCTTATTATTCCCTTATTCTGCTGGCTAGCACTCTTCCACCCATTCATTAAATTCAATGTTATGTCAGGCTTAATGGCCTTCTGACCCCAACCTCCTTCTATTACACTTGCCACCCTCTGCCCTAGGAATGCTGATAATCAATTTAATTTACTAAACAATCAAGTATCTACTATGTGCCTGGTGGTTTGCAAAGGCTCTAGGAATTAAACAGTGGGAAAAATAAAAACAAATATGGTACCTTTTCACCCTAAATGGCCTAGGGTCCCATGGGCCTCAGACACAGATAAGCAATCACAGTACAATGTGCTGAGTGTTCTGATGAGGGAAGCAGAGCGGGATCTGGGAACCCCAGCAGAGGCACTCTAGTCTGGACTATCAGAAAGGCTTTCTCAGCATGGTAAGGAACCAATTTATCTGACCAAGAATTCACCACATTGACAGGTTAAGGCACAGCAAATGTTGGCTATTATTCCTGAATTCCCAGTTTCCAAACAGGACATGTGGCCACAGGGGACTCCTCCACACAGATACTGAGGCTAGAGATGTTTCCACCATATCACTGTCCTTTATGTCTGGGCTTATATCAACATTCTTGAAGACTCAAGAATTATGAGACTTATCTAAAAGTATCTCTCTACCCAGGCTTTTCAACTTAGTGGTTACAAGACCACATTCTCAGGATGGAGACAAAGCAGGGTGAGTACTCAGGTGTCCCCCCCAAATCTTTTCTGCTTTCAGCACCCTCAAAAGCCCTATGGCTTCTAGAACCATTCCTAAGCCTGAAAGGAGTGAGAAGAGGGAATATTTGTACCTAATAAAACCCAACACAGAGAAGGCTGCCTTACAGGAGCTGAGATGTTCCAGTTGAAGAAATAATCCCATAAAGTGGGAGACAGAAAATAATGACCTCACCTTACTCTCTTTCCCCCTTCCCATCTCTTGCCACTGCCCTACATTGACAGAAATTCACCAGAAGCTGAAGGGCAAGGGAACTCATTGCTATAAACTAATGGTTCTCATTCTTTTAGGTCAGGATCACCTGAGAACTGTTAAGACAAATATTCCCAGGCCCCATTTCTAGGTTTTCTGCCTCATTTGGTGGGGGGTAGGGCTCAAGAATTTCCTAGAAGATCACCAGTGATGCAGGTAAGAGGTGGATCCCAGGACACACAATGAGTGAATAGCTGCCATAGACTCTACTATACCAACCAGCCTCCTGAGATACAGAGCAGAGGGAAGGGGTAGAAAGTTGACTCAGACGGGCCTACATGCATATATTACAAATATTAAATTTATACCATTAGACTACAAGACAGCAAACTTTACCCATAAAGAACCAGATAGTAAATATTTTAGCCTTTAGAAGCCATATAGTTACTACTACTCACTCTACCACCATAGCACAGAAAAGGTCACAAACAACACATAAATGAATGAGCACTTTTCTTGTTTGTTTTCCAGTAAGAATTTACTTTCATTCTTATAAGATTTTATTTACTGCAAATCCACTTAAGCCTTACCCACCTTTTTATCTCCTCAGTGTTCAGAAAACACCACAGTAGTTATTCCCTGAGCGTCCACATATAAATGATGTAAATGCCAGGAACTTTATGTGAATTATATCTTTGCTTTGAAGAAACCTAGATTTAATCTATGCCAGTTAGGACCACCACTTGGGTAGCCCTCAAGTTATATAAGTTAACTTTTCATTTCCACTGTGTGTGAGAAACTGCGCTAGTCACTCAAGATCCAGAAGTAAGCAAGACATCCACAGTCCTTATGGGGGGTTAACTAGCTAATGAGATACAGGTTAAGGTTTTCCAGCTGCAAGCAACAGACATGAGTCAAAGTAAATTAGATAAAGAGAAATGTGTTGAAAGAATACTGGAATGCCAAGAGGCTTGAGAGACAAACAGGTCAGTTATTCTGGAAGGCTGGAACCCAGAACAGTTCCCACAAGAGCTACCGAGACCCAAGCCTCACTTCTGGATTTTCTTTAACTCTCTCTGGGCTGGGGATCTGCCTTAGGTAGTTTTAAAATTTCCCCTGATGAGTCTGATTTGTAAACATGGTTTATAACTACTGCTATGGTCTCTTCAGAAGAATGGTTTTCCTCCTTTATCATTCTGGTTTTTAGTAGATCATGGACTCCTAATAAAGTTAGAATAAATGTTCAAAAATCCATCCCAATTCCCCAACACCCCACTAAGTTTAACAGGTGGACACCAACATGTTCCATCTTTATAGCACCCTTTCAAAACATCCTCAGGTTTTCTGATTTTTTTTTTATCTCTAATGAGCCCTATGAAGTAGTTGGCATGGGTGATATTATTCCTCAATAAGGAAACTGAGGCTCAGGTGCAGGATGTGCCCAAATTCACACAGCAAGTGAATGGGCAGAGCTAAGACTAAAACCCAAGTATCCATAAGGCATTGGTTCACCAACTTAAGCATGAATAAGACACACCAAGGAAACTTGTCCCAGTGCAGTGTCCTTGGCTTCAAACCCAGAGGTTCTGATCCAAGAACTCTTGAGTGAGGCACAAGCACCTACATTAGCATTAAAATGATTCTGATGTATATGGCCCAAAAATCTCAGTTGGTGAAGCCCGGTCATTGAGACAATCATCTTCAGCCCATAGCTTAAATATTATCCTGCCCAGAAGCAAGAGATTAGACCCACTACCTAA
This sequence comes from Vulpes lagopus, assembly GCF_018345385.1. Classification (NCBI taxonomy): domain Eukaryota; kingdom Metazoa; phylum Chordata; class Mammalia; order Carnivora; family Canidae; genus Vulpes; species Vulpes lagopus. Next base: position 38,180,046 of record NC_054826.1, on the reverse strand, counting down.
TTCAAGATGCTTTCCTAACCTATTATTTCATTTTCTTTTCCCTTTAGCTTATTATCTATTAGTATTAGCTTTCTAGAGAAATAATAGTCAAACTCTAGATCAGCAATAGTCAGTCTCAGTTCAACATGCCAACTGGCCAACTTGCAGTGACTTCTTAGAGCCTTGGATTGAGAAATAAGAAGATTGGACTAAGTACAGCAGGAGAACACACTTGATTAGTGGTGGTTCATGGTGTCAATCGTGGACACGGTGAGGAATTCCGGCTGTCCAGACTATCACCTAGGTAGTAGTTTATCCTCAGTTTTTTCTCATTTTTCTGCTTAGAGTATTTCTATAAAAAGATCTAGGTTCTGAGTAACAGATGATAATTTTTTAAAAGTGCTTCATTGCTGTCCATAAACTATGGGTTCTGCTTGAGACATCCTGGATGCCATGATTCAAATGTAAATATCCCCTGAAATCCATCAATGTCTGGGTAGCTGATTAAGCACCATGGACTATAACAGTGTTCCCTTTTCTGATCTTCAGGCATTTTTTTTTATACATGTGGGCTGATGTATTACCACAGTGAGGGGACTTTCTCATATCTGCTCATGATAACAGATGAGGTGTGAAATTGATTCTGCACACCTAGGAGGGTTATGATTTATCATCATACATTAGGCTCTATGGAGCTTTACTGAATGAATCCCAACTACATGCAGAATCCAACCACACTCCCACAAGAGGACACTTTGTGACTCAAGATACATTAAGCACAGCTATTTTATAAATGGTACCCAATGAAGAGCTTGCTTTCATTCATTAAGTCAGCAAATATTTACTGAGCACCTAACATATTCCAGGTACTATTTTAGAAGCCACAGATACTGCACTAGAGAAACTCACTTATTGTTAGACCTAGCTCCCCTCCTGATTATAATTGGTAATCTTGATTATAATTATAATGAGGTAAATTTAATTTGCCCTCACCTTTAGGTAAACACTAACAGCCTGGTACTTGAGGATCAATACTTGAGGTGTCCTGACCTGGATATCATTGTATAATTTCCTGGACTGCAGATACTTGTCGGACCCAACCTGATGGCCTAAGCTACACCTTCAAAATTGCTCTTCTCAGTTCAAAGAATGGATCCATGGAGATTTCTGAGAGTGTCTCACATGTGAACCTCTCAGGAAATCACTCAGTCAAGAGGGGCTTCAGGCAAAAGCCTTGCCTAACTGGAAGTGTGTAGATACCTGAAAAGAATTTTCTCTTCTGCCAACCAATGCCTAAAACTACGTCCTTACACAGAATTGGGCAAGGGAAACAGGGTGGTTCATCAGAAACACTTAAGTTTTTTGGTATATGCTCCCAAGGCTTTGTTCTTCTACCCCAGAATTCTGCCTCTCAAGAATTCAAAGCCCAAGTTCTAGGCTGGGGTCCAGGCAGATATATTTTGAACAAGTACCCATGGGTGAGTTTGATGAATCTAGAAAACATAGTCTTTAAGTTTCATTTAGATACAAACCTGGCCTCTGTCAAAATGCAAGGTACAAATTATGGTAAACAGATAGAAACCCACCCAGCTGGGAATCATGCAAGCTGACTTCTGGTATTGATTTTGTCTTTAATCAGCTGTTTGATTTCAAACCAGCCATTCCACCTTTCTGGACTGGTGTTATCATATGCACAAGGAGGGGAGAAGTAGATCATTTCTGAAATGCCTTGAGGAGCTAGGTTTATATAGCTATATTTTTTCACATTTGCAGGCCAATTTCACATACTAATTGATTAAGCCCCAGTATAAATATCACTGTTAAGTAGGGGATTTTTTTACAAGAAAGTAATGCATATTTAAAATCTATTTGTGCCAGATCAGTCCATTACATATTTAAATGTCTTCAGGATCCATAATTAGGCTTCTGTGTTCAGTGTATAATTTTTATAAACTCCTTAGTCGTGGAGTCATCCTTGTACTATTTGTCACGCTGCCTTCTGCCTTCTCACCCCTTGCCCCATTATTTAGGTGTCCCCACAGCTGTAGTAGTTAGTCATTATCTTACTCTTATGTGGAAACTACTGGATTTCTCTGTCAATACTCCTGCAAATTCCTTCTCCTCACTAATGAATCCAGAGTTGTCTTTTTATCGACCTTTAACAGGCTGACTTTTTGCCTAATCATCTCCATTTGATTAATATCCTCACTTTTTTTTGCTCTGATTGCCTGCCTCTCTATACCCCACTCACGTATACCTGCAGGCAGATACTCTTTGTGCTGATGGCTAAGACCATCAGGAAAGCAACGGATGAGATGGCAAACATCAAAATTTTTATGTTGATGGCTTCTCCATGCAGATAATCTCCTTTGACATAATAATGTATGGGGCTGAAATCTGATGTCTTATCCATTCAAGCTAGTTATGTTACCCACATCCCTATCGCCCACTAACTTACAGGTCAAAATCAGCAAGAGTAATTCCCTAGGAATTCTTTACCAATCCTCAGTTGACTCAACCAGTGTTTATCTCTGGAATGAGGCTTGCATTTCACTATTCCTCTAGAATCACAGGATATTATAGCAATAGGTCTCAAAATGTTTAATGTGGTGAGAATTCCACAGGAGAATGGCAATTGTTTATCTGCTTGAAGCCTCACATTCTCCCTTCTATCCCCTATTCTATACTGTTGGGCCCAGAAGCCTCCAAGCTGGATGTCCCAGGTTTTCTTACCAGGGGCATTTGGTTAGGTTCAGCTCATGTAAACCACTGATAGCCATAGAGGAGTAGTCATCCTGATTCCAGCATGAGCATAGGTGATACTTCTTTAGCAATTCCAGCAGTACCATTAGCAGCAAGGTACCCTCCCTCCAAGGACTTAGCACTGCCTGTATGTGCTCCAGACTAAGAGCTTCCTCATCAAATGATTTCTCCTGATCCTTTCTAATCCTTAGCACACCCTTTCTTTCACTTGCTCCTCCAGCCTTCCTAACACCATTGTAACTATGGTAAAGTGTTGGTAAAATGGTCCCAATTAATCCCTGACTATTCCCCTTTCCAATTATAAAGCTCCTCCCATCCCAAACTGGAGTCAACTTGAGAGATAAGTCTGGGCTGGCCTTCCTACTTGGGTCAACAAATTTTAGTATAAGCAATTTTGTTCCAGTTCTGATTCCAGACTTGAAGACTTTGTGTGCTTCCTTTTGGAATCCCACTCATTTGCCATGTGAATGAGCCTGGGCTAATCAGCTGGTGGAGGACCCCCTGTCTCTCATGGACGAGGACCCAAGCACCCCAGCCAATAAGCAGATCCCAGAATCCAAGCTACCTACCTGGCCTGACAACTACCACAGACACAGGAGGGAGCCCAGTCAAGATCAGAAGAATAATCCAGTTGGCCAGTAGACTGGTGAGCAACAATAAGCAATTTTTCTTTTAAGCTACTCATTTTAGGTTGTTTTGTTACCCCACAACAGAATACCAATATAATAACTGCTTGCCTTAAATTTCTCTTCAACTGCAGTTTCTCTGACTGGACCATAAATCATAAAGACAATTTGTTAAGAATGCAAATTCCCCCTGAAGCACCCCAGACAATTTTCATGTGTGTTCTCAGACCATTCTTTGCCAAACACAGCTTTCAAGGGGCTATAGAAATTGTCCTGTCTATACTCTCATCCCTCAACTTATACTTAAGTTCACCTTTAGGCAAAAAAAAAGTCTGATTCAGTATTTGGCAACCAATTTCAGTGTCCAAGGAATCCCAATACTGCCAAGGATTTTTTTCCACAATTGCTAGCTTTATTCCCTCAAGGTGCAGTTATCACTCTCCTCTTATTTCTTGCTAAGAAAAAAAAAATAGTGGCTGAGAAATATTTTAAGTAAAACTTTTTTTTACCCTATGGGTTAAATAGCCCCAGCCAGATGGGCCCTTGGAATTAAAAAGATAAAAGCAAAGGAAAAAAAAAACTATTTGGTATCAGATAGGTTTTAGATAAATCAAATCTACTGTGTGACTTTCTACAAGTCATTAACCTCTCTGAATTTCAGTTTTTTTCAACTGGTAAAGTCTGTTGTGAGAAATAAATGAAATACAGTTTGTAAAAAGTTAATGCATTTGGTCTTGGCTTTCTCTTATCCAACTTTGCTCTCTAAAAAATAGTGAATCTGGTATGCACCCAAACCGCCAGATTCTAGTTTTATAAGAGCATCATGAACAAACTCTCATGTAATGATGGTTGAAAAGCACCCATACCTATGGCAACTGATATGGAGGACCAACCACCGGCCCTGCTTTTGGGGAGGAAATACCCTAGAGGACTTATATCTCAAGAGAGGAACCCAAACAGATAGATTAATTCTTTTGAGTTTATCCAAGCAACAAGAGGACTTTTTTTAAGATACAAATTAACATTCTTTAACTCAACAACAAGGGAACAAAAGGGAAAAAAAATCCTTTGCCCACAACAATCTCTGTCAGTATTTTGAGTGTATTTTTCCATACCCTGCCAGCTGTTCCCTCAACCTCCACTTTGAACTCTCCCAAAAGAAGCCACTGGTATAAAACAGAAAGAAAACAATGTAGATAAGACTCCAGAACTCAGAGGAAAGATGGAGGGGGATTACATCACATACTCCACAAAAACCACTTCTAATTTCCCTCATTAGATCTCAGACCTCTCATAGTCCCTCCTAGGCTGTGCTTGGGTCAGGCAAGGGGGAAGTCAAGGAGAAGGGTAAGAGGGAGGCCAAGGATGAATATAGTTTCTCTTCCCTTTCCATACCTAACGTCCAGCTTTGTTGGGTCCTGCCTCCCTCCAAAATACTCCTTTACTATTTGGAGCAAATTAGCAACAAAATTGTTAGTTAAGATTTTTTTGTTTTTGTTTTTCAGGATTCATACCCCTACCCCAACTAAAACATTTATTTTTAGCAAAGTGCACTCCCCAAGAGATCCTAATGAATGTGTCTCCAGTGATGTGTGTGTATGCATGCAGTATTTTATAGTCAAAACCCATAAAAATGATTAAGACTGTACCCATATACACATGTGATATAAGTATATGGTCATTAATCTCATTTATTCTATCACAAACATCTTTGTCAGTAAATATTCTTTTACATTTTCAAGACTGTATGGTATCTCATTAAGTATGTATTAATTTAAGTAATTCCTCTTTGTTGGATACCTAGGATAGCCAATATCCTCTATTGTTGGATAAACAATTTCTTAACATTATAGATTAAGGAAAAAGTATTCTTGTTCCATCTTTCTCACTTGCCCAATTATTCCCTTAAGATACAGGCTTGAAGATGAATAGCAGAGTCAAAGGTAAAGCACATGCACACTTAATGCTTTGATATATTTTGCCAAATTGTTCTTCAGGGCTAAACCAGTAAATATACCATTGATGACATGAGAGTGTTCACAAGAGGGAATTTGTGAACCCCAAATGGAATCAAAGAAGAATATACATCAAAAAACCTGGAGGCCTTACTCTGAATGCTGGTGTTCTTTCAAACAGGCTCGCCTCATTTGTCCCTTCATAGTCTTTGAACACACAGCCCATAAATCTTAGCTCTTGCCTCTTCCCTCTCTACCTTGATGCTTTCTCAGGCAGTTAATTTAACAACTGTAACAACAAATTTTTCATTTACACTTAATACTAACTTATACTAGTATGCAGCAAGTTGGCCCTATGTACAGACAGTTGTTACTTCAATACTTCTGCATAACAAAATATTCCAAAACTCAACTTGTAATAGTAATCATTTATTTTCTTGCTCACAGGACAGCAGGTTGTTTCATGTGTTATGGTAGCTACATTTGGCTCTAGCTTCAGGTCAGTTTCCATCTAATCTATTGGCTTTACTCTCAGCTTAGTCTAAAGGAACAATGGCAATATGACCATGCGCTTCTCAGAAAATCCTGGCAAACTATTGATTATGTCCACATCTCAGTGGACAAGAACAGACCACATGGCCAAACCCAACATTAATAGAATTGAGAAATACACTCCTTCCACCCTAGTGCACTGCAGGGTCACATGGCAAAGAGTAAAGATGTGAGGAAATTCAATCTACCACATCATGACAATTGTTAAAATACCAAAACACATCCAGAGTGGTCAGAGCGGAATTCCCTACTTGCTGAGATTGCAAACCCCCTAATAACCTTCCCCAGCTATGGTCACAGAGGCAAGCAGTGGGGTCTAATAGCAGTGCCTGCATTCATGTGAATTGCCCCTTGCAACTATGTAACAAGTAGTGGTGGTGGAAGCAAGGTTATACAGCTCCATCCCTTCTACCCAGAGATTCTGCACTGGTGAGGACATCAAAGCAGATACTGTAGTCAACCTGTGCCTCTGTCTCTACCTTCAGAGTAAAGGCCATATGGAAACTGTTGGCATCTAGGAATGTACCTATCTCCTGACTCACTGGCAGTGTTCCTGACCACCCACCTACTATAGCAAAGTACATGACTCTGAGGACTTAATTACCATCCATATTGAGAAAGTCATTGAAAGGCATTGATGCAGTATCTCACGTCAAATCATGGTTCAGACATATTGAGCCAATGTACGCTTCATTAAAAGAGCACAACAAAATATAAAACTTAGAAGAGGAAAGAACACTACCAACCTCATTTTCACAAGGCCAGCATTACCCTGACACAAAAGCCAGATGATGACATTACAAGAAAAAATTACAAGCTCATAACCTGATGAACAGACATGCAAGAACCCTCAACAAAATATTAGCAAACAGAATTCAACAGTACCATAACCAAGTGGGATTTATTCCAGGGATCCAAGGATGCTTCAACATCCACAAAACAATATGATATACCCTATTAATAAAGTCAAGGATATAAATCTTCTGATCATAAATACATAAAAAGCAGTTGATAAAATTTAAGACTCTCTCATGATAAAAACTCTCAACTAGGTATAGAAGGAATGTACATCAACATAAAAAAGGTCCTATTTGACAAGTTTACAGCTAACGTCATACTCAATAGAGAAAGCTAAAAGCTTTTCTTCTAAGATCAGGAGTAAGACAAAGATGCCCCCTCTGACCACTACCATTCAACATAGTACTGAAAGTCCTAGGACAGAGCAATTAGGCAAGAAATAAAAAGCATCTGAATCAGAAAGGAAGAAGTAAAATTTTCTCTATTTGCAGACATGATATTATAGAGAAAACTCATAGCTTCACAAAAAAGTTGTTAGAATAAATTAATTTGATCGAGTTGCAAGATACAAAATACACAAAAAAACCAATTGCATTTCTATACATTAACAATGAACTACCAGAGAGAAATTAAGAATACAATCTCATTTACAATAGCACCAGAAGGAATAAAATACTTAAGAAAACATTTAAGCAAGGAAGTGAAAGATCTGTACGCTGAAAACTACGACCTTGGTGAAAGAAATTGAATATGCAAATGAAAGATATTCTGTGCTCAGGGATTGGAAGAATGTTGTTGAAATGTCCATACTACCCAAAGCAATCTACAGACTCAATTCAATCCCAATCAAAATTTCAATGGCATTTTTTTTTTTGCAGAAATAGGAAAAAATCCTAAAGGTTAGTATGAAATGACTAAAGACTCCAAATTGCCAAAGCAATTTTGAGAAAGAAGAACAAAGCTAGAGACATTTATTCTCTGATTTCAAACTGTATTGCAAAGCTGTAATAATCAAAACAATATGGTATGGGCACCAAAAAAAACTCCCACAGATTAATAAACCAGAACCAAGAGTCCTGAAATAAATCCATATATATAGTCAATTAATTTATGACAAATGAGCCAAGTATGTACAACAGGGAAAGGATAGTTTATTGAAACTGGATAACCACATGCAGAAGAATGATATTGGAACCTTATCTTACACCATACACAAAAATCAACTCAAAATGGATTAAAGACTTAAACATAAGACCTGAAACCATCAAACTCCTAGAAGAAGACATAGGGGATAAGCTCCTTGACATCAGTCTTGGCAATGATTTTTCATATTTAGTACCAAAAGCAAAGACAATGGCAACAAACAGGTAGGACTACAGCAAATTAAAAATCTTCTGCACAACAAAGGAAACCATCAACAAAATCAAAAGGCACTGAATGAGAGAAAATATTTGCAAACTACATATCTGATAAAAGGTTTATATCTAAAATATGTAAAAAAAATAAAATAAAATAAAATAAAATATGTAAAGAATTCCTACAACTGAATAGCAAAATCTGAATGATTTTAAAATGTGCAGAGGAACTGAATAGATATTTTTCCCAAAGACATACAAATGGCCAATAGGTCATTTCATATATATGAAAAGGTGCTCAACATCACTAGTCATTAGGGAAATGCCAATCAAAACCATAATGTGATCACCTTACACCTGTTAGAATGGCTATCATAAAAAAAGTATCAGTGAAGATGTAGAAAAAGGGCCACTCTTGTACACTGATGGTGGGAATATAAATGGGTGCAGTCACTACAGAAAACATAATGGAGTTCCCCTCCAAAAAAAATTAAAAGCAGAATTATCACATGATCCATCAACCCATTTCTGTGCATATATACAAGAGAAATGAAATCAGGATCTTGAAGAGTCATCTGCACTTCCATGTTCATTACAGTATCATTCACAGTAGCCGAGATAAGGAAACAACCTAAGTGTCAGTCAACAGACAAATGGATGAAGAAGATGTGATATACACTTATGCACATACACACAAATATTTAGTCATGCTTATATGTGGAATCTAAAAAAACCTGAACTCATAGAAAAGAGGCTAGAATGGTGGTTAGGAGGGCCTAGGAGTTAGAAGAAAAGGGAGACATTGATCAGAGAGTAGAAACTTCTAAATTATATGGGAAAATGTACAGCATAGTGATAATAGTAATATTGTATTTGAAAGTTTCTAAGAGAGTAGATCTTAAATGTTCTCATCACAAAACAAAAAATAGTAATTTTTTTCTCCCAAGTTTTTATTTAAATTTCAGTTAACATACAATGTAATATTATTTCAGGTGTAGAATTTAATGATTCATCACTTACATACAATACCCAGTGCTCATCACAAGTGCACTCCTTAATCCCCATCACCTATTTCATCCATCCCTGCACCTGCTCCCCATTAGTTTGTTCTATAGTTAAGATGTTTCTTGCAATGGAAATGTTAGTTAATGCTAGGACATAAACATTTCACAATATGTAGGTATATCAAATCAATACCTTAAACATCTTGAACTTACAGAGTTATGTCTGTTATACCTCAATAAAGCTGCAAAACTCAACAAGTGAATTAGAAATTAGAGTAATTTAACCAATGATATACACTACAATTTATATCACTTGCCAAGCAGTTTTAAGAAATATATAGTATACCAACTAAAAGGAATTTTAAAACGTAGCTTTAGGGTTTCTGGGTGGTTCAGTGGGTTAAGCATCTGCCTTCAGCTCAGGTCATGATCCCAGGGTCCTGGGATCAAGTCCCACATAGGGCCCCCTGCTCCATGGGGAATCTGCTTCTCTGCCTGCCTTTCCCCCTGCTTGTGCTCTGTCAAATGAATGAATAAAATCTTTTTTAAAATACTTAGCTTTATATATTTTTATATTTTGATTTAAAATACCTAACAAGTTATTAACTATTTTGAGCATCACCTCTGCTCACTACATGCCAGCAGCCTCCTAATCTTATTCTCATACTTCTCTCTCCTGTTAGACTAGAACCCATTCCACTGCCCACCCAGAAGGCAGGAATGCCTTCCCCCTCGTCATAAAGTCAGCATGCTAGCACAAAGGAAGTGTCTATAAATACTTGAATCAGAGACTTGAACAACTAGAATGGATTAGAAATCACATCCAGGGGCAGCCCAGGTGGCTCAGTGGGTTGGCACTGCCTTCAGCCCAGAGCATGATCCTAGAGACCCGGGATCAAGTCCCACGTCAGGCTTCCTGCATGGAGCCTGCTTCTCCCTCTGCCTGTGTCTCTGCCTCTCTCTCTCTCTCTCTCTCTCTCTCTCTCTCTCTCTCTCATGAATAAATAAATAAAATCTTTAAAGAAAAAGAAATTACATCCAGGTTTTACTTTACACCTAGGAAAGTTGAAATCTGGCCACAGGACAAGACTTGTGCAAGAACAGGCAGCCTTAGGACCCAGACCTCCAAGCTATCCTCAAGAAGGCACCCTGAAAGAAGCATAAGGGCCAAGAATTGACACTGAGATGTGGGCTCAGATACCAGCTTTGCCACTTACTAGCTGTGTGACCTTAGTTTTTTGGTTTCTCCCAACCTCTGTTTCCTCATCTGCATAATTTAGATACTCCTACCTCCTGAGGTTGTTCCATCAATGAAACTATGTGTATGTGTGTGTGTCTTGAGCTCTCATCATTATACATATGGTGACTACCCCAGGGAAGTCTCATATTTTCTCATCATAACCCAAATAGCCCCCCCCCCAGATCCCTTGGCTACCAAAAGCACATAAAAAGGCAGGAAGTAGGAAATATAACAAGATGACAACTGACTCTAACAGGAGTAACAAGGCTTGTGTGGATACACAAAGGAATACAAATGGCCTTGACTTTAATATCTGCTGGCTTCAGTGTTAGGGTGGCTCTAGGGCACCATCATGGGGTCTAGATTATTTATAAAACTGCTAGAAAAAGCAGGCGAGCAATCAGACACATAGCTCAAGGCAGCCCGAGCTAGGACCTGAAAAAAGTCTGGTCTTGGGTCAGCAATATCTTACACGCTTACTATTAGTGCAGGGCACTTTTCAGCAACAGCCTTGTAGACAAATATCAGAGCTTGCCACTAGCAAAAAATTCTATCAATAAAACTTAATTAAGGGAAAAAAAATTATAGGATTGGTAAACTCCATCCCCACCCCCTACCACTACCACCACCAACTGAAAAAGATTTATGATTAGAAAGTCGAAAATCTCTGAGAAAATATCAGATTAAGAGAAAACTAACATAAGCAGGATAAAATTAGGTCCCCTGGCTCCTACCTCATGGCCGTTCTTTATTGGGGTCATATTCCAAATAAACACAAATCAGACTCCAGAAGCCTCAGAGTAACAAAGTTTTTGAGGTATCTTGAAGATACATCACAGTTAGAGAACAAAACTGAACTTCCTAAAACTCCTCCCTGGCCATTGGCATATCCTGCAGCCAAAGAAGCCCCATGTGCTTCAGCCCTCTGCTGCCTCATGGCCTCTCCGGCCTCTCTGCTGCGTTCTCCCTGGCGGCCTGGGCCCTGTCCAGCACACACTCTCTCAGCTCTGCATCTGCTCTGTCCACTACCTCTGTCAGCGCTACGGAGGCAGGTGCTGAGCAATGGTCCCCTCCTCCCCAACAGGCAAGGATAGGAGACTGAATATGTATTTTTTACTACTTTCTCCCTTAAGGAGCCATTTGTAATGCCATCAGGTACATGATCAGCCCACAGTAGAGCTCTAAAAGCCACCATCACAAGCACTGGAAATCTCCTCCTTGTGTGGATCCCTTTCTCCTCCTGTTGTTCAGAAAAGATAAGTTGGAATCTATTTGGGCAAATCCTCCTACAGGTTTTGTCTTCTACAGACTGTTCTGTTCTCCAAGATTTTTTTTAAAGATTCTATGTATTTATTCATGAGAGACACACAGAGAGAGGCAAAGATATAGGCAGAGGGAGAAGCAGGCTCCCTGCGGGAAGCCTGTTACGGGATTCAATCCCAGGACCCTGGGATCACGACTTGAGCCAAAGGTAGATGGTTCAACCACTGAACCACCAGGTGCCCCATCTCTCCAAGATTTTAAATGAGCCACAGATGAATTTTAATCCCTTCTCTGCTTTCAGTCTCCCTTGTTTGATCTTTTCAAGTCTCAGCCAGATGCCAGGGAATCAAGTGATCTTAACCTAAACCTCACCATTTTTAAAGGGCATGTTTTCTTTGGCCAGTAAACAACTGAGAATTAAACCGTACACAGGCACATTGGTTCTCCTGAAAGGGAAAACCATTCTGTTAGGTTCTCATTTTAAAGGGTCTATGTTGGGGGCACCTGGATGGTTCAGTTGGAAGAGCATGTGATTTTTTTTAAGATTTTAATTATCTATTTTTAAGATTTTATATATTTATTCATGAACGACACAGAGAGGCACAGACATAGGCAGAGGGAGAAGCAGGCTCCCTGTGGGGAGCTGATGTGGAACTCGATCCCAGGACCCCAGGATCACAACCTGAGCCAAAGCAGATGCTCAGCCACTGAGCCACCCAGGTACCCCAGAGCATGTGATTCTTGATCTGAAGTTTTTAAGTTCAAGCCCCATGTTACGTGTACAGATTACTTAAGTAAAGACTCTAAAATAAATAAATGGTCTACATTGAATTATACTATGGAAAAATATTATGGGTATTTTTGTAACACAAAAAACTAGGTTATGTTCAAATCATAGGGTCTCCAGATTACGACATTATTCAACAGACATATCAGGTGCCTAATATCCCATGTCTAAGGGCAAAAAACTTTTTCCCTCATCCCTGAGTGAATTCACTCTTGCAGCAAAGGTGGCCATGCTATAGGATAAAGGCCATAAGCTCTGAAGTCATAGGACCCAAGTTCAAGACATGGCCCTACCTCTTATGTACTCTAAAACCTTGGCCAAGTGATAAAAGATTCTATTTGCTGATCGCCTAGTAAATAAAATGTAGCTACAAATTCTTTGCAGCTTTTCTCATCAATAGGGGAGTTTCTCCAACCTTTGAATTGTGGCTGGTCTTGTGATTTGCTTTGACTAAAAGAATGTGGCAGAAACAACATTGTGCAAGTTACAAAGCCTTTTAGTTTCTGTCTCCACCATCTTGGAATGCTTCCCTGGGACCAGGGAATAAAGGTAATCTATCCTTCTGGAAGAGAAGGAGCCACATGGGGAAGAAGCAAGGCATCATAGCCCACATCTAACATCAACTGCCAAACATACAAGTGAGGCATTCTTGGATCTTCCAATCAATTGACCTTCTGACAACTAGCATTTTGAGCCCAGGCAAGAGCAGCAGAGGGGCCACCCTGACAACCCACAGAAGCACGAAGAAGGAGTTATTGTTGCTTTAAGCTTGTAGCTATGGGGTGGGTTGTTACAGAGCAGAGGCTATTTCTTCATTCAAATGGGACGTTAATGCCTATCCAACTATTCATTTGTTTATTCAACAGTTATTGGTCATTTACTACATAACACCTATAGAATAGGTATTCATGTGTAATTCTGAGAATCAATTGAGATACTGAATGTTAATATACTTGGTAATATTATTTTTATTGTTGCCAGTACCTCCCTTTCACTGAGCTCCCATATTTTTTAAGCACTTAAATTCACTTTCTATTTTAGCCTCTCAAGGGATCAGATAGCATCATTTCCAGTCATCTCTGATGGAGCCAATCCTTTGAAACCTACCCTTCCATGCTCATTAGCAGATAGGTCTTTTCCCAAGGACAGGCCTCTGGGACTTTCTTCTTACAGCGTCAGAAACTCACTCATGATAGAGAACACAAATCTATTGACATAAAGCACTAAGATGGAGGACTTCCCATTACTATCCCAATAAGAAGCTTTAAAAAAAATTTTTTAATAACTGTAAAAGCTAAAATTTATTGAGTACTTACTATGTGTCAGGTGTAGTACTAGGCTTTTTAGTGAACAGTAATTGGAGTCAAGAACACACTGAGGTAGGTAGTATTGTTATTATTATCCGTATCTGGGGGTAAGGGAACTAAAGACCTAGTAATGTTAAACAATTTGCCCAAAGGCAGATGGCATGAGTGGAACAAGATTCAATCCCTGGTAGTCTCATCCCAGAGCACCACTCTTAACCACTTTACCTTTTTGAAGCCATGTTTAACCATGGCTCCCAATTCTTTTCCAGGTCTAAGAATGTGTTGTTTTCAAACTCTAGGCTCATTGGAGGTCACGTTCTGTGACCTTGGCCAAGCCATCTCCTTCTCTACATCTCTACCCCATACCTGGTAGGTTAAACAGAGGGTTAGACCAGGTAATGTTGAAAATTCCTTCCCACCCTGAAAATTAAAATGGTAAATTCTTTCCCAACATCTTGTTATATATTCTGAGTTTTAGTCTCTTTCTTACTAGCACAACTAAAGAGCATTAGGGGAGAAAAAAGAAAAGCAGATGCTATAAAAGTGTGTTTATTAACTAACGTAGGGAAATGAAAAGGCAGCAGAGGGGATTCTATTTATATCTCCCTCGAGGATTATGCCTTAATCTATACTATTTGATTTCTTTAATGCATTCATTCAGAGTTGAGACCCTGTAGGGTGCTCTTTAAGTCTGACACTGGATGAAATAATTCAATTAAAATAGGCTTGAGGCTTTTGCAAGGTATTAAACTCCCTGAAGAGATTTAGGACTTGATCAAGGCTGCTTCAGTACCAGGGCTGAGGAGACCACAGGAAAATATAAGAGGAACTTGGTCACAGATGCCTCCTGGAGACATTGGAGGAATCATCCCAGGGTGCTTGGGAAGGGGGCTATCAGAACAGGGAAAATAAACTCAGCCTGAAAGCTTTCCAATAGTTCACTGGAGTCTGACATTCTGACATTCACTTCATCATATTACCATAGATAAAACCTATCCTTCCATAGCAGAAAATTAAGTCTAATAATAATCATTAACAATTACCCTTCATTGAGCGCTCTCCATATCCTAGGCAGGGTATTAACCTAAGCACTTTTCATTTATTAGCTTATATAGTCATCACAGCTGTAGGAGGTTAAAAATCATCAAGCCAGAATGGATAAAGAAGATGTAGTGTGTATATATACAATGGAACATTACTCAGCCATTGGAAAGATTGGAATCTTGTCATTTGCAATGAGGTGGTTGAGGCTGAAGAGTATTTTGCTAAGCAAAATAAGACACTCATGTGGAATTTAAGAAACAAGACAGGTGAACAGAGGGAAAAAAGGAGGCAAACCATAAAATAGACTCTTAACTATAGAGAACTGAGGGTTGCTGGAAAGGAGGCAGGTAGGGGGATGGGTTAAGTGGGTGATGGGGAAGAAGTATACTTGTGATGAGCACTGGATGTTGTAAGGGCTAAGCCCTGAATTCTACACCTGAAACTAATATTACACTCTATGTTAACGAACTGGAATTTAAATAAAAACTTGAAAAAATCATGAAGCCCAGTTTATAGGTGGGAAAAATGAGATACCAAGTAATGCCAGGACCTGCCCAAGCTTATACAACTAATAATTTGCAAACTAACCCCCCCCCCCCCTGTGGTGCCAAAGCCTGTGCTCTCCAGCACTATGCCACTTAAAGTGCAAGTGGCAGGTTACTGCAGGAAACTGAACCAGAAGAAACGCATGCATAAAAATACAGACACAGTCTCTTTCCTCAGGGGCACATTATCTGGTCGGCAAACACCATTTATATCAGAATAGCTCAAGCTAAATTACAAGTGACTGAGGTCAGATCCAAACCTGAGAACAGGTTTCCACATGGGCAGGGCAGTAAGAACAAGGTTACAGGAAGAAGAGGATAGGAAAGGGACACAGTGAGGACCTTCACAGTCCTACCTCTGCCCAAGACAGGCTCCGTTAGTCACTTTAAAACACACACACACACACACACACACACACACACACACACTGCTAAAATTCTGCATCCAATTCCAATGTGTAGGGGGTTCTTTCCCCTACCAAGCAACTCTCCAACATCAGCCGGGTATACTATAACTTAACTCCATTCTGACATATTTACCCAGCTACAACATTGGATTCCACAGGTTAAGTACCCCACAGGATTGCATCCCTCCCTTCACTTTTGACATACTAGTTATGGGTTGGAAGTTCCAATGACCTCCTTATTTTCAATTAACTTGCTAGAGCAGCTCACAGAACCTGAAGAAACATTTTATTTATTAGATTACCAGTTTATTACAAATGGAGGTAACTCACGAACAGCCTGCTGGAAGAGATGCAATAGGAAAAAGTATGGGGAAGGGGTAAGGATCTACCATGCTTTCTCAGCAAGTCGGCTCTCCTCAAGTTTCCATGTGTTCACCAACTGGGGAGTGGTAGTGGTAGCTCCCAAGAGCTAGCGGTAGCTTGCAACCCAGAACTTTGGGGTTTTTATGGAGGCTTCATTACATAGGCACAATTGATTAACTCATGGGCCATTAGTAATTGAACTCAATCTCCAGCACTTCTCTTCTGCTTGGAGGTCAGAGGGCTGAAACTGAAAGTTTGAGCTTCAAATCGCATGGTTGGTTCTTCTTGCAACCAGCCCCATTCCTTAAGTGCCATCCAACTGTCACCTTATTAATACAAAAAAGACACTTTTGTCACTCTCATCACAGGAAATTCCAAGGCTTTTAGGAATACCATGCGAAAAATGGGAATGAATGGGAATAAATGTTTATTTATTATAAATCATAGTATCATCACTGGACATTCCATGCCATTAGGAACTGTCTTCCTTCCCCAGTATCCAGCACCTGCATTTTCTTTGGAGGGTATAAGAGTACCTGAAAGAAAGAAAAGAGGACATACAAAATTAAGTAAGCCAAAGAACAAGAAATCTCAAACCTAAATCTAACCATTCTCCTCTTGAAGGAGTAGGGAAGAGAAAAAAAAAAAAAAGGAGAGCAGAGCAGGGCAGAGGCGCTCAGAGAAGATAGGGTCCTAGAGGATGAGAGATCCCTACTTACAAGAGGAGAAAAGTCTCTAAGGCCTGAGATATAAGGGAAGCCATGTTATGTTTCTTTCTAAATCAACATGACTGTATATAAACTGTGTTTAAAGCAAAAACCCTGGGCAGCCTGGGTGGCTCAGGGGTTTAGCGCCACCTTCGGCCCAGGGCGTGATCCTGGAGTCCCGGGATCAAGTCCCACATCAGGCTCCCTGCATGAAGCCTGCTTCTCCCTCTGCCTGTGTCTCTGCCTCTCTCTCTCCCTCTGTCTCTCATGAATAAAATCTTTAAAAAAATAAATGAAACAAAAACCCTGATTTATGTCCCACCAAGCATACCTTGTGCACCTGCTTTGTGAATGAGTAGCCTAAAGGAAAACTATTGTCCTTAAGATATCAATCAGTGCTCCTACTCCCTGCATTCCTTGATGTTAAAACTTGTGATTCCTGCCTATGTATTAATGTATAATCTTTTGAGCTCATATAAGATGTAAAAAGTATATAACCTCATGAAAACTATTCATTCTCTGGAACACTTTCTTCCCTGTGAAGCCTGTTTCCCAGGCAGTTGTCCTAACTTGAGCTTGAATAAAAACTCTCTTTTTTACTTTTAAAGATTCTAAAGGGTTTGGTTATTTTGCATCGACACTGTCAGGTCAAGTTGCAAGAGATGCCAACAGATGAAATAACCACTCTGAATTGCTAGGCTTAGATCATCCTTAGGAAACTTGAGTGTGCATTAGGATCACCTGGGGAAATTATTAAGCCACAGATTGCTGAGTCACACCCAGAGGATCTGATCAGGGAAATTTTAGTTTTAACTAATTCCCAGGTGATACTAATGCTGCTGGTTTAGAGTCTAGCACAAAACCTTCACTGCATATTAGAGTCACCTTGGGAGCTTATAAAAACACCCAGAATCCCTGGGGATGGGACTAAGTTATGCATACTTTAAAAAACTAGGCCCAGGTGATTCCAGTGTATAGCCAAATCAGAGTAATGTGTGGAGGCCGAGAAAATTAAGGCCATTCCACTTTAAGTTCAGTGTTAGCACAAGTACAGCCATCCCAGGCCCCTGTGAATAAGAGCTGAACTTTACCTTACTTCAGTTACAGGAAGAAAACAGCTTACAGCTTAACATCCCAGAAAGCCCCGTATTAGAATAAGAACAGAGCTCAAGCCGAGGGAAGGAAGCCCCATATTAAAATGAGAACAGAGCTCAATGCCCTTGAAAGCCCCATATCAGAATGTAAACAGAACTTGAGAAATTCCTCCACCCCTTCTGGAGGTCCCCTAGACCAGCCCTTAAAACTAAGCTGAAACCCACCTCGGGGTCCAAGTCCCTGCTCCCCTGTGTCGGCTGTGTCGGGTATACTTGGACCCAAGCTCGAGCTTGTAAATAAACCCTCGTGTGTTTGCATCGGTGTCGGCTCCTTGGTGGTTTCTCGGATTCGCAATCTTTGGCACAACAAATGTAGAAGCATTATTTGAAATTCATGGGCCTGAAAATCATACCCATAAGTCAAAAGCAAATATTTATTGAACATTTACCATTGATAGTCACTGCACTGAGTACATTATTGCATGATTTCATTTAATCCACACTGGAACCTTTTAAGGGACTATTATTCCCATTTTACTGATAAGTAGAGTGAGGATATTAAGTGATTTGTCCTGGCCATAAACTGGTAAATGATAATCTGGGAATCCAGCTCAGACTTACTTTTTGCAGACTCAGAACCACTGGGCCTCTAAATTTAGCCCCTTCCCTGAGCCACTCAGTGCTCTAGTCTCTGCCTTAAATCTTTAGTATTTGATTGAGTCCAGATGCCAACAATCTAAGCTGGAACAAGTAGAATCAACTTCATATTTGGCATCATTTATGCAGATAAATTAGATAGATCTGTATTCATAGATACATATATGAATAAATAAATGCAAATCACAGAATGGTTGTTTTACTGAATTCAATCCTTTTCTAACCCAGCAACTGTCCTGTTTATAGTCCTTCAATGGCACTTCCAAAAACAGTTCAAACTCCAAATATGGCATATTCAAGGCCCTTCATGATGGGGCCCCTGCCTGGGACTCTGCAGCCCCTCACTTCTCTTCCTTGGTTCTGTCTGCTATTAGCTCCCCAAATCCAACCAGGCCACCATGCCTTTGTGTTCTTCTTTGTCCTTCCTCCCTATCTACCTGGAAAACTTCTACTAATTCTTTAAATATCAGGTCAACCGTCACTACTTATCCAAAATCCTCCCCTATATCCTTTCTCCAAGCAATCACAGCTGCATGTGTATAACATTCCAGTTTATCCTTACTAATTTTCATTCCTTATACCCTTAAACAATCCACTGAGTTTTCAAGAGACCTTTGTAACAGAATCCTGGCTCTGCCCTGAGAGTGGAACTTTCCCTGCAGATTCTTCCAGTGTTGGACCATCATCTCTCCCCTCCACTAGGCCTGTACATGGGATGGTATCTTTTTTTCTTCTCTTCCAGACCACTCTCCTCCCTTCCACTGTAAAACCCCTACAGCTTTGAATTTCCTGTTACCAGATTACACCACCCACCTCTCTTCCTTGTTACAGTCCCACTCCCTAGCTCACACCCTTCATTCCTAGAATATTTAGTCCCTGGCTCCTCCCTCCCATACCAGTTCTGTCTTAATTATTAGTGATTTCAACATACACATTGTTGACCCTTCCAATATCCCATTCACTAACTTCCTTGATTTTCTTGCAGGCAATGAACTTGTTCTCCATCCCATTTCAATAATCACTTCCATGGCCTCACCCCAGACCCTAGACCTGGTCATTACCAATCATTTGAAACCCCTCCAAAATCTCACTTTCAAGCTTCCCACTGTCTAAGGAAAGACATGGCATAGGGGACAGGGCAAGTGACAGTGACAAAAGCTCAGATTCCCTGGTCCACAGTTATCATTGTTCCTTCTTGCCCAATCCCCCAGCCTCTTCACTCCATCATACCGGCTAAACCACACATGTCTTGGTTAGAACCAAGTCTCTATCTGTTCTGCAACTGCACCCTGAGAGTTGAAAGTTGCTGGAGAGAAATAGAGCCATCCCAACTGGGCCGCTGTAAAGTCTAGACTGTGAGCTTCAAGCAGCAGAGTCCATGCATCCTTCTACCCTCCTAGATGATTCTTTTATGCCTTTTTCTCTCTCTACAAACCCCAAGTCCCCATCCCCATTTTCAGCTCTTGACTTGGCTTCTCTGAATCATTAATATAAGAAAAGCAATCAGAAGGGAACTTGCACAAGCTCCCACCTTCACTTCACTCTCCTGTGTGTGCACCCATATTCTCTGATGGCTATGATGTAGACACCTTCCCCTCTGACCACCCAGGGATTCCAGATGCTGTGGCACCACTAAGCCCATATTCTTCCCTCTTTGAGCCAAATTCTCTAGCTCCCCTGGATTGTACGCTACCATGGAGACAGAAGGTAAACCATGACGGGATGTGGATCCCTTTTCTTTGGTTAAATTAGAAATTTAAGCTATTCCTTTGTGCTTTGTCCCCTGTTAGAGGATAAGGCCCTTGATATGCTATTATTTCAACATAAAAAAGGCTAGGCATTCCTATATGTATTGTTCCTCTGGTAGATGCTTATTTTTCTGGCTTCTACTTATTTCAAGTACCGTGGCCTACAGAAGACAAATAAAATAGGATTTGAGTCCTTAATGTGTTCTGTGTCTATTTGGACTTAACAAGACCAATTAATTGTTCAATTCAATCAGTAAAAATCTTATTCAGTCTTTTCCCCTTGTAATCATCTCAGAAGTGAATAGTGTATGAGGATGGAAAGTATGTGTGGGATGAGATGGAGCTAGGATGAAATGCCACTTTTTGTGAACTTTTTAAAAAGTCTTCACTTTTCCCAGACAATTTTTTTGAAAAAGAGTACTATGTATGATTTTTCTCTCCTTCCTTTCTAACCCAAACTGTCAACAGTTCAAGTTCCCACTTTCCTATTACACTAGTTAAGCATATAGGAAAGAGTGTTCTAAGGGTATTTGCATTTTAATTTACATTGAACACTTACCATCTGCCTTGGTATTATGCAAGTGCTTTATGTCTGTTATTTCCATCTTTATGCTTGTCTTCACAGGATTGGTAGTATTTTATCATCATCCCCATTTACAGATTTGGAAACCAGGCTTAGATAAACTCAGGGATCAGCCCAAGGCCTCTAGTTGCTAAGTGGGGGAGCTGAAGATCAAACCTAGGCAGTCTGACTCCTGAAAGCGTATATAAGGGATGTCCCAGCACCTTCCATTCCCCTATCTGAGATTCACTCCATTGTATCCTACAGTCCATTGGGTATTTAAGAGAAGAATGGGATGAATGGGGTCAAGTTTCACTGAGGAGACAAAAGATAAGTTAGGTCATACAGAATAGATTGACTTCCTCAGGATAAGAATTAGAAAAGGCAGGGATACCTAGATGGCCCAGTCAGTTAAGTATCTGTCTTCCACTCAGGTCATGATTCTGGAGTCCCGGATCCAGCCCCACAGTGGGGGGCTCAGTAGAAGTCTGCTTCTCCCTCTGCCTCTCTGCATATTACCCCCACCCCACCCCCACCCCTGTTCTCTCGTTTGCTCACTCTCTCTCAAATAAATAAATATAATCTTAAAAAAAAAAAAAGAATTAGCAAGGCAAAACATACATTCTGGCAGAGAAACCCCTTGTATTTTAAATTTTTATCTTCTAATACAGTGGCAAGGATGGGACAACCCAAGTCTCTAAGTGGCTTAAGGAGATAATCAAAGATACTGATTTCTAGAGTGAAAACTGCCAAGGTTTAAAGCCAGGCTCTTCTTACCGTGTGATCTCAGGGCACTTACTTAACCCTCAGGTTCTTCCTAGCAAATAGGGATAGTAACAGCAGAAACTTCAGTCAAGTTGGTACCAAGTGCTCAGCAAAACGGCATTAAACTTTGAATGCAACATGAGAGACTGAATAGACAGTGACCAAATTATAGGTAAAAATAAAACTCTACCCACTATCTATAACCAACCCAAGAAATCAGCCCATTATCTATGGTCATGAACACAGGAAACCAGCCTACCTACTATTTGTAAGTCAGACCACTATATCAAGAAAAAAAAAAATCCATGAAACTAAATAACTCCTGAAACAATGAGCCTCAAATAGGCAGGACTTCATTAATAACTGGCACCTTCGTCAAATTTTGTCCTCACTTCCAACTTAAAACCAACCAGAGAAAGCCAAGTATGCACCCTTAATCAATCACACAAGATGTCCTGCTTCTAATTGGCCTACTTACAACTTCCTCATGCTAACAGCCTTAATTGGGGCCTAAAGTCTTCCCTTTTCTCCTCTCTAGAGCTTTCCCACTCCACTGCCTGCTTTTCAGTCTCAGCCAAAACACAAGTGATGGTGGCTAAATCCCTTATTATATCTCTTGGAAGCCCTAAATAAATAGCTTTCACCTGTTCCCATTGGGTTGTCCACAAATCTTAACTAAGCTCATTCAGGTGAGAAATGATGGGAACTTAGAGCAAGATGGTAACAGTGAAGATGGTGAGAAATGAACAGATTAAGGATGTATTTTAAAGGTAGAAACTTCACAATGTAAAAGGATGAGGGAGAGCGGGGATCAGATTCCAGCCCAGTAACAAGGTGGGCAATGATGCCATGTATGGAGATGGGGAAGGGTGGAGTATGTACATTCCCAAACTGGAGAAACAGTGTGTTAGGCTTACCTACTCCCTGCACACACAGCAATGTAAACAGCTCCAAAAATCTTCTCTAAGAGACCATCTCAGTCAGACCAACATGTCAGAGAATCCTTTCTTTGGACAGAAGTACCTCTAGGGTAGGAGTTCATGAGTGTCATAAGCTCCCACTACCATTTACTTCTCCCTCAAAAACAAATCTTCACAATCCTTGACTGATTATAAAATTCTACCCTTGGAACTGGCTTCAAGCACGATTAAAAAGTTAACAGAAAAAAAAAAGTTAACAGGATGGCATTTGTTTTAAAGTACATGTATATCTGGAAGGAAATACAGCAAAACGTTAACCACATTTGTTATCTCAGGATAGTCGTATTCTGGATGATTAAATTTTTTACTTAATACATTTCTGTATTTTCTAAGCCTTTAATAATGAACAAGAACTTTTTCTTATTAAAAAATACATTTCTTAAAAATGAGATCTCTGGGATAGGTAACAAATTAAAAACTGTCAGTCATTTCTTCCCTGGCATGAAGAAATGGAGTATATATCACACATGTGCAAGTTCTGCTGGGGAAGGTAGAAGATAGGAGAACTGGGGCTGTTTCAGAAGGTCAAAGGAACACGGAGGAATATGTTCCCCAAGCACTTCACAATAAAGCCAAAAACAGCCTTGTTTTTGCAGCTACGTGAGAGAGTAGCCACAGAGAGTGAGCTGTGATACAAATATATACAGTATTTCCAAACACCAAACACCATTTCAGGGAAGTCACTGACAGCCTAAGAACAGAGGACAGCCTTTTTTTTTTTTTCTTTTTTAACTAAATAATTTTAAATGCAAACAGAGAGAAATTCAGAAATAGGCCATCCCAAGAGAACCTTGACAGAAGCTAATTCAGCCCTGAACAGAACTCACAGCCACGGCCTGAATTTGGAGAAGCACCAAAGCCATATTTTGTCACTTGGGTGAGAAAAGGAAGTGAAGTGATATCAGGCTCTGCTCCCTTCCCCACAAATAGATGAGGAAAGTTGTCTTTGCCCAACCTCTGCCCCCAATTCAACAGGCCTTCTGCTCTGAAAACTTTACATCATTGGCTTATTTCCACTCATACTTGGCTGAACTGACAAATATATCTGTTTACTCTGGCTTCGAGCAAAGACTAGGCCTCTCCAGGGCCTAGAATTTAAAATGCTTAGCAGTGTAGCTGATGGATATTGGGAGAATTGTCAAAGGAGAGTTTCTCCGACAGAGTGAACATAGGAGATAAAGAGATGGATGAACTCTCAAAGAATCAAGGGCCCAGAAAACTCCAGAAGCATATTTTCCTGCTCAACACTGACATTGGAGGGATACTTCAGATACATTTTTTTCACCACATCTCCATACTAACCCTAAGTTATCCAAAACTTGGAAATAAATTGAAGAAATGTTTATCCCCTCAATGCATTTAACAGATTCATGAGAGGATCATTTAATTAGGACTTTGATTATGCCATTCAGTACTTGTGAAAAGGATGTTAACTTATAGATTTCTGCCCCAGAAGTTACAATTTCATTGCCCAAAAGAACATTAACCAGTTTTGTATATTTTAGCAAATAATTTCCACATTCCTTTTGACTGGCTTACAATATAAATGTCTGTTCCTCAAGTTTTCTTTTTGAACCACCTCTACCTTCTTACTGAGTCACTCATTAATTAATGAGTTGAGTGAAATTTTTACAGTATTTACATAAAGTATTGCCTTTCATATGTGTCATGTGTCAAGGAGCCAAACTTTCCTCCACTCTCTCAGATTCAGAACTCGGGGTCTGCAAATTCAACTCAAATGGACAAATCAGCAAGAAAGAAAATAGATTTTAAACATGTATGTATGGGAGTTTGTAAAAAAAAGAGATGTGATTAAAGGGGCTTATATATCAGGACAAGTGGAAGGGGAGACAGACACTTGTGGAAAGCAAAAGACTTCTTAGAAGACTGGTGTAAAAGAGCACTTAGAAGAGATGGGGGATATGATAGTTTTGTGACAATGTCTTTTTTGGTGTGGTGCCAACTTCTCATCACCAAGATCAGAGTTGCTCTCAGGGAAGGGATTTATGACAATTGAGTTCTTTTGAGTTCTTTTGAAAGGCTCTACTCTTGGGCAGATAAAGAAGTTCAGGATCTCATCCTTTACCTCAAAATAATTTTTATGCAACAGCAGCATATTTTGGACCCCTTCATACCTTCACATGTTTTATTTATTTTTTTAATTATTTTTTTTTTAAGATTTTATTTATTCACGAGCCAGAAAGAGAGGCAGAGACATAGGCAGAGGGAGAAGCAGGCTCCCTGCAGGGAGTCTGATGCGGGGCTTGATCCCAAGAGCCCAGGATCATGACCTGAGCCAAAGGCAGATGCTCAACCACTGAGTCACCCAAGTGCCTGCCTTCATATGTTTAAATTTTTGGAAACTTATTTTCCAAATTGCAGGTGTGGAAATGTACATGTCAAGGATAGCAGAAGAGCCACACCTTAGCAGGATCAGAGCCAGACTTTAAAGCCAGTTCTGACTAAAGTTCTTCCCACATTGCCAAATTAAATAGTTTGTGGCCTTGATCAAGACAGTCCCTCTCCAAGCTTAGTTTCCTCAGATGTAAACTGGGGCAGGTTGAAGAGATGATCTCCACAGTTCCTTCCAGACCCAGTGATCTCTGGTAAAGTTAACTCCTTGGCAAAATGATTAAAAAAAAAAAAAAAAAAGCCAGACTGAACTTCATGTCCTCTTCCCATTCCACTCCCATCCCAAATGATGTCATTTCATAGATGAACCCATGGTCCTGAATTTTCTCTCCCTGGCAAGACTGCCCTATCCTGTGTCCTGTCCATCAGGGAACCCTTCCAATAGGGAATTTGCTAATGTTATAAACTGTAAAGTAATCAATACTAAAGGAAATGTGGCTATTAAGAGATTAAGGTCTCATGCACATATATATACTCTCCTTTAAAATGTATCTGAATTTACCTTCCAAGGAAGATAAAATTTTTACTCAGGTGAATGGTGGAATCCCAGGAAATGTGACCAGCAAGTGGGGTACCTTTGTGAGAGCAGGAGGATCTTAACACTCTTACACCAAATGTATTTGGAGGACTGGGTTTTGGTCAAAACAGACTGGAGCTGAGTCGCTGCCAGTACCAGACCCCATGCCACACCGGCTATTATATATTTTGGATACTACTCTTGCTTTTTTGTCTTGGTTCATTGAGTCACATCTGCCTCCAAATGCATACAACAGTGACAAAATCTCTGCATCTGTTGCTAGGCATTCATCTTCCCCAACCCAAAATGTAACATTTGTACTTGAACACTGCTGCTGATTAAGATGATTAGACTTCATTCTCATAATTCTTCATTAAATAGAAAATAGATGCTTATGTATTTTTCTTTTTACTTATTAATCTGTCTTAATGTTTCTACACTGACTATTTCTTTAATGCTAGAGTTTAAATAATGAAAACAACTAATGCCGAGACTCTATTAAGGATAAGGAATGAGCTACCATCCTGATCCCTTCAATGAAGCTTGTCTTTTTAATTCTCTTTTCCCCTCCTCCCTGGCAATTAAAAGACAAGCATCTGTGCTGGGGAAGGGTGTGCATATGCATGTTTTAGAGCAGAGGAGAACCAGAAGGACAGTTTTTGCCACTGCCAATGTTGTAACAACATAGCATGTCTTGACTTACAGGAAAATTATTTCATATTAATTTTATAAAGATAATGATGGGTAGTCTTCTGGGTTAGCATCAGATCTCAAGGGAATGTCCTGGCCTAGACAAGGCATAGCACAAGCGGTCAAAGATGCATGTACAACAATATTTCTCAACCTTGGTTGCACATTAGAATCACCTGAGGACCTTTTTAAAAACACTCATGCCTAGGTAGCACTCAGACCAATAAAATCAGAACCTTGGCCAGCCCGGGTAGCTCAGCAGTTTAGTGCCACCTTTGGCCGTGGGCGTGATCCTGGAGACCTGGGATCTCTTCCCACATTGGGCTCCCTGCATGGAGCCTGCTTCTCCCTCTGCCTATGTCTCTACCTCTCTCTCTCTCTGTGTTTCTCATGAATAAATAAATAAAATCTTAAAAAAAAAAATCAGAACCTTTGGTAGTGGGTCCAAGCATAAGAATAGAAAAGCCCTAAAGGTGATTTTAACATACAGCCAGAGTGTGAACACTTGGGTGTTCACTGAAGCTTTGCTTATAGAAGGAAAACAATGCAAACAACCTACAGTTTATTGATTGAGTGTAATTAATTAAAGTATGGTAAATCCAGACAATGAGATATTTACCAGTCTTTAAAAAATAACAATAATAATAAGGAAAATCTATAGGTGTTGGGCAAAGCAATTCTCTCTATCAACGCTTTGGGCACAATAAGGAAGGCCCATAATTTTTTGGAAGGCCTAAAAATGTTAGGCACCTGAAAAAAATAGTTGAGTTCAAAATATAAAAACAAAACTGCAAAGTTTCAATGAATAAATGTTCATCTGTAAAACATAATGTGCTATCAACTTCAGTAATTATTAGGCTTGATATTCATAAAATTTTTATTACATTTGAAAACAACTGGCAGGTTATATTCTCACATCAAGAATTCCCAAGTATGCATCATCCGTAGTTCTCAAAATGTGGCCTCCAGAATAACAACATCAGCCACACCTGAGAACTTGCTAGAAATGAAGACTTGGAGGCCTCAACTCAAAACTACTGAATCACAAATTCTGAAGATGGGGCCCAATTATCTGTTTGCACAAGCCCTTCAAGTAATTCTGATACATGCTCAAATATGAGAACTACTGTGCTAGATGATTACTTTAAAAAGAGATAATATTTTATGTAATTAAAATTAAAACAATCAACCATAAATTAAGTAATAAGTAGCCAAGTAATTTACAAAGCACAATTTGAAAATCGTTTCAAAAATTTCTGCTGGGATCCCTGGGTGGCGCAGCGGTTTAGCGCCTGCCTTTGGCCCAGGGCGCGATCCTGGAGACCCGGGATCGAATCCCACGTCGGGCTCCCGGTGCGTGGAGCCTGCTCCTCCCTCTGCCTGTGTCTCTGCCTCTCTTTCTCTCTCTGTGACTATCATAAATAAATTTAAAAAAAATTTAAAAAAAAATTTCTGCTGAGAAAAAAATATATATCCACAAAAAGTTAAACATAAAATTATCATATGATCTAGCAATTCTACTCCTAGAGATATATTCAAAAAAAACTGCAGGAACTCAAACAGATACTTATATACATCAATGTTCACAGCAGCATTATTCAGAATAGCCAAAAGATGGAAATAACACAAGTGCCCATCAATGGAAGAATTGTTAAACAAAATGTGGTCTATATGTATAATAGATTATTTGGCCATAAGAAGGAAAGGAATTCTGATACATGCTACAACATGGATGAACCTCAAAAACATTATGCTAACTGAAGTAAGCCAACACAAAAGAACAAATAATGCAGGATACAATTTATTTGGAGTACCTAGTATAGGTAAACTCATAGAGGCAGAAAGTAGAATAAAGGCTGGGGGTGGAGCTGGTGGGCTGGGGGTAGAGGTGCAGTGAGAATGGGAGAGGGAATTTAATAAGTAGAGTTCCTGTTTGGGGTGATAAAGTCATGGAAATGGATAGTGGCATAGTCGTACAACATTGTGAATGTACTGAAGGTCACTGAATTGTGCACTTAAAAACAGTTAAAATGATGAACTGTATGTTGTATATATTTTCCCACAATAAAAGAAATACAAGCTGAAGAACCAAGAAATCCAGCAATGTAATTCAGTCTAAGCTGAACCAGTGGAACCAATGGTATAAGACCCAGTCCAAGTTTGAAAGCTTGAGAACCAGGAATGCTGATGTCTGAGAGCAAGAGAAGATGGATGTCCCAGCTCCAGCCAAAAGAACTAATTTGCCCTTCCCTCCCACCATTTGTACTACTCAGGTCCTCAGCGGATTGCATCATGCCACCCACATTGGTGAGGAAGGACTTCTTTACTTAGTCTACCAATTGAAATGCTAGTCTCTTCCAGAAACATCCTCACAGACACACTCAAAAATAATGTTTAAAAAATAATAATAATAATAATGTTTACCAGCTATCTGGGCATCCCTTTGCTCAGGCAAACTAACACATAAAATTTACCACCACATGTCTACTCTCACCATTTTAATTCAACATAGTATTGGAAGTCCTAGCTACAGCAATCAGAAAATAAAAAGAAATAAAAGGCAGCCAAATCAGCAAGGAAGAAGTCAAACTTTCATATCTGCAGATGACATGATACTATATATATAAAAGACTTCACCATAAAACCGCTAGAACTGATTAATGAGTTCAGTTAAGTCATAGGATACAAAAATCAATACACAGAAATCTGTTGCATTTCTATACACCAATAATGAAGCAGCAGAAAGAGAAATTAAGGAATAATCCATTACAATTAGACACCTAAGAATAAACCTAACCAAAAAGGTAAAAGACTTGCACTCTAAAAACTATAAAACACTGATGAAAGAAATTGATGATGACACAAAGAAATGGAAAGACATTCCATGTTCATGGATTGGAAAAACAAATATTGTTAAAATGTCTATACTACCCAAAGCAATCTACATATTTACTGCAATCCTTATAAAATAGCAACAGCATTTTTCTCAGAGCTAGAACAGGCAATGCTAAAATTTGTGTCGGACCACAAAAGACCCCAAATAGCCAAAGCAACCTTGAACAAAAAAGAGCTGGAAACATCAAAATTCCAGACTTTAAATTACATTACATAGCTGTAATACTCAAAACAGTATGGTTCTGACACAAAAATAGACTCATAAATCAATGGAACAGAATAGAAAACCCAGATATGAACCCATGATTATATGGTCAATTAATCTTTGGCAAAGCAGGAAAGACTATTCAATGGGAAAAAGACAGTCTCTCTTCAACAAATGGTGCTGAAAAAAGTAGACAGCAACATGCAAAAGAATGAAACTGGATCACTTTCTTACACTATACACACACAAAAAAACTCAAAATGGATTAAAGACCTAAATGTGAGACCTGAAACCATAAAAATCCTAGACGAGAACATGGGCAGTAACTTCCTTGACATTGGTCATAGCAACTTCTTCCTAGATATGTCTCCTGAGGCAAGGGAAACAAACAAAAAAAAGTATTGGGACTACATAAAAATAAAATCTTTTGCACAGTAAAGGAAACAATCAAAAGACAGCCTAGGGAGTGGGAGAAGATAACTGCAAATGATACATCTGATAAAAGGTTAGTATTCAAAATATCTGCTAAAAAAAAAAAAAACATAAAACTCAACACCCAGGAAATGAATAATACAATTAAAAAGTGGGCAGAAGACATGAGCAGACATTTTTCCAAAGAAGGCATACAGATGGTCAACAGACACATTACTTATCATCAGGCAAACACATAGCAAAACTGCAATGAGATATCACCTCACACCTGTCAGAAAATCAACAACACAAGAAACAACAGGTGTTGGCAAGGATAAGAAGAAAGGAGAACCCTCTTGAATTATTGGTGGGAATGCAAACTGGTACAACCTCTCAGTATGAAGATTCCTCAAAAAGTTAAAAATAGAACTACCCTACAACCCAGAAATCCTATTACTAGGTATTTACTGAAGAATACAAAAATACTAGTTCAAAGGGATACATGCACTCCAATGTTTATAGTAGCATTATCTACAATAGCCAAATGATGGAAAAAGTCCAAGTGTCCATCGACTGATGAATTGATAAAGAAGATATGGCATATGTATATACAATATATATATTTATATACATATGAATATTACTCAGCCATCAAAAAGAATGAAATCTTGCCATTTGCAATGATGTGGATGGAGCTAGAGAGTATAATGCTAAGTGAAATAAGTCATTCAGAGAAAGACAAATACCATATGATTTCACTTATATGTAGAATTTAAGAAACCAAACAAATGAGCAAAGGCAAAGAGAGAGAGAAAGAGAAAGAGAGAGGTAAACCAAGAAACAGACTCTTAACTATAGAGAATAAAGTGATGGCTACAGAAGGGAGGTGGGTGGGGGGCAAAGGTGAAATAGATGATGAGGATGAAGGAGTACACTTGTGATGAGCACAAGGAAATATATGAAAATGTTGAATCACCAAATTCTACACCTGAAACTAAAATTACACTGTATGTTAACTAATTGGAATTTAAATAAAAACTTAAAAAATTTACCATCACAGATTATCTATTTACCAGATACTTGTAACTTTTATACTATTGTATACTATTAACCTCCTTGAAGGCAGGAACCATTGTTCATAAGTCTCTAATATCTAACACAGCACCTGGATGGCAACAGTTAACAGTAAATTAATCAAGTGAATGAACAAGTAAATGAATAAATGAGTACGTTAATAAACAAATGATTGTCACATAAGTCTTTAGGTGGTCTAGTATTCACTGAGCTTGTGTGCAAAATTTTCTGCATCCATGAGGTTTTTCGGAGAAAGGGTCTGTGCCTTTCATTAGATTATCAGTGGGACAAAGGCCCCAAAGGGCCTGCAACCACTGCTGTGGAGACAGGGAGAGAATGAAGTGAACTAGATGGTTTCTCAGCATAGCTTAACTGACCACTCACCAATCCTACTCCTGCATATATCCCCCAAGAAATAACCACACTGATTTCTACAAGGACTTCTGCAAAGTTGTTTTCCAAGGCTCCTGGAAATCCCAGATGCTGTCTTGTTTGCCTCCTGCTACTTACAAAGGATATATTGGAAACACTGGTAAAATGCTCTACCACAGAGGGAAGAATATAATGCTTTCAACCTAGCTTTGGCACCTAGCTCCATAATCCCCATCTCAAACCACCTAGGGAGTATAATTTATCTCCATTTCCAGCAGGGTGGGTTTTAGATGGCAAATGTCACCTGGATGCTGAAGACAGAAATCAATTGAAAACATGGCCTTTGATACAAGAAGTATCTCAGCCATTACTGTATGAGAAAGTAGAATGAGAAACTTGGAAATTAACCTCAGTAGGACAGTTCACCTAGTCCTCTTCCTCTCTTGGGTTAAATGCTTAAGGCAGCCTCCAGAGCACAAATCTAGGGAAATAATTTTCTATTGTTCTCCTCAGACTATTCAAAACTTTGATTCAGGAAAACTGTGAACTTTTGGATGAGGAGGACTAGAGATCTAAAGGGAAACTATAATTGTACACAGTTTTTGAGAGTAGAAACCGAATGTCACTAATTTGTACATAATTTTAAAATATCAATATATTTCCACTTATTCATAATGTACCCTATTCAAATTACTTAAAAACCTCAGTTTCTCTGTAAGAATTATAGCAGAACCTATCTTCATAGGGCCATTGACAATGAATAATAATTGTGAAGCATTTAGCACATAATATACAGCTCATTATTCACAAAAATTTTCCTTTTCTTTTCAGGCAATAAAATTTATTAAAACCTTTTGTGTTCACTAAACTGACCTTTGGAAATAAAAATTTAAAACAGAATTTGAATTTTTTAAGGCTTAACAAGAACTTGGATATCATCCAGCTCATTTTTTCCAAATAAATCTTAATTATAATACACAGGAAAAAATATATATATATATAGTAATTTAAAAAGTAACTAAAAACAGAACTGGTCTACTGGAAGAGGCTGGTAAGTGGAGAACTGTCCTCTTGCCCTCCACAAGGAACCCTAGAGTACCAAAGAGCACAGTTTGAAAACCAAAGTTCATCCAACCTTTTCTTCTCCCAGATAAGGACTATGGAACCTAATGGTCTAATTGTTAGTCCCAGATCACACAGCTAATCAGAGACAGACTTCCTGGACTAGAATCTGGATTCTGTGGAAACAGGATATGTGCATGCTAGGATGTGGAAGAAAATTTAAGCTGTTTTTCAAGTTGTGTTATCAAAGTTCTTAGCCTTGGTCAAGTCCCTCACTCTTTGGGTTTCATTTTCTCCACTGAACTTTCTGTTCTTAATAACATGTCTGGGGCGCCTGAGAGGCTCAGTCCATTAAGCATCTGCCTTTAGCTCAAGTCATGATCTCAGGGTACTGGGATCAAGCTCCAGGATCAAGCCCCTGCTCAATAGAGAGCCTGCTTCTCTCTCTACCCATCCCCTAGCTCATGCTCTCTCTCGCTGGCACTCTTTCTCTCCCTCAAATAAATAAATAAAAATCTTTTAAAAATAATAATAATAACATGTCTAAGTATCTAGTACCATGAAAAGAGTGATCACTTTTGTGCTCAGTAAGTCACACCAATTTTTTCATTGAATACTTTTATGAATTTGTGGATTTGTTATGAATTTAAATATGAATGTAAAATAAAAATGTTGACATTGTAATTAAGGAAAATTGTTCCAAACAAAACATCATTATGTAATTTGGAAATACATAGAAAAAACTCAGAGAGCAAGTATTAGGTCTTATTTCTGTTATTTATCTTCTCTGTGCTTCAAACAATGAAATTTATATCATTTTTATGAAATGATATGCTGAAACTTCATCTTTTAAAACTTTCTGAGAAATATTTCAAATATATAAAATAAGCTCTGCTTGTTCTGACAGCCAACTCCGAGCAGGGCAGAGTGACAGTGAAGCTAGTTGCTTTGATTAAATGTGATTCTTGCCTAATGACAGGACTGAAGATTAAGTTATTTTGAAAATTGGATATCTTCACAACTTGTTCCTACAGGGAAAGGAACAACTGAAGGGAGGTGAGACTTACTTCAGTGCTCTGTCCACTACCTGGGTTTGCTGCTTTGCACCCTCTGGATTCCTCCTGTAAATATCTCTCAATACTGCATTAACTCTTCTTAGAAAAACCCATAGACATCCTGATCTATGTTTTGAATCTTATTTAAAAGGCCTCAACCAGGGCACCTGGGTGGCTTACTAGTTGAGCATCTGCCTTCGGCTCAGTCGTGATCCCAGGGTACTGGGATCAAGCCCCACATCGGATTCCCCACGGGGAATCTCCCTCTGCCTGTGTCTCTGCCTCTCTGTGTGTGTGTGTCTCTCATGGATAAATAAAACCTTAAAAAAAAAAAAAAAAAAGCCTCAACCAGAAACGGAGAGGAGTTTGCAACAAAGCCCAGAACAAATGAAGTGGGGCCCCTTTCCCTTCCATTAGCATCTCCTCCTCCCACCACCACTGGACAAATGGTTCTTGCCCAACATATACATTCAATGCAAAGGAAGGTTAAAAAATTTGAACACATAAACATCAAAAGGAAACAAACATTTCAGGGGAAGATGTTTGATGCCAAGTGAGGTGAATGAATTGTAAATACCATGGGACTTTAAACCACAGAGAAATCATTACTGATATTTAGAAAAGACTTAGCAAAAAGAGATGGAACAAAAGCTAGGGCTCAAATAATGGCAAGAATTGGAAGGACAGGAGGGAGGATGTTCCCAAAGGGGGAAACAGTGAACAGAGAACCCACACAAGGAAAAAGGCAAGATGTATGGAAGCAAGTGGAAAGGCTTATCTGAACACATGTAGGCTGTCTGATTAAAGATAGAAACTGAGGGCAAACCATGAAGGGTCTTTAAAGACCAGACAGAAGAGTTTATACCCGCCCTTACTCCCTCCATTCCCTGGTGACACTAATCAGATAAAATAACTCACAAACAGGGCTTAACGACAAATGCCTTGCCTCCTCACCCTCAGAAACCCAGGAATGGCGAAGACCTTTCCTACTCCATGCAAAATCCCATCTATTGGTAAAAGCTGTAAGAACTGTTTTGAGACAGATTCTAAGATCACACCTGAGCTCCCCACTAGTGTTGTGATTTATAATTACCACCTGTCAAGAACTCCAGTAAGATTATCATTGCAGATGCTTTGTATTTGCCAACTCTGCTTTATCCGAAAAGGATATCTCTCATGGTAGGAAATTCAGGCATTGAGGTTGTTTCAGGAGGAAAGTGTTGCAGGGTAGGGATGGTCTTTTTTTTTTTTTTTTTAATATTTTTTAAAGATTTTATTTATTTATTCATGATAGTCACAGAGAGAAAGAGAGAGAGAGACAGGCAGAGACACAGGCTCCATGCAGGGAGCCCGACATGGGATTCGATCCCGGGTCTCCAGGATCGCGCCCTGGGCCAAAGGCAGGCGCCAAACCACTGCGCCACCCAGGGATCCCGGTAGGGATGGTCTTAAACAATTTCTGTAGTCGGATTAACTACCAACTCTACCTTTGCTTAAGATCAACCCAAAAAGAATGTTCTGCCCCGGACTATAAGTGAGAATATTTAAGCACTGGCACTGACATCTGGCCTCAGCAGAGAGTACCATAATTGACTAGTGATATCTGCCATGGGCCCAGCAGTAAGAGGTAATGCTGTGCATACTCCATACTTACTATGCCTACCTTTGCCAAAAGGACCACATTAAAAGTATTTCAGACATCAGAACCAATTGATGCAAGAAGTTAGGTATTCTTGCTTGGTTTGGTTTCATTTTTCAAATTATATACTTTTTTAAATTTTATAACCAACTTATCAGGTACACTTTCTATATACTTATGTAATTAATAAGATCAGCCCAAAATAGACACTATGCCCCAGAATGAATTTAAGGCAAGACCATAGAGCTCACTCACAAGAGAGCAGAGGGATTTTAAGGGCTTTAATCATAGCAGTTGTGTTGATCTTAACCTATTTCTTCAGTGAGACCTAGCCAGTACTTGCAAACTTGCAGCCCCCACCTGCTCATGACTCCTGGTGCGGATCAGCCCTAATATTTCATCTCCCTGCTTCTAATTTTCTCTTCTGTTGGAAGCCCTTCATCTCCTTCCCTACCACACTCTTGGGAACGATGGAGTTCGTCAGCAGAGAGAGCAAATTTTTTCTTCTTCTTTTTATTCTTCCTGTAAATGCAAACAAGCAACCAACACTACAAGAACTTTCATATCTGCAAACACCCCAGGGTGCTTCACAAAAATCAATCTGACCAAAAACCATAAAATATAAATTCACCTGATACAAGCACATGATGACTGGAGATTTCTCCCCCCACCTCTGCACTACACAGCGTCCATACAAATGACTCTGGAAACTGCAACAATTACTAGAGCCACTGGATAAATCTCAAGGTCAGGAGAATTTGCAGGAAAAAGAAAGCAAATGAAATGCATTTTTAAAGAGGGCCCTCTGCCCAGGAGAGGCCACTCTGGAACACATTCAAACAAAAGTAGATGCTTTGGGCAAGATATTTTTCACCTTTCCTTCATGACACAGCAAGTAACAGGGAATCACCGTCCCACCATCTATTCCCAGAGGCCTTTCCTAACAGGAGTCCAGGCAATGTGCTTTTTTTTTTTTTTTTTTAAGATTTTATTTATTCATGAGAGACACAGAGAGAGAGAGACAGAGACACAGGCAGAGGCCCGACATGGGACTCGATCCCGGGTCACGCCCTGGGATGAAGGCAGGCACTAAACCACTGAGCCACCCAGGCTGCCCTAGGCAGTGCACTTCTATGATTGTAGAAGAAATGAGGATTGCTCTGGGCACAGGGAAAAGCAGACCAGAGGGGCATAGCTCCTGAATATTTTTGCATATAAGACATTTACCTTTTTCTAATCATAAGAAAAATTCTCACTTACTGTTGAAACTTCACAAAACACAAGGAAAAAAACGAAGGTCACTCCTAATACCTCCCCCACAACTGCTTAGTGGTATATCCACCAGCACAATCCCCCAAGGCCACAGCAGAAACTCCTCGTACATTTACAGGAGGAGGATTCTTGGACCTTACCCCCAGAGCTGCAGAAGCCAGATCTCTGGAGGTGAGTGAGTGCCAGCATCTGCATTTTTGAAAGGCATGCCCAGCAACTCTTACAAGATCTTCCTCTCTGGACTATAAACTCCTCTAATACAGATAAATGTTTCTTTCATTCGCCATTGTATTCCAATCCTGGCACATCGGAGGTACTCAATATAAATATGTGTTGAATAAGTAAATAATTCTATCTTTTCTCCTTGCATATATTTTTCTTCCCTTTTTTTCTGAAATATACACTCACAGCTTCCACTCAACCACAGGTAAGGCGCTAACCATGTACTGGTCATTGTCCTCTGAGTTTTGCAAGCATATGTAACAAACCCATAAAGCAATTATTATTTATCCCCCCATTTCTGATGAAAAATCCTAGATAGAGAGAAGTTATGTAATATGTCCAACATCACATCTAGGAAATAGTAGAAGCATATTTAAACTCCAATTGTAAATCCAGTCTTCGTGCCTCACATCTGCATGCAACTTGAACGTTTCTCAGGTTTTTAATAATGTTCTACATTTTTGAATGGTAATATGGCATTCTATCATATAGATTTGCCAGAACTTAAGAAATTATTAGACAGTTCCTCTCTGTTTTTTATAACACTACATAAAAAGCATACTAACTAGGGGTGTCTGGGTACTGCAGTCAGTTAAGTGTCCTTGGTTTTGGCTCACGTCATGATCTCAGGGTCACGATCTTAGGGTGGTGAGATCAAACCCCACTCTAGGCTCCGCACTCAGCATGGAGTCTGCTCAAGATTCTCTTTCCCTATCCCTCTGCCCTGCATGCTCTCTCTCTCTATTTCTCTCTCAAATAAATAATAAAATAAATCATTAAAAAAATACACATACATGTTAACTACATTTTCCTACAACCATATTTTTTTTTCCCTTAGAATCACTTCCTGAAAGTGAAATTACTAGGTCAAAAAAATCTGTACACTTTTTGGGCTCTTGATTCATATTGATAAATTGTCCTAAAATATTTTAATAAGATACACACCTACAGCAGAACAAACGTGCCTATCTCTCCCATTAAACAATTACAGAAAATTTGAATATCATTAAAAATATATATCTGTGGCTGCTGTGGTCTGGGGAATATTTTAGTTCTTTTTTAATGAAAGCATTTCTCACAGGGCAGGATCCTGATTGTTCGAGCAGACAAATAATTAAGCAGGAAGATAGTTCTTTCCCACAACTCCTGGAAATGCCCTAGGTATTCTTCTCTCCACACATTTGGGAGAGGAATTGTGTGTCTTTACTGTGTTTTGTTTTACCTCTGTACCTTTACTTACTGTAAACCTCCACGATATTTTCATGTCTATGCATTCCACAAATTCACCTCCTTAAGTATCCAGCCCTTGGTGATCATGCTCCTCAGATGATTTATGAATCTTTGAATGCTAAGGACCAACAGAAGCCTTGTCTACTGTGATTATACAGACTCTTAATAAAGAAACTGAGGCTCAGCCAGGCTGAATAAATTGCCCAAGGTCACATGGCACAGTCTAGATTCTCAGAGCTGATGCTCTTCACCACCATCCTCCACTGATGTTCTTTCTTAGCAGAACTTACCACCTGTGAGAGAAAACCCAGTCTGCAAATCAACCATTCCCAGGATTGACTAACCGTGCATCTACAAAAAAAAGAGCTTACTTCTCCCTATGCAGAGGAGAAGGAAAGAGGCTC
This sequence comes from Vulpes lagopus, assembly GCF_018345385.1. NCBI lineage: Eukaryota > Metazoa > Chordata > Mammalia > Carnivora > Canidae > Vulpes > Vulpes lagopus. The sequence goes on along the minus strand of NC_054826.1, from coordinate 38,142,085 downwards.
TACTCTTTGCCAGAACACTTCAAATGTAACCATCACTCCTCCAGTCACTGGCTTCAAATGTTTTGCCTCTGGTGTATCTGAAATCATTATTGATCCAGAGTGTTCTCTAAAACTGTGAGTGAGCTCACAATCTACTATGGTCTGCAGACCAGCCAGGCTCCTAGGAGCAGCTGCTTTCTTGATCAGCTCTTTCTGGCTCATATTTACTCTGAGAAATTGGAAGTTAAAAGTAAAAGCAAATAAAGATGGAATTTAATTATGTTGATCAAAGACAGTGTGCAAGGAATGTTGTTCTTCTCCTCTGATAAGCAAAAGAGAAAGTTTGAGTTGGCACCCAGGCATTAACTGATTTGACAACTTCGCTCTGTACCCATCTGTACTGCATCACTGTCATCCATTGATTGCATGTAAGCGCTAAAGGGCCAGGGACTTGATCTGTCACTCACCATGCTGGTATCTGTTAGAACTGATAAAGAGATTTAGAGTAACTTAAACCATTCTGAATTTATTGTTTTCTAAGTGAGCCCAAAGGAAGGCAGCCTCAGGTTTGTCTGACAGCTCAACCAAGTCATCAGGATCCAGGCTATCCTGTATTTCTGCTCTAACATCCTCATATTGGTTCTTTCCACCCAAGGTTAGTGCTCTAGGCTCCCAAGCTCCAGGCATTAACTCCCCACTCAAGGCAGGAAAACAGGAGAGGAGGTGGTATGACCTTTCATGTCTGCCCTTTTCATGAGGAAAGCCAATGCTTTCCCAGAGACAGCTATCCTTCCTCTTACATCTCATCTAGTTTAGGATCACATGGTTACTAGATTAGAGGCTGGGGTGGGGAGAAGTATCTTGCTCAATTTACAACAATCAAAAGTCTTCACTGGAGTCAAACAAATTCTTGCCCTAATAGAATTTCCCATAGAATTGAAATTCTATAAGAAAGGAAGAAAAGAGGGATTGGTAAATGACAACTGTATACAAGGCACATAGCAGAAAGCCTGGCACATAGCAAGCACTCAGTGAAAACATATTCAGTAAGTCAATAAACGCCCTTGTTCTGTAGCTAAGAATGGAGAGAGGAATGTGGATTGAGTTCAAAGAGGAGAACAGAAGAGGGTGGAAGGAATGGGGTGGCATCTGCTTCCCATCTATTCTTAGAATAGGTTTAAGCTGCTATGGTTAAGGGAGTAAAGGCCAGAAATGGTGGGAACTATAATTCATGAGCATGACCATAACTCCTGGTGCTACTTTGGATAAAGGATGATGGCCACGGGCTCCTGGCACTGTTCACAAGGGCCCAGTGATAATGGGGCACAGGGCTGGGAAGGGGCCTTTCTCCAGGGCACCACATAACCTAGCTAAACTCTGCCCATTCTCAAAGTTGCAAGCTTTGAGAGCATCCAGAGAGTCCCCTTTGTAGGAAAGCCCCAATGTCCTCATGATGGGCACTGAGGAAGCTGCAGCAGGTGGCTCTCCAAGCAGCAGGCTCTCTCAGGTGGGAGCAGAAGAGAGGAGGGAGAGGCCATGTAGATATTACAGCTGAACAGACTGGCTGTGGGAGAAACTGAGATGAGCCTTGACAATCCCAGAAATCACCAGGGAAGACTTTGAGGGGGCAAATGCTATCAGCCAAGCAGGTGGAGGCTTGTGCCAACACAGTTTGTATTTCTAGGTTGGTAGCATTTCTGTTGCAAGTGGACAAGACAGAGTTGGCTACAGTTTTCCCATACAGAGAAATATGGCCTACCTAGATTCTCAGAGCAAGTGACTGCCAGTGAGAAGTCTACCTGGAAAGCCAGAGTTCAACTTCTCTGTTAGGATATGAGGATTATGTAGACAGAGCAGGAATCAGGAGAATAATTGGCAGCCAGGACCCCTCCTATCTCTAGACTGTACATGGAGCCAGACAGACAACTAGTCTGTCACTGGTTCAGATGGCCTCTTCTCCTCCCCTGGGCCTCAATTACCTTATTTATAAGGTGAAGGGATCACATTTCATCTCTAAGGTCCTTTTCAATACTAGTGCCCTATATTGTTAAAGAATCTACAAACAAGAAAAAAAGTTAAAACAAATCAGAGTGACTGTCCTGAGCATATAAATAAAAGTGTGGCCAGACCAAGAAGCAGTAAGATGTGGTGGCTGAGGGTTCAGACTCTACACTCAGCCAGACCTGGGCTTAGGGCCATGATCTGTCTCTTACCCTATGACCTCCTGCTTTTAAACCTCAGATGGGTTTTCCTTATCAAATGGGAATAATACCACCAATCTCAGGAAGTAGTTTTGAGAACAAAATAATATACTCATGATGCCTAGCAAAGTACCAAGCAAATATGAGGTGACTCACCTCATAAATGGTACTTTCAACAAACCAGAAAGATGAATCCCTATGTGATAACATCCTTTAGGACTTCAGAAATCTCAGTATCCTGGTTTTGGTTTCCAAATCTTTGTTCCAAAAGAACTATCCATTTTCCAACCACCAACTTTTTGAGTTCAAGAAAAAAGCCAGAACCATCATGCCTTCCTGAAAGCTTGGTGTCTGGGTGTTTTACATGGGGGTATTCCCAGGGTTAACTCTGGACTCAGAAAGTTGTGCAGAGGCCCTCTATCCTGGGAAGGGCCCACCATTTTTCCTTTTGTGGGCCTTGTCTTGTTGGATAGCCAAATAAAAAGCTCTGCCCACTCACATTCAAAAATCTATTCATTAATGGGATGCAATTCACATTATGTGCCACTAATTACCCTAGGAAGGCAGTAAAAATTAATAAGGAACTAGAGTTTAATTGTTTGATAATGACAGGGAGTTCCAAAGTGCCCTCTTGAGTAATAAAATTAACATTTAAACTAGTTCAGTCAAAGAACCTTCCCTTAAATATAACTCTTCACCATTAGTATGGCTTATTTATTTATTTTATTTTGGGGAAGCTCTAAGCATCACAGATTTATACTGAACTTTGAGAACCTGCCTAATGTTCCAGGACAGTGACTAGAATGTTTGCAGTGTTTCAGGTGAACTATGAATGGACTCTCTATACTCATGTACACGTAATAAAATCAGATTGTCCTACATTTATTTAACCAAAGATAGAGAAGCTTCTCAGAAACCACGGTGTCAGGGAGATGGAGGCTGGAGGAAGCTATCAAAACACTGGCTATGGGCAGCCTGGGTGGCTCAGTAGTTTAGCCTTCAGCCCAGGGCATGATCCTGGAGTCCTGGAATCGAGTCCCACTTCGGGCTCCCTGCATGGAACCTGCTTCTCCCTCAGGCAGAGCCTGTGTCTCTGCCTCTGTTTCTCTCTATGTCTCTCATGAATAAATAAATAACATCTTAAAAAACAAAAACAAAAACAAAACACTGGCTAGAATAGGATCCTACAAAATCTAAAAAAAAAAAAAAAAAAATGTTGCTATAATGCCATTCTTTCACATTTGAGCTTGTATCACTATTCCAGGGTCTTTGCTAAACTTTTGTTAAAGGGAATATGGTGGTTTTAAAACATGCCTGTAAAAAGTAGAGCCTAATTTCCCTTGAACATAAGGAACATCTAGTGATTCTCTTCTAACAAATAAAATATGGCAGAAGTGATGCTGTGCAACTTCTAGAATCAGATTCTAAAATGGATTCAGTTTCCACCTGGCTCCCTGTCTTGAGACACTTGCCTTGGAATCCAATCACCAGGTCGTAAGGAAGCCCAGGCACATGAAGAACCTACAACAAGGTTCCCAGCCAGCTAGGTCCCTAGCCAACAACATCAACAGCCAGACTTATAAGTGAATAATCCTTTAGATGATTCTAGCATTCAGCCTTTGACCCACCCCACCTGAGGCCCCAGACATGTCATGCCCTCCTGTGCTCTGAACTCCTAACCCACAGAAACCAGGAAGAGATATTAAATGACAGTCATTATTTTACACCACAAAACTCAGGGATAAGCTATTATGAAGCAATAGATGACTCAAACAGGAAAGTTTACAGACATTGAGCTTCCTAGTCCTTAAACAAAGCCCTAAGGCCAGGAAGGCCTCATGCCCAGAGGGTCAGTCTCAGCTATGCCTGACCATTGCCCTAGTCACCAGCTTTTCAACATACATGCTTGTCATCCTGCTGGGTGACATACCTCAAAAGAAGCTCATTAGCTCTGAGCAATCTTAAGGTTGAAGGGTTTTCTTATAACTCACAGATAGGACTAAGCACAGTTTATCCACCAGGGATGTTTGCTTTCCCTAAAGAGCTAAGGATTGGCATGAATAATCCTTGAAAGTGGCCTTTCAGAGAGCCCCATCATGTTGTGGCTCATGTTACACATGCTTGGGAGAGAGGAAAAGCCAGCAGAGAGAAAATGGCTATGTGGCCATGCCCCACCTCTCCTCCCTCCACCCCAACTCCACACCCCATGTGAGTGTCTCTCATACCAGTGCTGCTATCCTCCCAGCCGAGCTAGCTGTCTTCTCATTCATTCATTTGTTCAATATGTATTGTTTACTGCATTAGGAGAAACAGACATTAAACATATCATCAAACAAACAACTCCACTTACCTTAAGCATTAATAGGGGGACATACATACAGGGTCTTCTGGGGAGCTAGGGATATTTAAGCTGAAACCTAAAAAATCAGAAAACCAGGAAAGCAGATAGGGGAGGGGTGGGAGCATTGTAAGAGCCTTCCAAACAAAAGGCCACACAATAGGAAGAAAATGTGTGTACCTGGGGATCTAAGGAAAGATCAGTCAGGGTGCCAGGAGTGGAGAAATCAAGAGAGAGAATGCTGCAGAAGACTCTGAGGAAGGAGGGAGCAACCAATCATTCAGGGTCATGTAAAAAGATTTTGTCTATATTCTAAGGACAGGCATCTACATAGTGTTTAAAACAGGAGAGTAACGTAGTTAAATTTCTTCTGTCAAATAACTTCAGCCCCCAGCCCCATCATTTCCCATCTGCATGGATACCTCTTATAACCCAGACCATATTACACTGTAGTTAGCTGCTTAGGTATCTTTTCTCCCCGGCCTGCCTAATGGCCTCTTGAGAGCAGAGAACATGTCCTAACCATAACTGTAACTCCATCAGGCTTCCTACTGTCTTTGGTATGGAGTGCAAACTCTTTCTGTGGCCTGAAAGACTTGGCACAATGTGTCCCATACCCACTTCACCAGGATCACCTTAAGTCATCTCCTTTGCTCTCCAGTGATCCATCATAATCTAGCCACAACAGCAGGCACATCACTTTCTAGGGGGCTTTTCCAGAAGCTCTGGCTAGGATAGCACAACTACTTAATATTCTCAGAACAACCAATGCTTCCCCATCACAGCACCTACTAGGATTTGTATCACTACTTATACATTATTGGTTTGATATCAATCTCTCCTCCTACACCGTCTGTTTCATAAAAGTAAAGAACTTGTCAGCTGTGGTCACCACTATGTCCGAGTACTTGGTACTATGAGGCTTGTACTTGGCATTCAACAAAGAGTTGTTGAATGACAGGATAAATGAGTAAGAATGCATGAAAAGGTAAATGAATGGATGAATTAATGCATGATCTCAGTGGCCACCCAGGCCAACTCAACAGCTGATGCTGAAGACCTCTCTCTGATTGCTCTCCAAATACCTTCAATGACATAACCTCATTGCTGGCCTCACCGGCTCTCTACTGGAAGAAATCGATGTTAGTGAAGGCTTTATGGAATAAATGGAAAGTCGAAATGGGTAGAGAAGGCCAGGAAGGCATTTCTGGCAAAGTCTGAGTAGTTATTATCTTATTCCTTCTGCCAAGCAAGAGGAGGAAAGCTGGCAAACACCCATGTTCAGTGAATGAGTCCATGTAAATGTTGATGTGTATAGCACTTTGGCTGCATTCATAAGCTCCTCAAGTCTAGGGCATTTCAGAATAGATCACAGGAACTAATGGGGTCAAATAGATTTCTCCAGGTTAGTGCTTCTCCAACTATCTCTGGTAAAGGGCCAGGTTTTGTTTTCATTTTCAATCCATCAGAGATCAATACTTTACAAAATACAGAAATTATTTGCTTGGATGAGGCAGCAATGTCAAATTGCTATCAAGTTTCTAAATGCTTACCTACCATTTCCATAATCATTTCATCATGAGTACCAAATATTTTGTAGGCCTACAGCTAGCTGCCAACGACACTTTGAGTAGCATTAATTCAAGTCAGTACTTGCACTCCCACTACCTCATTCTTAGCCATGGCAGATATTGCTAATCAATCACTATACCTTTCCCCATCAAGCCCACGTCTGGCCTTAAAAATCTTTCTCATCCTAGTATTCAAGACAGTCATCATCATATCAAGGAAGAGATCCTACAGGAAGTTAAAACTTATTTACCATCCCTGCTCTACATGATCTATAGATTGGCCATTTGTCATAGGCATGCCCAGGATAGAGAAATATCTGTGTTTTTGCGTCCAGCCTAACGAAAAGTTTATGGAGGATGAACATTTCATAAGTCAATCAGAGAAAAACAATTATCATGTGATCTCACTCATATGTGGAATTTAAGAAACAAAACAGAGGATCATAGGGGAAAAGAGGAAAAAATAAAACAAGACAATCAGAGAAGGAGAAAAACCATAAGAAACTCTTAATCATAGGTAACAAATTGAGGGTCACTGGAGGGCAGGAGATGGAGGGATGGGGTAACTGAGTGATGGACATTAAGGAGGGCACATGCTGTAATGAGCACTAGGTATTATATGAGACTGATGAATCACTGGCCTCTACCTCTGAAACTAATTTTAATTAACAATTATGTGTTAATTGAGTTTCAATTCTTAAAATTTTTATTAAATAATTTTTTAAATAAACGTATATTCTAGGTAATAAATAAAGAGGGAATAATAGAATTAGCATATTCCCACTTTGCAATCTTAGATAAATTAATAGACCAAATCAATGATTATAAAAGTTAACGAAAAGATGATTTGCTTTTCAGCACCAAAAAAAGAGAGAGAGAATGGCCATTTCATCAAAAGAGTCCCTCCTAGACTCATTCAGTCTGTTAACAACCTTTTTGCAGCTTGAGAAACCCTTAATTCATACATCCTAAGAGAAGATGTAGCAATCCATACCACATACAGAAACTTCTGATGTGTTCTCAGATTTAAACTATGTGGATCACATTTGGGAACAAACACTGGCCCTTTATTGCTTTGATTCTCTTTCCTCAAATTCTCCATTCCTATGACTCACCTGCTTTTATTTCAAGTTGTCACAGGGGCTCATTCACAGTGGTTGTTTGCATTTCTCATTGAACTCTTTGTCAAAACAGTGAGGGTTTTCATTCCTCCCATATTCAATCTTTTCTTAAGCAGGATTAAAACCGTTTAGCTCTTCTCTGGTAACAATCAAGCTGTGATCCAACTTCCAGTCATTGTCTCTGAGAGGCCACAGAAGAATATACAAGGGGGAGAGAATTAATCTGTTGTCTCTGGGCTACAGATCTGAAGCTCACTCTAAAGAAAGGCAAGTTTCACTTCAAATTTTTTCTCTCAACCTCACCTATAAAGTTTGCTTTGAAATGTTTTTTACAAGTTCTTCATGGTCCCTACAAACCACAGACTCAAGACTATTATTGCTGGAATGCATTATACAGAGCATCTGGCTAACCTGGAGCCCTCTTTAGACTAGGGGGGAAGCAATGAGGCTTGTCTAAGGAGTCAGAAGGCTGGAGGTCCTCCCTGACCAACTGGATGACCTTACAAGAGCTAATTCACCTCTCAGAGCCCATTTCCAAGGGAAACAGATAAGGTCCTAAGTGGATTGTGACCCACTTATGGGGCTAGGTGAGAACTAAACAAGACAATGTGAACAAGAGCACTTTGACAATGAGAACCCTATGTGAATGTGGGGATCTTAATTAACTGTCTTTCTGATAGCACCACAGTGAACAGGAGGCCAGCACCAAAGTAGAAATCCTGGTAGTAGAAAGAAGGGTATGGATGATCCAACATACCCTTTGACAAAGACCACTTGAGAACTGGAATGAATTTAAGGAAAAGAATGAGGGGTGGCATGGGGTGTCCCATTTACAGTCCAACTAAGAGATGAAAGTAGCTTGAACTAGGGTGGTGGTCATGAAAGGAAAAAGTGGACAGATTCAATATTTGTTAGGCAAAATCATCCAGGCTAGATGATGGATTGGACATGTGAAAGGAGAAGAAGGGGGCATGTTCAGGTGACATCTTTGGCTTACTTAACTGGATGACAGACAGTATGGTTCAATAAGATAGGAAAGAACAGGAGAGACCCAGATAAGTGGGGCACAGATGAGAGATGGTAGGCTTGCTTTTGAATGCATTGAGTTTGAGGTGCCTTTGAAACCAAGTAGAAATGTCAAATAGGCCATTGGAGTTGAGTGGATATGGATAGCTCAGATATAAAATGCCAAGCATATCCACATAGGTGGGAATTGGAGTCATTGGCTAGGATAAGATCACCTAAAGAGAGATCACAAAGTAAGAAAAGAGCTGGGTATAGGGCCAGATCTTGAGGAACCATCACATTTAATGGCAGAGTAGGTAGGATGAACTTCTAGAGAAACTAAGAAGAAAACAGAGAGACAGAAGGAAAAGCAGAATAGTGTTTTTAACAAAGGGAAGAACATAATTCAAGAAGAAATAGCCAGTAGCACCAAGTACTAATAGGGGTTCATTTAAGATAAAGGCTAAAAAAAATATCCATTAGATGAGCAATGGAGGCCATCAGTGCCCTTTGACCTTTCGTGATAGAGATCAAACTCCAGGTCCTTTCCAAATAGTGTCTCTTGCCTGTTCCTTGCCTCCTTGCCACCCAAGGTTAAGAACGGACCTCAGCTCTCTGGGAAACCAATCTTCTTTGGGGTCCTGAACACTGGCTATTTCAACACAACTGTTTGGGGCTTCAGCTAAGCCTGTAACTTTCAGGCAGCTCTATTCCACCCTACATATTAATAAATCATATCTACTGAGATTTCTTTCCTCCAGATCACAGATGGAAAATATTCAGCATGCCTATTAACACCCACCAAATACAAGTCCACATCTGACATCACTAATCAATCACAAGTCCTCACCTAAAAATATGTGCCTCTGAAAGTCAGTATCTTTACATCTCAACATGGTAGGGTAGCTGTATAGTACAGGACCCCAAATCCCTGACCTCATTGTTCCCCATTTACCAACCTCCTTTGAGGGACACAAGACACAGAGGAGACAGATGAGACACATTCCACACCCAGCGTCCCTTTGCTCCTGGTTTCAGGTCCCTGGCTAACTCGCCACATGCAGTCCTTGGCCAGACCATTACATCCATTCCCAACATTGATGTGATTTGCAGTGATTTGCTTTGGAAATCAAAGCTGGGGATTCTGGGCTTTATCTGAAAAGCAGGCCCTGCTGCACTAGAAAGGGGGAACAACTCAGTTCACAGCAGAGTTGTCTCTGTTTGGCATGTCTTGTCAGACATGAACACTCACCAGGTCCTGCCCAGCATGGACAATGCGCATGTGACTTGCCAGCCTGATTTGGGAGGATAATAAGCAAAACAAAGGAGCAGATGATCATGGAGGCTTATTTGCCGTCTGCACAGTTTATATTTAGCCATCTTGTGACTGAGTTGCAGGCCTTGTGTGGCAGTCACCCTTGGGAAATTCAATCCTGGCGGATACAGAGTGTGACAGACCAGGGAGAGGGTAAAGAGGGTCTTAAAATGCCACTTTAAGGCACAGGAAAGAGGGTCAGACCAATAAGCAGTCAGCTGATGACAGTAGAGACTCAAAATGGAAGGGAATGTAAAAATGTGTAAGGGGACATTTTTAATAGTCTGTAAATTGCTCAGCACACAGGTGTTGAAGTCTCTTCTCACTTTTCAATCTACCTAGTGTGCCATGGGCAGAAGCCATTTCCCGGTTCCGTAGAATGAACGGCCTAGAGAGGATGATCCCTAAGATACTGTGATTCCCCCCCCAAGACAAGGTAAAGAGAGGCAACCTATGGAGTGTGCAATGGGTGGGGTGAGTGGGGAGCTGAGGACTTATTAAAATCTTGGGGAAGTCAGGACGCCTGGGTGGCTCAGCAGTTGAGCCCCTGCCTTCGGCTCAGGGCGTGATCCTGGGTTCTGGGATCAAGTCCAGCATCAGGCTCTTGCAGGGAGCCTGCTTCTCCCTCTGCCTGTGTCTTTGCCTCTCTCTCTCTCTCTGTGTGTGTGTCTCTCATGAATAAATAAATAAATAAATCTTTACAAACAAAAATCTTGGGGAAGTCATAATAGAACATTCTGTAGTCATTAAAAATGGTGTTGCTGATGCCACCCAACCAAAAATGAACTTCCATTAAAATGTATCTCAAGGGATTAAAGAGTACACACACACACACACACACACACACACAAATGTATCTCAAAATTAAAATAATCTTTAGAGAAAAAAAAGACAGTGCTAACCTATGTTAATGGAAATTGAAAGTATTGATAATATCTTGCTAAGTAAGAATGGCGGCCGCCTCATGAAGCAGCTGCTTATTGTCAATAAGGCAGCACAGGGGTGGGAGACAGTGGTCACTGGAGATGGGAAGGGGTCCCCAAAGAGGAAGGAGAGTCCTCACCTCACCCCTGATGATCCCTCCCACTCTGTATTTTGGGACAAAGGTGTCTAGGAATGTGAATCCCAGAAACTGATGCTACCAGAGAAAGGAGGTTTTTATACAGGTTTTTTGTTGTCACCTGTTTTGATTTGGTTTGGTTTTTTAATCTCCATGATGTTTGATAGCAGAGTCCATGAAAAGACAACCCAATCCACCATCTTCCCCCAGCTTGAGGCAGCAGGAGGAGTGTAGACAGGAGTGGGTCCTTAGGAACCCAGTCTGGTGGGGCCCTTCTTAGAACAAAACTGTGGCTTTAGACCGAAGTTCCACCTTTTGATGAGACCCAGCCTCCTAGACACAGTCTTGTCTGGGCATAAATCTTATAATTCTCCAATGACAAGGCAGGAAAGTCCTTATAGACCACTCAGCGTTCCCAGAGCAGTCCTGTTTTCATGCTGTTCTCAAGCTGGCAGCCTCCTGAGTTAGTCCAGTAAGGCTCTGGATTCCAGGATAGCGGAGGGTTTAACGTGAGTTTCAGGGAGAGAAATGCTTCTCACAGATAGTCATCCAGTCCCCCCCACCCCCCTCCGGCAGATCCGATGCCTCATCCTCATCAAGGCAAAGCAGATTCTGACTGTCATGGTGTGATTTCAAAGAGCCAAGAGTCTCTCTCTCTCCCTCTCTCTCTCTCTCTCTCTCTCTCTCTCTCTCTCCCCCTGCCAAAACTCCACCTGTAGCTCTTCATTCCTTTGTGTTAAAGTGTTTTCATCTAAAACACTAAATGAAAGGAGGTAGGAGTCAGAAAACAAAACTCCCTCATATGAAAGAGCCCCCAAAGTCAGAAATTATGCCAGTGGGTATCTAAGAGGGGGAGGAGGTCCCCAGTCTCATCTACTTGGAACCTGAAGGGACTTTACACATCCTGCCATCCTTTAAGGAAGGAGCAGGCTAGGTCCAGAGGGCTTACATCTCTTGAGCAGGGCCACACAGCACACTAGGAACTGGGGATGGGGCCCTCTGGATCCTATCCACTTTTCAAAGGACTCCTCAAGATTACATTTTATTTTATTTTTTTTTTTATTTTTTTTTTCAAGATTACATTTTAATTCAAGACTCCCATTCCTTTGGTTTACAGACAACAGGAACCTCCCTCACCAAGAGCCCCCTTTAAAATTTTCTTTTCTGGCACTAGCATCCTTGCGAATGGAATTATCCTTGTAAATAGGCTTGGTGTACCTGAGCTGGGAGCTTGGCGCGTCCCGCACCTGCGCGAGCCCCGGCCCCTGCGCTTCTCACCTGCAGGCTTGGGCGGCCGCGGGCGCAGCCTTCGTCGTTTGCCTTGGCGCTCCTGCCCCCTAGTGGCAGCAAGCTTTGCTGCAGGCACATTCCCTAGACCAACGCAAGGAAGGGAAATTGGATGAGAAGAGAGAGAGGCAACTCCCGTCCTTCTCTATAAAAGGAAGACCTCGTTAGAGGACAGTTTTTTCAACCTCACACACAAAAACGCAACCAACCACACATTAGCTCGCAGCAGATTCGAACCTGCGGAGAGGTGAGGCCCAAGCCCCAAGGATCCCGGGTTGAAAACAGGTTATGTAACTGACTCAGGGCCTCGTGAGACTCCTGCGGCTCTGAGAATCCCAGGAGGCAGGAACCGAGGATCTAAAATAGCAAAGGAGAGGGACAGTGGTATAGGGCGCCCCTCTCCGCCAGCAATCACCAGCGTGAATGAATGCAAGGTCCTGCCCCTGCTCCTCCCAGGTGGTGCCCAGTTGGAAGCCCTGATCCCCGCTCTTTGCTTGGCTGACTCCGGCTCCTTCTGCTCATCCCAGGTCAGAGCTTCCCTCCCCTTAGCGGTCGAGATGCGCCCTCATCAGAAGCTCTCGGGACACCAGGTATTTTTCTTTCATGGTTGCTGAGTCTGTGTTTCTCGGATTATTTCCACGCCCACGCTCAAATGTCAGTTCCCTGAGGACAAACACCAAGGCTACTTTGTCGACTACTGAATCTATGTCTTTAAAACAGCAATGAGGACATAGGAGGACTTCAATTAATAGTTTTCAATGGAATTAATAAAATCATAAGTGTTGGTTGAATGACTGAATTACATCTGTGTACAGATTTAAAAAAAAAAACACAGATTTCATCTTAACAGAGAAAAGAGAACTACATTTCAGGGCTTCGGGGCTTCAGGGCTGCGGCACAAAGATTGTGATTAGTGCCCTTCTTGCCATGTCTCGGACTCTCGGCGTCTGTAAAAGACAGAAAGATCTTCTAAAGATGGAGACCTCTCTTGACTATCACCCCAAATGCTCATCACACCCTTGGGGCAGGGAGCTGGGCAAGTGTCTACCATAATTACACTTTTTGATGGTCAGCCTTCACAGTCTCAGCTTTTTTCTCTGCTGTAGTAGGAAAATCTGCCTGGGAACTGAAGGACAAATGGGTTGAGAGGCTGTGAGGATATCAGAACTGACCTCCGAGGCCACCTCACTGGGTGTCTTTGGATGATGCCTCCCTGCACTGGCTCTCCATTGTCCCGTTTGTAAAATCAGGATATTGGGGAATGTAACCTCAAAACCACCACTTTTCAGGTGTCAGAAAGCCAACTTAAACTGCAAAAAGGGGATATATATTGCTCACGAAACTGAAAAGCCATGGATTCAGGGTTGACTCAATCCAGGATATTGAGCAACGTCATCTAAGCCTGGTTTCTCTTCTCCATCCTTCAGCTCTGCTTCCCTCTGTGTGGCTCCCCTGGTGGCCAGGTTCCTTATATATGGGGTCTCTAGCAGTTCCACGTTTTAGCCCCTTAGCAGAAAAAAATAGTGGGACTTTCTCTCAACAGTATCAGACAAAAGTCCCAGGACTGTCCTACTGGTGTCTTTGGGCCACATGCTCATCACTGTAGTCAGGGGAAATTCTGGGACCCACCTGAATCACACGATTGCTACAACCAGAGGCCCACCACTCCGGAAGGTGGTCAGGGTATGGGGGGTCAAAATGTGGGGGTACAGTTGCTAGACAGGCAAAAACAAAAACAGCACTGCAGAGGAAGTGATCTTGAAAGACGTTTCCAGCTTTGAGTAGCCTAATGTGACTCTGATGTGATGCCAGGGAAGTAGAAGAGAGAATAAAGCCACAGACGTGCCCTAGAGTTAGCCCAACTCCAAACCCTTTCAAAAAAGCCTAAATGGCAAATAAGACCCTCACCACTTCTGAAGGAAGAGAAGGGGAAATGTTAAGCAGCCCCTAAAAAGCAAGCATGACATTGACCCTGCAGAAAGAAGCCCAGGGGCATAAAATGAATGACATCTTGATAACACCACTAAAATGGAACATTTCTATTTCCCAAAAAGATGGACACTGTCAGTGAGATTCATAAAAAAAAAAAAAAAAAAATCTTATTAAACTTTCCCTTTCACTGCTTCTTTGTATCTCTGGTTGAAATGGAGCAGGATGCAGGTTGCCATGGTGATGGCTGAATTTTAAATAACAGGGCTCAGGAGCTTGGGCTGCTGTCTTTACCCGCCCCAGGCAGGAAGCAGTTGGGGGAAGGAGGAGAAAGAGGCAAAGTGAGCAAAGGAAGAAAGCTGCTGGGCTCATCCCAGGACAGTAACTTCTCCAGCCTATTCTCCTTGCACTGGGAGTAAGTCCCAAAAATCAGACTCTGGCTTCTTCATAGAAGGAGAGAATGTGAAGCCCAAATGTGTAAGGACAGGACCTTCAAAGTCACTTTGTCCAACCCTTCCCTGATGCACTCTCGTGACAAATGAATTTCTCCTACACTTACACCCCTTCTCATAAGCAATGGGCCCACCCACCCAGGTTTTAGAAGGGCCACTGGAAACCTGACCCTAAGAGAAATGCTCCAAGACCTAGAGGCCCTGAGAGTGAGAGCCTTAGGATTTTTAAGTGAAAGAGGAATTAGAGGGTAAGAGCCTAGTAGCTTTCAATTCAAACAGCCGTGGCCACAAATTCCAGTTCTGCTCTTTTCTTTAGAATCATCTAAGAATGAAATGGAGAAATTCAGGAAGTGAGTTCCCCATGACTGGACATACTCAGGCCAGTATAGGCCAGTGAGGAGCTGACTGGCAAGAATGTTTTTAAATTGTGCCAAGTGTCAGGGATCCCTGGGTGGCTCAGCGGTTTAGTGCCTGCCTTTGGCCCAGGGCGCGATCCTGGAGTCCCGGGATCAAGTCCCGCGTCGGGCTCCCGGCATAGAGCCTGCTTCTCCCTCCTCCTGTGTCTCTCCCTCTCTCTCCTTCTCTCTCTCTCTCTCTCATAAATAAATGAATAAATCTTTCAAATTAATTAATTAATTAATTAATTAATAGGGCCAGGTGTCAGAAAATGCTCAGGAGAGGGATGCTCAGAGGAGCAGCACACCAAGACCTTCCCCTCAAAAGATCTAACGTCCAGACCAGGGAAAGGAGAAACCAGAGAGTAAGGCTGAAGAGAACTAACAACCAGGAAGCACGGAAATCTGCTCTGCCACCTAAATGCCATGGGAAACAGCCCTGACAGGGATAGTCTTATCTCAGCAGCCTCTCTCTGCTTGCCCCCACAGACCCCAGAAAGAACTTGCACTCTTGGCTGGCCCATCCCTTGGCTCCCAAAGAAAATGGCTCTTCTGTCTATGTCACAGTCAAGGTCATTCTGTGTATGTCATGGAATGGCTTCTAGAAGTTAAACAATAATAGTAATAATAATTATATGTTTCTAACACAAAAATTGTTTCTCTAAGCTGGAAAGTGGCAAGATTATTATTATTCTCCCTCAGAAGAAAGAAGGGCCAAGGAGATGGGCCACTGTGACCTGCATCCCTCCACCTGTCCTGTGCCCCAGGCCTGATAATACAGCACCTTGGGGCCTTGGATTCCCCCTTCAAGATTCCCTGGGCAGCTTAGGATGAGCAGGGAAATGGCAGTACTTTAAGAAAGAGAATAAAAGCCAGACTCAGAGCTTTTAAAGGGAAGTGGCCCAGCATTCCTACCACCAGATCAGACTCCTGTACCTTCCTGAACAGCAGCAAGAATGCAAAGGCCCCCAGCCCCAAGGTGGCAGAAGGCAGCCACCCAGCATTGGCCTTGGTCTATCATTGGTGCTGCCCAAGACCTACAGGCTTCTTTTTCTAGGGGCAAGCTTAGATCCCAAACCACCATTTCTGCCCTCATAAATCCTGCCCTGCATATGTGTGTACACACACCTTGCCTGGAACAGAAGCAGCCTGTGGCTTTAGAAATAGCACCCAGAAATCTATATACACTAGGCTGGTACAGGCATGAAATAGCTCCTGAGGAATGCCCAGAATCCATTTGCAGAAAACCAGAGATTAGGGCCATGGGAAAGATGGGGACGTATTTTCCACTCCACACCTTTTTGAACAATGTTTCTCACATGCATATAGGTCTTTTCAAAAAATAGATTCTGTTCTTCCTTCTAGAACATATATACTAAATTTGTCTTTTTCCTGGCCACTTGAGGTTATGAAAACCAAGTGTAATTTCTATTCTAACACTAAGAGTAAAGCACTGTGATGCCAGCCCAGGTCTTACCCATCCTTTGCCTCAGTTCCTGGGGCAGTAAAATGGAGTTGAAAAAACCTACTCTACTCGTCTCAGAGACACTTCAGGAGTTCAATGAGACACAACAATAATAGCAATGATAATAGTTTTTTTTTAAGATTTTATTTATTTCAGATAGAGAAAGTGAGTGAGTAAGCACAAGCAGGGTGAGGGGTAGAGGGAGAAGCAGACTCCTCGCTGAGCAGGAAACCAACATGGGGTTCCATCCCAGGACCCTGAGATCATGACCTGAGCAGAAGGCAGATGCTTAACCTACTGAGCCACCCAGGTACCCTGCAATGATAATAGTTAAATAGATTGAGTACTCTTCATGGGCTGGGCAGAGTGCTATTCTCTCAATCTTAAAACAGGCCTATAACATATAGTATCAATCTCATTGTAAAAGCTAAGGGGAAAAAAGGCAGAGAAGGAACTTGCTTAAAGGCATGCAATTATAAATCCAGCGTTCTTACTCCAGAACCAACACTTTTACCCACTAAACATAATCTGTCCGTTAGAATTCATTATCCTAGATGCAGCTTCCTGTCCCAAGAGGTTTGGGTGAGTGGATCAGATAGCTTCCACCTGTTTTCCCCAATACTGGAGTCTCTGCCTTTGCTTAATAGAGTTTAATGAGGGGGCAAGAATATAGAGATAGGGAAATAAGCAAATCCCAAAGTGGGATCCAGGTTCTAAATGCCAGGATCTGTTCCATGGCAGAGACCAGAATGGTGGGTGTGCCTCTAATGGCAAGAAGCCCCACCTAAGGTTCCCAGAAGCACAACTGACTTGTTAGTGCCCCACCCCCTGTCACCAAGGCAAGGAGGGACCTAGGATGCCAGGCCTCAATCACTGTTCCTAATTTACTGGGCCTTCCCAATTCACACTTCCCCTTTCAATCTCCTCCTCTCTCCTGCAGACTTTGCAAACCTCTGCAATTATCTACCAATTTACAGTCATGCAGCCCCTCCTTGAATCCTACCAGGGATGAGCAGCTCACTATCCACCCACCCAAACCAATCTCCACCTACCCTCACGTGCTTGCAAAGCCTCTGCCCTGACACCTGTCTCCCTGTTTTGTCTGGCTCTCTGCCTCTTCTTCCACGGTTTCTGCTGCTGCCATTCGCTCTTTATCTCCTCTCCTTTGAGATTGTCTCCACCTCATAGCTTCTGCTTCCTCATTCTTGCTTCTGTTTTCTTCTGTTCCTTCTGCCCCCTGTTAGCCTCTATCACTGCCTCTCTCCATGAACATTTGAGCCTCTGGGCCTGCCACCAGCTGTCTGATTTGCTACCCCTGGCCCCACAGTTCAAATTCCCAAAAGAGGGAATCAGATTGGGCAAGCTTGCTCCAGTTTGAATAAAGCTCTTCAAAGCAGCCTGTAGAGCCGCAGCCCTAGAGTCCATATTACATTCGATCTGTTGTAATTGGTAAAAGGGTGAACCATATAAGTATGGGCTACCACCCTAGAAGATCATAGGAGAAGCCTGCTGTCTTTTGGTTACCAATACGTTCATTTTGCATGCCAACTGCATTCAAAAAATATTGGCTGCTTTACAAACAGTGTTGAGAGGGACTCAGAGGTTACATCCAAACTCCACGAAAAGATTAATCAGTTGTATTTGCCATGGGCATGCAAAAAAAAAGCCTCAGCCTTCATGTCAATTACTAGCCATTTTAGTGTTAGACCATGTGATCTGATGAGGACAAAGTAAGTGGAAGCATCACCTTCCTCATTGTGAATTTCCTGCTTCACTTTATGAGGGCTAAGATTACATTTGCTTGTTTAGACGGATGGATCACATCCTGACTTCACATTGAACTTCAGCCTCATAAAACGTCTAAGACTTTTTCATACCTGCTCTTAAATCACATTTCTCCCATCCCATATTATACCACGAAAATAAAGAAACCAAACAGTTAAATTTTACACTTTTCCTTAATAAAGTTCACCTTGTTTAATTTAGCCTGTCACTCCAGCCTATTGAGATCTTACTATGAATGATGTCTTTTTCCAGCCTGTTTGATAAATTGCTTACACTCTGTGTACAAGCCTCTGCCCATGAAATGGAGGTTAAATGTTTATGCTATCTTCTTCACAGGACTGACACATTGAGAGTTTCGATAATTTGCTTCCATGGACCTACTTTTCACTGTTTGGGGGACAACTGCTCAATAATTTCAGAAAATTATTTTAGACTCCAAAGTGCATGCAGGTATTTGTCCGTTGTGTCCACGGTGAAGATAACCAAAATTAGTTAAACCATTTCATGGAGGAGGCTCCTTTCTTAGAATAAAAGCTGTTGTTCATTAAACAACCATTCTGGGTGATGGATGCTTTCATACATTATTTCTAATCCTTAAAACAATTTCAAGTGGAGGGTTTTATTATCCCCCCACCTTTTTTTTAGGGATTAGACACCTGAGGGATAAAGTGTTTAATCACTTTCTGAGATCACACAGCTGGTGTGTCGTAGGGCTGAATTCCGGCCCCAATCTGCCTGACCCAAATCCTATGCCCCTTCCACTGTGTCACACGTCTTCTCCCTGAAGTGCCTGAGTGACAGCAAAACTTACTATTGATGACTGATGGCAGAGATGGGGGGTTCATGCATATAGTTATCCATGGGTGACATTTTTTTAAAGCATACCTGTATTAGGTCTTTAAAATATGATATATAGCTATACTTACAATGTTATAGTTATTAAAAAGGAGGTAGATCTACATATGTTCATACAAAAGATATTCAGAATGTTAAGTATGACTATTCTGATCTTATTTTTTAACATTACATTAATGTGCAGTAGGAAGTAAAGAATTATAGGAGACTTCCAATTTCTATTTTTAATAATTCCATTTTAATTGATTTTTACATTTGTATATTATGTGGGAATCAAAGAAAAATTAGGAAAACAATGTATCAGCATCATCAGTTCCTGGGGCACCTGGAGGACTCAGTCACATGAGTATCCAACTCTTGATTTCAGCTCAAGCCATGATCTCAGGGTCATGGGATCAAGCCCCACATTGGGTTCCACACTCAGCACAGAGTCTCCTTGAGAGTCTCTCCCTCTGAGCCTCCCCTCACTTGCTCTCTCTCTCTCTCTCTCTCTCAAAGAAATTAATCTTTTTTAAAATTCATCATTTCCTCTTACCCTTCCATTCCTGAATGTCATGCATCTGTGTGATGCATAAAGATCTGAGCCTCCTATATCTGTGGCAATAATACAAGAAACACACTGTCTCACATGCAGACATGGAGTAGGAGAGCACCTGTTGGTTAATTTGGTGGTTAACTGACTTATGATGTCCTAAGGCATCTTTGCATCCTCTATCCTCAGCATGCCACTTGGCCCCCTAAACGTCATTAACTGGCCACCATAGCTCTAGGCATTCCAAGCAGCTCTGATAATATCCAGTGGGAAAAAAAGCAACTATTTCTTCCTATGTCACTCTTTTTAGCATCAAGAAGAACCTATTCTAGAAACATCCACAGCAGACCTCTCACATCCTGTTAGTCAGAATTGCATTCCTCACCCCGGCTAATCCAACAGTTAATAAATGGGATGAGGTCATCAAGCTCGAAATGGACAAATGATTTGCCCTCTGCAACTGAGGAGGCCAGCCCACTTTCAAACACATGACTTGTCTACTCCCTGAATGATACTGGAATTCTATTAACAGGGAAAAAGAGGGGGAAAGGCTGAAGGTTACCATGGTGTCACACTATTCCCTAAATTAATTATGATACCGTGCTACTCTTATGAGTGTTCTCATCCAGCAATTCTTTGTCCCTCCCCACCCACCTGACCCCATGTATTCTCAGAAGCACATTGTTTCTGAACCAGATATATGGTTTATAAACTATTTGAATATCAAAGCATCCCCGAAAGTACTCCTGATTTCATTAATGTTACTTAACACCGAAAGGAATACTCATAAAAGCCTCTGCTGAAAATCCAAAGCCATGGTCCAGTTGATTTCAGAAACTGAGAATTCTAAAAGCAAGCAAATGATTTTTAGTGGTGGTAATATATGGCTCAGTTTAGCAGGATATAGAGTGTTCGACAAGAAGGATTAAGCTGAGTAGATTTTAGAAGAGAAATTTAAAAACAGATCTTAGATGTTTTAAAATAAAGCTCTCTACAGGTAGGGTTCAATGTGCTCCGCCAATCCTCTGAAAAACTGGAAGAAGGTACCACCACCCTTCAGGGTTCAGCCTTTTGTCCTTTGGGAATTCATCAAGATAAAAGTCTCAAGATGCATGTTACAAACTTGAGCAATCTCTGATAAGGAATTGATTTTTCTGGTAGAGGAGGTTGCTGACCATGGCTGCCAGGGAAAGAAAATGAGAAAGAGGAGCTGTTTTTCCGACTTTGTCAAAGCTGGACCTTGAATACAGTTATCCTAATTCTTCTACCCCCATCATCACTCTCTGTTCCCTAAAATGCCCTTGGCTTTGGCTCACCCCTTGTGCTAGATGCCTTTGTTTGCTCCTCCTGTGCCACTCTCCTCTCATCCCCATCCTGCTTTGTGACCCCAGAGGCTGACCTGCAGGAGTGTATCAATGGCTCCTTGCCCTCTGACTTCTAGTTGGGTCTGGCACTGGCGGGAGAGCCACAGGAAGTAGAGAGCACCTGGTGAGATTGGAATGTTTATTCCCCACATTTCCTTGCTTTAAGGTCCCCAACCACTGGCTTCATTCACTTCAATGAATAGTCCTATTTCCCCAATCCCAGTAACCCACCCCCTCATCTGCCATAGCAGTGGTAATGGAGCCCCACTATTACTAATCTGGGGTTCTATGCTATGCCTTGTGGTTTCCCTACACCCCGCCCACGCCTTTGTAAATAGCTTCTTTATGAAACTCTGCTTGAGTTATCCTAATTTGAGGGTGCCATCTGTTTCCTGCTAACACACCTCTCTAATTTGATCTTATATGGGCTGAATGTTTTGCTTGGAGATATTTCTGTATTCCTGCCTCCTGAATCACTGCTCTGCATGGGGGCAAAATCCTCAACCTCTGACGTCACACAGAAGTGGGTTCAGATCCCACTCTACCATCTACAGCTAGAAAACCTCGGGCCACTTTACTTCTTCTGAGCTTCAGTCCTTTCATCTGCAATATGGCAATAATAATAATAATGGTATTCTCTCCATAGGGATGCTGAGAATCAAATGACAATGGGAAGTGGTGAGGAGTGGGATGAACAGCCACATCTAAAAAGGAGGTGCCAGCTCCCCAGATCCCAGTGATGGTTGTCATGAAGAAAAGCCAGCCCAGAGTTGCCAGTTCTTCTGATACTTCAAGAAGCCAGAAACCTAGATCTATATATGAAGTCTCCCCTTGACTACAATGTCGGTACCATAAAGATAGTAATGACTATTTTATTCATTAATGTATTCTGTATACAGACTAGAAGAGTATCCAGCACATAGAAATGATCAAAAAATCTTTGCTGCATAATTTTTCCAATTTTTAAATACTAGAAACTAGTGAGGGTGAAACAAAACCAGGGTAGGGAAGGTGCCACATGACTGCCAGAAGGCAAGTACCTCCTTAAATTTGGTATCCTAGGCATGTCACACACCCCAGCCCTGGCCTTGAGCACAGCACCCCTGTGAATTGCTACTTCAGACTTCTGCTCTAGAACCACAACTGAAAGGTGTTAATAAATGATGGAAACTTTGGGGGGCCCAGCTAATAAGGCCGTATTTTCATGAAGTGGGGTATAGCTGTCATCTGCAGAAATATGCACTGTTCACACAGCTCACCTGCAACCAGACATTTAATCATTGTGCCCAGGGCTGAAAGGAGATACAGCAACTTTTTTCAACCTGAACAGCTCATGGATCCTCCCTCTACCACAGCCTGAGGATACAAATCCAGTGAGCTGTAGATTTGTTACCCAGTTTATAAATGCCAAGGAGACAGCTCTTCAGCAAAAGAATGACTCAGTGGACACATTACAGATAAATAATGTATGAAACCACTTCTATTTTAACAGCACTTTGCAGTGACACTAATATTGATGAAAAATGTTAGCATAAAAAAAAAAATGTTAGCATATGTTATATGGTGTTATATTCAGTGAGAGATGAGGTTTCGCAGGCTCTGGGCCACTTCTGATCTGGGCCAGAGATGTGAGAAACAGCAGATCCCAGCTGATCCGTGTTAGTCCCTGTATGAAATAGGCTCTTGGGTCAAATAAGACAAACACATAACCCTAGCAAGTATGTTGTGGTGACTACTGTTGGTTGGCTGACCCAACAGTGCTTACCAAATCCCTCTCTTCTAATCAACTTCCACTCCACAGGTTGGAAAAGTTTCCAGCCTCTCCTGCAATTGGCAGTGGTCACATAAAACACAATGAATCATGAGTAGAATTCTGCTGAGTGAAAGAAGGAGTTCTGGGAAGAAAATGTGCTTTTCTGATAAAAGGGGCAGAAGTGGTGGGTCAGCACCAACTGTTTCACTCTCTTCCTGCCCTCAAATGAGATGTGATGTCCAGAGCCTTTGCAACCATTTTAAAACCAAAAGGCATGAGAGAGCAAGACTGCAGTCTTGATGTTACAGAGCCTCCAAACCAATGCTAATAAGTGCCCATACTCGGACTAGATGAGAAAAAACAAATCCTATTTGCATAAGGTTCTGTGAGCTAGATGGCTTGCTCAAAACAAATGAGTACCTTCTGATACTCATATTTTTTAAAAAACATTTATTTATTTGAGAGAGAGTGGAGGGAGGGGCAGAGGGAGAGAATCTTCAAGCAGACTCCCCCCTGAGTGCAGAGCAAAGCGAAATACAACCTCAAGACCCATGAGATCATGACCTGAGCCGAAACCAAGAGTCAGATATTAACTGACTGAGCCACTCAGGCAGCTTTTCTGATAATTATCTTAACCTCTCTGTGCCTCTGTGTTTAATCTGCATAATAGGAATAATAACAGTATCTACTATTGTGAGAGGCAGGGGCTTTAATGAGAATGTATTCAAAGTCTTGAAATAGAGCTTGGCCCGTACTAAATCCTGAACACTAGCATTATTATGTATTCATGAATAAGCTACTAGGCTTTTTTTTATACTTCCAAAGCCATCACAAATAATACTTGAACCAATGTAATCAAAAAGCTAAAAACAAATAGAGATAGATATGTAGGATGATGGATGGATAGATAGATGAATGTGGGGGATTTGGAGTCAGGAGTTGCAATGCTAAATGTCCAATAATAGAGAAATGATCATGTAAACAAAGGCACATTCCCTCCATGAACTACAGATTCAGCCATTTAAGATGCACACAATAAAGGCCATAGAAGGACAAGGGGAAATGCTTATGATAAAATCTAAAATAACAAAAAACAGAACATGCAGACACACAGACACACAAATTACATTTAAAGGATTATCCCAATTGTATTTTTAAAAACAGTGAAAATGAAAAGAAATAACCCAAAATGGTAATTTCTGAGCTTGTAGATAACTTTTTTGTCCTTTATGATTTTTGGCACTTTCCAAATTCCCAGTAAGACAACAACAACAACAACACGACACCATAATCATTGTACAATACAAATTTTTATGGGTTTTTTTTGCATATTCAAAATTCTTTGCAGTAAACTCCTATTGTTTATTTAATAATAAAAATGATTTCTTTGTCAAAATAAAGAAACAAAAAAAAAAAAAAATAAAGAAACATACTTGTTTCCCAGAGACAAATAGCATCTGACCAGTCTTAGTAGCATCACAGAACCCAGAGCAAAAATACATTATGCTTTCTTAAAAGTTAACAACAATGTAATTTTAATATATTTTAAAGTATAACAGTGCACTAGAGGGTGAAATTGGTCATGCATAAGGGTTCGCTCCTACTTACCAAAAACAGAGGCAGAGGATAAGTCAGAGTGGGCCTCAGTGTATACTGGTATCCTTTCAGTCACATTGGAGAAATGGAGGCAGAGAATTTTTTTTCCTTCCTTTTACATTTATGAGTATTCTCATGAATTTTTTAGATACAAAATTACCTTTTTATTATAGAAATTTTGGATTTGAGGCTCAGCTTTACCAGTTACTAGATGTATGATATTAGGGAGCAGAAAAATTACACGAACTTTTGAAAACACCACTTTCCCATCTCTAAAATTATAGTTATATCTACTTCACTGGGGAATGCTGTGCTCAGCAAAGATAATGCATGTTCAAGTGTTTCCTAAACTGTACAGTTCAGTGCAAACTTTGGTGAAAAGAACATAGGCTCTCACTAGGCAGCCTTAGTTAACATCCTGACTGTGACACTAAATAGTGTGTGAAATCTAAGCAAAGTGTATAACTTCCCTGAGCTTCAGTTTTCTCCTCTAGAAAGTAGAGATAATATCTTTTTTTATATATAAGGTACCTGGAGCATTGTAAACACCTAATATAGGAAGGTTGTAATTATATTGTCTGTACTTTCTCAAGAATAATCAAAGTTAGCTCTTCTACTTCAAAGAACTGTCCCAGGAGATAGGAACAAGATAGAAGTTCCTTCAAAAACTGTTTTCAAAAACATTAGCACTATGAAGAGCAAAGGGCAACTGGTAAGATGCCTGGTTCCCTACCCACCCCCCAGAGCATTTTTCCAGACTCTCTAACCCAGACACCCAAGCTCTGAGCTACCTTTCTGAAATACTATCAAAAGAAAAGAACAAGAGAGTCTAAGTGTGAAAAAAATATGAAAAAGAAATCATGAAGGTTAATTTTATGTGTCTAGTTGACTGAATCACAGGGTGCCCATATATTTGGTCATACATTATCTTGAGTATGTCTGTAAGGAGGTTTAGAAGTATGATTAATATTGGGATTGGTAGACTAAGAAAAGCAGATTGGCTTCCCTAATGTGGGTGGGCCTGATCCAGTTGGTTGAAAGCCTGAATGAAACAAAAATGCTGATCTCCTGGGATTAAGAGGGAATTCCTTCTCCTTGACATCTTGAACATTGGTTTCTCCCTGCTTTCAGACTCAAGCTGAAGCACCAGCTTTTTGGGTCTTGAGCCTTCAGATTGGAACCATACCTTGCTTCTCATGGTTCTTAGGCCTCCAGACTCAGACTCCTAGGTCTCCAGCTTGCCAACTCACCCTGCAGATCTTGGAAATTGCCATTCTTCATAATCAACATGAGCCAATCCCTTAAAATCTATCTATCTATCTATCTATCTATCTATCTATCTATCTATCTATCTATTACATATATGGACACCATTTTTCTATAGAACCCTAAACAGGAATTCTCACCTTAAGTAACACAAATCCAACTGCTAGGAGGATTTGGGGAACCACTATGTTCCTGAATCATGTGTCTCTGCAGCCACACAGCACGAATAGGCAGCAACTATTGAGCAGCATGCCCAGCTTCTCACTGTGTCTCATCAACATGAGCTGATAAATCATGACCTTCCCCTATTATTCGAGGATCACAAATCAATACTTCCATTATTATTATTACTCCCAAGGCACCTCTCCAGGAACATCTGACCTGCTCTCGCCCAAGCACAGAGTGAAAAGGATGATAAATCTGTTTCTGAGAACCCATCGATCACAACAGGAGGGAAAGGAGAAAACAGAAAGAAGAAACATAAGATACATGGAAAAGAGAGAGAAAGAAAGAAAGAAAGCAGAAGTTTGAAAAAGCCTTTAAAAACTCAGTGTCTTCCTAGAACTTCTTTTGATGGGAGCCCTTTGGGGTAATGGTTAAAATGGTAGTACCCTAGAGATGCCAAGTGTATAGATCAGGGGAATGACCCAATAATCTGCCTTAATTAACCACCTCTTCAGGTGATTTTATGCACTTAAAGTTTGCAGCTTAAAAACTTAGAGATCTTCACTCCTGGAAAGATCATTGGTAAGGATCTTGAGGTTTTGTGGTCCTGCTGTTCATCTCTCTGAGATAAGTTTTGCAGAATAACTGTATGCACATTTGTAGGAATGGAAAAGCATCTTTCATGTCAAAATCAGCTTCGTTCCAGTGAAGCGGAGTAGGGATGCCCCTTGACTGACACCTATGATTTTAAAACCTCAGTGTGCACCAGTCAGCCAAAGGGCTTGTTAAAACAGAAGTTGCTGAGCCCCAATCCCATAGTTTCTTATTCACTAGGTCTTGGGTGGAGCTTGAGGATTTACATTTCTAACAAGTTGTCAGGTGATGCTAATGTTGCTTGTTCAGGAAATACATTTTGAAAACCACTGGTTTATACTGTGGATGGATTCTTGGAAAGCAGCACATTGAGGGTTCCCTTTTTTCTTATTTAGGCAGAAAAATGTAAATAACAGAGAGAAAAAAATCACCTGCTTCCTTTCCACCCACAATCCACTGAACTCACACACACACACACACACACACACACACACACAGAGCTCCTCCTAAAAAAAAAAAATCACGCTATATATTGGACTATGCTTACCTTCTTCACTGAAAACATCAGGAACCTCTCTCCACTCTTCCATGGCACACATCTACATCATAACTTCCAACAAACACACAGTACTAGCACTGTCTAGATTCATAATTGTATGTGAAATTTCCTTCAATAACTCTAATGTTTTAATTAAATATGCTCAGTATAAGAATCAAATAGAGAAAAACACAAAGAATAGAAAACACATCTCAATTCCCACCATCCCAAGATGATCCTTGATAATGAACTCATGTACATCTTTCAATGCATATATTCCGATATACATTTATAATTTTACATAAATTGAATCGTATAATCTAGGTTATTTTGTGACCTGCTTTTTCTACTTATATAAAATATGTTTTAATAAAGCAAATACAACCTCAGAAATCCTCAGGAAATGTATTACTTAATGGAATCTTAATACAAATCCTCTTAGGAAATGAAAGTCTTATATATATATTGTGAACATTTATCAACACTACTTACAGGCCTACTATGCTATCGATTTTCAGTGCATGCATGTGCACACACACGCATGTGTGCATTCCATGATTCATTCCTCAGGTTTGCTTTAGGAAGACTTCATCTCTAGTAAGGATAAGACTTTTGTAGTATATCAGAGTTCTTGGTCTAAGTCACAGTTCACAGCACAGATGGTCTAAAACTCAGAGTATGTGGAGCTTCTGGTGTAAATTCTGGATTTTGTCCAGCAGTCTAGGTCTAAGGACACTGATCTCTGGTCGCAGTTGAAATTCACCAATGTTCTGGTCCAAGAATGAGTCACTGACAAAAGATCTAGTAAGCAAAGGGCGGAAGTGAGGAGGGGGAGGGCCGAGGGGGAGGTTCTTGATAAGATCAGTACAGCCCAGAGAGCACAGACATGCTCCACACCCATGCCAGGGGGCTTTCATAAGAACCAAGCACCCCTTTACATTCATAGGATGTAGTTACACATTTTTATACAATATCCCTTTGCTAATTTGTCTCTATTTTCCAAATGAGTCTTGGTGTAAATACAAGAAATGCCCTGAGCACAGGCCCCAACATGCAGCAGGCACTCAGTGTCACTGAGAAGACAGTATGAGACTGCACATGCTCTCAGACCTCCCACTTTGTGCCTGCCTCTCCTCTCTGGGCCAGACCACACTTTCATTCTGTAGACTACAAGGCATGGACATTTCAGGACACCAAGGACACCAAGATGAATCGAAGATGAGTTTCCTAGAGATGAAGCACACTTCTTATTCCCCCATCAAATCTAAAACCTAATGAAAGTCCAGGTATTACTATACAGCCTCAGCCCTCTGCTTAAAGGTAGAAATTGTCATCATCATAGTAAACTTGAGCTTCAGAATAGACCTAACTGACTTGGTGACAGAGGAAGACAACAGAAGGGCTTAACCCACCACATATAGCTAATCATGCCAGGAAATGGAAGGAGCCTTTAAAACCTCTGTATCCTTTTTTCCCTGGGAGAAACTAGGGATCCTGGTAAAGTCTAATTAAGCCTCTTTATGCCTTGCTCGCAATACAAAGCCACAATGTATCCCTAATGTATTTATAGAAGGCAAGGAAATAGAGATTCAAATAAAGGGACAGGGAGACCATAAAAGGGATGTACCCATGATTCTCATCTTTAAAAGAAATTAGTTCTCTCTGCAATCCATGCTAAAGAAAAATTGTCACATTCCATTAATTCTATCTGATCCCATGAAGAAGGAAAATACTGTATGGCAGTGCTAGGTGTCTCAAGTTTCATTAGTGATTTTCCCCAAGAGTCTCCTATAACAGCATGTAAAGCATTTAGTATATATAGTACCTGGATGGACCCCCATAAGTATAATTAATATATGTAATCTATCAGCAGCAGCTATAGCAAGAATGACTGCAGAGAGTGCTCATTTAGCTAGCCAGAACCCTGCTCAGCATAGAACTCAAGTTTTCTCACAAATAAAGAAGTACCTTTCCCATGAGCCCCCCTCCCTATTCTTTCAGAGTCTGAGACTTTGCCCTTCTGTCTCCAGTCTTCCAAGTTCTTCGGCCACCCTTCGGTCTGCTCTCTGCAGTGTCCCTGAATCCACGACGACAGAGATATCCCAGCTGAAGAACTGAACTTCACAGGTCTGACACTGACACAACCCATGGAATTCAGTTCTCAAAGCTGAGGATACACACCAGCCTTCTGGAGTCAGCACAAAGCCCCCCTCTGCGTGGTCCTGGCCAGCCCCAGCCCTGTAAAATATGAGAGAGAAAAGGAAGGCGAACCCAGATCAAGTCATGGCACTCATAAGTTCTAAGCATTGGGAGGGATGTGTGCAGTAGACATTGTGCATCATTTAATAGCATTAAGCAATATAGCTGGTCTTCCCTGCCTCATGTCCCCGACACGTATCATCATCCCCTTGCCTGGAAAACTCTTCCCTCTCGTTAACACCAACTTATCCGTGGGTTCTCACCTTTAATGACATTTTCTCAGAGAGACCATCAATACCAAACACTAATTGTTCACCCAACTTTTGTTTTTCCCTCCTTTCATAGTAATAGAACCCTAGAATTTAATCTGGGCACATGAACACCTGGTACATCCCAGCCTCGTGTGACTGAGTTCTGGCTCTGAGCAGAAGTGATGAGCTTTCCAATGCCTCTTTTCTCCTTCTCACTGCCTGGACTGGGGAGCCCCTCCTCCAAGGGAAGAAAAGAAGCAACATATAGAAGATCCTTGAAAATTGTAGGACTTCCGTATGAGACCTAGACTGCTTACACCTGCACTGCTGCACCAGCAAGAATTAAATATTTGCCTCATCTAAGCCAGTGCTATTTGGGAATCTCGGCTGGAGCACCTGAATGTTACAGTTTTTCTAATACCTCTTCTCTAACCCCCATTAGCCTCCTGCTATTCTCTTTCATAATATCCAGTTCTTTCCCTTTATAGCACTTACCATAATTTGTAACCATAAATCTCTCCTTATAATTATTTGATTAATATTTATCTACCCAGCAAGACTGTTTTCCACAAGGGCAGAGACCATGCTAGGGTTTTTAACATATATATAATAGCTTTATCGAGATATAATTCACATTGTATACTATTCGCTTATTTAAAGTGTACAGTACAGGGGCGCGTGGGTGGCTCAGTTAGGTAAGTGCCTACCTTCAGCTTAGATCATGATATCCAGGTCCTGGGATCAAGTCCCATTGCAGGCTCCCTGCTCAGCTGAGAGTCTGCTTCTCCCTTTGCCCCTCCCCCTGCTTATGTGCTCTCTTCTCTCACCCTCCCTCTCAAATAAAATCTTTTTTTAAGTGTACAATACATTGGTTTTGGTGTCTTCACAGAGAAAGCAACCATCATCATAATCATTAGAAGACTTTCATCATTCCCAAAATAAACCCAATGCCCATTAGGCACTCTGTTTTCCCCCTAGCCCTAGGCAATCACTAATCTATTTTCTGTCTCTAAATATGTGCCTGTTCTGTGCATTTTATACAAATGAAATCATACAATATGGAACTTTTTGTGGCCGACTTATTTTACTTAGCATGATGTTTTCAAAGTTTATTTATGTTTCAGCATGTATGAGTACTTCACTCCTTTCAATGAATGGATAATATACCATTGTATGGATATACCACATTTCATTTATCCATCCATCAGTTGATGGGCATTTGGGTTGTTTCCATTTTTTGCCTATTATGCTTAAAGCCTCTGTGAACACTTGTGTACAATCTTCTGTGTAGACATACGTTTTCATATATCTTGGGTATATACCTAGAAGTAGAATTTCTGGGTTATATGGTAACTCTATGGTTGACCTTTTGAGGAACTGCCAGACTGTTTTCCAAAGTGGCCACACTATTTTACAACTCTACTAATAGTATATGACGGTTTCAATTTCTCTACATCCTCACCAATATTTGTTATTCTCTTTCTTTTGATCATAGCCATCCTACTAGGTGTGAAGTGGTATCTTGCTGTGGTTTTGATTTGCATCTCCCTGATGGTTAATGATGTGAGCATCTTTTCATGTGTTTACTGGACATTTGTATGTATTCTTTGAAAAAATGTGTATTCAGATCCTTTGTCAATTTCCCAAGTGGGTTTTCTTTTTTATTGACTTGTAATAGTTCCTTATATGTTCTGGATGCAAGTCCCATATATATGATTTGCAAATATTTTTCTCATTCTGTGGGTTGTCTTTTAACTTTCCTGATGGATGTGTCTGTGTGTATTTTCCACAACATTATTTCTAGCTTTAGTATAATGTCTGGATCATGGTAGGTACTCCAGAGTTTAGGAAGAAAGGAAGGAAGGAAGTTAGTTTTAGATATCATGTCACTAATTTCCTTATTTTATAGATGGAGAAATGGGAAGTCTAAAGGTTCTCGGATGTCAGCATGATGAGATAATAAAAACAAGGAGCTAGAAGTTAGAACTGGGTTCTAGTCCCAGCTTGTTTCCTACTACTGTAAGAACTAGTCAAGTCACATAACCTCTCTGCACATCAGAGACCTCCTCTTTCCATAATTTGCAACTATAAATCTCTTTCATGGAAGGAGCAAAGGAACAATGCATGAGAAAGTATTGCTTGACCATGAGTTATAATTAAGGCCCAAGATCAAATAGCTTAATCAGTCAAGTCAGAAAAAGTTAGTGGCTGGCTCAGTTTTGGTCCAGGGTACGTGCTGGGGCATCATAATTCATTTTTCAGATTGTTGCCAATTTCCATCATCAGTTGGGATACTTTCTGGTTCAATGCAGAGAAAGAGGCACTAAGTACCAAATCACACAAATTCTGAGGCTTCCTATCCACTGAGAGTCCTAAACAAGAAGTGATCCTTCCACTAAGTATAGCCCCGATCAGGGATAATGTCTTATTCACTACTAAATCCTTAGCACCTAACACTGTGCCCATCTATGGTAGATGCACAAAAGTATTGTTTAATTAGTGAACAAATGAATGAACAAATAAATATCAATTGTAATATGAACCCAAATCTCAAAATTTTAATGAAGCAGATGAGAATGAATTTACCAGGTAGAAGAATTCTGAGGTAGCATCTGGGCATATCTAAGGGTAGTAACACAAAATGATTAAAGAACAGGCTTTTGAGTTTGTCTACCAGGGTTGTAATCCCAGCTCTGCCACTGGCCAGCTGTGTGAACCTGGACAAGTTACTGACCTCTCTGAGACTCATTTTTCCCACCTGTACTATAAGGATAATAGTAGATCTACGTCACTAAGTTGTTGGGATTAAGCCAGGTAATGGTTCTAGAACACAGTGCCTGGCATGAAGTAAACATTCAATAAACAGTGTTTTATATCAGAATCAGGAATAAGTGATGTGACAGATTAACAAAGTCTGTGACAAATACAGAAAGGGGGAAAAAAAACAAATACCAAAAGGGAAAGAGGCAGCTACATATTTTAATCTCTGCTTATACTTATATTTGTTTATATCTATCGCTGTGCTACACCCATGCCTTTCACTCTTGTTCCATGCCAGGCTTCATGCTCCATTCATCCATGGCCCTAAGCCAAAACTCCAGGCATTTTTTTATTCTGGTTGGATCCACACAATTTGGTGATTACTATATACATGTCTTGTACTGCTCATGCTGTAGCATCAATTTTGCCTACTCAGAATGATCCACTGGCACTTGCTTCCCTGGGTGGCATGTAATGGCTTCTCTATCACCCTCAACTAAATGTAGCCTTTTATACTTAGAATACAGTGCAATGGGACAGCCCGGGTGGCTCAGTGGTTTAGCTCTGCCTTCAGCCCAGGGCCTGATCCTGGAGACCTGGGATTGAGTCCCACGTCAGGTTCTCTGCATGGAGCCTGCTTCTCCCTCTGCCTGTGTCTCTGCCTCTGTGTGTGTGTGTGTGTGTGTGTGTGTGTGTGTGTGTGTGTCTCATGAATAAATAAATAAAATCTTTAAAAAAAAAAAAAAAAAGAATACAGTGCAATGAACAATGTACATATCTGCCTTGGAGGGACTCCACTGTTTCATCTCTTAAGTAAATCTTGCTTCCTCCTTTGATGTGAAGGAAAACCAAGATATGGAAGAGGAAAAAGTGATATCTACACCCTAATGTGATCCAACATGGATGACCCTGAGATAAGAGAGTCAGCAACAAAAAAATCTAATGGGAAGTGGGGAGCCACACAACATTAACTGCCAGGTGACAACTGTTTGCCAGACCCACACAAGCCACTTGACATGCAAATCTCGCTTCACTCTCACAAGCCATAGGAAGTAGATATTGTTGCCATCTCTACTTGACAAGAAGAAAAAAAAATGAGAGGAGGAAGAGAAAGGGAAGGAAGTAGGAGGACTAGAAGGTAAACAGTTAATATATTCAAACTAGCACACACAAAACTAACATTTCAAAAGATTTTATTTATTATTCGAGAGTGAGAGCATTTGTGCATGAGCAGCAGGCAGGGCAGAGGGAAAGGGAACAAATCTCAAACAGACTCTGCACTGAGTGCATAACCCAACATGGGGTTCAATTTCATGTCCCTCAGATAATGACCTGAGCTGAAACCAGGAGTCAGACACTTAATGGACTGGGTCACCAAGGTGCCCTCATAACTAACACCTCTAACCATTCTGCCCCACTGACTGCCTCTTGAAAAAGTTTAAAAAATAAAGAAAATTTCTTCCCTAAAGGAAAATAAGGTGCCAAGGTATAGAGATGAAAAATAAGTAACTGTAGGAGGTAACATGTAACACATATTCAGGCAGGCCTCAACAAGAGGGGCCAGCAGCTGGTGGAAGGAAGACCTCACTCTGTGACTGGCCCCTAGGAAGATACCCTCCTCCCACAGTCCACCTTGGCTCAGTATGTGGAACTCAGAGGCCCAGGCTAGAACCCTGGCATATTTGACTCATTTCTTTCACACCCTCCATTCAACTTTCCACAAATCCTGAGAGTTCTTCTTCACAGCATAGAGGAATCTAACCCTTTACCCTCACCCAAGACCCATCACCTGACACCTAGACCCCAGCAACCACCTCCTTGCTGCCCTGTTCCACTCCTGCCTCTATGGTCTACCCTCAAACAGCAGCCAGAGGGATCTTCCCAGCAGGTGAATCAGATTATGCCACTTCCCTGCCTAAAGCTCTCCAATGGCTTCCTTCACACTCAGAGCAAAGTCCAGACCCCTTAGCATGGCCTGCAGGCCTGTGTGATGTGGCCTCCATCACAGGCTCATTTCCTACCATCCTTCCTTCACCCACTCCTACCCATGTGGCCTCCTTGCTGTTTTGAGTCCCCAGGCTGTTTCCTTTTCCTGGAATGTTCTTCTTCCAAATATTTGCAATGTTCACCTCTCATTTCTTTCAGACTCATGTGTCATCTCATTAGGATCACCTGACCCCCAAGCTAAAATAACCACAAACATGCTCACTCTCACCCCTGTGTGCTCCATCCCCCTGCCCTGCTTTTTTTCATTAAATTTCTTTTTTCTTTTTTGTTTTAAAGATTTTTTTTTATTTATTCATGAGAGATGGAGAGAGAGAGAGAAAGAGAGAGAGAGAAAGAGGCAGAGACATAGGCAGAGGGAGAAGCAGGTTCCATGCAGGGAGCCCAATGTGGGACTCAATCCCGGGTCTCTAGGATCACACCCTGGACCAAAGGTGGTGCCCAAACCACTGAGCCACCTGGGCTACCCCCTTCATAAAATTTCTATTCTGTGACAATTCTGCTTATTTATTTATTACCTATCTGTCTCATAAGAATGAAAATATGCACTTTGACCAGAATTGTGCCTAGTGTAGTCAGCCAGTTCTCAACCTGAGAACTTTTTTTCATTATCATCCCTGAAAGAGCCTCTTTAGACATTTTTTCCTAATCACCCCCACTATGAAATTTTAATACCACAGGTATACTGTTTATATGCTATATGTATGTCTGTACGTCATACATAAAAACAGTAAGATTTTTTTCACCACCCCTCCCCAAGAGCCAATTTTCATGTTCTGGGAGCATATTTCCCCCATTGGGAATGCATGGAATACATGCTTGATGAATATGTGTTGAACGGCTAAAGCTCACGAGGTGAACAGCAAGCTGAAAGATGGACATCACACAAGGAATTAAATTCGGCTGGGGAAATTCCAGGTGATCTCCCCATATCAACCCTCCAATCTTAGTATGAATACATCCCATCAGGCTGCTTCTGGTGGCTACTTTTTTAAATTCAGGTTTTCAGCTTTTATTTTAACCCTGATATTGTTTGTATCCCAACTCTTACTGCTATTTTGGATGCTTAAATTCACTTTTCTTCCACCTTCCTCTCATCCCCAAGCGTGTTTTAAAAACCAGATAAGTCCCCCTCCATTCATCCACAATGCATCCTTCATCCCACAAATCATCATTGAGTTTCTATGTGAGCCAGACTCTGGGATAAAAAGATTATTAATATCCAGCCCCTGCTGTCTAGGAGCTTATGGGTACATGAGTGTAGACAAATGCGACATTTATACAACATACAAGTGCCCTAGTAGGAGAGACCATTTGCTTTGAAAGGACAACTATACCAGCCCAGAGGAATCCCTCCTTCCACAATATCCACTCATTCATTTGTTCATTCATTTGTTCATTTATCCATTGTCATTTACTTATAGAGCACCTGCTTGATGTCAGGCTCTGAGACAAATGCTGGAGATACAGCAGGGATCAAGAGGAACATGACCCTTGCCTTTGACCCCATGGAGATCACCAAATAACAGGAGAGACCAAGATCTCAGAACAGTCAAACAAAACAAATGAGCTCAAATGTGAGCAGTGCCACCAGTGGAAAAGCACAAAATCCTATGAAGCATCTGGTGGTTAGGAAGAAGTGACATTTAAGAAGAAATCCATAAGAAGAAGAAAGGAAGGAGAAGGAAGAGAAGGAGAAGGAGAAGAAGAAGAAAGAAGAAAGAAGAAAGAAGAAAGAAGAAAGAAGAAAGAAGAAAGAAGAAGAAGAAATAATCCTGGGTGTGCCTGGCTGGTTCAGTCAGTAGAACATGCAACTCTTGATCTGAGGGTTGTGAGTTCGAGCCCCCATGTTGGGGACTAAGAAAATAAAATCAAAGAAGAAGGAGGAGGAAAAAGGAAGAAGAAGAAATCCTGAAGGAAAAACAGCCTGTGGACCGATGAGGAACAGGTAAAAGTGCATACAGGCAAAGAGAACAGAATGTTAAAACACTAAGATAGGATGTGACTGAGCACAAGTGTGGACTGGCAGAGAAACTCCGCCAGGGCCAATAACAAGGACAGGGACAGCATGGAAGTAAGGGAGGCCCAGGCAGCCCTTCACATCAGCCTTGCTTAGGAATTTGGAGTTGAGCCTAATAGAAGCAAGAGGAAGCAGGGAAGCAATGAGATCCCCACTGCATTTTTTAAATATTCTGGGTTGGTGTGGCAAAAGTTGGGAAGAGGGCAAGAAATAATCCTGTGTATCCATTACCTAATCACACAATTTAACCCTTAATCCTGGAAAGTCTTGAATCCATCCATACAAGTCTTTCGAGACAGTGAAATTCTCAGGGACAGGTATGATATTTTCAACTTCTTTAGCAGTACCCCATAACAGGAGTGTACTGCACATGGTAGATAATCGGAAAACATTTCTTGAGTAATTATTTTGTAATAAATTCTAGGCTTTTCTGAAAATTATTACTCCTTTTCTCTGCCCATCGTCTCTTGTCCCCACTATCTCACCTTCTGCCCAACTAATGCATTCTTTTATTTTTTTCTTAAAGATTTTATTTATTCATTCATGAGAGATACAGAGAGAGAGAGGTAGAGACCTCTCTCCAAGCTCCCTGGAAGCAGGCTCCCTTCACGGAGCCCAGTGTGGGACTCGATCCCGGACCCCAGGATCACGCCCCAAGCTGAACGCAGATGCTCAACCACTCAGCCACCCAGGCATCCCCAACTGACACATTCTTGTTCTGAAGACCACTACAACTTGCAGACATCCTCCATCCAAGCATTCTGAACAGTTACTGCATGGCACAAACAGGTGATATCAGAAGCTCTGCCTATACCAAGTTCACCCAGGCCCTCCAACCTGAGGTTCCTCAGAGCCTGCATTGCCAGCAAGGCAGTAGTTTGCTCCTGGGCTGCCCATGCAGGCAGGCCAAAATGCACTTAAACTGTATAGTCAGAATCATTTCTCAGCCACAATGGAGAAGAGGACAGAGGAACTCAGAAAAGTAATTGCCTCCTATTTATCAGAATGTACTCTGTGCTATGAGCCATTTTGTCAACTTCAGGAGATTTGTAGTCAGGAAACATAGAAACCAAAAACAATACGAAGTATTTTTAACCATTGACCATTTACATTTATCAACACTACTGTTCTCTTCCTCACTAGGATTTTCCCAGCGGAGAGCCCAGGAAAACTGAAGTTGTATTCAATCAATAAAAAGTTAAATTCTTTTTTAAAATAGAATTCTACTGTGTGACTCTATTGGGCAAATGTATAATTTAGCCTATGAAAAGAAATCCCTCACCTGATTTGGTCTTGGTGCATTATGATAGCCGAGTAATTCACTGCTATTTCCAAGAATTCATCCCCTTCTCTCTTACATATTTTTCCTACCATTTGAGGAAAAAATAAAAACTAACCCAAAAGTTGTTACAAATATCATCTTTCTGGGGCACCTGGGTGGCTCAATGGTTGAGCATCTGCCTTTGGCTCAGGTTGTGATCCCAGAGTCCTGGGATTGAGTCCCCCATTAGGCTCCCCATAGGGAGCCTGCTTCTCCCTCTGCCTATGTCTCTGCCTCTCTCTGTCTCTCATGAATAAATAAAAATATTTTTAAAAATATGTTTCATCTTGCCAAACAAAATTACTACTGTGACGTTCTGCTCTTGCTCCACAGGGTTAGAATAAAGGAATGCATTTTCCATATGTGAGGCTTTTAGGAGAGCTACTAATCTATTATAACTTTAGAAATCTAAAATCCTTTCACATCTAAATCAATCCTTGTCTTCCAGTCCACTCCTAAAGGTATAAAGGAGATGCATCCAAATTGCTTTATATGCTCACTATAAGGAAAAAAAGAAATAGTTCCTTACAGGGAGCACTCTATTTTTAAAAAGTTTTTAAATAGTCTGCATAATTATCTCATTTAGATCTCTGCTCATAGCCTTAGGAGGAAAGCTGGAACACACATGGCCATACTAAAGAAACAGGGTCAACAAATCTTTGCCAGTAAGAAACTGCAGGGTTACCTGCTAGTGTTGGACTTCCCTAGTCCTTTGTGCAAAACAAAATCCCCCTTATAACCATGAGGTGAGTTCTTGCAATGAGAAAAGAGACTTACCAGAACACAACTCGCCAAACAAATTATTACAGCCACATACCAGGTGCCCAGCACCTCTAGGCTTTAGAGCCCAGCCAGCCAGGAAGCAGACAGAGCCTAGCTTAACACAAAATATGCTTAAAGTCTGTTGAAATTGTCTAATGAACTAGAATTTTCAGCCTACTCATTTTAATTTCAGGACCCAGGCTGCAAAAGTGGACAACTCTTTTCTCTCTGGTCTTCCAACCTATCCACTTCAAATTTGATAACTATTTCCTATTTTGGGGAAAAATAATTCAAAGCTCCATGCCCCTGTGTCCATGGCTTTGATTATCTGTCCTCCTTTGTACAGGCCCTTCCCAGGTCCAGGGTCCATGCCTTTGCGGTTACTACAGTACTATCCTGGGGACTTCCCTAACTCCCTCCTATTTCTCCAGTTTTCAAGTTTCACCTGTCTAAAGACTTCAATTTCCAGGGTATATTTCCCTGTAGAGGCACAAAAGGTCATGCTTGACCTGGATGTACCCCACCACCCTTTGCATGGTGCCCAGCTTATGAAGGACACTCTAATAAATAATATCCATAACAATTATCATAATAGCTAAGATGTATGAAGCAGTTATGTGCCAGCCACTGGGCTGAATGAATTCTCTCATTTAAAATTTACAACAGAGCTGTAAGGTAGGTACTATGGTCAAAATGACTTCATAGAGGAGAAAAGACTATGTAACTTAATGAGTCTTGTCTGGCCCACTACCCCTCTGGCCCAGGCCAGGACATTCCTCTCTCCTCTTCAAACCAAGTCCTGGTTTCCCTGGAGGAAGCAAGCCCTTTAGACAAAGGTAGAGACAACCCACACCCCCATGTCAGCCAGATCTTTTTAAACATTAAAAATAATCACCCCCACAAGA
The DNA here is from genome assembly GCF_018345385.1 of Vulpes lagopus. Taxonomy (NCBI): domain Eukaryota; kingdom Metazoa; phylum Chordata; class Mammalia; order Carnivora; family Canidae; genus Vulpes; species Vulpes lagopus. Next base: position 38,103,297 of record NC_054826.1, on the reverse strand, counting down.
CAGGCTCTCAGGCAAGCTTAATAGCAAACATTATGGTTTTACAAAAGCTGCTGCTATGAAAAAAGAAGAGGGGTAGGCAACTAAGTAATATGAATTACTGGATGACACGTCTTCCATCCATCCCCCTCTGCATTGCAAGACGATGGTGTGTTTTGATGGAAAATAAACACAGTGTTCCTGAAGTCATCAAGTGAATGAATCATGTAAATCCTCAGTCTTCTCCTTATCCTGGATTTCTCTCTTCCCACTGTCATTACCACCTTGCTCAGAAAATCATTTCTGGGCTTTTCTGCTGCTCACAGAGCTGGATTGTCACTTAAAAGCCTGTTAACTAAATGGAATTGCTCTTCTGTAGCTGCAAATAAAATTCGCACGCAGCTCAGATGAGTTTATCATGGGAGCTGATTAATTAGCAGTTACAGAGCCCTGAAAATAGAGTTCCATTTCATTAACGAAGACATGTAATTTTTTGGCAAATATCGTTGATTTCAACACAGTTGCTCCATGGTGGGGAAGATATGGAGGTAGTAGAAAAATGGGAAATCTGTGTGGTAATAGGAGTGAGATCAAATATAAAGCAATAACAGCAATAACTAACACTGAGCTAGGGGCTGGCCTACCAGAGTCTGTTCTAAGTGCTTCACGTGTATTTGTTCCTTTGGTCCTCAGGATCATCCTAGGAGACAGGCAGGATTATGATTTGCATTTGCAGTTTACATGGGAGGAAATGGAGGCACACGGCTACTAAGGAGGGCCGGGGTTAACCCTCGGGCAGTACCCCTCAGGTGCTCTCAATTGCTGGGGAGGGGTGTTTACTTGCAATGTCTGCAGAAAATTTTTATTATCTTGAGTCTTCAAGGGTTCCAGTGGCATCTTATCCAGTGGGTACAGGCCAGGGATGCTGCTAAACATCCTACAATGCACAAGATGGTCCCTACGGCTAAGAATTAATGGTCCCAAAATGTCAAGAGTACTCAGGAGAAAACCTACTCCAGAGCCTCATCCTTGCCATTGTGTCCAAGGCTTGTGCTCAAAGAACAGGGCATTCTGTATAAGGAGCAGGTCACTAATGATGACCTCTTTCCCTATGTACTAGCAAGATGCACATGCTCCTCCCTGGCCATAAAGAGGGTTACTAATGCTTTCCTTGCCTGAAGTCTGAATGTGACCTCTTAAAAGCCTTATGAGCTCTCAGGTTCCCTACCAAAAGCTATGAATTCTCTAGAAACAATATTAATTAAGCATGTGATATTGGGACAGAAATAGCAAGCACATCAATAGAATAAAAGTGAGATTCCAGAAAGACATCTGTGTATATGTGGGACAGGCAAAAAATATCCTTTCAAATCAAAAAGCAGCTGAGAGGGATATATAGAAAAAAAAATTCTCTGTACTATCTATGCAACTTCTCTACAATTCTTAAACTATCCCAAAGTTAAAAAGTTATTAAAAAAAAAAAAAACAGAAGATGGGAAGAACTGACATCCATAAAGGAAAAAATTAACATCAGACCTATTTCATAATATATCAAAAATACACTTCAGGGGTACCTGGGTGGCTCGGTCGGTTAAGCTAAGTGTCTGCTTTTGGCTCAGGTCATGATCCTGGGGTCCTGGGATCAAGCCCTGTATCATTGGGCTCCCTCCTCAGCAGGGAGCCTGCTTCTCCCTCTGCCCCTCACCCAGCTGGTGCGCTCTCTTCTCTCTCTCTCTCTCTCTCTCAAATAAATAAATAAAATCTTTAGGAAAAAAATATACTTCAAATGGATAAAAGAGCTAACTGCAAATAAACAATGCAATAACAACTAAGACTAAAAAGTTCCATAAGTAAATGTAAGAATAAATCCTTATAACCGTCACATGAGAAGGGCTTTCCTAAACAAGGCACAGAAACCATTAAGAAACAGACTGGCAAGTTTGAGACCACGTAGGTGATGATGCAAACGCATGTTGAAGAAGGTAAAGAAGTGATCAAAATGGTTTTTGCAGGCCTCCTCTGGGAGAAATTTCATAGCCAACCCTTTGAATCTCCAGTTACAGAAGTCAAAGGAAAAAGGCCCTTAGGCGTAAACCCACTGGCATTCCTCTCTAATTAGCTTTGGATTTAGGAGGGAAATTCTTCCTTCTTTCTGCTCCTGGTATCATGAGGTTGAAGGAAGTCCCTGGCAAGCAGACAGTATGTTCCTGGTGCATGGGGCACAACCCCACAGCCTAAGTCTTGGCTTTGGTAGAACAGGGGCTCTTTTCTTATTATTTTAATGTCTGAGCTGATCTGAGTGACATTTCTTCCAGCAGTGGGAGCAGCCAGTAGCAACTACTTTAGGCCAGACAACTGCTGATCCCTGAACACCAGTCCCCTACCCCCGCCAAAATGATGGCACTGCATGACTCTCCCCAGTACCGCAAGACACAAAGCTAGAGAAAATTGTCCAGCTCCACACCCAAAACTCTGGTATTAGCTTCCCTTGACATCTCCACAGTGTAATGCCTCAATGTCCAAGAAATAGTAAAACACTGGTAAATATAGTCATTTTTTCATCATGATCTTGTGTTTTTATCTCCCAATAAGGAATATGTCCAAATAGTCATGTCATTAAGGATATACATTTCTGGCAGAGAAGGGAACCTAAGAAAAATCTAAACAGGGCAGCCCCAGTGGCTTAGCGGTTTAGCACCACCTTCAGCCCAGGGTGTGATCCTGGGGACCGGGGATCGGGTCCCACATCAGGCTCCCTGCATGGAGCCTGCTTCTCCCTCTGCCTGTGTCTCTGCCTCTGTGTGTGTGTGTGTGTGTGTGTGTGTGTGTGTGTGTCTCATGAATAAATAAATAAAAGAAGATAAAGAAAAATCTACACAGAAGCACAAACAAGGCTCTCTGTAACCCCTTTGATGGTATAACCATCTATTTGCATTTTCCCAGAATCTTTTTTTTTTTTAAAGAATCAAAGATATTTTCCTGGAGAAAGGATGACAAATAGCATGTAAAGCACCATTATCAGAGATGGTCTGGAATGGAAAAAAAGTCAGAAAATGAGTTTGAGTCCCTCTTGGGCAGTGGGGCCTTGAGTAGGTCACTTGACCTCTTTGAGTCTCAATTTCCTTAGCAGTAAAATGGGTATAATTCACTCATTCAACAAATATTTAATAAGCTCCCATTATATGCCAATTCTACTTGTCTCTACTAACCTTATGAATTTTACAGTAGAATTACATGACCTGTGAAAATGCTTTACAAACTATAAATCGTAAAAATACTTCATTAGTTATTGCAAAAAAATTTTTTTAACGTTATTATTAAGATTGAGGCCAAAACCGAAATAAGGAATTTTTGCCAGATTATAGAACAACTAGTAGGAGGAATCACCATTTGAATCCAAAAAGTACCCAAAAGCAGGCTTTTAGGACCACACACAAGATTATAAATTGCTGACAGCCAGAGAAAACAAATATTTGCTACAGATTCAACCCAAAGGCCTACCCTGAGATGATGATATTACACTGATTTCCCGAAGGTCCCTTAGAAAAAGTGGAGTGATAGGAATTTAGAGACAGGATGACCAATAAGCTTTACTGGCCTTCCAGCCATGACCACACCCCATCCCATACCTGGGCCTGTTGGAATCTGAAGAGAAGACCCCAAGGCCACCTACCCCACACATCAACAATCCAAGCAATTCCAAACAATCTGAGCAAACCCCAAAGTCAAGGTTTCTACCTACCTCTCCCTCTGTGAGTTCCAACCACAAAGAGTTTCTTGTACTACTGCTTATCTGTTCGGGGAGTACAATGCATAAGGACAAGCAAGGTGGTTTGTATTAAAAACAAACAAATGAAGAGAACTTTGTTCTGTTCAAAAACCCAGTCAACATCTTGGGGGCAAATGTTAGCACAGCGCTGCCATCAGAAGGGTCTGGGGCAAAACCAAGTGTAAACCCAAGCAGGCAAATGAAATAATGGGCACTGAATGTGAAGGTCCCAAATGACAAGAAAATACAATAATATAATAACTAAGCTTTCAAGAAAGAAAAGCTACAAAAGTCCCAATTAATATACAGTCAAGTTCAGTAATGTAAAAGAAAAGATTTAAAAACTCTTATATCCAAAAACTGAATGAGATCAAGAATAGGAAACAGCAAACAAAATATAGCAGCCATAATCCCCCACTGCCTAAGCCCCCAAATTACATCACATGTACCATGAATTATTTACATGCTATTGTCACTGCAAGAAAGTTTATTACTTGCTAAACAGAGGCCACAGTCTACAAGTCCAGGGTTTAAAGCATATTATTTTATGATCCATATAGGTTCTATGCCACTTCCCAACTCCACCATACCCCACCCTGAAAATAACAAAAGGTTAAAAATATTTTCATTTTGGAAATGGAGCTACATCTTAACTAAAGCACTGGAAATATCTCCAAACCACTGACATTTTTATATTTATAGACCATGACAAGAAGAGTCTCACCTATTTTAACTCTAATGTCATTCAATATGCCTTAAACATCTTGATTATATCTTTAATGTGCCATTTACTCTGCAATAATCCACTGTACAAAGCCTGCTGCCTCTCAGACAGAAGATAAGTACATAATAAATCAGCTTGCAATGATTATTTTTCCCAGCTCATACTCACAGAGTGCTCCTAAAATTTCATTTTATTTTATCTTTTCCAATTCAGCGGCCGATTCTCCCCCTCCTCATTTTGCTACTTCCGTCTGTCCATCCAGCCCTCCCCTTTGGCATGGCTTCCTACCCAGGTTTTACCACTCGTCGCGGCCCTGCCACCACCATCCAGGGAAGGAAGAGAGTTGTCAAGTGTCTTGGAGCAAGAGCATCTTTCTGGAGAAAGGCTCTTGCTCACTGGAGTAGAGGAAGGCACGCAAAGGCCTATTTGCATATGCTTTTATTCCATTTCCACACCCTGCACGCAAACGCTCTCTGGAAAGTCCCTTCTCAATTCCCTCCTCAGACGGAGAGGGGCGGGGAGAGGTTGGGCCAGAATGGAAGGTTCCAGCCTGACAGTGTTGGTTTCTCCCTTGGGGGAGGCTTCAGCCTCCCTCCTACTGTCGCCTGGGTCTGGACCCACAGGTCAGGACTGGGGTCCCTTTTCCAACGTGCCCCTGGGAGCAGACCAGTGCTCTGGCCTGTGCACTCTGGAGAGTTCTGAGCAGGATGCCGTGCTCTGCTCCAGCCTCCCCCGAGGAAGTTCTGGTCAGGCGCTGGGTCCCGGGCTTCCTGTCTGTACTCTCCGCAGCCCTGTGGGGAAATCCCAAGACCTTTATCCGCGGCCCAACAAGCCTGATGGCTTTTCAAGTATGTGCAGGCTGAGTTTCGGTCAAAACCTCAATTTAACGTTAACCAAAAATAAATAAATAACATGTGTGCAGGCATTTATTTAGAAAAAAAGAAAGAGTCAAGAAAAGAAAAAAGAAAAAAAGAATCAGAAAGAATAAGGACCAGGGAGAAAGTTTTTTTTCTTGCTGTGGCTATGTAAGGCCTGGATTTGCTCACCACTTAAACACACAGATGCTTTCAAGTGTAAACTGGCTGCTTGAAGTGAACAATGACTTGCCGAGGCAGGAGACCCAGAAATTTTACTCACAATACTCTTCTCCAAAATGTGGACAGACAAAGCAGTCTTGTGTCTCACTCCACTCAGGATTAACAGTAATAGCTCATTTGTATTGGGCACTTACTGTGCACCAAGGACGCTGCTAAACATTTCACATGCATGATCTTTCCTGATCCCATAGCAAGCATGTCAGATGGCCAGTAGTTTGAGCCCCATATCACTGGTGAGGGAATCGTATCTGTGATGAGGTTACCGTGATTTGCCCAAGATCATGCAATTAGTAACTGCTTCCATGGGTGTCCTTGGCTGCTCCTTTCTCCAAACTGGAGCAGTCTTGGAATATGCAACTGCAAAGTAGTGTTCCCAAAGATTAGTAGGACATCCCAATGCTGGAAACTTATTCATGGACAGAAGAGAGCCAGTTCAAAGGTTTTTGCTTCCAATAGAGTTAGTCATATCCCTGACCTCCCCAGAAGGTGTTCACTGCTCCCCTTGCTGGGCTCCCAAATGTTTTTTCATTTTTTTGTTTTTGTTTTTGTTTTTTTTTTTGAACTTCTATTATAGATAATTTTTTAAAAGCAAATATTGAACACTTACTATATGCCACAAATTATACATTACATACATACAGGTTCTCACTCAATCCTCCCCACAACCCCAAAAAGTGGATACTGTTATTATACCCTGTTATTATACCCTATTATACAAAAGAGGAAACTGAGGCTCAGAGAGATTTAAGGACTTGCACCAGGTCACATAGCTAAAAGTTAGCAGAGCCAGGGCCTGAACCAAGGCTTCCCCTCCTCCAATCGCTGACTACCATCACTCACATCACACTGCCTCTCAAGAGGTTCAACATCAAGACTGCGGGCTGATGTGAGACTCTATCTCGTGGGAAAGGCAGCTTCTTAGGGGTGTGGGCCAGGCTCTGGGGCTGACCTTCAGGTACTATTCAGCATTTGCTGAAGCACTGGGTGGATGGGAGGAAGGAAGGATAAGGCCATCAGAAGAGTTAAGAGTACTCTTAACAGACCCTACATAGAACTAAGGAGTTGATGATCTACTTGTGAAACTTTTATAAAAAGTTAAAAGCTGCCTAATGTCAGTCAGTGATGATCTTCAGATGAAATGTGAAGTCATTTGGGTCCAGCGTAGGGGCTAAGGGCAGGCTCCCCCAAAACGTGCTACTTTGGTACATTGGTGATTTTAAATGCAAGTTACTGAAGAGACAGCCTGTGTAAGAAGGGCACCCAGACACTCCTCTGTCCCCCTGAAAGCAGGAAATAAATCTCCCACGTGAAAGTCACCCTCTCTGTACCAGGAGGTAGAGAGACAAGCTTATCACCAGAGATAGGAGATTTAGAGCTCAGAAGGCTGTTATGAGCAACCCTGTTACCTCTCACTAATTTACTACCCCAGCCCAAACTCTGATCACAGCTCCCAAAGTTAAATTTGCTTTGTCTTGCCAATTTCTCACAGATTTATTGCCTCTTTGTCTAAAAAGTATAAAAACTGCCTGCTTGGTCACTTATTCGGGTCTCAGTTTCACTGTTGGGCCTCCCTACGTGTGTAATAAAACTTTATGGGTTTTTTCCTCCTATTAATCTGTCTCATGTAAACTTAATTCCTAATCCAGCCGGAAGACCTGGAGGGTAGAGTGGAGTTTTTCCTTTCATTCACCATTAACTGGGGCTGGGCCCAAATGGAAGAAACAGGAAGAGCCTAGGCCTGGCTGGTTTCTGCTGACAAGTCCATTATCCCATTGCCGTCAGTTAACCTGCCTTCTGTGTTCCTATGGGCTCCCTCACAATACGTGGGGGCCATCTGGCACAGTTTTCCAGAAATATGCAAGAGGCAGGATTTAATGTCTATGTGCTGCCAGCAGTAGGCATCTCTACTGTGTGCCTGTTGCCTCAGTGGGATAGACTTAAAATCTTGAGCCAGGTGTTCATGCACCAAATATAGGAGTCTAGCCTCATCCTTGTATAATCAAAATTGATTGTATCATTTTTGTTTTATTTGGGAGGGCAGGTAAAGTGGAGGTGAACTTAAACACTATTTATAGAACTTATATAGTAGACAAAGAGCTAAGCACTTTTCCTATATTATCTCATCTAATGCTCATAAAATGGGTACCACCGTCTCCATCTCACAATGAGAATATACAGATGACACAAGCTTTGAGAAGTTAAACACCTTCCCAGTTACAGAGTTAGAAAGGCTGTGACAAGAGGAGGGGACTGGTGGGATGAGCATGAATCTTCCTGGAGGACAAGAACACTGCCTTTCCCGGTTTGGAGTCTCAGTCTAACTAAACATCACACTATGGTCTTTACAGGCATTTGCAAACACAAAAGCTAATAGGATTATTGAATTGGAGCTATTTTCTATCCAGTTACTCAGAGAGCAATGGGAATAACATCAGTACAAAAGTTTTGAGCTTTGCATTGTCTTATTCTAAATCCAAGCAGGGCCACCCTTCCTTTTGAACAACTCATTCGTTGCCCCCAACCCTCTACCATGGTATTAGACATTTCCAAATGTATCCATATACCACAATAAATATTACACAGAGGCAGGCCTCGATTTTGCACAATACTGTATTAACCAAAACTGATGTTGATATATAAGTGGAGTTAAAATTCATAAATTGTTACAATGTTATAATGTTACATTGGGGAGGCATTTAATTAAAGTTATTAACCTTGATTTATGTAGTTTTCTTTTTGAATTTTGGAACCAATTTTTCCCCCACGAGCTACTGAAAAGCACATACACACACACACATTGTCCAGAATCTCTGCTGTGTTACTTGGCTCCATGTTTAAGTGATGGTTTTGCCCCATGTTTCACGATGCATAGACAGGAAACTTAAGAATCTTGCCACTATCCACCTTAAATATCACTGTGTGAGCCCAGGTGTACAAAAATGTCAAACTGGAAAGATGACCCTTAAAAATGCCCCTGAGTGTGATGGGGGTGATGGGGACGTCTCCACCTAAGGTCTTTGGCCCTCAGACTCTTTGATCCGATCCTGGGAAATTATGACATAGATGGCTATGAAAAATACCCCCAAATGTCATGATGATGGTTGTGTTTCCAGCCCACTCAGTAGCTGAGATGTTTGGGGTTCTTGAACCCAGGAAATCCCCAAAGAGACAGCCTCTGTTGGGGTAGGGGTTTAGTACCTTGATCACCTTACAGTTCAGCTAGAGCCCAGAATCAGGATTCAGACCCTTGTCTTTGCAGATTCAAGCAGAGGTTAGTGGTACCTGGTGGACTTCCACTATCTGAAGGAAAATCCCATGTAACCAAGTGCTTTTCCACTCAGGTGCTGTATACAAAGCATAATGAGTAGCAGCAGGCCTCTGGGCTGCCACAGCCCCAGTTTCTCCCTGCCACCATCATATCACAGTACTGTCCAGCATGCAGACTCTCCAATGTTTTAACTTCTCATTTGTGAACAACCAGTCTCTCCAATGAGTTTAACACCTGTCAAGGCAACAAGGAGTAGTATAGAGAGCCAAACATCAGACTCCAGCTGAGAAAAACTAACTTAATTTCTAATTAACTTCTAACACATCAGGAATAACTCCAATAACTTCTACCTGACATGGCAGAGTAAAAGCTGAGATTTTTTGAAAAAGCAATAAAGTGTCAAACATAATACAAGGCCCATAACAGGCCCTGAAAATGACAGAGCAAAAAATTTCACCTATGAAATATCTCAGTGTGTCTTGTGTGGCCTTTCTATGGGCTGGGCATCCAAACAGGTAGCTCAAATTTTGCACTGGGTAAAGACAGCATACTATGCTGTTATGCAAACAAGCAGGAAGACAATGATCATGCCAAATGCATTCCTGCATCTGGAGAGTCTGCTCCTGAAAGGAAGTATGTGAGTGGAGAATCAAGACTCCCTGGAGATGGGAACACCACAGGGGGCCCAGAAGACAAGCAAAGCAACCCCACCAGCAGCAGGCAACAAATCCTAGCGCACTGACACACCCAGCCCCTGCAAACGAAGGGAGTCATCACATCAATAATGTAACAAAGATGTAGCCAGGCAATGCCCCTGAGTAAAGCTGTTTTAACATCAAAATACCAGCAACAAATCTAATCATCCAAAATCGAGAATTGATCAAATCAATTACGGTGCATCTACCAAATAAGCATATCCACTCAATTTAAAATGATGATGAATTCTTGAAAACATTTTTTAAAAATCTTTCAAAAGGGAAATAATACTATAAAATGCTTGTTGTCATGTAATTTCTGCAAGAAAAAGTGAAAGTAACACACCAAAAAGATAAGAGTAGTTATTTATAGAAGACGTGACTACGTGAGATCTTTGTGACATTCTCATCGGTACTTCTACTTAAAAAAAAAAAAAAATCCAAGTGTACTGTCTTTATAAAAAGTGGAGAAATGTTTGAGGGAAAGAAAAAGAAAGAAAAGAAAGAAAAAGAGAAAAAAGGAAAGGAGGTCAGAAAACAGGGGTTCATAAACATCTTCCCACCACGCTGTTTCCCCTCTGTAAATCTTTCTGCTCTGCTCCCTCAGAGCTTTGGCTGGGCAAAAACAACACTAGCCATGCTGCTAGTAAAAGATTATAGACAAAAAGGCCTAAAACATATATCCAAAGCATTAACAGGGAGTAAATATTTATAGATTAAAGTAAAATTTAAGAGTAATTTTAAGCAAAAAGTACTTTGTCTTTCCCAGGTACTCTGTAAAGCATAAAAGGACCCTGAAACTACCTAAAAGCTTTCAACTAAGTGGAAGGATCCAAAGCAACAAAGGAACACCATCTTCTTTCTTCAAAAAACATCCCAAGACAAAAATATCATTTACAGCAAATGAAATTAAGGAAATGATTTTGTGGAGAATTACTTTTGATTCCAACCTGGGTCTGGTAAAAACCATAGTGTAACGTTGAAGCAAATGGTGCAGAGCCAGACTGCTCAGGTTGAATTTTTTCACTTCCACTTACCAAGTGGTCAACTTACTTGATCTCTTTCACCTCTGTTCTATCCCTTATCCTAGGGACAAAAAATATTATAGTATTTCATAGGGTTTTCATTAGCACAAAGAAAACAGATACGTGTAAAATGTTTAGAATTGCGGCCAATATATAGTAGGGTACTCCATAAATGAATGATTGATTATTCCCATCAACGGTTATTATATACTGGCTGCCTAGCATCCATTTGCCTTCCAAACACTATTCCAGATCTCCTTTATGAAATCACCACTCCTCTGTTGTCAACTCTATCATTCTGAGTGGAAATTTTTTTTTTTTTTTATTCTGAGTGGAATTAATCCTATATCCCCCTCCAAAGGTGTTCACTAATTTGCTTAAACCACCATTGTGGACAATAATGATTGGCTCAGGAAAGGATATATGACCCATTCAGGCTAGTGAGAGGAAGCAATCTGAGGCTTATGAAGAATCTCCAAAAGAGACCCTCTCTCTATCCCACTGGACCACGAAGTCTTTTCAATGTGGGGCTGAGGCTGCCATAGCTGTGTGGCTACTGTAAGGAGGAGTCTGGAGCTGCCAGAGAGCCCCAAGTAAGAGCTGAAAATGAAGCCATCACTAAAGAAAGCTCTTGCTGATATCGGCTGGAGTCCCTGGGTCAGGCCTATCTGAGGCTAGACTACTGTTGAACAATTCAGTTATATGAAGCCATGAACTGCTAATTTGGTTTGACCTTCTGTAACTTGCACAGAAGAGCTCTAATTGATTCAACTTTTCTGAGATGAATAATCCTTTGCATTTCTTTCTCTGGCACCTGACCCTTGTCCTAGGTATTCTTTACATCAGAATTTCATTGAGTCTCGGACTCTCTATGAAGAAAGTGAAAGAAAATCAGCCTTCAGCTGCTGTCACCCTTTCCTGACTCAACTATTTCAACCCATCTCAATTTGTAAGGTACCTTCCAAAGCCAACAACATGACTTGAAAAATGGTCCAGGCATTTGGAATAAGAAAAGCACAGAAACTAAATCAAATGCATAAAACTACATATTTGTATACCTATGTGTCTTTTATTGCAGTAACTCCCCAGGAAAAGAGAATAAGAAATATGATTTGCTATAATATATTTAAACATTTTGATAAAATTTCACTATGAAATTGATGTCTCTGGGATTTTGTGATGAGCCACTTGAAGGACAGACAGGGCATGTTATCACACAGCTTTGAATCACCACAGCACCTAAGCCAATGTCTCCCATCTAATAGACACCAACCTCACTTGTCAAGTTGAAATGTTCATCATTTGGGCTACACCCTGCAAACTACAAATGCAGTAAACTGCATTTACTGAACAGCCCCTGTCCATCAGGTACTTTGCTGGGCAATTCGTACATATTCTCTTAGATAATTTACCTCAAAGCACATCTGCATGGTAACTACCGAACTCCCATTCCTATTTTTAGGGGAGGAAACAGGGCCAAATTGCCCCAGGGACACACAGGTAGTAAATGGTGGCACTAAGATTAGAACCCTGACCTAATATGTAAAAGACACATTGACAGTGAAACACACATCACATGAGTATCAGGAGAAGAACAAAAGATCATGTGGTTACAAGATGTAAAGGTCAAGGGTATCTGAGGTGAGAGGCATTGTGATGTAGAGGAAAAAAGAAATAAGAGCTTATACCGCTCTGTGATTGAACTTCATAACCTTAAGCAAGAAAAAGAATCATTCATTCATCTGTTCCTCAAATATCCAATCAAAGGTCTACTACGTGCTTGATATTTAGGAAATAATAGTGAATAAAGCAAACATGGCCCCTCTCCTTATGGAACTTGCAATCCCATGAAGATCCCAGAAATGGAAAGGCCCTTCAGGTTTACATAGTCCAATTCTCCCTTTGACAGTTGGGAAGACTGAGACCCAGAGCGAAAAGTCACACAATGTGACTAAAGTCCCGTTTTTCACATGACCTACAGCAAAGTTTCACAAGTGGGAAGAAGGTTAACTGTCCTCACCCCATAAGACTCCCTAAATGGCCAGGATGAAGTCTCTGATAGCAGTTAAAAGGCATATAAAAATGCTCATTACAGCACTGTCAAAAGAGGCACACACAAGCACACACATACAGAACAACTGAAGTGTACTCCAAGTAGGGGTTGTTAAGTCAATAATGTTATTAATAATAACAAATGTTGGTTTTATTGGCTGGGTCTGGAGAATGGCCATGGGGTTCTGTGAAGCAGGGGGAAAAGCAAGTTATATAATGAATATAATATAATTCCATTTCTTGCAGGTTTCTTCGTTTCAAGAAGAAAACATAGATGTGGTTATATGTTTTATATATTCATATTTAAACATAGAGAAAGATGTGAAAAAATATACATCATTGGTTTTCTCAGGGGGTAGCACTGAAACAGAGAGGGGGTAAATCTCACCTTCTTTATACATGAACTATATCATCTGAATTAGTACAAGCAGGTATACTCTTTACTTTTGACCATTGTTTTTTGAATAGGTAATATATTCACGTGGCTCAAAATTCAAGACACAAAAGCACATAAGGTAGGAAGTATCCTACTTGCTCCATTCTCCAGAGGCTCTAAGTTCCCATGGGCTGTTGGTTTCCTATATATCTTTTCAGAGATACATAATGCAAATACAGTATGCAGGACACAAAACAGTGCACTTTGCATTTTTTTCACTTGACAGCATATCTTAGATATGGTATTATCTCAGTCAATTTGTGCTGCTGTAACAATGTCATAGACTGGGTGGCTTCAGCAACAAACATTTATTTCTCATAGTTCTAGAGGCTAGAAGCCCAAGATCAGGATGCCAGCACTGTCATATTCTTGATGAGAACCCTCTTCCTTGTCTGCAAATGGACACCACTGCTATGTGTTCATATGATGGAGAGCAGAGAGAAAAAGCAAACTGCCTCTTCTTCTAAGGGCACTGATCTCATCACAAGGCTTCTACCATTATGACCTCATTACCACTCTAAGGCTTCGCCTCTAAAAGCCATCACATTGGGGATTAAGCTTCCACATATACATTTGGGAGGTGAGGACCCAAATATTCAATCCATAGCACAGATCCTATTCATGTATAATGAGCTTTCCTTTCTACAGCTGTGTTTATGTGACTGACGCCTTACTAATGGTCATCTGGGCTGTTTCCACTTTTTATTTCAATGACCAATGCTGAAAAGCTTAACTTTTTAAAAATACTGTTTTAAAATTACATCAGATTGTGTCACTCTTCTATTCAAAAACCTTCAGTGGAACCTGGTTTCATTCAGGGCAAAAATGAAAATCCTCCCAAATGGCCTACACAGCTTAGTGAGATCTGCACCCACTCCACCTCCCAGCTCCAGGACCCTATTTTCTACCATCACCCCTGTCCTCTCCAGTGGGTGATAAAGGCTTCCATGCTGTTCCTTAGAACTCCCTTCTGTCATCCACAGCTCACTCCATCATGGTTCTGATCAAATCTCAAGGAGATTGTGCAAGGAAGTACCTTGTATTTTGAATAGTACACATACCCCGGTACTATCTCCCAAATTCATTTGCCACCCTTTGCCCACAGCATTTATCACCTTCTAACATATCACATAGCTTTCTTGTTTATCATGGTAGCTGTTATCTGAACACAGTAAATAGCACATAGGACAAGCTTAATGAATATGTGTTGAATGAACGACTATGAGTGAATTGCACATGTGTGTTTACTACACACATCTTTTTAAAAACTAAAGGATATTAGAGTATAGAAAAAAGGAAAGACATACTGTATTTGGAGAAAGGAACAGAGGAGTTAATACTGTAGTTGGAGAAAGGAACAGAGGAGTTATAGATACAGTGGCCTTCCAAAACAAGACCTTTGCATAACACCATACAGTATATCTCATGTGATTTACCTGTGTCACTTTGTACATGTGACACATGTGACACATGTACTATGAGGCAATCCTCATAGTAACCTATGAGGTAAGTGAGTACAATAATTACTCCCTTTAGTACTGAGGAACTTGGGCTCAGAGCAGTGCAGTGATTTGTCCAAGGTCACATAGTATGTGGGGAAAAGAATCCACAGCATGGATCCAAAGAGAGGCACCCTGGTTCCAAAATCATGCTCTTACTAACCAAGCTTCAACTCAGATTTCCATTCAGGTCAGTGGCCTTTTTAATGCAAGTGAAATCCTAGAAAGCCACTAATAAATCACTATAACCCCAAATCCTTAGCTTTATTTTCCAGATGTGCACAAAGAATCGAGAGAATCATGAGCCTGCTCTAGGCTGAGAAGTATCTCACTCAAGGTCACAGTACACTGTGCAATGCAGGCATGATTTGAATCCAGATATTCCTCATTCTTAGGCTTATCCTTAAGCACCACACCACACTGCCTGCACCTGGGCCAGAATAAAGAAAAAATAAAATAGGAGGGTCATGTGCCTATATAGGCCAAAGAGCTCCCAGGAGATTCTTTGTCCCCAAGGACTCCTACAGCAAGCTGCCATGCATGGTCTCTGGCAAGTTTTGACTTATATGGTTCTTTCAACAGGAAATGTTGCCAGCTCAGATCTTACCTTGATCAGTACAGTGGCTGGGAGCTCTCAAAGCCTCATGAACAGGACATGAAAGAGATAATACCATAGCCAGCCTTGAAATGTTATCTGAGAGGCAGTGGACAGTTGTATTCCAGGCCATTCAGGGGCCTTGAGTTGTGGGCAGGGTCGGCACACATCAGGCCCCCAGGACCCAGTGTCTGTCATTCTCCAAATCTCCCAACAGGACAGCATAAATCATAAGTTTATCTCGGGCAATGCATCCTTTCAGGGCAGAGGGCAGCTGACATTGAACATGCCACTGACCTGGAGCAGGCTCATGAATCTCTTGATGCTGTTTGCACTTGTGAAATAAAAATGAAGCATTAGGTCTACACTTATTTATGTGTGGTTTCACTTACTTAAGAATGCCACCAGCCTGAGAGTTAGGAAGCCTGTGTTAAGATGGTATCAATTATTTTCTGACAGCCACATGACACGAGTCTCAGTGTGTTCTAATGAGTAGGCGGCTGGGCCAGGGCTGTGAATTCAGGCTCAGTTGCACTCTGAGCTCTGGCCCTGGCTGATCCCATGGCCTGGGACTCACTATTCCTCTTGCTGCTCTGTCCCTCATTCCGGTCAATGCTGGAGGCAGCAGAAGCCCCTAATTAGGGTCTCAGGAAAAGCAGGGACACCAAAAAAGGAATGCTTTAAAAGCAATAGATACTTGAACAAAAGCATTGAGATGGCCCCCTTGGGGAAATATCTGAATCCTTTTGTTATATTAATTTGTGATTTTTACTAACAGGTGGGGAGGGGGCATCATGATCATTCCATGTTTATAATCTTCTTATCTGACCCAGTTCTGAAAATGTAAAGGCTTCTGACCTCCTCCCTTCCTCTCTCCCTTCATTTGATTTTTAAAAACCTCTGTGCCTTGGTCTCCTATCTTTAAAAGGGGAGTAATTGGAGAGAGTTATGTACACATATACATGTGAGGGGATACAGATCACTCACCATGAGGGTAAAGAAGCATATGCAAGGGTATTCTTGGCAGCATTATTTGTAATAGCAAAATAGGGAAAATAACCTAAACACCCATCAACACAGTGTTCATTAACTCAATCATGGGCACATTCATTCGATAGAATACTAGGCGCCCTTAAAATGAATGCAGCAGATCTGTATGTGCAAAATAGAACATTCATTCCAGAACCCATTTCTAAATGAAAAAAATCAAGATGCAGAGCAATGCATAGTAGGCTCCCACTTGTGTTTCTTTTAAAGAAATCTATATTCACATATGCTGATTTATACATGGAATATATCCAGAAGGATAAACAAGAAACTGTTACCAGTGGTTGCCTCTGGGGATTAGACAAGGCAGCCTGAATGAGAGGAAACAAAAGCCTCATTTCCATTCTATATGCTTTTGTACTGTTTAATTTTTTTGGTTACTCACATGTAGAACTTCTACTTAAATAAACAAAAGGGTCACACTTACAGACCATAATGTTATCAATATTAATGATAGAAGATAATGAAAGATCATACTCTGTCAATACCAATTACAGACAATTCCTTCATTTCAAAGACTGTGGAGCATTTATTATGTGCAAGGAGACATGCTGCATGCACAAGCCACAAGCAGCCCCAAAGCTGGCTCCTCCCTTTAGTAGGATAAACTGGTTACCAGCTCACACACTGGAGGGAAGCAAAGTAGACTTGAGTTGTGCCAAGGATCTACTACTGGGCAACTGGGGGGAAAGCAGGTCACCTCCCCAAACCTCTCATTCTTTATCTGCAAAATGAGGATAAAGAGCCTGCTCTCCTCCTCCCTCAATCTCTCACCTCACTCTAAACTGCTGTTGTAAAGAACAAAGGAGAGGACAGGGCAAGTGAAATGGACAGCCCTAATTTTTAGTAAATGGAAAGAAGCACAGGTCATTGCTTGATAGGTCTCTTTTTCTATTTGAACTATAACTACTTGCTCTTCCAAAATCAGGAGCCTCTTAGTTTTTGATAAGCCATACCCCACATGCTATCCACACATGCTACCTGAACTCAGAAACAACACAGATTCAGATAAGGAGTATTCTCTCTCTTACAAATCTTAGAAGAGGAATCTAAGCACAGCCTTGGCAGATAGGTAATCAGGTTTGGTGGATGTGAGAGGTGGGAATTCCTTGCTGATGAAGCAGCATGAATTAAGAGAGCAAGGTACTAGGCATCTGAGGGATGGCTAAGAGCCCAGTGTAGGGACCTGCATCCTGAAAGACCAATGGGCCTATCAAGGTAAGGTTTCAAATGCTGTGATGAAGAGCTCCCAAAACAAACTGATACAGAAAGTTGAGGAGCGGTGGAATTTCTTAACCAAACAAGGGGGTGATGAGGGCAGCTGCAGTGAGGATGGAAAATGAGAAGATGAAACTTCAGAGACCCCAGGATGTGGACCATCTAGAGTTTGGATATTTAGCTGAGGAAGATGAGGATGAGGAAGAAACTGAACACAAATTCTAGATTTCTAGTTAATGTAATAAATCTGAGTTTTCCATAACAGGTGAAGGGAGAAGTGGGGGGCACAGGGGAGTACGTATAATGTTGCCAAACACAATTTACTCTTTCTGTTTCAATTTCCAAACTGTCAGGACCTGAGCAAGCTTCTTTTTAATTTATCCAATAAATATTTATTGAGCACTTATTGTGCATTAAGTACTATGCCACGAGCCAGAAATATAACAGTTAAGAAAATATAGCACTTCCAGGTGATGTATAGAATTGAATTACTTACTATATTGTACACCTGAAACTAATATAACACTGTATGTTAGCTAACTGGAATTAAGAACTTTAAAAGGAAAGAAAGAAGAAAGAAAGAAAGAAAGAAAGAAAGAAAGAAAGAAAGAAAGAAAGAAAGAAAGAAAGAAAGAAAGAAAGAAAGAAAGAAAGAAAGAAAAGCAAGCAAGCACACAATTTCATTTTACAGTCCTTAAATCTACTGTGGAGTCCAGGCAGGTTAACAGTCAATCATAACCATACCAGAACAGGAGAATTCATGTGATATTGAGATTTTGAGTAGGGGCACCTACCTCAAGCTTGGGTGTCAGTAAAAGCTTAGGAATGACTTCAAAGCTGAGAACAGAAAAAGAAGCAAGATTCAAGGGGACAAAAAGCCAGAAAGACCATTCAAGAATAGACTGCAAATACGGTGGTCACCAGATGTGGAAGCAGCAAAGAGACACAAGATGGCAGGATGGAGACTGGGAGGTGGGGAGTGGGCTAGAAAGGAGACCACAGTGGGACCAGATTATTCTGGAAAGTGTTAGAACTCTATGTATAAGTATCACTCTCTGGGCATTTCTTAGCACTAGCATGACATAGCACAGAACCCAGTCCCTGCAGCTCCAGTTTGCACACTTAGAAGAATTGCCTCTGGGCACATGATCCTGGGAGATTCCCCCCAAAGCCTGTGCAGAAGCATAAGTCAGGCCAATGAGTCGGAACCAAGTAGATTTGAAAATGATGACTTTGCTTTTCTATCAGATTTCTAAATAGGGATTTTTTTTTCACCCCATCAATGTCATGTGCACTGAGTTCCTTCTTTCACTCCCTCTAAAAACAAAACAGTCATGCAAAATCCACGTGAAGGTGGGTATCTTGGTGTGACAAGGTGGGACATTCATAAGTACAGAACCTTGTCTACAGACTTCTCCAATTCCTTTATCTGACAATAATAGCTCCCAAGATTCTTACAATCTTTATCTCACCCTCAGAAAGAATTTTATTCTGAAGTTGGTTTTAATGCTTGAAAACATGTTGTAGTTTGCCCAAGGTCACCTTGTACTTTGTGGGTCTACCAGCAAGACAGCTTTATGTATTCTCTTGTTCTACTTCTCTCTTTCACACTCTTCCTTCCCATTCATTTTCTCTTTTCCTTTCCCACTCTCAGTTGCACATAACGGAGATATACTTGTTTGCCTTTGCCATGGAGGTAGAGGGCAAAGTGCAAGGGAATTAAGAAGGCTGGTCATGGACCTTCAGTGCAGCAGCAGGAAGAGCTGGAGCCTTCCACAGACACTGGCTAGATCCAAGGAGGCTGCAAGAACAGCAGGGCAGGAGTCCTTGCCTCACGTCTCTGTCCTGCCATTCCTGTGATTCAGCTCTTTTCAGGGAATTTGACTCACTCTCTTTCCCCTACCAACAATGTTTCTCTAAATTTGACCTTTGGGACATTAAAGAGACGTGACAATTAAGTGGAATTCATGACCATGGGTAGGCCCCCCAGACTGGAAAAAGACACTGATGAAATTGGAATAAAGACTGAAGAGGAGAGAATAATATTGTATCGATGTTAGATTTTCTGAATTTAGTCATTCTACAATGGTTGTATAAGAGAATGGCCTTCTTCTTGGGAAATATATTCTAAAGGATCTAAGAATAAAGGGACTTGATGTGTGCCCATTACTTCCAGTTTAGGGGAAAAAAATGTGTTGTGTGTGCAGAGAGCAAGAGAGAGAAGCAAATGTGGCAAAATGTTTACAGCTAGTGAATCTGGTTAATGAGTACAGAGAATTTTTTACAACTGTTCTGGAAATTTTAAGTTTGAAAATATTTTTAAGTTAAGAAATAAAGTTACATGAAACAATTTAATTAAAAAAAAAAAAAAAAATGTGGTCCTGGACCAGACAGACATATCAGAATCTCCCAGGGAATGGTTTAAAATATTGTACAATTTCCAAGCCCCCACCCAGAGCCATAGAATCTGCATCTCTGAGACTGAATGCTGGGAATGGCCACTTCCAGTATCTCAAGTGACTCAGTATGTCCTAAAAACCATATAAAAGCCACATCAGGACCAGTCCAGGTTCCTTACAAATTCAGCTCTCTCACAAATTTCTTACAGCAACACTCTCGTAAAGAAAGACTCCAATGGCCTAGTCTAGCTTTTCACACTAGGTCCCATTACAGGCTGGTACAACCCCATCAATTGGCTATTTGGAGTCAAGTGCCTGGTCCAAAATTATTCACCGAAGACTGAGGTACCATTGTCCTCTTTTGACCAAACTAGATTTATCCTTTAAAAGGTAATGAGAAGAAAAGCCCCATCATTGATTCATCTAGTGCATTCTTAATCACGATCCCCACAGCAAAGCCTTTTCAACAGCTATCCCCCAAAAAGAATATTGGCTCTGGAAACTGCAGGTAGCTTGGAAGTTTTACCCTATCTAAATGTAATTTTTTGCGAAGCAGAAACTTAGGAACCCTATGTAACTTGAAAGCAAACATTTTTCCCAGGTACAAATGATTTTATTCTGTAGTTATAGATGCATTTGAGTGTACAAAACATGAAGGGACCAACCAGTTTGAAAGCTTTCATGAACATCCAACTTTCCAATGAGGAAATACCACCTGGATGATGCCACTTGGCTTTAAGAACTATATTCTTCAAATACCATATTGCTGGTTTGAATGCAGAACTTAAATTAAACCCCAGCAGGCAACAGGTCAAAAGGTAGGATATGAAGGCCACCCTGACTCCTTTGTTCCCCTCACACCAAGCCTCACACCCATTGCTGCCCATCTAATCCACCAGCCAGTCTTGGAGATTCTATTTATGACACAAATTGCCAAGGCAACTGCTTTTCTCCAACTTTACTGTCACCAACCAATTCGAAATGACCATTCTTTCTCCCTCAACCATATGTCTCCTGCTTCTATTCTTTCTATACACACAGCAACTAGAATTTTTTTAACTTTTTATTTTAAATCATGCCAAGCCAACAGAACACCTACTGCTGGCCATGATGGAGTAACTGGGACTAGATTTACCCTCTTACATGAAACAACTGAAAACCAAACAAAATATATGAAACAAATGTTTTTGAGACTGGGCATGAGGCAATGAAAGTCCGTGATGCCCCAGAATGGGAAACTATTGAGGGAAGTCCCACAATTGCCCCAGCTCACTACTTTATGAGATTTTCCAGGCCATGTCATGCGGAGGCACAACCCAATTGAGAAGACAGATCTGAAAGTCCTTGACGTCCAAAGTAGCTAGAGGTCACAAGAGAGAGTACCAGTGAGAAGGAGAGACAGGGAGAATCCCAGAGTTCCACATAGGGTCCTGCTTGAGTATTCAAGAGAATACTGATCCTGGCAGGCATGTGAGAAACCTACTCAAGGATGGGGGAAGAACCACCAGAGAGGATTCAAGTGAAGACTTATCTGTCATTCACTCAGCATAAGCATAACTAGTGCCTGGTCCCCCCCCTCCCCCAGTCAGGCTGGGAAACATCATAATTCATGGGGCATTGGGAGTAATAAGAAGGGTCTTGCCTTAGTAGACAGCTATAATTAGCCCTAAACTAGATTCTGCTCTGGCCCTAACATCTCTCAAAAGATCTGAAAGGATTAAACTATTTATTTCTAAGTAACTGTATCCTAGAGCAAAGCTCAAGAAATTTCCTATAGGGAAAAAAAAACTACTCCAGCACCCAAAAAGTTAAAATGCACAACATCTGGCATCCAATAACAAATTATCAGGTATGCAAACAATTAGGAAAACAAGACCCATACAAAGGAGAAACATCAATCAGTTGAAACTGGTCTAGACCCGACACATATATTAGAATTAGCAGACAAAGACATTAAGACATCTACTATAACTATAGTATATATATTCAGAGTTAAGTAGAGTCAGAAAATATATGTTTAAAAGACTCAAATTAAACTTCTAGACTCAAAAACTATATCTGAAAAATATACTGGATGGGATTAAGAGAATAGAAAAATGAATACTTTTACTGGAGAATCATATTTGTCTTCAGACATTCCTTTTTTCCTCCTACTCTTTCTCCATAGTCCTATCCTTTCTAAAAAAAAAAAAAAAAAGTAATCAAGACATGTGTAAAACTCATTGTTTTGAACAAATGAGTGCAAGGAAGACAAAAGAGGTTAATAGATTCCCTCAAAGTTTCATAACTACTTAATGAAAGAATCCAAACTAGAGTTAAGGTATATTGATATTCAGAGATACTTCCCTGTTATATAACAGTGCTTCTTCTTTAGCTAGTTATATAATAAAAAAGCAGTGATGAAATATTTTGATACAAATTATTAGATAAAACAACTTGGGTATTGCTTCTGGAAATGGACCTCAATTAACACCAGAGGAAGTTGTTAAAGACATAAGAAAGTATATGCTAAGACTAAAACATAATGATCATCCAGGAGAACTATTATAAGTATTCTTCCTCCTAAAATCTTCAAAAGAAGGATGTTTTTTTGTCCAACTTTGAGGAATGGTTTAGGCAAAACCATGCATATGGGCACAATATTTCTGGTTTTGTTGTTGTTAAAGAGTAATAAAAGTTATAGTTTCTAATTTTATTCAGAAAATTTTATCATAAAAAAGAAAAAACTTTTATCATGAGGATTTTTGGAAGTTCCAAAAAGTCATAATATGCATTTTTAAAATCTTCTTAAAATTCTCCACCCTTAAAAAAAAAAAAAAAAGAATTCTCCACCCTTCAATATGGTTTGTTCTGACATGGAAGTAATACTGATGATTTTGGAAAGACATTAATTAAATCATGTGTCAAAAAGAAAAAAAGATTAGAAATTGTGGGAAAATATTAGTAAAATTGAAGACACAGTCATAGAAACTAACAAAATGGAAATATACTAAGCAAAAGTCCAGGGGGAGAAATGAAAAGAAGCATCAGTGAGCTATGAGACAACCTCAGAGGCTTAATACAGTTATATTTGGAGCTCCAAAGAAGGAGCAAGGGGCAAAAAGAAAAGACCATTTGAGCTGCACCTGGGTGGCTCAGTCAGTTAAGCATCTGACTTCAGCTCAGGTCATGATCCTGGGATCAAGTCCCATACTGGGCTCCCCACTTAGTGGGGGATATGCTTGTCCCTCTCCTTCTCTCTCGGCTGATTGTGGGCTTGCACTCATTCTCTCTCTCTCTCTCTCTCTCTCAAATAAAACAAAAATATTAAAAAGAAAAAAGACTATTTGAAAAAATAATGGAAGAAAACTTCCCAAATTTGATAAAAAACTATAAACCTAGAGATCCAAGAAGCTAGCAAACAACCCCACACAGGAGAAACATGAAGAAAACATGATAATCTAATTGTTCAAAATCAGTGATGTGGGGGTGGTTTGGGGGCAGGGGAAAGTAGCTATTAAAAGAAAACACCATTAAGCACAGAGCAATAGGGAGAAGAACAATAGATTTCTCCCCATTGAAAAATATGCATATAAGAAGCAGTGGAGCTTCATCTTTAAAGTACTCAAAGAGGGTAAAAGATGTCACCCTAGACTCCTACAATAAAGACTTTTTCAGACCTACAAAAGCTGAAAGGATTCATCACCAGCAGCCCCATACTTCAAGAAATGTTAAAGAAGTTCTGTTAAAGAAGAGAAGGGATCCCAGATGGGAATCTAGAGCTGTAGGAAGGAGGGAAGAGCACAGGGGCTAGGGCAGGGGGGAATATATTTATTTATATCTCTTTAAGAGGTAATTGTTTAAACAAAAGTAATGACATTGGGATACAGGGTTTATAACATACGAGAAAGTACAAATGTGTGACAGTAAGAGCACAGAAGGCTGAAAGGGGAAGAAATGCAAGTATACTATCCAAGCTTCCTCCTCTATACATGAAGTAGCAAGTGATACAACATCACCTAAAAGTGGACCATGATGAGTTAAAGATGCATACTATATATTCTAAAGCAATCACAAAAAAAAGAAGAAAAGAACACCCATACACAAAGAGTTATAGCTAATAAGCCAAAAAAAAAGAATTTTAATTTCATTAAATTTATTTACTGAATTAAATTTAAATAATTAAATTTATTTATTAAAGTAAACTTAATTAGATTTTTCAATCTAATTTTTTTAAGTGTGTGTGTGTGTGTATATATATATATATATATATACACACACATACATACAGATATATGCTGGTCCAGGATCACATAGTGCATTTGGCTGGCTCATCTCTTTAAAATGAAAGTGTCCCTTAGCCCTTCTTTGCCTTTCATGACCTTGACATTTCTAAAGAATACAGGACAGTTGGGTTGGCAATGTTGTTTAGTTTTGGTTGGTTGTAGAATGTCCCTCGGTTTGCAGTTCTCTGATAAAAGCGATTTTCTTTTACTGTAAATCAGATCACAACAAGGGCCCTACTTAAATGGCTTCCCTACCCCTTGCACTCAGATCAACCATGTTGTCACAGAGCCTTTCCTGATGTGGCCTTGGCCTTTCCCCCCCTTGTACATCCCTTCACACTCACTCCATCAGACACCAACCACAAAGGCTTGCTCTCTTTCCTTCCTTCCAGCTTGTTCATACCTCAGGGCTATTGCACGTGCTCTTCCCTCTCAACCTTCCTTTCTCAGTACAGAATCACCACCCTAGAGGTGGCTTCCCTAATCACCACTTCAAAGTGCCCCCCCCCACAATCAGCCCCTGCCAGTCCTGTTTAGCTCCTTCAGAGCACTTATCACTGTCAGAAATCATCTTGTGCCCTTGCTTTCTACTGAAACAAAAGCCTTGGGCAGAGAGGAGTGAGTTCTCAGTATCTAGAATGGTACCAGGCACACAGAATGCCTTCAGTACATATTTGTGGAAACAAATGAATGAAGAAGGGACAGAGGGAGCCAAGAAAGAGAAAAAAGGGGGGGGGGAGAGATACACTTTGGAAGAAGAGAGATCCCAGGGATGTAATGAACATCTGTTGAGAGTTGTCCACATGCTGAGCACTCTTCAAAGCACTGTACATGTACCAGCTCATTCCTAGGACAGTCAGAATCTCAAGTCAGTTAATTTCTGAGACCCCAGACCCTCCTTGAGTAAACTGAGGAAGACCTCTAACTGCAGCCTCAGAGACATAAGGAGGGATGTTCAGGTTACCTCAAGCAGCCTCCACAGTGGGTGAAAACCATATAGAACAGCAGCAGATCCATCCTGGGAGGCCAGAACAAAGGCGTGAGGGGGTGAAAGCCACCTCCTGTACTGAATGCCTACCTCTCCTTCCTGGGACGGACCCTTAGAGCCACAGGAGGGGGCTCTAAAAACCTCAAGTTTACCACTACAAGATCCTGCCTCCGGAACTAAAAAATTAAATGTCAGAATGCAGAGAGAGAGAAAATGAAGGAGCAGCACCAAGGAGCAGAGAGGAGATCTAGAGAAAGAGTTCTGATTTTCAAGTACCTGGTTCCAGACCATTCCAGAGGTCTGGCTTCCCTCCTGCCCTTGGTTTCCTGAAACACACTGTAGCCTCCAAGAGTCTTGTTTTAGTGAAGCCAGCTCTGGCTGGTTTGTTTCTACAGAACCTCTGTTGATTTTGGAGAGCTGCTTTCCATTATTTGAAGGGACCCCTCCCCCTTCAGGGTCTTGGTGGGAAGCAGAGAGTAGCTCCCACTACAGAAGTCAGACATGTCACTCACTGTCCCAGTGTACCTTGCAGCTGGGATGGTTAAGCACATGATCCAGGTTCAACCAATTAGATGCACGTATGCAATAAAACAAGGCCCCAGAGAACTCATTTTAACTGGGGTGGTGACAGCAACATCTTCCATCCCATGCTGCCAGTGGCAACAGTGTAAGCCTGGTTTGTTTGAGGATAGTGGCATCTATGCCAGACTGGGGCTGCATCATCACACAGACTGCTATTGTGACAGACACCTGACCTCCCTTGTCACTGCCCTTATCTGGTGCCTGGTCTGTACCTTTCCTGCCATTTCTGTGAACCACATGACATGCTTCCAATAAATTCCTTTTCCCCTTAAGTCAGTGAATTGGTTTCTGTTACCTTCAACTAAGAGCTCCAGTGAATCCATTAACTTTCCACAAGGGCCCTAATTCAAGGAGTGTAGTCTTGCCTGCATTTTAATTGTATATTTCTAGGCTTTCAATGACCCTTCTCCCCAGCTACTAATTAAAACTGTCTACTGAGCCCACACAGGGAGAGCCAGCCCCCAGGTGGAGAACCTCCTGCTGCATCTTACATTTTGGTGCCCAAGTATATGTTGCAAAATCTGCTGCTGACCCATGTTCACCCTTGTGTGAATTAGAAAAAGGCAAGGCCGTCAGCTGGGGATGCCCTGTGCAGGGAATAACCTGCATGGCCCCATGTAAAGGCCCTGGGGACACATCTCTCCATAACCCTGCTGGGCTGAGGCTGGCTAATTGGAATGAGAGCAAAATGTGCTAAGCACATGTTTACAAATGGACAGATTGTTTGTTTGGTTGGGGCTCAGTAGGAAAGTCAACTTGGACGGCATGGGCTTCACAGAAGCTTATCAACTGAATGAAGCACAGAATTAGTGGCTTGCATGCTGTATTCCAAGGATGGATTCCCAGAGGAGTCTTAAAACACCCTGAATTTTATATAACATGTGTAGGAACATACATTTTTCTGGAGAGGAAGTCTAATTGTCATCATCTTGTCTAAAGCCTCTGTGACCTACCTACCACACACACAAGTTGTAACTCTAAAACCACTGGTATGACCTAATCTTTCATTTGACAAATAAGGAATGGAAGAAACAGAAACGTTCAGAAAGGTCACAGAACTCATTAGTGGTCAAGTCAGAACGAAAGTCCAGGTTCACCGCTTAAATAACAGAATTCACTCTGCTTTAGATGGCACTCACATGACCATGCCCACAAGGTATCTTCATCAAGACACAATTCTCCCTCATCTGGAATGTCCCAGAAGTGGTATCAAGAGCCCACAGACAGGTGTCCCTGAGGCTGAGCAGTGCTGGCCTTCCAAACACCAGGCTCCCAGGGCCCTAGCCACCCTGCCCACCCCCATCTGGCATGGAAGAGGCCTGCATTGGTGGGAAAGCAGGTGGAGTGCCACTAGGGGTACACCCTGGCCCTCTACTGTTCCCCCCACTCTCTCGGCCTGTTCACACACTTGTAGGCACCTGTACCTACGGGCCAGAGATGCAGGAAGCCTGTAGGCTGGAAAGCCACAAGTCACCCAGCTAGTGCTTTAAAACAACAACAACAACAACAAAAATAAAAAATAAAAAAAATCCTAAACCCACACAGATCTACTTGGCCCCCATGTGACCATCAAGGCCACATGTGAGTAGGATGGCCTTATACATTCACATTCACCTTTCTCAGACAAGGCCTTTCCTTTTTGGGTGCCCATAATATTCATTTCATTTTATCAGCTTAAAAATACTGGAGACAGGGCCACCAAACAGCACCCCCTGATGGCTTATTTCTAGGATTTATCAGTTCCCTTTCTTAAAAAAAAAAAATCTTAGGAATTATAATACACAGGAAAAACTGCTAACATATGGGCCAGGCATTGTAGTAAGTACCTGACATACATATTACAATTTCATTTCTAAGGATAAATACACTAAGGATAAATACAATTACTATCCCTATTTTATAGATCGGGAAGTAAGGCCAAAGAAGTAACTTGGTTAAGGTCACAAAACTAGGAAGAGACAGAACAAGGCTTTATATTCAGGTCACATGGATTCCAGGGACTCAGTTCTTAGCTGCTCTGTTGTGTTAGGCTAAATGGCCTCTCAGGAGAGACGGTGCTTGTTGAGGTTTGTGAGAATCCTTGACTTTCTCCAGCATCCTTCATCAAAAGTTCTAAGAACAAAATAGAAGGATGCTCTCATCTTCCAGTGAGCATAGGGCTTCAGAGAGTCTTCAACAACTAGATCCAGAAGAATTTCAGAGGTCTCTTCTAACCTTCTCCAGCTATAGGTGAGGACATAAAGAACCAGAGAGGGTAAGTGACATGTGCAGGACACACAGCTACTAAGTAGTCCCTTGACTACAAGTCCAGGAAGCCACCTGCCAAATCAGTGTTCCAAAGTGGGAGACATTTTGTCCACAGTTGTATGACAGATTGTAGGGACACAGAGAAAAGCTTTAAATCACGTGGATTCTCTTAAGTAATAAAAATATCCCTTGAGTTCTCTTTTAGTCCATATTGAGGAGCATCTTGGTTTTCAGTGCGACTACATCTGCAATAGCTCTTTAACATTTGTCAAACTCCCTTTTTACAGAGAGAGAAAGGCCCTTTGGTAGGAAACAAAGAGTCAGCAAGAATGATGCAACATTGTTTTATTTTGTTTTTTATAAGTTACTCTATAATTATGCTAGGTGATACAAGTTTTCCATGTACACATTAAAGTTTCCATTTAAAGATAGGGTATTTAGGTTAAAGAAAAGTTGAATCGATTTAAGGAAAAACATTAAATGAACACCGATTGCTTGCTATGATACCAAGTAACCTCGAAAATTTCAATGAAAATAAAGCAAACGTGTCACTTCGTAATCACTCCTTGAGCAAATGACAATAGCTACAACTTTTCTAAGCATAGGACTCTAGTCATGGTGTGTCCACGTGATGAGAGATCTATCCCTAACTTGGAAGTTTGGCTCTACACTGATTTCCTGTGTTTATAACCCCGCCCTCACCACTCAGGGGCCCTCAGGGAGAAGATCCTGCCACCTTTGGAGGAGTCTAACAGGCGCAACTACAACAGTGGGCGGGAACAGCCCCCAGGGTCCCAGGACACAGATGCACTGGGTGAGCTGTGCACAGCAACGGAAGAAGTGTGCCGCCCCCTGGTGGGCATCTTGGAAAGTTGCGCGGCCAGTATTCTGTTTTCTCGTGTGTGTGCACGTACAAGGCAAGCCTGACAACTGTTAGGAAGTCTTATCCATAAGCATACATATAAACATAGATCTGAACTGTCTTAGAATTTCGCTTCAGGATAATAAAGGGGCTTTATATCTGCTAAGACTGAGACCCACTGTCCTCGAAAAGTAAAATGTGCTCTTTATTTTGGGGGCTCATAGCCAGGGCTGATGAACCCCTATGGCAGATTTCGTCATATGAAGTGTTACTTACTGCCTTTTGTGACCATTCTCTCTCCAGTCATCATCTTCTGTCCAAATCCTGCCTTCCATCAGGCCCAGACCTCCCTCACTCCAGCTCACAGCTCTTACCCTCCTCTGTAATCAGCACATTCTCTATTAAAATTAATCAACGCCACCTATGGGGCCTCTTAATCCAGGATCACTGTTAAACACTCTTACCTTTTTCAGAGTACTTGGATTTGAACTAGCTCCATCACAATGGACTTTGCTGCACAAGTTACCTAACCAATCAGAGCCTGGCTTTCCAGCTATTGAAAACACCCCCTTGGTGTTGCTCTGAGATCCCACTGGATGATTCATATGAACACCTAGCATTGGAGTAGATGCCGGATGATGTCTGGTGATGGTGGGAATAACCAACAGTATCCCTTCCACCAACCCCTCCTCCCCAGTTTTATTTCAAAAGGTCTCAGTAAATATTGACTGATAAAAAGAGAGTCAGGATTTTCAGACAAAACTTACCACAATCACCAAGCTGAGACTGTTTTGAGAAGACAAAATCTGCACTTGCCACTGAACTCAGCTAAAAGATTTCCAATTTAGAGAAAGCAGCAATGAATGAATAAGAAGGAAGGGGGCACCCTCTAGTGGCATAGTTACATTATCTCAGGGGGAATCGTGGATTCCAGAAATGGTAAAGCAAAGGATTTAGCATAATTTTCAAGGAGAAGGACAAAGTCAAGTGTTAAATTGAGGCAGGAAGAAGTGATGCCTAAAAGATACAAGTGGGAACTTACTGTCTCCTCAGTAGACAATTGTGCATGACTTTGTTATCTGACTTTACCCTGCAGAAAGTTGCTCACTCAAAGTCAGGTCATTATTCAAGGGCAGGGCTGGAAATTAAAACCAAAGGTGCCAACCATAAATCTGGAAATCTCTCCCCTGCTGGGTGGCAAACCCCTCCAGAGGGGGAGCTGTGACATGCATTTTACATCTTTCACAGGACTTAGCATAGTCATGCATGTCGTAGATATTTGATCAGTTATATAATGAAATAGTAATCACTTATAAAATGATCATTCTGTGCCCAACACTATGCATAGTACTATTAAAACATTATTCTATTTGCTGTTCATAATAACTGTATGAGGTAGTCTGCTTTCCAGGTAAGGAAACCAACTCTCAGAGAGGTTAAGTAACTTGCCTAACAACACAAAGCCTGGTTTTTGCCTGAGTTCACACCAAGCACCCTAACTCCAGAGCCTGGTCTCTTACCCACTAAGCCACCAGTTTTCAAACTGTTTGGTCTCAGGACTCCTTTATGCTTAAAAATTATCAAGGGCCAAGGGCACTGGTGGATCAGTCAGTTAAGCATCTGACTCTTGATTTCAGCTCAGGTCATGATCTCAGGGTCATGAGATCAAGCCTGTGTCCAGCTCTGTGCTGGATGTGGAGCCTGCATAAGATTCTCTCTCTGCCCCTCCCCACCAGCTCTTAGTCTTTAAAAAAAGAAAAGTTATTAAGGACCACAAAGAGCTCTTGTTTATAAGGATTATGTCTATCAGTACTCACAGTATTACAAATTCTTAATTTTTAATTTAAATTCAATTTAGTTAACACATAGTATATTATTGGTGTCAGGGGTAGAATTTAATCAGTTGCATATAACAACCAGAGCTTATTACATCAAGTACCCCCCTTAATGTCTGTCACCCAGTTACCCCACCCCCCACCCATCTCCCCTCCAGCAACTCTCAGGTGTTTCATTTAGTTAAGAGTCTCTTACGGTTTGCTTCTCTCTCTTTTTATCTTATTTTTCCTTCCCTTCCCCTGTGTTCATCTGTTTTGTTTCTTAAATTACACATGAGTGAAATCACATCTCTTTCTCTGACTTATTTCACTCAACATAATACCCTCTAGTTCCATCCACATTGTTGCAAATGGCAAGATTTCATTCTTTTGATGGCTGAGTAATATTCCATGGTATGTGTGTGTGTATATATACCACATCTTCTTATCCATTCATCTGTCGACGGACACCTGGACCCTTTCCATGTTTTGGCTTTTGTGGACATTGCAGAAATTAAAATGGAAATTTCAAAAATATTTACTCATTAATTTGGATACTGCAATAACCCTCTTAATGTTATATTTTTATGAAAAATAACTATTTTCCTAGATTTAAAAACACTTAGTGAGAAGACGGACACTGTTTTACATTTTTATGGATTTCTTTAGTATCTGACTTTTAAAAGATAGCTAGAGTCTCTACCTGGTTCTGCATTCAGTCTTCTGGAACATCTTCATGTAGCTTTTGCAAAACTTCCCTCCACTTGTGACAGAACAAGAATGCAAAGGGCAAATAACATCTTAGTATTATTACTGAAATAGTCTTGACCTCATGTACTGCTGAAATGGCCCTGGGGATCCCTGGGACCTCCAGACTCTCTTGGAGAACCAGCACTATCAATAGGGCAAACAAAGGGTTCTGTCTTCCTAAGAGTCACTTCTTCAGGGAGCTCATTCTACCTGAAACATTCCTACTGACTTCCCGAATGCTTTTTCTTCCTTTCTCCTTTTTTTTCTCCATTCTTGTTCTTTCCTTGGCAACTGCATGTCTTCTAAGTCAACTTTTTCTTCCACTATGCCCTGGATATAGTGTGTAGGGGAATGGCAAACCTCAAGACAAAATCCTACAAGCACTAAAGGGGGCTCTGTTTTAATTTCAGATGCCTCAATATAAAGACCAAGAGGTATGAACTTAATTCCTATTATTCCATTTCTAGGGAAAAGATCTTCTGAAATGTCCTCAATTTCATCCAGACTAAGAAACTTCACATTAAGCAGTGTCACTCCCATTTAGGTTTCACTAAGATAAATAGGGGCTCTTAATAGCAGTATACTAAGACAGTCATCCATCATACCTAGAGGGAACCATGGCTCCCGGCTGCCAACCTTCCCCTGGCCTCCCATCAGCATCAGTGAAGAGGGTGCCCCATTCCACCACCACCAGGCATCCTCACTACTGCTTCCAGACCACCCTCCTTTTCTCTGCCCTAAATCCCCAGCTCCAGAACCTCATGTCATCAGACTACACCATCCATCGCCCTGTCTTGTTGCAAAGACCTGGGTCATTCCCTTCCCTCCGTGGAAATTTTGGCACATAGCTCAGTGCCAGTCTAACACCACTCCCTCATTCTGTTTGTTCCTCCCAAGACCCTGCTCTCAAAATTACTGGACAATTCGCCTATAAGCTTGTCCTCCATCTGCCTGTCACTCCTTCCTGTGGTCATCTGCTAGACATTGTCACTACCAATAACCTCAAACTCGCCATAGTCTGACCTTCAAGCACCAAAGTCTCTATCTTTCCAGATCAATACTACCCTTTTCCCAATAATGTTTTGATTCCCCAAAGACCACACTTAAAATCCAAACTCATTTTTATGGCCTTCAATGTCCTACAAGCTTAGGAACCTGCCTACTTCACTGGTATTGTCTCCTAATCCTCTGTTACTCACTGTGCTCCACTCCCACTGACCCTTCGGCAATTCCTCAAACAGACCAAGTCCATTCCTACCTCAGGGCCTTTGCACTAGTTCTCTCCTATACCCAGGTAATCCTACCCCTGGATATTCTCTGCCCTCCTTTCTCATCTCCTTCAAATCTTTGTCCAAAAGTACCTCCTCAATGAGGACCTCCATAACCTATTTAAAATCTCAACCCACCCACCCTTCTACTCACCCACAGGACATTCCTCCTTCCCTACTTTATCTTTTACATGGCACCTATCACACTTTCTAGCATATGGTATACCCTACTATTATTTTGTAGATAGTTGATTTCTGGCTAAGGGCAGAGATTTTTTTATCTGTTTTGTTCAGTGCTATATCCTTAGTGCCTAGGACAGTGCTCAGCACATAGAGACTGCAGAATATTTTCTGTATGAAGGAAATTGGACTGTGCAGATTTGAAACAAAAACAAGAGCATAGGGGATCCCTGGGTGGCTCAGCAGTTTAGCACCTGCCTTCGGCCCAGGGCATGGTCTTAGAGTCCCGGGATCAACTCCTGCATCGGGCTCCCTGCATGGAGCCTGCTTCTCCCTCTGCCTGTGTCTCTGCCTCTCTCTCTCTCTCTCTCTCTCTCTCTCTCTCTCTCTCTCTCTCTCTGTGTGTGTGTGTGTGTGTGTGTGTGTGTGTGTGTCATGAATAAACAAGTAAAATATTTTTTAAAAGAGCTTAAGTCATCTTATACATAAAATTTTTAAAAACAATGTATCTGCCCTCCCTCTCTTTATTCAACTGTCCTTTCAGCATCTCTCTACACCACCCTCAGCCCTCTGCCTCTACCTACAATGTAGGATGGAAAGACGATTTGTTTACTGCTCTGGTCATGTGCCTAGGTTTCAGCCTAAGAATGCTGAACACAGTATTCAACTAGCTTTTGATCTTTCTAGGAAGAAGATTTTTTTTTTTTTTAAGAAGATTCTTCTCAAGTATGTGCTATCCCCTGAAACCTCCCAGTTAGTCTCCAAGAGTGCCCTTGATAGGCTGTGTCCCCTCCAGGGTCAGTGCAAGTGTACAGGAAGCTAGAGCCAGCTGTGGCCTGGGCCCTGAACAGCATCCCAATGGTAGGCAGCTCCCACCTCTGCAGTGGCCCTGGAAGATGGAGGGGAAGTATGGAACGTGCCATCACCATGGAAACCCCCTCCCACTCCTCAGGCACCACGGGAAGGCAGGGTGCAGTCTGTTCCACTGTGTGCTCAGAGAAGTGGCTCATCAATCCAGCCTCTTCTTACAGGAAAAGAGGCCTCTTCATAAGGAGTGTAGTCATAGATCCTCCTGGGAGCCTGTGCATACAGGGATACAAGGCAACTGCTCTGCTGTCATGCTTCCTGCTGTAATTCAATCCCCAGTCTATTCCAGGCAAGGCCGTGGACCCAAAGATTGCAAACATAAAGCACCCCTCAGTAGGCGCTCACTCTAACTGGAGCAGAGGAATGGAAGATGTGCCACTGATCACTCCTGTTGCTTGAACACGTGCAGCTAAGGTCTCCAAAAGTCACCAAGTACGGCGTGTCCTAAAGTTAGCTCTGCACTTGCTGAGAGATGCACAACCAGCCATCAGGAGGAAAGAGGTTTAAGAAAGGAGGTGGTAAGCCACATCCACCGGGGGAGAAAGGGGTTCCTCCCCTTCCTGTGAATGGCTCCAAATGAACCACACCTGAGGACTGGGACCTGCAAGAAAGTGAGAGTGGCATTCTGTCTCCTAGATGTGTGCCTGTCGAGCTGCAGAAATTGGTGCTGCCCAGAGAGCCAAGCACAGTGAGACAGGGCTTTTAGGGGAGCATTCGGGAAGCCTAAGAAT
This sequence comes from Vulpes lagopus, assembly GCF_018345385.1. NCBI lineage: Eukaryota > Metazoa > Chordata > Mammalia > Carnivora > Canidae > Vulpes > Vulpes lagopus. Next base: position 38,068,943 of record NC_054826.1, on the reverse strand, counting down.
GTGTTTTTCAGCCTTCTTACCAAACAATGGAGAAAAAGGGAGGATCATTGGCATGTGGGGACCTGAACTTAAATACTGGTGCCTGCTCCTGGTTCAAGGATTTCTCTCCTGCTGGAATAGGCCAGGACTACAGGGCCTGAAGAACCTCAGATGTGGTGTGCCCAGGAAACCTTCACCCCATCCTCTGTGGCTCTCAGAGGGTATGGAAAGGACCCCACAGTTATTAAGGGAAGGAGCCCTGGACAAAGCAATAGGAGGTCCCAACCCAGAAAAGACATGGAAAAGGCGTGGCTGGCATTCTCAGAGCAGTAGGAATCCCCAGCCATATGGAAACACGCAGTCACACACATGTCTCCACAGAGTGGAGGCCACCAACACGGCACAGAGCCTAACATCCAGGCCTGAGCCAGGACACTGCCCATAACTAACGTGTGGCCTGTCACATGAGCACAATCTTTTCTCTCTCCAGCTATCCTCCCTGGCATTGAGCTGCAGGAATGCCGCAAGAGCCCAACAACTGCAGGGAAGAGGGGAGGTGTGTTCACCACACGTTTCAGTCCCAGCTCTAGCCGATACAGGGGGGAGGAGAAGAGCTTGCATTGAGTTTGAGATTGAAGTTCTAAAATGAACAAAACTGAACCTTATGTTCCAAGTCAAAAATTGATTTGAACCCAAAGGAACCAGAAAGCTATGGAATCTAATAAGATGCTGTTGAGCAACCCCCACCACCCACCAGGAAGGAGAAACCAACGAAATCAGGTAGCAGCTAGAAAAGAAAGAAAACCAGTTTCCATTTCCACCCTGTTGCCCTGGACCTTCTCCACATACAGGCAGGCAGTGTGAGGAGAAGGCAAACAAGACATCAGCTGCCTGGCAGGAGAGGTGGGAAGCTGCCCCCTTGGGCCTGTGCTCTGCCCCCCCCCCTCTTTTTGGGGGGACCTGGGGTAAAGGCAAGCTCCCTGGCCTTGACTCTGCATGATGCTTACAGTGGGCATGGTGCAGTCACTGGGCCTCTAGAACCTGGGTCCCCAGGATTAATGACATATCCCTTCATTTCAGTAAATGCCTGAGCACCAACTGTGCTCCCAACACAGGAATACAAGAGCAAGCAGGGCAGACCTGAGCCAGCTCCCAGTATAGCACATGAGACAGCCAGACAAATGGGCAGGCACAGCTTAGCATGATAAGTGCTAGGAGAAGTTTAAGTGTCTGGAGCAGAGAAAATGGGAGGGAACCTCAACTCAATCATAGGGTATCAGGAAAGGCTTCCAGTCAGAGAAGTAACTCAGTGGAGAGCAAAAGGATGGATAGGTGTGACCCAGCAAATCAGAAGAGCTTTCCAGGAGAGGAATCATACCTCATCTCCCTGGGAGCCACTGTGCAGCCTTGGGAATCATGTGGGCCTTCTCCCTAGAGCAGTGGGGCATCACTTAAAAATGAAATGAGGAATAGCTGCTTAATGGGGACAGGTAGGGCAGGGCAGAGGGAGAGAATCTTAAGCTGGCTCCATGCTCAGCACTGAGCCCAACACCCATCGCATGACACTGAGATCACTACCTCAGCCAAAAATCAAGAGCCAGACACTTAACTGACTGAGCCACCCAGGTGCCCCAAAACTTCCAATTAAAAGATGAGTAAGTTCTGGGATGTAATATATAACATGTGATTATAGTTAACAACATTGCATTATATAAGTTGCCAAGAATAGACTTTAAATGTTCTCACTACCAAAAAATGGTAATTATATGATATAATGAAAGTGTTAGCTAAATATATACCTGTATCAAATCAGCACCCTATACAATGTTGTATGTCAATTACATCTCAAAGCTGGGAACAACAACAAAAAAGCCTGGCTGTTGGGGCTAGACAGACACGAATTTGATTCTAGACTCCCAACAACCTACCAGCTGTGTCACTTAAATTTGGGGAGCCTCAGTTTCCTCATCTATAAGATAGGGATTCATTTGACTGTTGTAAAGATAAATGGAAAAATATATGTTTTTCTTAAAAAAAAAAAAAAAAGAAAAGAAAAAAGTACTACCTCAGCAGTAGGGAAAATTAGCCCTCATGTTGTCTAACAAACTTAAAAACAAGACTCAAATGAATCAAATTGTTTCCAAGCAACTTAACTACATCCCAGAACAAAATTTAAGAATGTTTACAGAAATATAAAAATACTCAGCACGAAGAAAAGGTAAAATTCATGTCTGGAATCCAATAAAAATTCCTGGGCATTGTAAGCTGTAGGAAAATACAACCTGTAATGAAGGTAGTGAAAAGCCAAAACAATTGAAACCGACCCAGAACTGACAACAGATGTTAGAATTAGCAGGCAAGGACATTTAAACCGAGATAACTGTATTCCATATGTTCAAAAATTTAGTCAAAAACATGGAGTATTAAAAAAAAAAAAAAGAAAGAAAGAAAAACACAAACAAAAAACAAAATCAAGCTTCTAGAGTTGCGAACTACATCTGAAATTAAATGGAAATTATACCACAGCATTTCCTAAAGGGGGAACCTCACCTTGACTGTGCCAGAAGGGCTTTGGGGAAATCCTATGAAAGCAGGTATAAGCAGCTGTTAGAACATCCCACTGGAAAAATGGTGGCCAGAAAAGGAATAACAGCAGTGGAAAGAATCCAGCCTTTCTGAAATATTTAAGTGGCAGGACTGGGTGACTACACAGGTGAGGCACTGAAGAGAACCAGGTGACACAGATGAAGGGAAGCAAAAGCAAGCACTCCCTCAGCTTCAGAGCACCTACTGCCACCTCAGGTACAATCAGCAATAGGCAGAGGAATCACAGCAAATGATATTCAGGAGGCAACAGGACAGGTGCCTCCTGCAGGGGCCACACCAGGGGCAGGAAAGGTGAGGGGGAATGTTGGGGGTGGGCATGCGGATGGAGCCTGGAATAGGGAACAGCCAAGCACTGGTTGGGGCCCAGATCACACAAGGCCTCACAGGCCCTGGAGATGAGTTCACATGTTACCCAAGCACAATAAGAATCTACTAGAAGGCTTCAAGCGGGGGGACAATTAGAGTTGCATTTAAAATGTCACTCTGGGAGCACCTGGGTAGCTCAGATCATGATCTCAGCATCCTCGGATCAAGCCCCATGTCAGGCTCTCTGCTCAGTGAGGACTGGGCTTCTCCATCTGCTCTTGCCCTGCTTGTGTGCACGTGCTTGCTCTGTCTCAAAATCTTTAAATAAAATGTCACTCTGAGGACACCTGGGTAGCTCAGGCAGTTAAGCATCCAACTCTTGGTTTTGGCTCAGGTTATGATCTTAGGGTTGTGGGACAGAGCCCCAGTTGGGCTCCAGTTGAGATTCTCTCTCTCCCTCTCCACCACATGTGTTCTCTAATAAATCTTTAAAAAAAATAAAATGTCACTCTGGCAATGGTGGAAAACAGGCTGGAAGAGCAGAAGCAGAATGCCAGTTAGAGGGCTTTGGTCATCACAAGAAATTATGGTGGGAAGAAGTAAACAAGCCAGGAAAAATAGAAGCAGAATCACCAGGCTTGCGATAGGGATGGATGTGGATAGAGATGGATGTGGACAAGGATAGACCCAGGTTTGTGATGGAGTAAACATCTGCAAAAGTAGAGAAAGCTAGCAAGGGGCAGATTGGAGAGGAGAAAAACTAGAGCTCCAATCTAGACAGATTAGAGATCTAGTAAGCAACCATAGAGTTCAGGGGAGAGACCTGGATTAGAGAGATACCAATGTAGCACAGAGGTGGGATTTCAAACCACAGGAATACATAAGGAAGTGTATGAAGAGAGACCAAGACTGAGCCCTTATAATCGGAGAGATGTGGAGCCAAAGAAGGATTTTTTTTTTAAACTTTTTTTTCTTAATTTTTATTTATTTATGATAGTCACACAGAGAGAGAGAGAGAGAGAGAGAGAGAGAGGGGCAAGAGACACAGGCAGAGGGAGAAGCAGGCTCCATGCACCGGGGGCCTGACGTGGGATTTGATCCCGGGTCTCCAGGACCGCGCCCTGGGCCAAAGGCAGGCGCCAAACCGCTGCGCCACCCAGGGATCCCCAAAGAAGGATTTTTAGGTACATAAGGGAGACTAGAGAGACTGGAGGTCTTCCCCAAAACACACATGCATAGGAGACTAGGAGGGGAAGATAACCAAAGAGGGGATGTGACCCAGAGCACATGTGGAGGAATGACAGGTAGAACACTGCTGTTGCAAGATGCAGACAGCTTGTAAAATAAATGGCAGCAAGAGGACATTCCTGACTGTTGGCTCCCATATCCTCTACTAGGGAGAGGTTCAGCACCTAGAGGCAGGGGTAGTAGCAGAACAATACAAGTTTAAAGAGTGGAGAGGTATGAAAACAGGGACCTCAACACAGGAGAATATTAGTGTAAAACTGCCTGGCAATGTTGCATGCCCAGGTCAACACACGCAGTTGGTTGATCCTGAATCAGTTAATGCCAACTGACCCCACGGGATGCTTGGCCCAGGAATGGTCTTCAGCTTTCTTAAGGCACAAATACTAAAGCACCATATCCTACCCCAGCCTCTTTTTGATCCGTTTCAGAATCAGCTCCATGAGCCCCAACCCAACACAAAGTGGGTGTTCAGGCATCCCAGAAACTTAGCGACTCAAGGGAAGGCTCAAACCTGGTGTCCCCAACCCCATGATGAAGCCTGTGGGCAAGAACACAGGGATTCATTTGGCTGTTATAAAGACAAATGGAATATATGCTTTTCTTTTTTTAAAGAATTACCTCAATCTTTCCAGCTTCAGAGAGGAGCATTTTCTCCTTCTTTAGTTTAATCCTATTTTATATATATATATTTGTAAGTTTAAACTATGCTAGTCTCCCATATGCACGCACAAGATAACTCCAGTAAGGCATTAATGGATGACTTTATGGATAGTTTTATACTCACAAATAAATCTAACCATAATAGTCACTAAAAGGCTTACTACTAGTCAAGCCCATTTTGAATGTTTGTGCATTAGCTCACGTACTCCTCCTGACAAGCTTTCAAGATAAATTCTATCATTGGTCTCATGAATGAAAGAACGGAAAGTTCGGGAAGGTTAAAGGACATGCCCAAGGTCATAGAATAAGTTGCTGAGTCACCATCTCACTTTTTTACTTGTCACTATGCGTTTCTGTCTCATATGTATTTAAATAAAGGTGATCCTAAATGCTGTTCTATAACCCACTTTTGAAACTGAAAAAGTTCCATGGTTAACTTTCCATGTCCACATATATAGATCTTTTGTAATGAATACATTTCATTCCAATGTACCTCTGCATCATATCTTCCCATTATAAACTATGCAGCCACAAACATCCTTGTAAACATAACCGGGGCCGCTCATGTGAGGGGTGTTCCCATGCATTGTTGACTCTTTCCAGTGCCATCTCTGCACCATCTGCTGCCAAGTCCAACTCCTGGATCCCTCCTGAAGCCCTACTTCCCTCCATGGTCACCTCTTCAAGGTCACTTCATCATCATCATCTACAGCAGATTCCAAATTGGTCTCCCTGCCTCCAGAGTGAGGTTCTGAAACACAAACCTGACCCTGTCATTTCCCTCCTTAAAACCTTTCCCTGGTACCTAACAGCCCTAGGACAGACACTAAACCCCCTGCCATAGTTTACAAAGCTATGCTGCTGCTACCTAACTCTCCAGACTCCTTTATTACCAACCACACTCCTTGCCCAAACCTGAAGTAGAAAAGAAAAAAAAAGGCGGGGCGGGGGAGGGGGGAAGGCAGGAGGAAGGAAGGTGTTCCAGTTTTCATTCAATGAGCTGCGCCTCTTACCTCCTGGCATTTGCATAAGCCATTCCCTCGGCTGAGAACACTTCTATCAAGTGTCCATCCATACATTCCTCAGGAAGCCACCCCTGCCCTTCCCTAAACTGGACTGGAAGGTACTCCGCAGTGCTGGTTCTTCCCAGCCCTGGGATTCCTTATCCTGTATCCTGAGGGCATTTCCCACCCATCTCGCCTACTGACAGCAGGCCCTGGAGCAAGGACAATGTGTTACTTAACCTTGGCAGCTATGGTCCCTAGCACAGGGGGCCCTGAGTAAATGGTGGGTGAAACTAAGGACAAAGTCAACTTAGGAATTCCCATGGTTGCAGTGACCCTTTTGTGACTTGGTACTATTGTTGAGAATTGGTCTGACAGAGAATATTAATGTATTTTAAAAGCTTTGTGTTCCTATTAGAAGGTTAATCAAATTTGAAGCCTGAAAAATGCCAGTGGAGGATTAACCCTATGGGTTAACCCTACATAGATCAGGGCACCCTTAAGGTTCCAGTGTAGTGCAACTCTCCACCTTGAAAACAATAAACTTTAATCTTAAGATTAACTGTTATTGATGGGACAGACTGGAATTGCAAACAGGACTTCTCATAAGCTTTTTCAAGCAATGAAGCCAAACATTACACTTAGTAAAATGTATACAAATAGCAATCTCCACAAAAAAAAATTATATTAATGGGGAAGCATCTGTTTAAAAGTTCTCAAAGGCTCAACCAACATTAAGCACTTTGTATTTTTAAGATTTTACTAATTTGAGAGAGAGCACATGTGCATGCATGCATGTGCACAAGGGAAGAGGAGCAGAGGGGGAGGGAGAGAGACAAGCAGACTCCGTGCTGAGCGTGGAGCCCAACATGGGGCTAGATCCCAGGACCCGGAGATCATGACCTGAGCCAAAACCAAGAGTCAGACAGACTGAGCTACCCAAGGACAGTTAACTAGCTGGTAAAGGATTGACTAGTGGCCGTGTTCTCAGTCCTTTGTTCCCTCCACAAGAGATCCCTTTCCAAAGCTTCTAAATTATAGAGTATGAAAACCTTTGCTTTTCACACAGCCCTGCTATACCTGAGGATGCTCAATTTAATACTCTTCCTTAGAACCAAGTGTCCTATTAATAGTCTGATTTTATTAAGCTTTTAAAAGTCTTTCTACTGGGGCACCTGGGTGGCTCAGTTGGTAAGCGTTTGCCTTTAGCTCAGGTCATGATTTTAGGATCCTGGGATCCTGGATTCCAGCCCCACATTGGGCTCCCTGCTCAGCAGGGAGTCTGTTTCTCCCTCTCACTCTGCCTCACTCCCCAACCCCCTGCTTGTGTTCTCCCTCCCTCTTGCATGCTCTAATAAATAAAATCTTAAAAAAAAAGAAGAAAAAAATTACTGACCTTTGTCTATTAAACACTTCCACTAGTTTTCAGTTTCAAGCAAATTCCAAAGAATACCAACTGCAATAATGATGGAAAAGGGCTCGAATTCTGACTACAAATGCTACAAACCTTTCAGGGGAGAGTCTTCCTACATAGGATGGTATTAAGCAAGGATCTATTCAATCGATTTCATGGCCCATGCAAGTAAAAGGAATGCAATTAAACTGGAGCAAGAAGAGATCGTAGAAGGAATACTTCAGTTATCCCTTTGGGTCATTTCATGAAGGGTCTGTAGGACAGAAAGCCCAAACTCCCCCTAAAAGGCAGCCAGCACTCCAATGCCAGTCCAAGTGTTCCAAACAAGGGGCAACTATTGCCAGATCTGCTTTTCCAAGAGAAGCTCCAAAACCAGGTCTATGAAACTTTGGGATTTCAAATGGTGGCAATAACTTTTTTTTTTTTTTTATATCCTCCATCCCATTCCTCCAAAAAATAAAATCCAAACATTTACAGTCTGATATTTTGATTATAATCCCAGATTTGGAATCAAAGTAAGAGTACTTCATGTCTTTGCATATCAATGAATTTCTGAGCTTCACTGTCCTCTCCTGAAAAATAGGGTCATAAACATGAAACACAATAACAATACTTAAAACCAGTCCAAAAACAGTGTAAGTAACTAAATAGTGTTTCCTATAGGTGAAGAGTGTATATCACTATCTGTAAATTATCTGCTGCAATCTTTGAAGAACCTAATTGAAGATCCCAGGGACAGAGTTCTTGGAAGATTTAGAGCCTTTCAAATTCTGATTACTGAATAGTGAGTATTAAAGTCATTAGAAACCAAATAGAACCAGCAATAAAGAATGCTTAGCAATAGATATTTAATGAGCTGGAAGTGGCTCTTCTAATTAAGAGATCTAATAACTGTCACTAGTTAATGGCCACAGAAAGGCTGCAGAGTACACATTTAGGAGCCTAAGTTTCAGGGAAAACAGTGGCAGTGTCTAAAATAAGCTGTTAAAGACAAACCAAAGGGTTCTAAGGTGAGTTTTTCAAATCTAATATACTTGTATTGTCAGATTATAGACCCCTGTCAAACACTTACACTGATTTTCACACCGTTTTAAGCAAATGCCAAAGAATACCAACCGCAATATTAGGAAAGGTCTGTTAAAGAATTGCTTTATTAATACAAAATACACAAACTATTAAGTGCTAAGAAATTTAAACATCTAAGTCATAGCAAACAGGTGGCAATTCAACATCGAAGGTCGACAGAACGCTGGGAGACTGCAACAGATCTAGAAGACAGGAATTTCTTACTCAATATCTGCAAACGCTTTAGTCCATCTTAACACAGACATTGGTTGTCAGTTTTACTCATAAATTCTTATTTTCCCCTTTGTCTAATGAATCCCTACCCCGCCCCCAGCTAAACACACACACACTTACTACTTGAAATGTGGCTAAGATACCAGAACTCACCTTCATTAGGAAATAACCTTAAGACTACCTGAAACTCCATTGTTCTTAGAGACCCACGTAGGAGCCAACAATATCACTAATGTAATTTATGAAAGCATTTATGTTATCCCATCAGAACAAATAGAAAACATACTGATGATAGCTTTTGACCACCAGCTTGAACAGAGTACAGGCCTCAAACCTTGGCAGTAAGAAGGTTTTGCCAATTCTGTGCTATTGCACTCAAGTGTCCTGATCCTAGATTAGCTGTGGATAGAACTTGGAAATCTCATTCCAAACAAGTTTATTACACCTCAAGTTATAACCCAAGAAGCTTTACGCTAAATTTAATATTATTTTCTGTATCTAAAACTGCACAGGGGCACCTGGGTGGCTCAGTGGTTGAGCATCTGCCTTTGGCTCAGGTCGTGATCCTGGAGTCCTGGGATCGAGCCTTCTTCTCCCTCTGCCTAGGTCTCTGCCTCTTTCTCTGTGTTGCTCAAGAATAAATAAAATCTTTAAAAATAAATTATAAACAGAACTGTCCAGATTCCAGAATGATTTAATTTTACCTGAGCACTTGGGACTGAAAAACTACCAAATGAGAGGTTTCATTACTCTGAAACCTTATCTCTTTAGTTAGAAATAGGAATCACTTGTAGGCTAACCTTCCATACAATTCTGCCCCCACAATAACAGCAGTATCAGAACACAAATAATTCACAGCCCTTCTAAAAGGGCACCTGCTCACTTACTAGACTCCCAGGATAGAGAAGGCATCTTCAGGGGTGAAGGGGGGCCCAGGTGCAACAGCTTTTCAAGTTCCCTCTCCTCATCAAGGATCATGAGAGGCACTCCATTCAAGGGGAGGTGTGCAATCTGGTGCTCTTCAGGCAGGTCAAAACTCTCAAAATCTGCCATCAAGACAAAGCAATTTATCAGGGCAATGCTTCTCAGAGTGGTCAGTAGCGCCACGGGGATCTAAGACCCTTACAGTGGGCCCAGGATGTGAAACTATGTTCTTAATAACTTCAACGCCTTCTGCTGTGTTGACACTTTCAATGATGGGACAAAAGCAATGATGGATGGAATTGCTGTGCTTTAGCACAAATCAAGAAGTGGCAATAAACTATATTTTATAGTCACTATATTCCTCAAAACCATTCACTTGCAGTAAAAAATTGCCAGCCTCACATATCACTTTATCATCTACAATAAAAAGTATTAATTTTATTAGCTCTCAACCCTGAAGAACATGTCTTTTTAGTATTCTGTATGATGACATAAGTATACCATAAAGTACTTCTGTTGCATACCGAAGTACCAGGTGAGGTCAAAGAAAAAAGATCTGTACAATTATTTGGTTTGCAAGCTAAACTAGAGGCCTTTTTCCTGTAATACTATTTAGTTGAAATAATGGAAAGACAAACTGGTTACTCAGACTTGGGTATTTGTAACACATTTTCTCAGAAAAATAAAAGAAGTCTATCATTTCAAGAAACAGTATTTATTGCCAATGATAATATACACAATCTCAAGGGGAAAAAACACTAATATTTCTGAAGAGATAAGTGGTGACATTAATGAATGTGTGTTTGATATTGCATCATGAAACCCTTCAACATTTGGATAATCTACATTTCCCAGTGAATCATTATTTCTAAATGATCAATTTGTGATAAATGCAAAAATAAATAATAAAAGATTTTCAAACTGCAGAAGAGCCCAGTGGATTTTATGGTCAGTATAAAATGTTCACTGATAGGGTTTCAGATTACACATCACAACCATACATTTGGAAACTGCCACTTGTTGAATTTTAGTGTGGCAGGAAAGAAAACTCTCCACACTTATCTGAAAAGACTATTGAAATGCTCCTCACTTTCTTAACCACGCATCTGCATGAGGCCAGATTTTTTTCATGTACTTCAACCAAAACAAGAGATACAACAGGTTGAATGCAGAATCAGAGGAGAATCCAGGTATTAAAATTTTATTTATTTTTTGAGAGAGAGAAAGAGTGCACACACCAGAGGAGGAGGAGCAGAGGAAGAAGTAGACTCCCTGCTGAGCAGGGAGCCCAATGCTAGGTAGGATCCCAGGGTCCTGGGATCATGACCTGAGCTGAAGACAGGTGCTTAACCCAGCCACCTAGGTGCCCCAACTCTTTTAAGTCAAATTAAGCACATTTTCAAAAATACAAAATCATGCCATTCTCCTGAATGTTTTAGGAAAGTTATATTATGTTAAAAGAAGTTACTTACATTAATATAATGGAGGGGTTTTTTTTCCCCCAGGAATTTATTTTTAGTTAGATTTCCTGCATTAAGAATTAAAATTGATAACACACAAACAAAAGTTCTCTGGGGTCTTCACTAACTTTTAAGAGTTGTAAAAGTCAGGCAGCCCGGGTGGCTCAGCGGTTTAGCACTGCCTTTAGCCCCAGGCCTGATCCTGGGGACCCAGGATCGGGACCACGATGGGCTTCCTGTATGGAGCCTGTTTCTCCCTCTGCCTGTGTGTGTCTCTCATGAATAAGTAAATAAAATCTTTAAAAAAAAAAAAAAAAAAGTTGTAAAAGTCCTAAAACAAATTTGAGAACTATTGGGTTAAGTAACAGTCCTCCTTATAATCCAAGTGCCTTGCTTCTTAGAATTACTTAAAATAGATTTTTCTTGGGGCACCTCCCTGACTCAGTTGGTAGAGCAGGAGATTCTTGATCTCAGAGTCATGAGTTCAAACCTTACATCAGCCAGAGAGATTATTTAAAAAAATTTTTTTTAATTTAAAAAGAAAATACAACAGATTTTTCTTAACTATTAACAAAAATATTGAGTCTTTTTTCAAGGGGTGTAGCCTTTCCTCAAAAGAACAAAGATGAGGGGCACCTGAGTGTCTCAGTTGGTTAGGCGTCTGCCCTCAGCTCAGGGCATGATTCTAGGGTCCTGGGATCGAGCCCCACATCTCAGCAGAGAGCCTGCTTCTCCGTCTCCCTCTTTCTGCCTGCCATTCTGCCTATTTGTGCTGTCAAATAAAATCTTAAAAAAAAAAAAAAAAAAAAAGGAAAGAGAACCATCCTTTTCTGAAGTGTGAAAGTTCTCTAAAGCCTAAATACTAGGAACTCTACTGTTTTCAAGCCTGCTAAAACCCAGAACTTAAAAAAGAATTGGGTGATAGGTGTCTACTTAAAACCACTGGATTATAAAAGAAACCATAAACAAAAGACTTCAGAGGAAAAAAGTCTGCAACATAACAGTTCATTTCCTTTATGCACAAAGGCTATTAAGGAAAAGGAAAGAAAGACCTATTAAAGAAAAACAAGGATACCAACAGGAAGTTAAAAAAAAAAACCCACTATAGAAGGCCAATAATCAAATATGCTCAATACACATACACACACTCCAATTTAAAACAATGATACCCATTGCCTTTTTGATAAGGGTTTTTGAAACATCTGCTGTGAGAGATTAGAGGTGAAGCAGGCATCCTCAACCACTGTAGGTAGATTCAGTAATTTATGCTATTTTGGAGGGCAACCTGGCAGTATTGTTTTCCTCAAACACAGCATATTGTAGTCCTCCTTCCTGATCAATACGCATAAATCTACCTCATTTTCCTTCACGGCTGAATCGTAATAGTTAGTATGGAAACACTATTTTATCAAATCTTAATCTCATACTCTGAGACTCAGCAACTCCAGCTATCCTCACAAACTAACAACAATTTCAAGAATACCAACTGCAGAATTGTATTATATAAAAGCCAGAGACAACCTGGATGCACAGAATGCCTAAATGCCCTTAGGATGAAAGGGCAAAAATGCCAGCTCAGAAACCAATAAGGCCTTGTGTGATCTGCCTCCAGTCTCACCTGTGCTATCTTTTCCTCTGTCTCTGTCCCAGAACCAGTACAGGCCTTTGCTCTACCCCCAGATCACTGCACACACAGACATTCGGTACTCTTGCCTTGCCCTTCCCCTCCCTTGTCTGGCTCTCCTTTGATGTCCTTTAAAGCTCCACTTCCATGTCACTTCCTGAGAAAACTTCCTGCTCTTCCAGGGGAGGTTCAGTTCCCCCTGGTGGGCCTGTTTTTCTCCTTCTGACATTTAGAGTGAGAGGATTTGTTCAATGTTTGACTTTCCCTCCAAATCTTGGGCTACTGGGCAGCCCCAGTGGCTCAGCGGTTTAGCGCTGCCTTCAGCCTGGGGTGTGATCCTGGAGCCCTGGGATTGAGTCCCATGTCGGACTCCCTGCATGGAGCCTGCTTCTCCCTCTGCCTGTGTCTCTGCCTCTCTATCTCTCATGAATAAATAAATAAAATCTTCATAAAAAAAATCTTGGGCTCTCTTAGGGTGGAGCCTGTCTTATTAACCACTGCATCCAGAACCTGGATACAGTAGCCTCTCCTCATATGGAAATAAATCAAAGCTTGAAAAGGTACTTCTATTAACAGAAAATACTTTGGGTACATGCAGCAGGTTGAAAGAATAAAAATGCATACATCATAACAGACTACGCAGATTTTCTCATTGTTCAACTTGACATAAAATTCATTTTCTAAAAGTCTTGCTAAGAACACTGTCCACTCTAGACTTGTTCAATGTTAGGGAACGCATCTTATCTTCCTTAGTGTAAGTTTTTGAGGTCAGGAACAACGTCCTCCACATCTTTGCACCAATGTCCCTTCTGACCCAAGATGATGTTCCTTACAAATAAACCCACCAAGTACATTTGTCCAGAGAAACCCAGATTCAGGCAGTCTTATTACAGTTAGAGGTCATAGGTCATGTTCATATCCATATTAAATTAGAGCTGAATTGGATTCTAAGAGAAACTCAAGGCTAAAGCATTTTTGTGTAATACCAAAAAAAAAAAAAAAAAAAAAATACTACCTAAAGGATTGAAAGGAAAGAATTTTTCTATTTCTGGATAGGTGTCATCTGAGGCAGGAACAGAGCTTTTTGCTTTGACAGTCTTCTCAGTCACCTAAAACCACGAAAATATGAATCAATGAAAGTGAAAAACTTGTCAACTGTTTAGTACAAGAGATCATAAGTCTTCTTCAAGACATGTGACTGCTTCATCACATTTTTTCAATTTTATGCTGACTTCTAAAAAAACCATAATACTTAGTTCTCATAATTACATACCAATACAATTCAGCAAGCAATTCTAGGAGCATGCTCAAGAGTTAAGTCTGAAATTTAAGTATCAGCACCTTTTAGCCTAAGTCACCAAGACGGCAGTTAATTCAGAGCTAATCAACTCAATCATTCAACCTGTCAGAGAAAACAGGCATGAGTTACTCAAATAAAAGCTAATTCTAGAAACCATTTTTGGCTTTTGGATGTGATTTCCACCCATGTTTCTCCATCAGTGTTCCCTTAATTATTTGCTTGGTTAATATTAAGTTGAAATTCACACGCTGAGTAAGAGTCAGCAAGACAGTCATAGAAGTTAGAAGGCTAGATAATTCCCTAGAATAAAATTGGCAGATAGGCAATCTACAATAGTAGGCCAAAGCAGAAGCCTGCATATTCCTGACTCAACCTTATGTCACATGTGCAAATCTAGAGGAAAATAGGGTTTCCCACACTTCAGTTCTGGGTTGCATTCTCATTTTTGCTACAGCCTTGCGATACTCGAATTTAACATTTCTCTTTTACTCAACTTAGTTTTTAAAAATGTCATCTTGTCCTAAAGCACAGAAGTCCTATTTTGATATAAAGTACTAGGGCTTTTTTTCTAAATACATAACACAATTATTCAAATGAAATGTTAATGTACATGCTGAAGTCATCTTTCACAGCAAAGTCTCCTCAGTCTGGGATGCATGGACCTATAGCTGGTACACACATCCAAACATCGACATGCTTGCAAAGTAGAGTACCTGGTGCTTGCTCTAGGAGATGAAGATGGCAGCACCTGAGCTATATTAGCTCCGTGATCTCTGGTAAAGTATCCTCCCTCTCAGTACTTCCTGTATCCCTAAGTAGATACTATCAAAGAATCTGCTTCCACACTAGTTAAGGGCAGGTGAGGCAAAAGCATTCACCAGCTGCTTCTGAGACTTCTGATCCTGGGGCATAGAGGAAGTCCAGAGGGAGTATGATTCCCTCCTCTTAATCTATGTTTGGTAGCCTATATTTCCTTGTACTCCCAAGACAGAAAGCAAAGTAGGATGCCGATAGTCCTTCTTTTAAGAGTCAAGAGTGCTAGAGTGTTTCAACAGTGACTTTGCAGCCAACACTTACTTTTTTGGCAGAGAAGGTTGGCTGCTTCTGTTTGAGAGGTCCATTAGTCTTCACTGAAGTTTCTGTGGCTCTGTTGACAGTTCCCAAGGCCTTTCTGGCAACTTTAGGTAAGGCTGCTTGAGCATCAAACATTTTGCCTACACGTGGTGTTGAAACCTGAGATCTCCCATCTAAAGCTTGGACTGCTTTAAAAAAAAAAAAAAAAGAAAAGAAAAGAAGATTATTCAGGGAACAAACACCCATGCAATTTGAAGGCTGACCGTGTACATAAACTTGGCCTCATTCTCATCCCCCACTTCTGACAGTGTCATGGCCATATGTCTAATAGTACTTCAGTTCTGTGCCCTCTTATATACTCCCTTAACTAAGAGGCTGGACATGAAAAACAGACCCGTAACAAGCACTTTGCAGCCGCAGTGTTCCGGGATCCTAGACTCCAGTTGCCAACGGAGCAGCTAGCCGCCTCCCCCAACTACGGCCACGCCCACCTCTGACGGCCAACACCTGCGCTCGGCCGCAGCCAGGGGACTTACGAGGCCGAGACCCCAGCTTCAGCCCGTCCTTGGGAGCCGCACGGGGGCCTGGTCCTCCGTTCTCCTTATCCACGAAGATCAGGGTAGCCATTCTGGACTAGCTGCGGGCGTGAAACGCACATCAGACCCCGAGGCTTAGGGAGGGGAGAGAAGGGAAGGTGTGGCACAGAGCAAGCTCTACCCAGGGCAGGTCCGCGCAACACTGGAGCTGAGGAGCAGCGAAGCCCGTCCTGGAGCCGACAGGCATTCAACCCAGCTCCTCACTCCTGAGGCCTGCGGCGGCGGTTCGGGGCTCGCACAGGTCCTGCCACTCGGCGGGACCCAACTGCCGGGGCCGCGCACGCAGTCCCAGGCCGTGGCTCCACCCGGGTCCGCGCTGCAGACGACCCCCGGCCTCCGGCCCCCCGCCCCCCTCGCGGGACCCGCGCGCCCAGCCGCTCACCACCTCGCGGTTCGCCCGGTCCGGACCTTCAGCCAAGCTCCTCCGAGACTGAGCCTCCGGCCCCCTCGCGGGACTCCGAGTTTAAACCACAACTCGCGCTCCTATTGGTCCATCCTCCCAGGAGGCGGGGCCGGGGGTGGGGCGAGGCTCCCGGAAGGACCAATGGGAGGGGCCCAAGCTCCCGCGGCCCCGCCTGGAGAGCGTCTCCCGGGAAGTTTGTAGCTCCATTCCCGGGAAGTTAAAAACCAAACCTGCTGACCCCTTTACTTCTAGGTGTTTTGAACCAGCAACTCACAGAGATAGAAAGGGAGTGAACATGGTCTTCAATTCCAGGAAGTCAATGATTATTATGATATCAAGATACAGAATTTGGGTTTTTTTTTTTTTCTGAGACACGTGGCCAGGAAGTTTTTTTTTTTTTAATTTTTATTTATTTATGATAGTCACAGAGAGAGAGAGAGAGAGAGAGAGAGAGAGGCAGAGACACAGGCAGAGGGAGAAGCAGGCTCCATGCACCGGGAGCCTGACGTGGGATTCGATCCCGGATCTCCAGGATCGCGCCCTGGGCCAAAGGCAGGCGCCAAACCGCTGCGCCACCCAGGGATCCCCTGCCAGGAAGTTCTTAAATGAAAAGATGGTGGGGTTGAGTCAAGGCAAAGTGGCAACAGAACTATTTTCCCAAAGTCTTCAATTAACTATTTCTCCAAAGCATAAGTAGAGCATATCAAATAAAAAAGAAGATGCAGAACTGGAGGAAAGGCATTGGCAGCCATTGGAAAAATAACTGAGGAACTATGGATACATACAATTGTATTTCAATTAGGTATATAAAAAATGCTTATGTAGTCAGATACTGAAACAACTCATATTCCCTTTAAAGAATACTAGCAGAGGGATCCCTGGGTAGCGCAGCAGTTTGGCGCCTGCCTTTGGCCCAGGGCGCGATCCTGGAGACCGGGATCGAATCCCACATCGGGCTCCCGGTGCATGGAGCCCGCTTCTCCCTCTGCCTGTGTCTCTGCCTCTCTCTCTCTCTCTGTGACTATCATAAATAAATAAAAAAAAAAATTATTAAAAAAAAAAAAAAAAAGAATACTAGCAGAGCACGGTTAAAAGTTAGGAAGCATGGGACAGGGATCCCTGGGTGGCGCAGCGGTTTGGCTCCTGCCTTTGGCCCAGGGCGCGATCCTGGAGACCCGGGATCAAATCCCACGTCAGGCTCCCGGGGCATGGAGCCTGCTTCTCCCTCTGCCTGGGTCTCTGCCTCTCTCTCTCTCTCTCTGTGTGTGACTATCATAAAAAAAAAAAAAAAAAA
This sequence comes from Vulpes lagopus, assembly GCF_018345385.1. Taxonomy (NCBI): domain Eukaryota; kingdom Metazoa; phylum Chordata; class Mammalia; order Carnivora; family Canidae; genus Vulpes; species Vulpes lagopus. The sequence continues at coordinate 38,051,751 of NC_054826.1, read as the reverse complement.
AAAAAAAAAGGAAGCATGGGACACCTGGGTCTCAGATCATGACCCAAAGGACCTGGGATCAAGTGCCCCCCCCCCCAAAAAATGTTTAGTGGGGAGCCTGCTTCAGAATTCTCTCTCCCTCTGCCCCTCCCCCCACCGTGTGGGCCTGCTCTCACCCTCAAGGATAAATCTTTAAAAGTCAAGAAGCGATGTAAAAAACAAACAGATCAAACAGTAATGTTTGAGTCATTCTGTTGGGCTCCTGATTAAGAATGGATGGACTATTCCCTAATTGCTGAACTACCGTCAATATTTCAAGCTAGGATGCCGTTTTCATTATAGCATCAGGACTATGACTTATGATTTACAACAATGTGGATGAACTAGAGGATATTATGCCAAGTGGAATAAATCAATCAGAGAAAGACAATTATATGATCTCACTCATATGTGGAATTCAAGAAACAAAACAGAGGATCATAGAGGAAAAGAGGAAAAAATAAAAAAAGATGAAATCAGGGAAGGAGACAAACCATAAGAGAATCTTAATCAAAGGAAACAAACTGAGGGTCACTGGAGAGGAAGGGGGTGAGAGGATGGGGTAACTAGGTGATGGGCATTAAGGAGGGCACATGATGTAATGAGCACTGGGTGTTATACGCAACTGATGAATCAGTAAATTCTACCTCTGAAACTAATAGTACACTATATGTTCATTAATTAAATTTAAATAAAAATTTTTTAAAAGAAAGTAACCTAGTGGTCGCCAGAGGGGAGGTGGGTGGGAAGCTGGATGAAATAGATGAAGAGGATTAAGCGCACACTTATGGTGATGAGCACTGAGAAATGTATAGAATTGTTGAATCATTACATTGTACACCTAAAATTAATATCACATTATGTTAATTATAATTGAATTAAAAAATATCAAAAATAAGAATCTGGCTTATGAACAAAATGATGATCCTAAGGAGTACATAATTCAGGCTTCTTTTCCAATTCTGTCATTTAATGGGACTTATTTTAAACCTCTAACATCTTAACAATACATTCATCACAGCTGCCTGGAAGAGCCTAGTGGCAGAGGGCACAGAGTTGGAAAAAAATCTGAGGAATAATAAAAATATTGATAAGGAATTCCAATTTCCAAGATATGGGGAGAAATTGTGCTTGGAAAAATTAACGACCTTTTCCTATTTCTATAACAAATGGAAATAGATTAAACAAACATGAGGTAAAGGAATAAATTCAAAAGACCTAGACTGGCCTGTATCATCCAATCCCTACTCCCCACAGGTCACTAGATACATTCTAACTTGCAGGTACATTGGGAGAGAGCAGTTGAGCCTACATTATTTCCCATAAGATTTAACACTACACCTGGCATTGATCCAGTTCTCAATATGTCAGTTCATTGGCCCTTCTTCCCTGGCATTTCAGAACCAAAATTGGCTGAATGATTAATTCAATCAATAAATATTTACTGAATGTCGATTAAATGCTAGACACTGGGCAAGGCATCAAGAAGAAAATATTCTGGGATCCCTGGGTGGCGCAGTGGTTTGGCGCCTGCCTTTGGCCCAGGGCGCGATCCTGGAGACCCGGGATCGAATCCCACGTCGGGCTCCCGGTGCATGGAGCCTGCTTCTCCCTCTGCCTGTGTCTCTGCCTCTCTCTCTATCTCTCTGTGACTATCATAAATAAATAAAAAAAAAAAATTTAAAAAAAAAAAAGAAGAAGAAAATATTCTAAGAAGGTAAAGAGGACAAAAAGCCATTCACACCCATATGGACCCTTCCTTGTTCTTTTTCTTTTATTCTCTCGCCTCTCCTTATTTTCTCCCTGTATCTACCTCTAAATGTTTCAACTCCATATTGCATCATCAGCACACAAGTGTTCACTTTGGAACCGAATCTATACAGCACCTACAGCTGGGAAGTGGGGATTCTCTATCTCCCAAGGTCTTTGAGTGCAAGATTTGTATCTCCCCCAGTTAAGTCTTCCCCTTACAACAGGAAGCACTGTGTTTCTCAAGGTCATGCAGAAACTGTAAAATGCTATAGCCACCCCCTCTTTTTTTTTTTTAAGATTTTACTTAATTTATTTATTTATGAGAGACACAGAAAGAGAGGCAGAGACATAGGAAGAGGATCAAGCCCCGCATCAGACTTCCCCCGCGAGAAGCCTGCTTCTCCCTCTGCCTATGTCTCTGGGATCATGACCTGAGCCGAAGGCAGAGGCTCAACCACTGAGCCACCCAGGTGCCCCAACTACCCCCTTTGAGTGATTCTTCTTTTCTCACCAATGATGCCCCAAACCCACTTTACTATTCCCTACTATTACTAGATTACCCAATTAGTAACCACCCTCGCCTTATAACAGTACCTAGATCCTAATCAATCCCCGTTTATTCTAATCATGATTTACAAACAGGAACCCATCTAGAAAACTGAACATGTGCTTCCCTATACTTTCCTCCGAGTCCTCCAGGGGGAATCCAAACCTTACAAAGCATTTTTCCTTCTCTTCTAGTACATTATATGATTCGTCTGGGAGATGTGTTCCCTGGCTTGTGCCTGGTGATTTTAAACCAGGCCTCAACAATTCCAAGCAAATTTCAGGAACTATTTAAAGAAATAAAAACAAAGTGTAGGTGATCCAGAGACTACTCACTTTCAGGCTATTCTCTGACCCTTTCTATGACTTCACCTGTTGCCCTCTAAAATCAAAATTAATGTTTAAATTCCTAAACTCTTGGTGCTGCAAATTTTTAATAAGAAAAAAAATGGAGGGATCCCTGGGTGGCGCAGCGGTTTGGCGCCTGCCTTTGGCCCAGGGTGCGATCCTGGAGACCCGGGATCGAATCCCACATCGGGCTCCCGGTGCATGGAGCCTGCTTCTCTCTCTGCCTGTGTCTGCCTCTCTCTCTCTCTCTCTGTGACTATCATAAGTAAATTTTTAAAAAAAATTTTTTTTTAAAAAGAAAAGAAAAAAATGGATTATGAGGGGGTTTTATGAAGCATGGGTGTGAGCTATTTTCACTTTTACTTTTTTTAAAGATTTTATTTATTTCAGAGACAGAGAGTGAGCAAAGAGCAGAAATGGAGCAGTGAGGAAGAGGTAGGAGGGGGAGAAGCAGACTCTCCACAGAACAGGGAGCCTGACATGGGCCTCAATCCATGGACTCCAGAATCATGAGCTGAGCTAAAGTAGACACTTAACTGACTGAGCCACCCAAGCACCCCTCACTTTTACTTTTAAAAGCAATATATACTGGGGCGCCTGGGTGGCTCAGTCGGTTAAGCGACCCAGTCTTGACTTTCAACTCAGATCATTATCTCCGGGGCCTGGGATCTAGCCCAGAATTCAGCTCTGCACTAAGTGAGAAATCTGCTTTAGAATTCTCTCCCTGTCGCCTGCCTCTCCCCCTGCTCACTCTCTCTCTGTCTAAAAACAAACAAATCTAATACATGTTACCTTGAAAAATAAAAGACAACAGCACAAAGAAGAAAAAAAAAACAGAATAAATTCTACTACAAAAATTACTGCTTAGGGGTGGCTTAGTCTGTTAAGCGTCTGCCTTCAGCTCAGGTGATGATCCAGGAGTCCTGGCATGGAACCCCCGTCCCCTCATGCTCTTTCTCTCGCTCTGCACTCTCTCAAATAAATCAATAAAATCTTAAAAAAAAAAAAAAAGAAAGAAAGAAAGAAAGAAAAAGAAAGAAAGAAAGAAAGAAAGAAAGAAAGAAAGAAAGAAAGAAAGAGAAACTACTGCTTATTTTCCAGTAACTAATCTTACTTCATAGGTGTACTTGAAAAGGAGGGCTGGGATGTCATAGATACCAGTTTTCCCAAAATAGAAATTGTTTCATTGTATTTTTTTTTCTAATGACAAAACACAAGATCACTTCGGTACAGAATGTCGCAACCACCAAATGGTGCCTTAGGTTTTCAGAGCATCTGGTATTCCTTTCACAGAGGCTTTTTACAACTGTACATTATTTGAAAATCATTTTAGTGCCTTTTTCACTTTGTATGTTGTGAACGCAAGGAAATACTCTTTTTGCTCACCACGTCCCTCAAGGTGTCCCACACTGACTACTAATTAATACTAATTTTAACTGCCTTTCTTTTTTAAAATGTCACGAACTTCCCCATTCATTTCTTGGTTCTGCAGAGAGGCGTAAGCTGTTGTCTATTTCAGGGTCCACTTCTGGGTGTAAGCTGTTGTCTATTCTCCGTACTTTTTTTTTTTTTTTAAACCTCCTAAGATTCTGCGATTCTAAAAGAATCAACAACACAAACCCGGAGAGCAGGAAAGCACCTGCTCAAACTAACCCCTTCCTCCAGCCCGAGGTAAATAAAGAAGCGCGCGAGATCTCGCGATAATAACATCGCCTGAGAGCCTGACCTGGTCCCCTACCGAAAGACGTTAGTGCGCATGTGTCGCTCGTCCGGAAACTACCGCAGTGGCTGCCGGGAGAGGCGGAAAGCCAGGAAGTAAACATTGGCGGACTGAGTTTGTTTCTGTCGGGTGGTTTGGGGTTCTGCTGTGACCGGATTGGGTAAGGAAATGTGGGAACTTGGGGATGGGGAGAAGGTGAAGCTGAAGAACTCTGGAAAATAGGCCGAAGGCTCCTACTTCTTAGGTACATTCCTACGAAAGTGATGAATTCCAGGTCGAGGGGGGATGGGGATCCGGGACCGAGAAGAAAGCCGCGGTCCTAGGCCTCAGTGTGCTTGTGCCGAGCCAGACCAGGAACGTCTTAATGATTGTTAGAGTAAGAATTATCAGATATCATCGGAGTTTCATTTCCCAGCTGTTAGCTACTTGTGGCTCTTGAGCACTTGAAATATGGCTGGTCTGAATACGTGTAAAATCTGATCGGATTTTAAAGATATTATTTTCTCTTATGTTGATTAAGTGTTAAAATAGTATGTTGGATATGTTGGGTTAAATTAAAACATTTTTAAAAGTTATTTTACGTGCTTATTTTTACTATCTTAGTATGACTACTGGAACACTTAAAGTGGTGTATGAGAATGGCATTATATTTATCTTGGACAGAGCCACATTGTAGGATTTTAAGCTTGTGTGAGTAGGTTATGATATGATTAAATTTGTGTTCTGAAAAAATAGCACTGCGGTGTGGAGAACTGATGGGAGAGAATGGCAGGAGACCAATAAGAAAGGGAAAGTAATACCTTCCATTAAAGTGGTAGCATTGAGAATAGAGAGAAGTAGGTAAATATGAATGCTATTCAGAAGGTAAAAAAAAATACTTAATGATGAAATAGTTATTGAGATTAGCTGGAACATATATGTAAAGGTATGAATAGTATTTTTCATTAAGAGAGGAAACAGTAATCAAGATGACATTCCATGGAGAAGATCATGAATTTAAATTAAGATTTGATGAGTTTACGTGTTTCTAAGACCCTCTAAAAGGAGATGCTATGAAGTGAGCTATTGGAATATATGTATGTGAAGCTCAGATAAAAGGTCTGGAAAGGAGAAAATAAGCTGGAGAGCCAACAGTGGTATATTAAAGCCTTAGAAATAGATGAGCTGACTACTGATGAAGTCCAGAGTGACGAAAGAGACTCCAAGACTGAACCTTGTGGGATCCAAAATTAACTAACTGGGCAGAAATAGATGAACTTGCAAAGAAGACAAGAGCAGCAGGAGAGATTCAAGAAAAAACAGATTATAGTGTCACTTAAGCCAAGAGATAAGAATGTTTCAAGAAGGGAAGGAACAGGGGCGCCTGGGCGGCCCAGTCATTTGAGCTTCTGACTCTTGATTTCAGCTTATGTTAGGATCTAGGGTCCTGGGATGGAACCCCAATGACTGTCCAGCTTCCAGGTCAGCAAGGAGTCTGCCTGTCTCCCTCCCCCTCTGCCCCTACCCCTGTTCTGTGCCCCCCCCACACACACACACACGCACTCTCTCACACAAATAAAGAAATACAATAAATTTTAAAGAAATAAATATTTTAAAAAGAGAGAGAAGGAAGAAAACTGAAAAATGTTTAGTGGATTTAGCACGTTGATCATTGATGACTTCGTGGGGCCTCTTCAGAGAGAGAAGGAGTGGAAGCTAAATTGGAGTGACTGAGGAAGGAAGTAGTTGGGAAAATAGAGTCTATGGATATAGATAACTCTTAAGGAATTATGTCTTTGAGGAAAATAGGACATTGTTTACTTATGTAGGGTTAATGTGCTAGAAAAGTTTGAGACCTATATAGAGAAATTAAGGAATATTAATGAGATAAAGAGTCTTAGGAAATTTTAAGTACATGTATGTATGTTTCTCTTCATTTGTAAGTTAGATTTGAGGGAGGAACTGCAAATAGTATATAGAAATTTTGGGGGGAAGAGAAAGAGACCCTTCCCTCACAGATGCTATAAGAGCATATAAAATATTATATATAAATGAGACTGCAGTATGTGTTATGAGGTATGCAATTTGCGTACTTTTGATAGTTTCCCTGATAAACTCATGAAGGCCTACTTTATACTAATATATATTTCTTTCTTCTCATAGAGGTATCCAGATAACCATGTCAGCTGCAGCTGTAGATGCAGTTAATGCAGCCCCCCTGTCGGGGTCCAAAGAAATGAGTCTGGAGGAACCAAAGAAGATGACCAGAGAGGACTGGAGAAAGAAGAAGGAGCTAGAAGAACAGCGAAAACTGGGTAATGCTCCAGCAGAAGTTGATGAAGAAGGAAAGTAAGGACATTCATTTTTTGCATTATCTGTTCAAAATTATCAGAGTTCAAATTTATATCTACTTAGTTTAGCAGTTTCTCATTTTTTAGTTTGACAGGAAACTATCCTTGCCATTTACATCCTTTTTGTTTTTATTATTTTATCAAATTCATATATGTAAGGTTTAATAATAAAAAAGTATTGAAGGACTTCTAATGAACAGCAGTCATCTCTTTCAGCTCTTCCCACTCCCTGTTCCACTCTAGAAAATGACTACTTTTAAATCTTTCTATCTTGAGTTTTTCTGGTTGATACCTTTACATCTCTAAATAATGTACCTACATCGTTATTGTAATCAACTCTAGGCATTATTAGCTAGCTTCTTGCTCTTTCATAAGATTTATCTACTCTTCTAACATTCATCTCTATCTTCCTTATATCTCTCCTCACTTCAGTTCTGTCACTATTCTTAGTTGCTATATTGGAAATTTTTTCATTCTAAAATAAATTACTTATTTTTAATTTTGTTGTTTTTACTATATTATATAGAGAGATCAGGCATATTTTCTCTCTCCCCTCCACTGCACTATCTCTGTTCTTAGAGTCTGTATAGGCTACCTTTATAATTGTATTATCAATTATTTTCAAACTTTATTCTTAAAATATATATATTTTTTAAATTACAGAGACATCAACCCTCATATACCTCAGTATATTTCTTCAGTGCCATGGTATATTGATCCATCAAAAAGACCTACTTTAAAGCACCAGAGACCACAACCAGAGAAACAAAAGCAATACAGCTCATCTGGAGAATGGTACAAGAGGGGTGTAAAAGAGGTATTTGGGCAACTTTTATATATATCCTTGTGAAAATGGAGATTTTATTTGAATAACTTAATATAAAAGCCTTTAATAAAGTTATATCAGATTATAAAACATCTTTTACCTGGGATTAAAATTCACAATACATACTACTTTTGTTTCTGTGTTTTCTTTTATAAGTTTTATATTGCTAAAGTACTTAAACTTTCTCATTTATAAAAGTATGGAGACTCTAAGTAGTATTTCTCTTAATGAATAAATCACTTCACTGGACAATATAGTAAGAAGAGCCAAATTTTTTCTAACTTATTCAGAAATAAAACGTTTTTCTTTATGTCCTTTTATAGAATTCCATAACTACTAAGTACCGCAAGGGAGCATGTGAAAATTGTGGAGCCATGACACACAAAAAGAAAGACTGCTTTGAGGTAAGTTCACCTTTGAGAATTTTAGAAACTTGTTAGAGGGTCTCTTTCTTTTTTCCTGTCAGATAGCTTAATTCTGTTTTTCTCAAATTACCTAAATTTCGGTACAAGTTAAATAAAAATTAATTTGACTGAAATTAGTTTAGCACCATCAAAATTTTCTGGAGAGTAGGAGAGTAACTGATATGTGAACAGACCATAAATCCCCATGATATGTTTATGCACACTTTATAAATGTCATCTGAAATTTTCCTCTAGGCTACAGGAACTTAGGAAAAGATTTGATTTTATTATTCTATTTCCCAGAGACCTAGGCGAGTTGGAGCAAAATTTACAGGTACTAATATTGCTCCAGATGAACATGTCCAGCCTCAGCTGATGTTTGACTATGATGGGAAGAGGGATCGGTGGAATGGCTATAATCCAGAGGAACACATGAAAATTGTGGAAGAATATGCCAAAGTTGATCTGGTGAGCAACGTTCTCTGCTTTCTCACACTCCTTAAAGAATGTACATTTTGCTGTATCACTGTTTAAGCAACTCTGTTTTTCGAGTCTTCAATATAAAAATGGTGGCATGTTTATTATAGTAGTATAAGATCTGATGCAATAGTAAAAATAAGGTGTGCTAACCATATTGGCAGCAGTTTCTTATTTGATTCTTGTATTGTTTCTCATTTCCTGAGAATTCCCTGAGGTTCCAGAATATACTGGAAGCATGAGAACAGATTAGTATCTAAGGCTTTTGGCTTTTTAAGGTTATAAACTTGCCAAGCCTCACACATTGCATCTTATCTGGGCCTGTATTAAGTTGCCTCACATAGCATTTGAGAGAAGTGAAAAGGGAATAGGATAACTCATTTCAAAAAAGTGAATTTTATTTTAATTCAACTTCACGATTTTACTTACTCCTGTTCCTTAAAATCCATAGTCATGCTGCCTTCTTTTTTTATATAAGAGTTTACATTTAAAAATCACAGTAAAAAATGTCACATAATGAAAATTTCATCTATTCTTGAACAATAAAATACATGGTGATCCTGGGCCCACCTGGCAAGCATCAGTCATCTGGAGTCAAGTGACAGCTGCCCCTTTTGGACAGGACTTATTCTCTGTAGTTTAATCACTGGCACTATTTGGCTCAGTTTACATTAATGTCTGATTCAATAGGAGTTACAAACTCCAGTTATTTAGAAATCATAGATCTAGAGCTACGAGAAATCTCAAAGAGATGACCTTTCTGAAAACAATACATTTATTGGTTTTAAGTGTGTAAAAATTAAATGTTCATTTGAATGTTGTAAAGTAAATTTCAAATGTTTCCTTTTTTGTTAGGCAAAACGAACACTGAAAGCCCAGAAACTCCAAGAAGAATTAGCCTCAGGAAAATTAGTGGAACAGGCTGTAAGTAATAAAAATGATCTATAAAAAAAATTGAGACTCTAAGTAAAAACAAGAGAAAAGAAAGTCAAAAGAGTTCCTTTTATATCTCTTCAGTTAGAAAAGATTTAGGAAGACAGAAGTGCTATTGTGAGGAAAGACTAAAACTGGCACTTTTATACAGTTCACAGGAACATTAGTAGATCCCTCCATCCTAAAGAATTTTCTAGTAGTCAGGAAAGAGGTCACATATGCAAAGATGTAGCACTGTTTAAAATAGCAAGAAGTGGGAGGGTGAGGGGTAACTGGGTGATGGACATTAAGGAGGGCACATGATGGACATTAAGGAGCACTGGGTGTTATATAAGACTGATGAGTCACTTAACCTCTACCTCTGAAACCAGTGATATATGTTAATTGAATTTGAATGAAATTTTTTAAAAATCACAAAATAAAAATCAAATAGCAAGAATTTGAAATAGCTAAAAACAGGACTAGGGAGTGGGTAAAATAAACTGTCCTGCATCTTCATGGTACAATGTTGCATAGCTCTTAAAATGGTTTCTATGGATACTTTGTAATTACAATGGATAACACTTACATTTAAATAACAAATAAAAAATAATATCACAGGAAAAAAATCAGAATATTGATTTTCATTCATTGTAGAATTAGTAAATTTTTCTTTGTATTATACTAGTATTTTCTACGTTTTCCATAATATAATAATTTTATAGCTGAGTAAAAATAATTTTACAGTAAAAAAGATGTATTGCAGCTATTTATTCATGACAATTTAATAGTTAATGTATGTTGTGCTTATTAAAAGTTTTCTTTTAAACAAATTTATGGCACACATGAGTAATAAGTTAAACATTTGGAGTTTCAATTCCTGAAAGGGACTCAGCAGGTATGAATTACAAACAGACCTAATGACCAAGTGAGCAATCACTGAGGCTACCTGGCAGGCAGGTTTACATCTCAGGTTAACAGATAGATGTTAAGATACATCTCTGCCCTTGGCCAGATACATGGTCATAGAAAAATTAATTTACTTCTCTGAGCCTGTTTATCATGCCAAGTAGACAACAACACCTACCCCTGAAGAGACCTAGTAAGTAAACTTGGTAATTGATAGCTGTTATTGCCAACTCTGGAAAAAGGAAAATGGCCTGTTTTTCTTGTTCTGATATATTCTCTGTTGTTTGTTGTAAACACAGTCTAATTTATTTCCCCAGTAAGTATATTTAAGCGTATCCAGGGGACTGATGATTTTTGCCCACTTTCAGTGTTTGAATATTAATATTAACTATATACAGTAGAAGAATCTACTATAGAGGTTTAACTTTCTGTACGGCAGTATAAGTGTGTTTTTTTGGTTGAACTAGCAAATTGCAGAAACTCCAAAAAATATATTTGTGGGGCACCTGGCTGGCTCAGTCAGTAGAACATGTGACTCTTGATCTCAAGGTTATGAGTTCAAGCCCCACATTGGGTGTAGAGATTACTTAAAAAATAAAATCTTAAAAAGAAAAAACATATTTCTGATTCTGAAAGTAATATATAACTCAGTGAAAAAAATAGGACATTATAAAGAAGAAAGTATCTTTTGTTAACAGTTAACCTTTTGAAGTAGGCCTTTCCAAGTCCCATGCCACCTCCCCACATATATCTATATATGTATGCTATTATAGTGCATGTTTTTAATGTGGATTTCACCTTTACATACTCATTTATCACCTCATCTTTCAATTAATATATAGTGCAGTGAGCTCACATTTCTGTCAATGAATGCAGACCTATTTATTTTTATATAAATTCACGTTTCAATACTCAAAGGATTTTAAGAAGATATATGCAGTAAAGTCTCCCATCCTTGCCTCCAACTACCCTATCTCTAAACCTTACCGCCCCCATAATCTGTTTTATTTTTCTTATGGATCCTTTCAGTTTCACAAGCTAAGACAAATATATAATGTTACTACCATTCTTACCCCTTTTTTAAATAATAACAGCAAAAAAGATAGCAAATTGTATGAATTTTTTTCTGCAAATTGGATACACTTTTAATGGATGTTCAGTGGTCATTGAGTACAGTAATTTATATAACCAGTTGTCTAATATTTATTTGATTTTTCCCAAATTTTTGATATTATATACAATACTGTAAATCACATTCTTATAGATCTCTTTATATAATTGCTATATTATTCCATTAGAATAAATTCCTTAATGTTTAATTGTTGATGCAGGAGTATTTTTATTTATTTAAAATTTTGATGTCTTATCACTTAGCTACCATTCAGGAAAGCTATACAAATTTATGCCCCCACCAATATAACATAATGTAATGTAATATATAGCATATGTATGTGTGTATCTATCGCTGTGTTTATATAAGTAGAATAGATAGATATATTTGTACACACTCATATTTTCACATTCCCCCACTAATGCTATAAGTTACTCTTTTTAACCGTTGAAGCCTTTTAAAGGGATATGATGAAATACTATTTTGTTATAGGCATTTTATGAAGTTAGAAAAAATCCTGACCAATGGTAATGAAGAAAGAGTGTCTTTGTGACAGGGATCTTAGACTCTCCTTAAATTACAATTACGGTGTCACTTAAGTAGATTCTTTCATTGCCTAAGTTTTACAAAAGTTGTTTTGGCTCTAAAGATACTTATTACGTGATCCTGATAATGTTTTCTTTTTGGATTTGATAGAAAACTAGTGAGGTTTAGCAAAACTGGTATATGCCTAAAGGTTAACATATAAGAAATGAATATATGTTTGGGTACATTGGTCATTTTAATGTTCCTCTTACCTTTGTGTGATTATAATACTATATCATTGAAAATTCTTTAGAAATATTCTGGCTATGTAGACAGTCTGATAAAATTAGTTGCAATGACATACTTGTATTCAGAACTTACATGCTGATTACATTGAGAAATATGAGAATTTGTTCAGTTAGATTTAAATTATATTATTTTACCTAAAGTGTTAAATAATTAGTAGATTCAGTGAAATAAAATTACAAATTCTCTTTCTTCTTGAATGATGCAGAATTCTCCAAAACACCAGTGGGGAGAAGAGGAACCAAATTCTCAGATGGTAATAAATATTTTCCCTTACTAGGTATACATTAAAATTTTCAGTTTCTGATGGCTAATAACATAAATAATAACTTTAAAGAATATAAGTGATGAATAAGAGTTTGGTTAAAGGGTGCTTCTCCCTCTGCCTGTGTCTCTGCCTCTCATGAATAAATAAATAAAATCTTTAAAAAAAAAAAAAAAAATGGGGCAGCCCGGGTGGCTCAGCAGTTTAGCACCACCTTCAGCCCAGGGCGTGATCCCGGAGATCCAGGATCGAGTCCCACATCAGGCACCCTGCATGAAGTCTGCTTCTCTCTCTCTCTCTCTCTATGTCTCTCCTGAATAAATAAATAAAATCTTTAAAAATCATAAAATAAAATAGTTTGGTTAAAGGGAATCCAAAGGAAAGCAAGAACTAAATGCTGCTCTTTTCTTATAATTTGTTTTTCCTTCTTTCCCCTTCCTTCAGGAAAAAGATCATAATAGTGAAGATGAGGATGAAGATAAATATGCAGATGATATTGACATGCCTGGACAGAACTTTGACTCTAAGAGACGAATCACTGTCCGAAATCTCAGGATTCGAGAAGATATTGCAAAAGTAAGCCCTGCCAACTTAACATGCATTCAAGAAATATTTGTCTTCTCACCCTACATTTTGTCTACTCATCTGATATCTGGGCAGTATATGGGTAATACAGTCATTCCAAGATTAAGTATCACTTCATCTGTACCCCAGATATACAGAGATACATGTAATTGATCATGATTAACTCCTCCACCTAGTTTGCTGAAATCTTTTTTGAGAGAAGTAAACATTAATGCAGTTTTAAAACATTTTCCTTCTAGTATTTGCGGAATTTAGATCCAAATTCTGCTTACTATGATCCCAAAACTAGAGCGATGAGAGAGAATCCTTATGCCAACGCAGGAAAAAATCCAGATGAGTAAGTATCAAGCTAAATGTATAGATTTCAAGATGGGGAGGAGAGTTTTTAATCATGAAGGTGAACCTGAGTTGGAATGAACAGCATCTATGGTTGGGTTAGAAAAGAATTCAGTGTCCTTAAAGAATGCAATTTCTGAAACAATTTGTTTTTTAAATATATATTTACAGAGTGAGCTATGCTGGGGATAACTTCGTTAGATACACAGGAGATACCATTTCAATGGCTCAGACACAGTGTAAGTGTTTGCTCTATGTCAAGATATTTTCTGTCAGCTCAAAAGAAATTTGGAGGCATTTTTAAAAGCTGTTTTCAAGCATGCAATAAATGTAGCTGAGAACTCATTAAGATGTTTTTGATTATTGTAGTGTTTGCTTGGGAAGCCTATGACAAGGGATCTGAAGTACATCTGCAGGCCGATCCTACAAAACTAGAGCTGTTGTACAAGTCCTTCAAAGTCAAAAAAGAAGACTTCAAAGAACAGCAGAAAGAAAGCATTTTGGAAAAGGTAATTTTGACCAAAATGCTATAAAAAGAATGTTCATTAAAGAGAAATGGCCAGTTAATAATCATTTGATTCACATTTGAAATACAACACACAGAGAGACCCTTTTAATTTGTTAGGAATAGTCCTATCATCCCATTGATGTAATCAGTTGTATACATTATCACTATAGCTTTCTCAAGAAACTTTTGTAGCAAAACAGATCATGGAAAAACTTAGTAGTTTAAAATAAACATTTTGTTATTTGTCACAACTTTGTATGTCAGCTGGGTCTCCTGATCTGGGCCAGCTGAAGCTGGATGATCTAGAATGGCCTCATTCTGGTCTCTGGTATTTAGCAGGTTGATTATCCTAAGAGCCCTCATTTGGAACAGCTCATCCCTGCCTCCTGTGGGCTCTCATCCTGTGGTAGGCTAGTCCAGCTTCATTAAACATTCTCAGGGTACCAGAAACTAGCAACAAAAAGTATGCTTTTTAGGGCTTTGCTTGCATCACATTTGCCAATTTCCAACAGGCCTGAACAAGTAACATGGCCAGGTCCAGATTCAAAGGATAGAAAAAATGACTATCTCTTGAGCGGAAGAGTAGCAAAGTCATGTGGCAGATGGGCATGCATACAAGAATAAGAGGAAATGGGGCACCTAGGTGGCTCAGTTGATGAAGTGTCTGCCTTCAGCTCAGGTTATATCCCAGGGTTCTGGTATCGAGCCCTTCATTAGGCTCTCTACTAAGCAAGGAGTCTGCTTCTCTCTCTGTCCCTCCCCCTACTCATGCTTTCTCCCCCCCCCCCTCTCTCAAAAGAAAAATAAAATAAAATCTTAAAATCTTAAAATGGCCATTTTGTAATAGATGAATCAACAGATGAATATCAACTGGAGACATCTTATATTTCCCTATAAAATTGTGTGACTGTTTTTTTTGGTTTTTTTTTTTTTTTTACTGCATTTTGTATGGCAAAGGCCGTAAAGAATATTCCTTTAATGTTTCTGATTGGAAATAAACCTATCAATAGAGATCTGAATGCAAATCTTTTCTGTAAAACGTATTTAATAATGTTCAATGTTCTTTTAGTATGGTGGCCAAGAACACTTGGATGCCCCTCCAGCTGAATTGCTTTTAGCTCAGACTGAAGACTATGTGGAGTACTCAAGGCATGGGACAGTCATCAAAGGACAGGAACGAGCTGTTGCTTGCTCTAAGTATGAGGAAGATGTGAAGATCCACAATCACACAGTATGTGTTAAACTAGAACCATTTGGTGTCCACGTTAGCATTTTCTCTGGGTTATATTTTCTTATTACAGCTTCATTAGCGAATTATTGTTGTGCTTAGGTTTTTTTTTTTAATTGTTTTATGAAATTTTTCCTAAAATACAAAAAATGTGAAAGAATACTATTAAGTTCACCCACATACCTACTACCTAGATTCAGAAATTTTTTGCATGTTGCCATATATGCTTTGGGGGAATGTGTGTGTGCGCATGCATGTAAATAGAATTATATATATATATAATCTATATTTGTATTTTTTTAACTAAAACATTTGAAAATAACAGATATTATGGTATTTTATCCAAGAAACTATATCATGTATCTCCCAAAATTAAGGACAGCCTCCTACATAACTACATTAACATTATCACACTTTAGAAAATTGATATGACTCCTTATCATCTAATCTCTAGTTCTTAAACACATTACTAAAATATACACAAAAACTTTAAACGGGTGGTTTTTGTTTTTGTTTTGAGTCAGAATCCAATCAAAGTTGAATTTGGTTGCTGTGTCTCTTTTTCTCTTCCTGTGTCATATCTCCCTTTTCATGACAGCAATTCTCAGATTGGGCCAGTTATTTTGTAAACTGTCTCATATTTTGTATTTGATTCCTGGTGCTATACAATTTATTCCTGTGGCCTCTGCACTTCCTATAAACAGAAATTCAGAGCTAAAGGCTTGATTAGATATAATATAAGTTAAATATTTTGACAACATATGTGATACAGTATAATTCATAGTGTTTTATGATGAATTATACCACATCACATCATAAAACATATGTTACTTGTTATGCCCTTGAAGTACCCAAACTACAATTTTTTTAAGGTCAAAAACCAAAGTACCTCTGGGGAGCCAGGCCACTAATTGTATATGAGTGAAGCAAGCCAGGCACACTGTATAAACTAGAGAGCATAGACCTTGTCTAAAAGGGGCATCCAGGGATCCCTGGGTGGCGCAGCGGTTTGGCGCCTGCCTTTGGCCCAGGGCGCGATCCTGGAGACCCGGGATCGAATCCCACATCAGGCTCCCGGTGCATGGAGCCTGCTTCTCCCTCCGCCTGTGTCTCTGCCTCTCTCTCTCTCTCTCTGTGACTATCATAAATAAATAAAAAATTAAAAAAAATAAAAATAAAAAAAAAATAAAAGGGGCATCCAGTGGTCAGCAACAGTCAGTTCTTGCCAAGTGGGAATGTGAGCCCAGAACCTCCCAGTTCTTAATTTTTGAAGAGAAGTCAGATAATCCTAAATTTTTTTTATAGTTTTGGGAATGTGAGATCACTATAACTTAATGGCTGCTTCTCACACTTGAGGTCAGGCCACCTTTTTCCTGTCAGCCAGCCCTGGAATCCCCATAATTTTCTTCCCAATTTACTTTTTAAAGGGCTGTATTCTTTTGTATTCATCTCAGCAGTATATGAGAGTCCCTAGTTTCGGGTTCTTTTTTTAAGTAACAACTCTCTCTCTGCAGCATATCTGGGGATCTTACTGGAAAGAAGGCCGATGGGGATACAAATGCTGTCACTCTTTTTTCAAGTATTCCTACTGCACTGGAGAAGCTGGCAAGGAGATTGCTGTAAGTACCTGTCCTCACAAGTGTAAAACAACCAAAGCTCTTAAGTCAAAATCTGTATGAAACATATTTTCTCATGTTTCAAATTTTAACTTTTTCTTCAGTGATTGGTAACTATGATACTCAAGTCAAATTACATGTATTTTCCCACAGAATTCAGAGGAATGTATTATAAATGACATAACTGGAGAAGAATCTGTGAAAAAACCTCAAACGCTCATGGAGGTATGTCTATAATTATTTGTCCTGAATTAAGTCCTTCAAGGATGACTTTAAAATTTGTGCTGGAGCTTTGTTTTTTGCATTAGTAACACTATATATTTCAATCCTCCCTGTCAGATGCATCAGGAGAAACTAAAAGAAGAGAAAAAGAAGAAAAAGAAGAAGAAAAAGAAGCATCGGAAGAGCAGTTCAGATAGTGATGATGAAGAAAAGAAACATGAGAAATTGAAGAAGGTACTTCGGGAACTCTAAATAGTCCAAGTGATGACAGTATTCTTTATTTGTAGCCACCTTAAGAAATTATCTAGTCCTGTCTCCAAGCTCATTTTAAAAATGAGGAAATGAGTTCCAAGTCTGTGGTTACCTTGAAAGTCTAGAATACAAATGGAGATTTTTGTGTTTTTCAGTATTGCCTGCTCCTTGGAATGTTTGATAAATATCACTAAGGTACAGAAGAAATGTGCTTTGTAAAGCTCTTATTTTAGAGTTATTGACAATGCCCAAAGAGAATTGCCTTCTAGCTCTCTAATTTGTAGTTTTCAGCAAGTACTTGGGAAAATCAGAATTGTAGTTTCCACCAGAAGCATCAATTGTGGACTTCTGTTAGTAAAATGAATCTTGTTGAATCTTTGTTACTAAGTAAATTTTTTTTAACATTGAAAAGGTTGTAGAATGTTTTGTGCTCTATGAAAATACCATATCAGCCAAATAATGATTAGTTGTAGCTTGACAATAGAAGGGCTGACTCTCAAGCTCTTTCAGACAATCCAGATTTTTGATATAGCAGTTTATATTCAGTGGGATCTTTTGTATTTTGCTACTTTTGAACAGAAGAGATCTGATGTAGAGCTGTGTACTCATGTTTTTCCTCTCACTACAGGCACTGAATGCAGAGGAGGCTCGCCTTCTTCACGTCAAGGAGATCATGCAGATTGATGAGAGGAAGCGGCCTTACAATAGCATATATGAAACTCGGGAACCCACTGAAGAGGAAATGGAGGCCTATAGAATGAAACGTCAGAGGCCAGATGACCCCATGGCTTCCTTCCTTGGGCAGTAGTAACTAGTTATCAACAGTCACCCAGGACAGACACAGCTGATACGTTCTTTTCAGCTTTTTGCTGATGATTATAGGTGGAAAAACCATGACTACTCTTCTTGCTCCCTAACTTTAATAAAGACTTCAGAAGTCTCATAGTAAATTCATTTCTTTACACACTGAAAAAACAAAGAAGAAAAACAAAGAGGAAGTACATTAAGTATATATTAAGATTTTTATTTCCAGTTTTATATTAGGTGATGTGGAAAAAGGCCTTCGCTCTCTACCTAGCAAGAACATTTTCTACTTAACATTTATTAAGTCTCAAACTTTATTTCCTCAATTTTTATGGCCTTTTATCTACTGTTAACACATATTTCAAAGGCAGATGAATTACTCATTCTTGAAATCACGGTTTTGTTTTTTTCAAATTACTAATAACTATAATTGTAGGTATTTGAGTATCATTTGGTTTTGCCTTCTAAGGTTTCACTGGTCTAAAGCCAAAAAATTATTCTATCTTGGGCTTTGGGTTACTGAAAGGAAATCTGTAGAACATGTGAATAACTTTACCCCCCATGTCAATCTGTATAGTAATAATTCTGTTTTCTACTTGGTTATAAAATTCTTATTTTTTAAATATTTCCTTGTACCTTACACCTAGAACAAAATGGGTTAGCCTTTGAATGTAAAAATAGTATTTTGTCATCTTGAGTCACTGTTAACTGATCAGTACTAGGTCTTTTACCATTCTGGACATGAGCCTTTGGACACAGAAACTCTTTCCTCTATCATAGAGAATATGATTTGTGGTACTATTTGTTTTGTGATTGCCTTTATGTAATAATCATGAATATTAAATTTTAAAAGATTATAGAATACCCATTAGGGATCCCTGGGTGGCGCAGTGGTTTGGCGCCTGCCTTTGGCTCAGGGCGCGACCCTGGAGACCCGGGATCAAATCCCACATCGGGCTCCCGGTGCATGGAGCCTGCTTCTCCCTCTGCCTGTGTCTCTGCCTCTCTCTCTCTCTCTCTCTCTCTTTGACTATCATAAATAAATTTAAAAAAAATTAAAAAAAAAAAAAAAAAAAGAATACCCATTGTACCTAATCTCTATGGGAGGAGGTGTCTCTTTGCAAAAATTGCAGAAAGCAAAACCTGAAGTTGAAGGTTTATTTAAAGAATTATAAGTATAGCTCATGGGGTTATTAATAACTGAGACTGCCATGATCCTCAGGCCTCTTCTAAGAACACTGTGAAGATGATACAGTGAGTGGGATCAATGCAAAGAGCCTGTTTCAAACACCTGACATAACTACATTGGCCTTTAACAGCTCCCTGGTTTCTAAGCTACCAAAACCCACTATAGTACCGCATTAAGTTACCATCTCAGAAATAGTGCTGATGAGAGAGTAACAAATTGTCAAGTACTATGGATATAGATTCAGACTGGTAGGAAATTAAAACAATGCAAACGGAGCTCATTCTTATGTAATTCAAGAAAGTCGATGACTTAGGTTTTCATATTCCTACCTTAACATGGGGTGGTTCAACATAAAGTCTGACATTGATGTCTATTTGTATTTTATTTATCTTTTGTTAATAAAGATATGTAATTGAGAATACTTAACTGAGTGGTTTGTAGCATTATTTCAAATATTTGGCAGAAAAGGAGTTTATGGGACTGGCAGGGGGCTTTGAATTAGAAAATTTCAGGATCTTTTAACTCAAAAAATGTGTCACTTGACATTTCTGTTTCTCTGTTCCCTCTCCTGTGAAGCCTAGTTTACTGATTTTAGGAAGAATATCTGAACTCCTGTCTTATTCTACTTCATTTTGGGGAAAAAAAAAAAAACCAGATAACTCCTGGAACATTATTACGTGAACTTTGATTTTTTTTTTTTTTTTTTAAGATTTTGTTTATTTGACAGAGCACAAGCAGGGGTAATGGTAGAGGCAGAGGGAGAAGCTGACTCCCTGAGCAGGAAGCCTGACTCGGGGCTGGATTCCCAGGATCCTGAGATCATGACCTGAGCCAAAGACAGACGCTTAATGGACTGAGCCATGCAGGTGCCCCTGAACTTTGATTTTATTATCTCAATAATAGCTGCCTTTTGAGTGCTAAAACCATGTAATTTTTATATGTTACTTCTCCAAAAGAACTTCCTGGAGTAATGGATAGTTCCCCTATTTTACAATAAGCACATGGACTTAAATCCATGTAGCTTGCTCAAGTCCCGACAGTTAAAAGTGTTAGGGGCACCTGGGTGGCTCAGGTCATGATTCTGGGATCCTGGAATGGAGTCCCCATCAGGCTCCTGCTAGGAGACTGCTTCTCCCTCTGCATATGTCTCTGTCTCTGTCTCTTATGAATAAATAAAATCTTAAAAAAAAAAAAAGTGCAGGATATAATGCCAAGTATCTTTGACTTGTCAAGTCAAATGTCAAGTAAAGCCTACCCCTTTCTCTAGTATTTTAAGACCCCACTGTCTGGGCCAGGAAGACTGGTCTCTTGCAATTTCTTCTGTTGACAGAAACCTTAAGCCTGCCTCAGTCTACAAGGTTCACCCTCAACACCTGAAAATGATGCATCTGTCCCACATTCTTTAATACTACCCCTTTCCCCAACCTTGTGGGATGCTTCTAACAAGACTGACTATACAAAAATGAATAAATTGTTCTTTCATTAAGTTTGTAACAATTCTGAGAGGAAATACCCCCCAAATAGGAAGGACGTCTGTTTGAGTTTCTTTTAGCAATGTTATCTAGTTTCTACTTGGGAATTTTTTCCCTCTAAAATCTAATCATGGGTTTATAAGTTTAAGATCAAGTTAAAACGAATTTTATGTTATTTTTAAAGATTTTATTTATTCCTAAGAGACACAGAGACATAGGCAGAGGGAGAAGCAGGCTCCCTGCAGGAGCCTGATGCAGGACTCGATCCCAGGACTCTGGGATCATGACCTGAGCCAATGACAGATGCTCAACCACTGAGCCACCCGGATGTCCCTGTTAAAATGAATTTTAAATAAAATTGACGGTCTTTTCTCTCGAATTATGGTTCTGAGGAAATTCATCTACATGCTCTAATTTATGGAAAGGGGTGACCTGCATGGACAAGAAGACACAAGCTCTAGAAGTTCATCTCCACTGCGAGTATCTCCGTGGAGCTTACAGCCTGTCCCGTTTGCCGCAATGTTTAATTGGGGAGTACAATGAGCTTCCTAACTCTACTCCTTGATCACACATAGAAAACGCTAATTATTGGGTGTTACAAAACTGATTTCAGTGCTCTGAAGAACGATGTGGACTTTCCATTCCTTAGATTCTACGACTCATCCTTTCTGGCAGACACACAAAAGAATCCCCGCTCCACGTATACAGAAAAAAAAAAAAAAAAAGGAGCGGACCACCGCGCATGCGCATGCTCCTTACTCCAGCCGGCGGAGCCCTCCACCCGCGGCTAATGCGCCTGCGCGCGGGGAGAGTCCTCGGCCCGGCGGCGGGCGGGAAGCCACGCGGAGGACCCGGATGGAACCCCGGAGCGGCCGGCTGGAGGTCGCTGCGGACTCTTCCGTGTCCCCGCGCCCCGCAGGTTCCTGCTGGGGGGCCGGAGCCGAGCAGCCGGCGCCCAGTGGCTGTACCCCGGCCTGAGCGGAGAGCGACCTGCAGCCGGAGAGCGGCGCCCGAAGGAGGCCTGAGCATCCCTTGGGCCTGCGCCCGGGCCCGGAGACGGGCGGGTGCGGAGCGAGCGGAGTCTTCTTTCCTCGCCGCCGGCGCCCGCAGCCCGCGCCGCTTCCCTAACGCGCCGTCCTTAATAATACACCAACAGTGCCTACCAGTTACGAGCTGCATGGTCTGCACATGCATGCTTAATAATTAAAGCTCCCAACAACCCTGTAAGGTAGGTACTATTGTCATCCCACTCGAGGAATCGAGGCTTGGAAGGGACCAGCCTCCAGGTGACAAAGCCAGGATGCCCGGCGTTTGCTCGGCGTTTGCTCGGCTGCTGCATCCCCGGCCCTTTCCTCTGGCTGTCGCCTCTGCCAAGTGCCCTCGCGAATCCCGACCCCGGACACCCGCGCCCCCTCGGACCGGAGGAGGCAGTGCCGAGATAGAAGAGGAATTGTGTTTGGCTCGGAGTTGTAGGTTTACGGCTGCACTGGGCTGTTGTCACTGCAGAAATACAGGTTTTAGCCTTTCCCAGAGGTTTCTGTTCTGTGAATGTTCACTTCTAACGGGTTTCTCTCACAGTCGTGATACTTTCTCATAGCTACCCTTATACCCCATAAACTGGCAAAAAACATTTTACTGGTTTGTATCACATCTTTCACTCTGCATCTTAAGATATCTCAAACTCTCAGAAGAATCCTTCTAAAAACGAATCATGTCTAAAGATAATGCGTTTTGCTGACTACGATAACCTTACTGTTTATTATGGAAAATTCCCCCCCTACATAACATAAAATATAGTGAGAATGATGCAATGTTGTGTGCCCATCATTCAGCTTCAGCAGTTACCAACTCAAGGCCCATCTAAGGCCTTCTGCCTCCACCCCACTCTGTGTGTGTGTGTGTGTGTGTGTGTGTGTGTGTGCGCACGCGCGCTGACGACAGTCTTTCAAAGGAAATCCCAGACGTGTTTGCATTTCACCTTGTAAGCAGCAAAGTCTGTATCTCTAATAAATGAGTTACCTTTTTTCACACAAGCATACCATTAATCACACCTGTTTAAATTAAGTTTTTTCTCTTTTTCCTCCCCATTTTTTTAAGCAGGCTCCACACTGGGTGTAGAGCCCAACGTGGGGCTCGAACTCACGACCCTGAGATCAAGACCTGAGCTGAGATCAAGAGTCGGATGCTTAACCAACTGAACCACCCAGGCGCCCCAGTTAACAATAATATGTTGATGCTTTTTTAGTGTTTCCATATTTTAGGATATTGTGATTACTAAATAACACAGAGGAGCAAATGAAAATTGTAAAGTTCTAAAACACAGTAAATTCCTCTTTGAGAATCTTGAAAATTCTTGCTACCTATTCTCCTTTTTTGAGGAAGATGAGGACTACTACAAATGACTTTTTCTAAAAATCTTTTGTTCAAAACAGGTAAATTTTCAATCAAAACATACCTGAGTGGCATAGTCAGGGTGGATTGGAATGGACCCTTAACTAGTCTATTACTATAATAATTTCTAATGAGACTGAGCAAAGCTTTTTCATTCACTTCTACTCCTCCCCAAAACATACATAGTAAATATACATAAGAGAATATAGAAAAATAAGCATTTTTATGCTGATGTTATAATTTTATTATCAGTTAGGAGAGATCCTAAACATAGTTGGCCCTATCATCACCACTTGACAAAAGAAAGCTTAGGATCAACTTTTAAACTTCAAATCATCTTCCAATTTTTAAATGACTCATAACAAGTAGCCATGTGGCTTGCCAACTTATTAGTTTACATAGAAGTTCATTTTATAGCTAGTTAATTGGGCAGAGCTACTAAAAAGGTAGCGTTTTAAGTTAATATTCTTGCCTTACTTATTGTGAGGTATTTTTTTATGGCCAAAGTGGGCATTTGGATTTAAATGTGTCCCTGTTATTTCCACCACATTCTGTAGAATAGAACTTTGGAAACTTAGGGGATCATTTATTTACCTGGGAGATAGAACTATCTTCTAAGGTATATTTGAGCCTACCTGTGGGTTATACCTTTGCTCATTGCTAAGGAGAAAGAAAAAGAAAAAGCATGGCTTTCTTCCTTAGGTCCCTGAACTTTCTTAGGAGGTTGTTATCAACTCAGAAACTTAAATGCCTATTAAAGCATTTAGACTATTTACTTAGCAACCTAGCCTATCCATAATCTAGTGGTTGGCCTGAAGAATAGGTTTTCATTTCTCTAAACTAACTACTCACGAGGATATGTATTAGAATCACCTGGACAAGATTTAGAGTCTTTTTTTTTTTTTAAGGTAATCTATGTGCCCAACATAGGGCTTAAACTCATGACCCAAGATCAAGAGTCCCCTGCTGTACTGACTAAGCCGGCCAGGTGCCCCAAGATTTAAGAGTCTTTTGTTCTCCTATGGAGAACATGATTTATTAGTTCTAAGGGAGGGAGATGTATAATTTCAGAGGAGTTCCCAGTGATTGTGCGATGAGCATCTCTTATTAAAGATTACTATCTTAGTTACTGTGCATAAGAATTATCTAAAATGCTTATGTAGAATACAGATTCTGAGCTCCTACTGTAGAGCTAGGGAATCAGAATCTCTGGAAGTGGCGACCATGAATCTGCATTTTAGCAAAAGATTTCAGTGATTCCTCCATTTGCTAAACCAGGAACCATTACCTTCTAATTCCTGTCCTCAGATTAAAACAAATCTTAATCTTGGGAACATTGCTTATTTTCATTCCATAGTTTCGGCCTTTTTTTTGGACTGCTTTTACTGAGGGGTAGTTATATGAAAAAGCATCCTGAAATTCCTATTGTAACTAAGGGTGTCCTATGAGAGACGTTTTTCTGAAGTTTCAGTGACAAGAATAGTTGTGTTTCTCCTGAGCAATTTGTTTTGCTTTTCTGTATAGACAGTATGACTCAGAGACTGGTAGTGTGTTACACTCTAGCAGCAGGGAAGATCTGAGCCAAATTTGTATCCTACTTCTGTTTCAAAGGTGACTTAATCAGACTCATTCGAAATTCTCTACTTAGGTTGGAGTGAAAGCCACTCAAGGATCACATAGTTTTACAGACCTGTTTAATCCCTAACTATCAAAAAAAACTAGCCACTATGTCAAAATGTGTCCTTCCTTATTTAGTGAATTACTCCGTTCTCTATTCACTTGTTCATAACTGTGTGCGTACATCCCTGGCAGAGAATGATGGAAGGAGGGGGTGGTAGTGAGATACCCTTTTAGGGGATACAAAATGTACCAGATTTGTTTGGAACATACATCACTGAAAGCAAATTAAGCCCTAACTGCAGTTCACCAGTAAAGGATTTACAGCTATTTACAACTTGCATAAGTCCAAATCTCCCATATGTAGCTTACTGGTAAGTCATTTATTCCAGGACATTAGCTGTGAGTTTGATAGCTTTAAGTTGGACTGTCATACTATCATGGTTTACTCTGAACTGACATGTTACAGGATATTTCTTGACATGTACAAATGACAGGATGGCGTGTGATGTGGCTTTGTTTTAATTCGGTTAGCCACTGATTTTTAATGTGTGGGTTATATTTTACTCCCAAAGCAAAATTCTGCAGCACCTCTGGAATACTACCTGAGAATTTTGGGGTACCATGTCGAAGAAACGCAAATGGGATGATGACTATGTTCGTTACTGGTTCACCTGTACAACAGAGGTTGATGGAACTCAGCGCCCACAGTGTGTTTTGTGTAACTCAGTATTTTCAAATGCTGACCTCAGACCATCAAAATTGTCTGATCATTTTAACAGACAGCATGGTGGTATAGGTGGGCATGATCTCAATAGCCTGAAGCATATGCCAACACCATCTGATCAGAGTGAAACCTTGAAAGCACTTGGAGTTGCATCTCACGAGGATGCCTTATTACAAGCATCATATCAGTTTGCGTATTTATGTGCCAAGGAGAAGAATCCTCATACAATAGCTGAAAAATTAGTGAAACCTTGTGCATTGGAAATAGCACAGATAGTTTTGGGACCAGATGCACAAAAGAAGCTTCAGCAGGTACCCTTATCAGATGATGTGATCCATTCTAGAATTGATGAAATGAGCCAGGATATCTTACAGCAAGTTCTAGAAGATATCAAAGCCAGTCCTCTTAAAGTGGGTGTTCAACTTGCTGAGACAATGGACATGGGTGACTGCAGTCAGCTAATGGCATTTGTACGATACATAAAAGAAAGAGAGATCGTAGAAGAATTTCTGTTCTGTGAACCATTGCAGTTAACAATGAAAGGAAAAGATGTGTTCAGTCTCTTCAGAGACTTCTTTTTGAAGCATAAGATAGCACTTGATGTATGTGGCTCTGTTTGTACTGACGGTGCTTCTTCTATGCTAGGAGAAAATTCAGAATTTGTTGCCTGTGTCAAAAAAGAGGCACCTCATATCGTGATCACACATTGTTTGTTGAATCCTCATGAACTTGTGACAAAGACTTTGCCTACAAAACTGAGAGATGCTCTGTTTACTGTGGTGAGAGTAATAAATTTTATCAAAGGACGAGCTCCAAATCATCGCCTCTTCCAGGCTTTTTTTGAAGAAATTGGAATCGAGTATAGTGTCCTCCTTTTCCATACTGAAATGAGGTGGCTTTCCCGAGGTCAAATACTTACCCATATTTTTGAAATGTATGAAGAAATAAATCAGTTTCTTCACCACCAAAGCAGTAATTTAGTTGATGGCTTTGAAAATAAAGAGTTTAAAGTTCACTTAGCATACCTTGCAGATTTATTCAAACACCTGAATGAGCTTAGTGCATCAATGCAAAGGACTGGGATGAATACAGTATCAGCTAGAGAAAAGTTATCAGCTTTTGTTAGGAAGTTTCCATTCTGGCTAAAGCGAATTGAGAAAAGAAATTTTACCAACTTTCCTTTTCTTGAAGAAATCATTATTTCAGATAATGAAGCAGCAAGCATTGCAGCTGAAATAACACTGCATCTGCAACAGCTGAGCAACTTCTTTCATGGATATTTTTCTATTGGAGATCTTACTGAGGCAAGTAAATGGATACTGGATCCGTTTCTTTTTAATCTGGACTTTGTCGATGATGGTTATTTGATGAAAAATGATCTGGCTGAATTACGAGCTAGTGGCCAAATCCTAATGGAATTTGAGACAATGAAGCTTGAGGATTTCTGGTGTGCTCAGTTCACAGTGTTCCCAAGCCTGGCAAAGACAGCTCTAGAAATCCTTATACCATTTGCAACTACGTACCTTTGTGAGTTGGGATTTTCATCACTTTTACATTTTAAAACAAAGTCCAGAAGCTGCTTTAATATGAGTGATGACATCCGTGTGGCTATTTCAAAAAAAGTTCCTCGTTTCTCAGACATCATTGAACAGAAGCTACAGCTACAGAAGTCACTGTGAGCTGATACATTTTTAATGTATAATTTTAAATATATTCTTAATTTCATTGTTAAAACTAAGCTATAATTCTGTCTTTTTATATTTATGGTATATCAAATCCCATGAAAAAGTTTAGCATGTTTAATTTTTAATTTTCATCTGAGTCATGTAAGATATACTTTTAAATATATTCTTTGGAGTTAAGTCTTCCAATGTCCATTCCTCTAGCTCCCATGCTCTAAATACCATGATATTAATAAATATCCTAATATCCTATTAGTCACTCTTTGTCTTCTTTTAAATTATAGCAGGACTCAAAAGTCATTGAGGCTGCTAAAAAGAGGATCCCAGAGCCTCACCCTAAAGATTCTGATTTAGCAGATCTGGGCTAAGCTCAAGGGCCTTCCTTCTTAACCAGCTTCCAGATGGTTCTGATGGATTCTTTGGGCCTCTGGCCTCATCTTACTTTCCCTTTCCCCCAATTCTCTCACTTATTTTACATCTTAACATATGTGTATTTTCCAAACATAGTTTAAAATTTTTGAACAGATCAGAATATAAGTAATAAATAAATTGATGTGAAATCACTGTAGTAATTCAGAGCCATCAGAAAATTTCCTGTGGGAATTTAAATTAATATACTTTTTCTGGATAGTAATTTGACAAAACATTTTTAAATTTTAATAAATTTACGTTTTCATTTCAAAACTTTAGTCTTATCAAAGTAGTTTAGTATCATTTTTCATGCTAAAAAATGAGTCCAATAATGAAAAGCCACAATCCCTTTCCTGTCCAATTACTTAACCATTTCCACCTTAACATTTTTTGGATCCACCCTTATCTCTAAGACATACGTTTAAACCAAACATGTATGCCAGTTTTGTGTTTTATTATTTTTTTTGTTAAGTAAATTCTACCCTCAACGTGAGGCTGAAACTTACAACCCTGAGACCAAGAGTTGTAGGTTCTACCAATTGAACTAGCCAGGCACCCCCACTTATGCCAGTTTTTATTTATCAGTTTTAAAAGTTATATATATATTGACTCCTCTAGATAGTAGGTAATTATGGAATTTATAAAATGTTTATCTCCTACTATTCCCAATTTTTTATTGTAATATTGATTTTAGTTCCTTTATTGATTATTTGTAGCCCTTAGATTGGGGATTTTTTCCTCTAGCAGTTCCCCCCTGGAAAGAATGAGGGATGTCCACAAAGTTTTATTTGTGAGGCATGTAATTAAAGCATTTTTATAGTGGCGAAACACTGGAAAAAAAAAAAAAACTGAAGGGGAACGGAATCTAACAGAGGCCACCTGAGTATGGCAAATTGAAGTTTGTGTTTTCTACACAAAACTCAACTTGATCACTATGATCAGAATACTTATATCAATAAATATAAGCACATGTCTTTCATCTAAAACTGTAGTTACAAAATATAAGTCCTATTTTTTTCTAATCTAACATCAAAAGCAATGGGAATAATTTCCAAAATTAATACAGGAATAAATCTGGAAGAGTATAAAGTTTCATGATACATGAGTGTTTATAAAGATAGGAAGGAAGAAGGATGGGAGCAAGTACATGTATGACACATGGAAGCTAACAATACAAAGAGCAGGACTATGGTGCAATGCCAGAAGCAAATGACCTTTGATGACCAGTCTTTCGTTAAATCCACTAGAATTCTCTCTCAAATTAAATTCATTAATTGCTGCTAGGAAAGAAAAACCCAAAGGATATTTTAAAGGGAATAGCTGAATTTTTAATTTATTTTCAAATTCTACTACAGTTTATTTTCCCTTGGTCAAATTAAAGAGACTGTTAAAATGAAGTGTCTGCTAAAATGATGAAACTTAGATTTTTTTTCTTAGTTTAAAAAAGTTTCTCACAATGGTACATATATTGGCCTTTATGGGTCACATGTTGGTTTCTTTTTCTCCCAAGAAAGATAATTATCTTTTTTTTTTTTAATTTTTTTTTTAAACTTTTATTTATTTATGATAGTCACAGAGAGACAGAGAGAGAGGCAGAGGGAGAAACAGGCTCCATGCACCGGGAGCCTGATGTGGGATTCGATCCTGGGTCTCCAGGATCGCGCCCTGGGCCAAAGGCAAGCGCCAAACCACTGCACCACCCAGGGATCCCCGAAAGATAATTATCTTATATTTTTACTATATAATTAAGGTCATTGGTCAATTGCAAAAAAGAATGAGGATGAAGACATAATTTTTATAACCAGCAGATGTCACTCTCTGTGCATGATTGATTGAAAGTAAATTTAACTGCATCACAGATTTTGCCAAATACCTGATTTAAAACGTCTCTAAAAAAAAGTATTCATAGCTCAAATTAAAAATGCCCCACCTGAGGGGTGCCTAAGTGGCTCAGTCAGTTGAGTGACAGGCTCTGGATTTTGGCTTAGATCATGATCTTGGGGTCCTTGGATCAAACCCCACATGGGGCTCAATTCAGCAGGGACAGGGAATATGTTTGAGAATTCTCTCTCCCTCTCCCTCTGCCTCTGGCCCTCTCCCTGCTTGCATTCTCTCTTTCTTTCTAAAATAAATCAATCAATCTTCTTCTTTTTTTGTTTTTTTGTTTTTTTTAATGCCCCACCTGAGCCTCTGCTGGCTCAAAATTGGCAGAACAATTGTGGTGGAGAACTGAGAAAAAAAAGTGGGAAAGAAAAATATAAATTGTTTTTTCTCTAAAACTGACTTGACCATGTGGATCTTCAACATCTCAGCTACTTTTCTAAACCATCAAAGGCTACTTGAAGTAGATGGATAGGTCAGCACATAGTTTTTGCTATTCCATGACAGTTAATAAGGCTGACAGAAGTACCAAAGGCAAAGCCATACCCAGATGCGTTTTTTCCAGTGAGAGTAAATTGCTGTCCCTTCTGTGATAGAGGGGATCTAACGTAAGTAACCTGCCACTAAGTGCCCATATCAGGGCTCAGTGTTGGTCTCTAGTCTTTGCTGTTGGCAGGTCAGGCACTCAGTAGGTCAGTCTTGGTGAGGGGAAGTCCATGTTGCTGAGTCATTATATAAGCCTCCCTCCTTGCCAGCATGGCCACTCTTGTACATGGGCACTGAGCAATCATTAGGATGACTGGAAAAAGAGGCTAATTACTACAAAGTATGTCATCTTGTCCTGATTATTGAGAGCCTCTCTGTCTTAATTCAGGTTCAGCAAGGCCTTTGAGAAGTCCTCAAGCCAAGGCCAGCCACCACAAGAGACCCATGTATACTTTAGTATTCCTGCTACTCTCAATCATTTGCTGGAAGCAGCCCATGGGAAGTGTGACCCAGCACAGGTGTGGTGATAAATTTCAGAGTGCAACAGCTGGGGCACATGGTTAATTATGTTCCATATAGTTGCATGTCTACAAGGTACATTCTAATGGATGTACTGTGTCCTTTTGGTGAACGTTCGCCTAAAGCACAATAATCTTCAATTCTCTGCCTATTCTGAGAGGTCCATCTATACCCTCCTCCCACCCCCAGACCTGGTCACTTGTCTTAGAAATCTGTTTTTCCCAAATCCAGAAGTCATCAAACCATTAGTTACTGCCCTTGAATACTAGCATTTAGATCCATACTTCTGGATAGTGCTCAGTTCAGAAATAGCAGACAACCACTTGTACTGCTCAGGATTCTCCTTAGGAAGATTTCCCTTTCATTAAGATCTTTCAAAGACGTACTTGACTGAGGTTGTAATGTTGCAGCAGATTTTGCTGCTCCCAGCTGGTACTAGCTGGTACTATTAGGCAAAATAAACTGTAAACCAGACCTAAATTTCTTGTTAGTCCGCTGGTCATAAGTAACTTCTCATGCAGCCAAAGTTAAAGACTGAGAAAAAAGGAAGCCTTGTAATGGGAGTAGGTGTCAAAGGAATTGAATCACCTACTCAGGCAACTTGCTTTTGTGTTCTACACCTGCTTGATCTCTCTCCCTTGTATACCACTTCCACTTGATGATAGGCTGCTGCTGTGCACATTCTAGTTTATGACTTACTGAATCACACAGCACCCAGTGCCATAGAGCTCTTTCTCAAAAGGAAAATCAGTTATCTTCAAAAGAGGGTATGGATTTGCTCCCAAGCCCTAGACGTATATCCTTTGATCCTCCTATTGGCATTTGGCAAAGGCTCCATACAGAATGCTTATTTGCCACATTTAATGTCTTTGAATCATTGGTCTTAAATTTCAAGTGGCAGAGTAGCTGGCCCTACACTATGGACTTGCTACAGAGCCTTTTCCACTCCACTCAAAACTGGCAGTGTTATGGCAAATGAGTCAGAGCGATACACTCAAATGTGGTATGTGTTGCCTCCAAAAGCCAAAAAGACGCACCAAGCATCAAGCCTCTATTGCAGTGGTAGGTGATACAAGGTACAGCAACTTATATTTCACCTGGAAAGAACTATTGCAGCATGCTCCAGGCCATTAGCACATCAGAAATTTCATCAAGGTGCATGAGTCCCTGGATTTTTATTGGGTTTATCTTCCACTCTCTGACCTCACATGCCTTTTACTAAAGCATCTGAAGTGCTGGCTACTATCTTCATATCAGATCCAATCTGCACGTCATCAGTGAAGTGGACCAGGATGGTGTACTGTGAAATGTCAAGATGATCACAATCTCTGCAGATTATACTATGACAGTAGGCTGATGTAGCCCTACTGGAAGACTATAAAGGTGGTCTCAGTTCTGCAAGGTAAAAACAGGCTTCTTCTAGTGGTCATTGCAAATTGTTATAGAGAGAGGGGATAAAAAGCATCTGTCAGATCACTAATGGTACATGAAGTGCCAAGGGTTATGTTGATTTTCTCTTATAAAGATAGCACATCTGGAATAGCAGCTGGAATTGGAGTCATCACTTGTTTAAGTTTACAGTAATCCGTAGTAATTCTAAGATCCATCCACCTTTGGCACAGGACAAACAGGTAAATTTAAGTTGAGATGTGACAGATACCAAGCCTAGGATGGTGGCCCTACTCTGCAATTTCCTCTAGGGATGTGCTGTTGCTCCTGGCTCTGTAAAGAGGGGACCATCCAGAGACTTCTACTGGCTCTTTTTACAACAAGAACCATGGATCAGTGAGGCAATTTGGTTCTGTCAAGAATTAAGTATGTCTAATGCAATTACACATTCAAGAACTAGAGATATAACCCTGGGTTTACAGACCTACAAGGCTCTCTGTAATTTTAACTTGGGCCAAAATTCCATTCATTACCTGACCACCATTAGCCCCCACTTTAACTGGTGGACCACAGTAGTGTTTTGGGGTCCCAGAAATTAAATTACTGCCAGTCAGGGCCAGTGCTTATTAACCCTAAAAGATCTGAGGATTTTTTTTTTTTTTTTTTTTTTTGCAGGATACAGTCACCCTTTTAAAGACTGCAGGCCTCTGGGGAAGTCTTGAAAGAAGGTTCATAGAATATACTGTGGCCGTGTCATGGAGTCCTTAAGAGAACTCAGCATGTCCTTCAGTCAAGGGGCTCTAGGTATGATAGCTGGCTTAGGTCTGGAAACTGGAGAAGAGGCTATGACTCTGTGATAACCTTGGTCAGACTTCTGATAACCAGACCTAGAGTTTTTCCTATTGTGTAGATCAAGTAATATTTAGTAGATTTACCATCTATTTCATTCCTAGATTCACTGTACCAACAAGCTACTGTATTAGAATTCTCCAAAGAAACAGAACCAATAGGATTTGTGTGT
This sequence comes from Vulpes lagopus, assembly GCF_018345385.1. Taxonomy (NCBI): domain Eukaryota; kingdom Metazoa; phylum Chordata; class Mammalia; order Carnivora; family Canidae; genus Vulpes; species Vulpes lagopus. The sequence continues at coordinate 38,018,966 of NC_054826.1, read as the reverse complement.
ATATGTACACAGGAAGAGATTTATTATAAGAAACTGGCTCTCATAATTATGGAAGTTTGGCAAATCTGAAATCTGCAGAGTAGGCCAGACAGGCAGGAAAGCAGATCCAGTCTGAAGACAGTCTGCTAGAGATTCCTCTCTTGCTGGGGAAACATAGTCTTTTTATTCTATTCAGGCCGTCAGCTAATTGGATGAGGCCCACTCACATTTTGAAGAGCAGTCAGCTTTACTCAAAGTCCACCAATCTGAATGTTAATCTCATCCAAAAATACCATTGCAGAAACACCCAGAATAATGTTTACCTAAATATCTGGACACCCATTGACCCAGCCTAATTGACACATAAACGTAATCATCAACAGCTACTATCAATGATGCCTTGGGGTCAAAACATTTTGATGACCATTTTGTCCCTGCTGTGTATTATGTTAAATACATCCCCCTTATTTCTAGTGACTAAACACTACCACTTGGCCTCTACGGCTCTAGGATCCCTTCAATCCAGATGAAATTAATGAACAGTATTAAATTGGTGACAACATCTTCTACCATCATACTGACTAAAAGAGAACCACCACAATATTTCAGAATATTGATGATCTCCTCATTAATGTCTCGCTCAATACCTTAGTGACGGAGTATCTACTGGGTCCTCTTGAACCACGTAGTAGTGGGCAGTAGTGGGTGAGGGAAGTTTGAAAGTCACATATAATATGTTCATTCCAACATTTCCCTCTCCCTAAATCTTTTAATTCCTTTCTTTACATTATGACAGAGAAATTCTGGGATCTCAAACTCATTATTATATGTAGGTCACTGTTGTGTCCAAATAAACATTCTTAATACAGGCTAACACATCAAAGAGAGAATCCCTGATAAGTACATCCATATCAGTAAATTTGGCCTTTCATATTCCGCCTTCTTTGGTCTAGTGTTCTTAGATTCCCATTCCACACATATTTACCAGGTTTCTGCCTATGTAAATTAGAAAAATCTGGCAGTTATTTTGGATCATAAAATCTTCCTTTCAGGATCAGACTCTGAACTAGTTTCCTTGTAATATGCTGTATCTGCCCCTAGTTTTGGGTCTAGTTATGGGTCTAGTGGCAACAAGGGGTAGTAGAGTAGATGTTGAAGAGTAAGTAAAGGTGTGTCCTTGAAAGGCATCTGCTTCAGGTGAGGTTAATGCAAGGACTTCAAGCACGGGAAGCCTAATCTCAGTCATGGAGAGTGAAGGCAAGGAAGGCTCAAAGTGACTTAGGGGTAAGATTTTCAGCTTCATCCAACCCCATGCCAATGTCTCCACTCCAAGTCTTAGAATTAGTACTCACTTCGGCAGCACATATACTAAAATTGGAGCGATATGAAGAAGATTAGCATGGCCCCTGTGCAAGGATGACACGCAAATCCAAGTCTTAGAATTAGACACTGTCCCCAATCCTCATCCCAACTTGCACTGAGAGACATAGTCTATGAATCCAATTTACATTTAAATTCTGCAACCCTCACCATTAAATCCTGGGTCTGAATTTGCAGCTACAAGAGATTTGAGATACTTTTAGGACTACCAGAATCCCCTAATTAGAATTCCCCTAATCAGGACTTGAGGTAAGACTTTACAGAGCTGAGTGTGACATTTTCCTTCTGTAAGCACTCCAGTGCTCTCAGAGGAAGGCATCCCACCCCACAGTCCTCCTAGTCATCATTATTCCCAGCAGCCATTTGATCTCCCGAGGCATCTGTTTCAAGGAAGCTCTTCATCACAATAATCTACAGCCAGTAATTTGATTAATCACTGCCACTCCGTCCCATTGGTTACCAGCATCCTATTTCCACAACAAGATGTTCAATAGTGCATTCAGGTCTAGAGACAAATCCAAATACCTAAAAAAAATTCCATCCCTGAGGGTCTGTTTCCCGAGATTTCTGGTACCAATTTCTATATCAGTCAAGATTCAGTCAGGAGACACAAACTCTACCAATTACTTTCACAGACAGAATTTAATATAAAGAATTGTTCATCAGGAATTAGAAAACTAGAAAGGCAAAATGAATAATGTAGTAAATGCGGAAAGCAGTCACATAATGGCTCAGAGAAAGGGTCCCATGGAGCTGGGACAGAGAAGGCATCTGTGAGCTGATAGCGGTGTGTCTGAAGAAGCAGAATGAGGCTGGTTCTGAGATTGTGGGAAAAATGCAAACTTGAACCACCGGCTCCGGAAGGAAATAATTCTATCATTGCCAGGGTGAGGAACTGTTGTCGGAGTGACACAGGACAGTGACAGGAAGCAAAAGAGAAAGGAGCAAGTTCCTTGCCACTCTAGACTTCCAGTCTCTCTCTCTCTCTCTCTCTAGTGTCCCCTATTGGCGGACTAACAGAAGATCAGCTGGCAAAGGAGAATGATTTGCAAAGTCCCAGCCTTGACAAGGAGCCAAGTTCAAAGCTAAGAGACCTTATAGCTTAATAACCCTGGAGGGGGACCCCTGGCTGGCTCAGCTCTTTAGCGCCTGCCTTCGGCCCAAGGTGTGATCCTGGAGTCCCTGGATCGAGTCTTGGGATCGAGTCCCACATCAGGCTCCCTGCAAGGAGCCTGCTTCTCCCTCTGCCTGTGTCTCTGCCTCTGTCTGTGTCTCTCATGAATAAATTAAAAAAAAAAAAAAACAGTGTGTATGTTCTGAGCCATTCCAAAGTGAGTTCCCAACATCATGTTTCTTTGCCCCTGCATACTTCAGCGTACTCTCAACAATAACTCCCTAATACTAATACTCAAATCATATTCAAAGCTCCTCCAATTGCTCCCAATATCTTTTTAATTCTTTGAAACACCTTTTAATTTTTTTATGACATTAACATTTTGAAGGCTGCCCCACTCTCTGAGTTGGTTGTTTTCTCTTATATCATTTAGCTAGTTTCTCTGTTTTCTATTTTCTGCTAACCAGAGGTTAGGTTTGTGTACATGTAACTTTTTCTTCACAAGCAGTAGCACATATAATAACCTTATTATAGCAATCATAAATTAACCAGATGAGACATGTAGAGATAAGTGTCTTCTGAGTGTTATTTAAAAGAAACCTGTAGAAGCCTTTTGAAATACAAGATTTAGAGAAATTATTCTCCACTGCATAACAGCTGATAGATAAAAAATTTCTTTCTAGCCACTAGCTAAATTTCATGTATGCAGTCTAATCATGCATCGTTTCCTCAAGCTGGGATTTCTGCTTTTCTTTCTAGCCAAAAGGAAGGGATAGACCCTTTATTTCTCACAGTCCTTCCCCAAATTATGCTGGCAAAATGTGGCAAGGCCTTGGTTTCTTTCTTTCTTTCTTTCTTTCTTTCTTTCTTTCTTTCTTTCCTTCCTTCCTTTCTCTCTCTCTCTCTCTCTCTCTCTCTCTCTCTCTCTCTCTGTCTCTTGCTTTAGGCTTTGGTCTCTATACTCATTCCTATGCTGTTCCCTCAAAGATTGATTCTACAAAGCAGAAGCCTTAGACTTTCTTAGCAGGGCATTTTCCTCAAACCAAATGTCTCTCCATTTCTGAGACTTGAGAAACATCATCAAGAGTTTTTTGCATTAAATTATAAAATGTCTTTCCAACTGAGGCCCTTCAAGTTACATCTGGAAAGTGGCTGGATCTTTTCTGGGTCATTTCCTGTTGAATATAAGTAGTATCTATTTTGGTCTGACTTCATTTGTGTTGAGACTCTGGCTGGCTCAAGGCTTTAACTCTACTGAAACCTTAGGCCAAAGGAGCCTCTCCAAACTCTGGTTATTCTTTTCCCTCCTGCGAAGACTGCTGTGCTTATGGAAGCCCTCAGCGACCGAACGTGGCCCAGTAGAAGAACCTATGACTGGATGAGAGCTGAGCTCTTGTGGCAACTCTGGCTCCAACTCACTGTGTAACCTTGGGAAGATGGCCTGCTTCTCTGCCCCTGTTTCTTCAGCTGTATAATGGGAGAAATAATTGTCCCAAAACTTGGAAGATTTAAACAGACTGAAATGTTTGTTTTGGGTTTTTTTTTTTGTTTTTTTTTTTTTAGAGATTTTATCCACTTATCTATTCATGAGAGACACAGTAAGAGAGAGGCAGAGACCCAGGTCGAGGGAGAAGCAGGCTCTCTGCGGGGAGCTGGATGCAGACTCCATCCCAGGACCCCCAGGATCACGACCCCAAGCCAAATGCTCAACCACTGAGCCACCCAGGTGCCCTTGTTTTTGTTTTTTAAAGAAAGTATATAGCTGTAGGGGAAGGGTTACTAGTTTTAACTCTTCTCAGCTCTCTGCCACATCCCCAGATCCAACTCATCCAAAGGAAGAATTTCCAAGAACTGTAACACAGTATATATTCTTTTTTTTTTAATTTTATTGAGGGGAGGGGTATAGAATAAATACTAGATTCCCATGGTTTAAAAGACAAACTGTCACCTACAATGAATGATAAACCTTCCTTTTACCACTGTTTTCCAGTTCCCTTCTGCAGAGAAAACTTCTTGAGTCACAATGTTTTGTATATCTTTCTTGAGATAGATGCTGCTCATACATTCACATGTGTTTGTGTTTGTTTTCCTCACTTCTTTTTAACTTGGATGATAGCAAACTATACACACTGTTCCACTCCTTATTGTTCTCACTAAACAAAGTATCTTGCAGATAATTCCATAGTAGTACACAGAGTTCTGCCTCTATGTATGTATGTATGTATGTATGATGATTTAATTAGTTCCTTATGGCTAGCCATTTAGATTGTTTCCAGTCTTTTATTAGTTCAAACACGGTTGAAATGAATATCTTTATGCACACTTCCAGAATAACTTATGGAAATAGCTGTGTTGAAAATAAACAGTGTGTTTTCAATTTTTATACACCTGCAAGCTTTTCTTGCAGTTCAGGTATGATATTGTTTGATTCTAAATGGCATAATACACAGGGAAGCCAACACTCACTCCAACATTGTGGTCTTCCTATGGAATGGAAGCAAGTCCTCTCTTTCAGCAGCTGGCTCCTTAGTGCTGCCACATTAGTGAGACCTCATCTGGAGTGATCTCACCCTGGAGAATTTTGCAGCCCCAAAGCCCCTTGTTGAGAGTAAGCATTGACAATGGGGCCTTGGCCATTAGGTATTTGAAATGATTCAACATTCATTTTATTTTTTTTTTCAACATTCATTTTAAACCCTCTTTTGTACCAAAATTGGAGAAAAGAGAGGGTTGAAAAAGGGCAAAGAGGAAGGCCAGGAAAGCCTACATTTTAATCATAAATGGAAGTCAAAAGATTGTGGACTTTCTCTGTCATGACTTCACAACTAACTACCAAGTCACTGAAGGTCTCTGTCTCTTTTTCCCCATGTGTGAAATGAAGATCACAGACAAATCATTCCTCAGGACGTCTCCTTCTTTGGAGATTCAGATGCAGTGTAGGTCAGGGGCACTTGTCCTCCCAACCTCACTCAACATATTCAAAAAGCAAGAGATGTCACAAATGAGTACACGACTAATATCCAAGTGGATGGTACAGTTGAGATGGCAATCAAATAGTTCTGTGCTGGAAAACAGGCTGGAGGCTCTGTTGGGGGAAGAGAGTCTTGATCTGTAGTATTTGATGATTTCTGTAGTGTAATTATTCCAACTATGACACAAATATGATATCATTTGACTTAGAATTGGAAAGAGAAGCACAGAACTGGCTGCTATCTCCAGAAAACCACTAGTTAGGAATTCAAGGAAAGCATTTTCTTCAGACTGTTCTGTGTTGAGAGACCCTTCATAAAAGAGGAGAAATTTGAAGTAGGCATTGAACGATAATGCTTGTAGGACTCTTTCCATGGTAACTGACAGGAACAACTCACGCTGGCTTGAAGAAAGAGAAAGAATGTGAGTGTGAATGTTGTACCACATTCTGCAGTATCTGCACAAAGCTTTCCAACAGTGTATCCAGAGCACTCCCTTTCCCACCTTTCAGCTCTTCTTGCATTTGCTTCTATCTGTATATTGATGTCACTGACTCCTCCCGCAAGCAGGCTCTCTCCAAATGGCAGGAAAAAAATGGCTAGTGCAGCCCAGGGCCATAGCATTACAGTTAACAATTCAGAAGAAAAGCAGTGCCATGGTGTGGAAATCACATGGAAATATTTTGATGATCTCGGCTTGGATCTCATGTCCACCATTTGGGTTCCTAACTGGGCACAAAAGGAAGGGGCACCTGGTCCTCATGCCCCTGCTCCCGCAGCCAGAGGGCAGACAGAGCACTAAGATGGACCACTTCTTCCCTAGCACCCAATACACATGAGAGTCACCAAATGGAATTCCCTAACGGGTAGAGGGATAATGGGCAGATAAAAGCTATGGATTTCTAGTAGACATATGAGTAGGGCAAAAGAGTGGTTAGTTAGAGGGAACTGCCTAAGTGAAGGTGCAGACACACCAAAGTTGAAGGTGAAGTTGGGAACCATCAAGAGTACTCTGACCAAAGCAGGGCTACCCACAGGGCAGTGGTTCTTAGTGGAGGGCAATTTTGCCCACCTTGGGACATGTGGCAGTGTCTGGAGATATTTTTGGTTGTCACAGGCGGAAGCGGAGGGGTTGCTGCTATCATCCAGCAAATAAAGGCCAAAGATTCTGCTAGCCATCTTACAGTGCACAGGACTGTCCCCCCCAGTGAAGACATATCTAGTCGCAAGTGTCAGTAGTGCAGAGTTTGAGAAATTCTGACACAAGAAAAGGTTGCTTATAGGATTGGAATGGGGTTGAGGTGAAATGGAAAGAGGAAAGAAAGGCGGCCCTCTGGATGTCCTCTGCTATTCAACTCACACTCGTGTCCCACCCCATCTCTGGCACTCACAGCACTTGTAGCTCACAGCACAACATATCAGTTAGGGTTCATGGGAAGGTGCAAAACCATCTAGCTATTTTAAGAAAACATGGATTAATAAAGAGAATCAAGTGAATTCAGAATCCTTACAGAGTAAGTTCTGGCCTGGCCTGGTCCTCCAAGAATGATTCCCAGAACACCACACAGTACTGAGTCCCCCAGGGAACTACTACTATTTCTGCCACAGTCTGGAAGCTGGAGTTTGGGAAGTCACCGGCCCAGTCTCTGACTACAGGAATATACAATTTTAGGTGTAGTCTGGGACCAGGGTTACCGCCCAAACTCTAGAACCATATTGCCCCTTCTAGGTCACCACCAGCACCATGGATCCCTCGGTTGCTGCCTCCTCTCCACCTAACTCAGTGTTTTTCCTAACTCAGTGTTGAATTCAGGTTTGCACTAGCACACAGGACTGGCTAAACCTAAATTACAATAGGAACCCCAACAGCAAGGAGTTTGGGAAATGGGTTTTTAGCTTTTCAGCCTCTATAGTACAAGAAGACACATCAAGAAAGGATTGGGCAGATGTGGATCAAGCCAATCTACCACCTCTGGCACATGGCTGCCCCTGCCGGATTTTAAGCTCCCTATGGCTATAAATGTCACAATGTCATTCGTCTTCTCAATATGCTGAGCATGGTCTCTAGACATGAACGGCATTGTTAAATGAATTGACCTGAATCAAGCAAATGAGGAAATCCTCACTTTGTACACTTTGTATGTTTCCTATAGGACTTACTGCATTATGCCTCTTAGACCAATTTGTGTTCTCATTCATTTTCCCTGTAGACCAGAAGTTCACCTGCTAGTCCTCATATTGGTAATAGGTAACAAATGTTTGTGGACTGAATTAAAGAAAGAAACAAACTAGAGCGAGGAAATTCTGAGCCCCATTCTGTCTTGAAGCAGCTCCTGCAGCTCCTAGAACAGCCACTCACGAGTATTTGGGATTTCCTGCTACATGGAGCCATCACCACTGCAGGGACCCACACAACAAGACCCCAAGGACTCTGCTCAGCTTCAGGAGACCTAGGTTCCAGGTCTCCCCCAAAAGTTGGAAGAACATCCACTCCCATTCATTCACCCAGAAAACATATATTAAGTGCTTTTCAGGTGCCACTTCCCTGTACTCCTTTTCCATTTCCTGTACTTCTCTTTAACCATCTCCTTACCAACAAGAGCATGTCAGTGATTTCAAGCCTCTAGGGCAACGGAGTCCCATGAGTAACATGGAGATTCCTACTCTACCCTAGAACCCTTTAGATTGTGAACAGCATCCACACACATTGGAGGCAGAGTTCCCTTACCTTTTTCATTCCATATTTGGGAACTGACCAAGGTACCCAGAGGGAGTGGTAGACAGAGGTCCCCTTTCCAGCCATCTATGAATCAGCACACTAAACCCTACTTCACATCTTTCTTTCATGTTTAGAGCTTGCATCTCCCTTATACCCAGACAAGACTCAGTCCTCCCTCAGGGCTCGACCCAGGCATTCCCCTGAACACTCAGAGCTTCATACTTAGTGTTTACCTCTTCTGTAATACTCATTTCACTTGTAGCCACTTGTGTCATTCCCCATGAGACTCCAAGTTCCATCAAGACAGGCAACAAACTTATTTGGTTTATCTCCGTCTCCCCAGCACCTAGCTCAGGGGCTGACACATCACATGCTTATCAAATGTTTGTTGCATGAATAGCTGTTGAGGGAAGGGGTAACTGGGTGATGTGATGAGCACTGGGCGTTATATGCAACTGATGAATTGAAAACTACATCTGAAACTAACGATGTACAATATGTTGGCTAATTGACTTTAACTTTTTTTTTTAAATTTTTATTTATTTATGATAGTCACAGAGAGAGAGAGAGGCAGAGACACAGGCAGAGGGAGAAGCAGGCTCCATGCACCGGGAGCCTGATGTGGGATTCGATCCGGGGTCTCCAGGATCGCGCCCTGGGCCAAAGGCAGGCGCCAAACCGCTGCGCCACCCAGGGATCCCTGACTTTAACTTTTAAAAAAAGAACATCCGTTGAGCCCACTAACTTTCATCCTCAGATAATGTTTACATAATAGTAGTAATAATACTCTACATAGTTCAGTGGTTTACCAAACACCTATATGGGTGAGTGTCCCAACTTTAGGGAGAAAGACAGTACAATAATATAATCATTACTCTCTCTACTTTCTTTACCATAGAAAATATGGTAAGTGACTTGTCTTAGGTGGTGGAACCAGCAGGGTTCAAATGCATATCTGCATTAAAATTCTGAATGTGGGCCATATATCATCTGCTAACCAGATGCTCTGGCAGTCAAGTAAAATACTGGTAGCTCATAGAAGAGAGGGGTAGAAAGAATAGGAAGAAGCTAAAGCCAGGCCTCTATGATTTTTCTTTCCTCTAGCCTCTGCTTTCAACCTAAACAGGATCATGCTGTCTGTTCCAAGATTCTCAGCAATTTGAGGCGGGCGCAGAGAGTTAGTGAAGCCAGCGGAGCCTTACCTTCTGGGAGGAGGGAAATGAGGGCTGGGACCCAGGATCACTATTATGTATGTGCACACTCTGTATCTGGACAAAATCTACACCAAGGCATATGTACATGTACCCAGAATAAGTCACTGCGCCAACAGGTGCCACACAGAAATCATGCACATACACACTGACATGTGGCTGTGCACACTTAGGCACACAGTTAAACATGTGCCGAACACGCAGCTATCCAGCCACTGTTGTGTACACCCAGCAAATGAAGTACACGTCACTTACACAGCGAGCTGCAATCTTGGACGTGTGTGTATATGTGCATACAGGAACCCTGATGCACGTTTGGACATCTGCACTTATGAATGCACACGCACACACACACACACACACACACAACTAAACATGCACACAGGATTCATAATCCCTCTCAAGTACATGCACATTCCATGCACGGGAACGTACGCCGTTACCGCCGTCAGGTCCACGTGCACCCTCTGATCCACAGCGAGATGCATGCTCACGTTCAAGCAAAAGACACATGCACAAATCCCCACACCCTTGCAATCGCGGGGGCGGGGGGCAGTCACTGTCGTGCATGTAAGACCCCGACGTGCATTCGCAGACCCCGACGAGTCGTACACACCGAGACGTGCACGGACACACTCGAGCTGCCACCAGCGCTGAAGTCTTTCCCCAAGCCACGCGGACGGGAGAGCTCGGAGCCGCGGGCTGGCCCACGTGACCGGGAACCGAGCGCTCCCGCCCATGACGGGATGGGAAAAGTATGCCTGGGGCGGGCGCGGGCCGAGCTGCAGCCGCGGCGGCGGGAGGCTGCAGGGAGGCGGCGGCGGAGCTGCGCCGAGAGCTGGTGGTTGCGGAGGCGCCTGGACGCGGCGGAGCCCCGGGGTGAGTGTCGCCGCGCGGCCGCCGCCGCCCCTCCCCACGCAGGTCTGGGGCGCGCGCGGGGGGCCGGGAGGGCTCGGCGGTGCGGGCGCCCAGGCGGTGCACGGGCAAGGCCGCGCCCGACCTCCGCTCCCTGCAGGCCCGCACCCCGGGCTTGCCGGCTCCCGCCTCGAACACGGATCAGCACGCGTGGGCGCTGGCTGTGCGCGAAGCGGCTGGCCTGCTGATGCTACGCCTCGACCGCTCGGTGCGCGCGGTGCTGTTTCGTTTCCATGACGACCGGTTATCCCCCATCTGCCAAAGAGGAACCAGGTTCAGAGACGTTTAACCTCTTGCTCCGGGTTGCACGGCTGGTAACCGGCGGTAAAGGGACCTGATCCCTGGTAAGTCTGAGTCCAATCCCGGAGCTGACCATTCCAGCTGTGTTTACGGAGTGCATGATCTCGTGGACTCCTCACAGCGCTTCCTTAATTAAATGTATTATGTAGACCGGCAAAACTGAGCTCAGAAGGTGTTAAGCGGCAAGCTGAGATTTGCACCCGATTCTTTACGACTCTCTTCCCCCAAACTACTTGTCTCTAAGCCTTGCCTTAGTTACTTTGTTCCTATCTCCCCAAGCCCTCTGCTGTGGTCCTGTGCCCAGACTGTATCTCTCAGCTGAAAGATCGCAGTGGCCCCCCGTGGTCTCTCAGTCCTGGTTGCACAACCTCCACACTATCCTCCTCTGCTACCTGGAACCCTTCAAAATCTCAAGACCCCCTTGGACCCACCCTCTCCCAGGGACCCTGTGTTCCTGCCCCCAGGAACTGAACCAGCAGCGGTAGCAACAACATCCTGTATATGTCAACCCAAGGCTGATGCTCAGTTAGCAGTGTTCTAAGTCGGCTCCCTCCCCTCCTCCCATTCTGCCCCCCTTCCCCATCTACACCATTCTCTTCTGATTTATTCTGTTATCTGGTAATTGTGTCCATTAAGCCCACTTTCCACTGCCAACTCCTCAGACCCCCTGCACTTCTTAGAACATCACCACTACCCTTCATTCTGACACATCAAGTGCACCGCAGAGTTGGCTTCTTCCCGAATGTCTGACTTCTCCCCATCCCCTAGCAGGGACACTGACTTTGCCTGTCTTCTAATACTTAAAGCTTAAGGTCATCTTTTGTTTTAAATGGTGTAAAAATAACAGTGATCATCATAAGAAATTCAGACCATACAAAAAGGGAGAAAGTACAAAGTAAAATCCCTCACACCGTTCCTAATTCTGAGAGGAATTACTCATTTACCAAGAAGTGTTCTTTCAGAAATTATATATGTGTCCGTGTGTATGTGTCCTTTTATTAAGTCAAAGAGAATCATACTTTACATTCCTTACCATAACATGCCTTTTTCACTTTGTGTATCTTTCCATCTGCATGTCTGGACTTACTTTGTTCTCACAACAGTGTCATAGTGTGTCATTGTAAGAGTAAATCAGGATTTCTTTCACAAGTCTGGGGTCATCTCTGAAGCTCTTCTGACTCCATCAAATATTCAGCAAGTTCCCCCAGGAAGTGACTGCTTTCTCTGCAAATCCCCCTCTTCTTCCCTATCCTGCTATTCCTCATCAGCCGATTGGATACAGGGGACTGAATCTTCTTTCCTAAGGCGCCAGTCTCTAGCACTCTCTGCTCCCGAATGTTCAGCATAGGCTAACCGAGTCCATGTGCACATTCACAGCTAGCCTCACCCATCCTTCCAGTCAGAGGCTTGCCAACCGGCCTTTGCCTCCATGAGATGAGCTGCAGAAAGCTGATTTCAGTTCAAATTCTGTTTTACATTTACTTTTGAAAGGAATTCTATGCCAAATCTTTTTTTGAAGGAAATAAGCTTCCTGGAATTTGTGCATTGCTGTGAATGGCTTCCCTCTAGAACACACATACACAGAGCTGCCCTGTGAGTCAAGGCTTTATGTTCATGGGTCCTATGCCCAAGCACGTGGCAGAGGGACAGGAGCTCTGGGCCCTGAGTCAGCAGCAAGCCTGCGTCCCCTCCCAGCTTGGACCTGGTAAAAAATGAGTTCACTCCTCTGAGCCCTGTTTTCTCTTCTGCCAAGTGAGGATGATAGTATCAGCCTTACAGGACTGCGAGGAGAGCAGAAGGGGAAAATGCACATCAAAGCTTTGAAGTAAGAACGCACAACATACGTGGAGAACACCCTTTCCCTCCAGGTCAGGGGGTGCCCACTCAGATGCTAATATGGGCTGTGTGGAGCACATCAGCAAGCAGAACGCATGCCATCTGGGAGTGGTAAGTGCTGTGGACATTGGGGAATGTGGTCCTGTGCAGTCGTCTGCTAGGGTGGCCATATCAAAATACCACAGACTACTGATGTAAACAACAGAAAGTTATCTCTCAGAGTTCCAGAGACTAGAAGTCAACCATTAAGGTGATGACAGGTTTAGTTCCTTCTGAGGCCTCTCTCCCTGGCTTGCAGATGGCCACCTTCTGGCTACGGCCTCACATGGTCAGCCCTCTGTGTCTTGTGTCCTAATCTCCTCTTTATAAGGATGCCAGGTATAGTGGATTAGGGCCCAATCATGTGACTTTATTTTCTTTTACCTCTTTTTTTTTTTTTTAAGATTTTATTTGTTTATTCATGAGAGACACAGGGGGTGGGGGCAGAGACACAGGCAGAGGGAGAAGCAGGCTCCATGCAGGGAGCCTGACATGGGACTCCATCCCAGGTCTCCAGGATCAGGCCCTGGACTGAAGGCGACGCTAAACCGCTGAGCCACCCGGGCTGCCCTCTTTTACCTCTTTAAAGGCCCAACCTCCAAATCTAGCCCCATTCTGAGGTTCTGGGGATTAGGATTTCAACATAAGAATTTTGGGGAACACATTTCAGCCCATAACACTGCATCTTGAGGGGCAGCCAATTGGTGCCCTTCCAAATGTTGCCAAATCTACAGATTCCCAAGAATACCTAAAGATCCTGATTTTTTTTTTCCAGCAACCTTTTATTAATCTGCTTAAAAGAGCTGAAGCTCTTAGGTTTATGGTGACGACTTTTGAACTTCTTTGATGAGCCCAACGGCTTCTCCCAATGCTTGAAGACCTGCTCAGGGTCCACCTCCATCTCTTCTCTGGCCCCAGGGCCCTTCTGTCTGGGGCACCTTGGCTTCTCACCCTCCTCCTCTGCCAGAGTCATCGGTGCTATCCCCATGCTCAGTCCCTCCCAGGTCATTTCTGGTAAACAACTCGGGTGGGTACAGATCTGTCATGCTGTCGTCACTGCCACTCGCAGCTGTGCCATCTTTGTTGGAAGCGGGTTCCCAGGAGGCTTCTCTTGGGGGAGGCAGCTGGTGCTGTCCAACTGGTCTTCCCTCCTCCTCCTTTTGTGCAGGAGGCAGGCAGGCAGGCACTCCACATACTGCTTCTGACACCGTATTCACGCACAGATCTCTGGCACCGCTGGCTCTGGGTAAGCCTCAGTACATGCTCTGGGAACTTGCTGAGGCACTGCAGGGTGAGTTTGCAGAACAGCTGACGTGGGTTCTTGGTGCTGGGAACAGTGTGCAGCTCAAACTCCAAACTCCACGTAGTCGAAGGCAGGAGAGGCATGGACTAGTCACTGGTATTTTTAGCCGTGGGTGTAGACCTGGAACTCAGGCAGAAGGTAGGGCAAGCTCGTGGCTGGTGGCTGGCAGGAGCGCATTTCACCTTGCAGGAGCACTCAGGTGCTTGTGCCTGGACTCTTGGTTTTAACATAAAATCTCCCATGTCTTACACTGGCAACAATTTCAAATTAAAAACAACCAGAAAAGTGTGGTGCAGTCTGTAGTTTTCACAAGGTCAGGCCATGGATAATCCAGTCAGGTCTAGATTATCATTTCCTCAGTGGCAGGGCCATCCTCCCTAGCTTTTCAGTCCCTCTCAAGCAGAGGTCCTTGCACATCGCAATGTCAATAAAGAGCTGGTTACTAAATACATAAGGTCAAATTTTACAACTTCTTTTACTGTAGGACACACATGTAGAAATCCTACACCTTTGCATTTATATCTTGCTGTTAGATTGTATCAGCTGTTTTAACTGCCTTTGAGCTATTTACCCTGAAGCTCACAACTGTTCAGCTCACCTTTCTCACATTTTACAGATGAGGAAACAGCAGACCCAGGTCTACTCATTTAACCTTCTCCTGTTATACTCTTATTTACTATCTCACATTGTTTTTATATATTATCATATCAGAATAACACTACTATTACCGAGTGCTTACCAGTGCCTGGTGACTGCATTATTTCATTTAATAGTCACAATTATTCTATAAGGGAGTTATAAGCAATTTAATTACTCAGGGAGACAGTCCTAAAGACCTCAAATAATTCAAACTTTGCCTGCTGAAGGATGGCAGGTATTTCTGCTCACCTAGTAGAATAGTGTTGTCATGTGCAAGCACAGTTTATAATTCATAAGTCGCACTGCCTTGCCAGGTCCTTGACAAACTTTCAATTTGGGGATTTTGAGTCATTTCAGATTTCACACGTGAAGTGAAACAAAAAATGTTTTTCTATCATGCTATTTCAAATTCAGATGGTTGAAACAAGGCCATGTAGGGCTTTTTCCGTTTCATAGATAAGGAAACTGAGGCCCAGAGGGGTTCAGTATCAGAGGTTGGACATCTCTGAGACTGACTCTGTGCTCCTTGAAGGCCAGCCCTCTGTCCAATCTTCTGAGTTGCCCTGAATGCCTATCAGGGCCTGACTGGAATGACTCCGTGGAGAGCAGCAGTTGAGAAGTCAAGGCAAACTTAACCTTTCTCCCCAGCCCTTCAGAGTTCAGAAGTTGCTCCTCTCCCTCAGCTCCCTGGATCTTCAAGTGTGATCCCTTCTATACCATTCCAGGGGATCATCTAGCCTCAAAATTTCCTTCTCTTGCCTCCTGTGTGGCCCTGGATGCTCTTTGGAGAGACAGCCTGTTTCAAAGAGAAAGGAGGTTCACAGCTTGCTTTCCCTCCTGGCCACCCTGGTGTGCCAGGCTGGACCCTCAGCATATACCCAGACCATGTGCCCTATGAGAGTAGCAGCCACATCTTTACATCTCCAGAACACCAGAGTCTGGCATCAGAGGCAATAAGTGGTGCCACTTGTGGGTATCCACATGCCAAGCCATGGTACCAACCACATGATGTCCCATTTGGGCCCCCATCACTTGCTGAGCTAAGTACTGTCCCATTGATTCACCTGTCTTTGTATTATGGAGCATGAACACACCACATAGCTCAGCGGTGTGGGGCCGAGGCAGACACCCCATCCTTCCCTCAGGATGCAATGCCAGTGCAAGAGCAAGGGCCAACCCTCCTCTCTTTTGGTGGCAACTCACAGAAACACAACACAAACTAGTTTAAATGAAAATGGAGCAATAGAAGAAGACAGCGGCCTCTGCCTGAAATGCACAGGACTCTGAGATCAGGACTGTTTCTCGTGAGTTCAGCTGCAGATGGTGACAATCAGAATTTTAAACTAGGTCTTAATTTCTGTATCATGCTTTACTTTCAACATCCGTTATCCTGTTTGATCTTTGGAGGAACAAGAAATCACACCGTAATAATAGCTAGTGCTTGTGTACCCCCCACCATATGCCACACTTCGTCTAGGGACATTATATCCTCATAGCAACCTTCTAAGGTAGGTAGTATTATTATCGTCCCCATGTTGGAAAGGACAAGGCTGAGGGAGATAGAATAAGTAATTTGTCAAAGTTCCCACAGCTAGTTCAGCTCAAGCAGCTATGTTTAGAGCTAATACAGTAGCCACCACGTGGCTCTTGAGCCCTTGAAATGTGACCAGTCTGAATGCAGATGTGATGCAAGTGTAAGACAAACACTGGGTTTCGAACACCTAGTGCTGATTGACGAATGTGAAATGCCTCACTAATCATTTTTACATTGATTGCATGTTGAAATTATATTTGATATCTATTAGGCTACATAACATTAAAATTAATCTCACTGCATTTTACCTTTTCAACATGGCAATGAGACCCATTGTGAATGGTGGCCACACATCATAGTCTTACTGGGTAGCACTGCTCAAACACGCTCCCCAGCACTCTGGTCTGCCACTTGGAGGCTGGCCCTCAGGACAAGCTGGATACAGGGCTCTGAACTCAGGCCTCCTTCCCTCCCTTCACATCTGGCACATCAGCTGCATTCTTCTGGCTCACTGCCGCCCTTGGTCGCCCTGGGGGAAAACAGCTGTGGGCAGCTCCAAAGCTGGATGGCTTTGTGCCCTCCTTACACAGGCAACTGAGATCCAACATGAAGCAGCCCACGGTCCTGGGGTGGGGGGCCCCATGTCCGTCCCATCGCATCGCATGCTGTGTTTGTCGGTTGGTCGGTGGATCAGTGGGTCGGGGTTTGGGTGTACAGAACAGAAGGTATGGCTCAGTGGCCGCCAGGCTGACTTCCAGCGCGCTTTCAGGAGTGCCGGCTGACACAAACCCTGTGAGATCCTGGCTCGTGGGATCTCACTGGGTCACTCTTTGTCCTTGGACCTCTTTTTTCTACACCCAGCCAGAAGCAGAGTGAGCTTCTGCACACAGCAGATCGAATGGTTTCTGGGGCCTTTTGGCAAGTGCGCCCATGCCTTTGAATCTTCGGTATTAGACTGGTTGCTGGAGTGTTTCCAAATTCCAGGAAGGGGACTTGTCTGTGAGCACTGTGTGAGGAGCTCTCGCCAGCCCCCTCCTCTAGGCGGGGCTTTTCAAGGAAAAGTCAGCTTTTCAAGGAAGCTGGAAAGGGCTGTTTCCAGTTTGCTTCCTGGAATTCAAGGAGGGCATGGAGTGTTTTTCATTATGGAATTCTCACTCCCATCAAAGGGGATTTTCAGAGAGCCTCATCTGCAAGCAAGCCCCACCCCATTCCAGCCACCAGCCTTTCCCCTTTAACTCCAAATCCTTGGAGAATTGCTGGCTGTGTCCAATTCAGGTATCTCCACCACCACCCAGAACTCTAGGAGCCTCCCCAGACACTCTAGAAGCTCCTGCTGGGAGGTCAGGACTGCTTGCTGTTAGTTCTGGGGCAGGTGGTGGCAATTACAATTTTCAGCAAGGCTTGAACTTTTGTATCCTGTTTGCTCTCAGCCTCAGTTATCTTGTTTGATTCCCTGTAAGGCAGATGGAGTGAGTGTTACCATCTCCATTTTATAGATGAGGAAATGGAAGCAGGAATAAGAGGAAATGACTTTCCCACAGTCACATAACCACTCACTGGGTTTTGAACCAGTGACTCACAAAACTAGGGCTGGGACTCCCATCTTCCAATCCAAGACCAGTCATCTCACTGCGTTTCCCTCATGGGCCGAGTGTGGCTTTGTCATCCGCACAGAGCAAATGAAAAGTTTGGATCCTGTTGCCCTTTTATTAAAAGGAGTGTCTCCTTCCTGGCTGTGGAAGCACTGTGAGCTGACCTCTTCCTATGTGCGGGGTGGGTACTGTGGGAGGCTCTGGTGACATAATGAAGAGCAAGACAGGCAGGCAGGCACTCGCTTTCCAGGACCTTCCATGCCACAGAGAGGATGCCATTAGTGGGTTGAGAAACCAATACACACATAATCACAACTTGATTGAGTGCTTGGAAAAGCAAACCAGCAGGTGGGATACTTTAGGCCAGGTGACCAGGTATTTCTCTCCAAGGACACAGTGGTCATCTGAGCCCTGAAGGCTGAGGCAGGCAATGGTCTGTGGGCCTCACAGGGAGGAGGTAGGGCTCCGGGGCCTTTTAGGTTGAGTTCTCTTCAGCTGCTGGGCGGTCACCGAGTCACACATTGGGCTCGAAGCTTTGAGTACATTATCTCATTGTTCCTACAGAAACTCTGTGAGGTGGGTATATTATTATTTCCATTAGATGAGGAAATGAAGTGGGTGGGTTTCCCATGCCTCTTAATCACAGAGTTAAAACACCAGCCCTCCCTGTCAGCATGTCATAGCCCGAGAACCAACTGCTCAGGTTCATTTAAGTATAATGTATATCTTCCAGTCTCCAAGGCAGGATGGCTCACAATCAAGCAGCCTGGCTGACGGCCCAGACAAGTGTCCCTGGAGTTTCTACCGGCAGACCACACTCAGCTGTAGTGAGCAAGACACCACTGTCCCCACTTCTGGTCCTTTTCACATCACAGTCTGGGCTGAGGATCCTTGGGAATGAGCCAGTGGCTGGTGTCCTGAGGGCCAAGGGCAGAAAGGAGGAGGAAGGCTCTTCTCCTGACAGCAGATTTCAGGCTGGGCCACTTTAGCTCCCAGTGTTTTCCTGGGACATGTGTATTTATGAATCATTAGCTACTTAAGTAAGAGATGATAAGCCCAGGGATGGGGCAAATTAAAACCAGACTGAAGAACTTATCCAAGTTTAGTACCTCATGACTTCATTTTTGGGGTTTAACCAACTAACATCTTTTCCCCCTACAGCAGTAAGACTGTCATAAACCTTCTCATTCAACTCCCACCAGAAAGAATTTAGGAAATAAGATAATTTTTTTTTAAGATTTATTTATTTGAGAGAAAGAGTACGAGTGCAAGTGGGGGATGGAATCAGTGGAGAGGGAGAGAATCCTCAAGCAGACTCCCTGTTGTGCTCCACTCCAGACCCTGAGATCATGACCTGAGCCAAAATCAAGAGCTGGACACTCAACCTTCTGAGCCACCCATGCCCCCCAAGAACTGAGATAGTTTTTAAAAAGGTGAGGAAAGGAAAAAAAAAAAAGGTGAGGAAAGACCAATACTTGGGTTTTTCTCTCTGATCAGTTGAACAGATATTTATGGAGTACCTGCTATGTGTAAAATATTCTGCAAGCTCCATTCCTGGAGTGAGGGTGGGGGCCCCCTGCGCTCTAAGAGGTCAAAAGGAAGGGGGGATTAGAATTAGGTCTGGTTTGGGTTAGAAATACCATGAAAGGGAAAAAACTTTCTTTTGTGGGGAGATGACTTATTGAAGAAAACTTATTTGAATCCAAGGATTTCTTTTGGATTTAAGCCATTGCCTTGTTTTCTCCTTGCTCTGGATTTTCTTGAGGGCAGAGTGTGGCTCTCAATATAGTGAATACAGGTGCCATGTTTAAGGGCTAGAAAGACAGACGAGGAGCTGGGGTCCAAAGGGAGAGCTGTCGGAGAGGGCATGTCAGGGAAGGCCTTGGGGGAAGTGACATTTAAGCTGAAAGACAACGGATAAAGAGCCAGCTCGCCAGAGGGTGGGGCTCCTTGGCTGGCAGACTGGCGCTGGGCCTGAGGAGGTGGGCTGGGCAATGCTGGGGAGCTGGCGGCAGGGCGGTGGTGGCCGCAGGAGCCAGGCATCTAGGGCTTTGTGGGCCACGTCAGGGTTTCCGATGTTTGCTGCTGCAGCCAGCAACAGCTGGAGTAAGACCCTCCAGGAAGTGATGTAGCTGAGTTCTGTTTTTGAACAGTTCCTCTGGCTTCGCATGGGGAGTGTATGTGGGGGAGGGAGGAGGGACCAGGGAGGAGGCTCCTGCTGGGTCTAAGCAGGGAATGAGCAGCTCCTGGTGGGGGGGGGGCGTGCTTTGGGGACCCTGGTCTTTTGGTTCAGCTCCTAGGATCACCCCATTAACCCTCCAAAGGCCCTTGTGAAAGTCAGGGCCCAGGACCTGATCCCTACCCCATCCTCTTTGCTAAGCCAAGGGTGGGCCTCTCAAAAGATAGGTTTTCCTTAAGCATCGTTTTACTTAAGTATCCCAAGGGAGAAAAAGCATCATTTCTACATTTTCAAAGTCAGATATTATACATACACGTGTGTATGTGTATGTGCTTGTAGGCATGCGTGTGTGTGCGCGTGCGTGTCTGTATAAATTGGCATTAAAGAAATTTCTCTATTGTTGTGTGTGGCTTTGGCAAATGCTTCAAGGTCTCCTCTCTGATTCAGAATATTTAGGAGGAAAATCTAAGAAATGCTGACATAATGGAAAGCGTTTGGACATTAGGGTCAGCCAAACCCAAGTTCAAATATAACTTCTGCCTCAAATTTGTGTAAATATGAGCCGATTAGCCTCTCTGAGCTTCAGTTTCCTCTTGTATAAAATAGGACAAATTATCAGAAGGAGGGAGCAAGGTGTAGTGTATTAACTGTAGCCTTCAGATCCCCTCACATGGATTTGAATATGGTCCCCGTGGCTCTAATTGTGTGACTTGAGGCGGGGATCCCTGGGTGGCTCAGAGGTTTAGCGCCTGCCTTTGGCCCAGGGTGTGATCCTGGAGTCCTGGGATCGAGTCCTGCGTCGGGCTCCCGCATGGAGCCTGCTTCTCCCTCTGCCTGTGACTCTGCCTGTCTCTCTCTCCCTATGTCTATCACAAATAAATAAATCTTAAAAAAATAATAATAATTGTGTGACTTGAGGCGAGTCAGCTCACTTTTCAGCGCCTGTTTCTTCCTCTGAAGAAATGGGATAGTAATTTTGCCACCTTCACAGAATTCATTATAAACTTTAAATAAAATAATTCATATACAAAACTTCATACAGTGCCTGGAACATTGTAGGCGTCTAATAAACTAGGTTTGCCTCTGCCTCAGTTTCCCTGTCTGTAACTAAAGGAGCCAGTTTCTTGGGGTCCTCCCCAAGTATGCCACCCTAAATTTATTTATTTATTTTAAAGATTTTATTTATTTATTCATGAGAGACACAAAGAGGCAGAGACATAGGCAGAGACATAGGCAGAGGGAGAAGCAGGCTCCCTACAGGAAGCTCCATGTGGGACTCAATCCCAGGACCACGGACCCAGGGATCACGACCTGAGCCAAAGGCAGACACTCAACCACTGAGCCACCCAAGCATCCCTAAATTTATTTAAAGGACCCTGGAAGAGGTAACCTGTCTGGATCCCTTGGGGCGCTGGCTCCCCTCCAAGCACCTAGCTCCCAGTTTGTCTCCCCACCACAGTGTAGAGTAGGCTGGGGGCCAGGCTCCAGAAGCAGGAGGGTGGGGGCACTGACTGGGAGCAGGAATATTTGGAGCCTTGTTTTTCTTGGAGGTGCCCTGGAGGCAAGGAGACTCTCTCCCTCCAGAATCTAGTCTCCCCGCCTTTATTTCCAAAACAGTTCCTGGCTGGGACTGCGGGAATAGCCGGGCTCCAGCTCTGAGAAATCCCTTCCCCTGTGCCTGTTCCCCAGCCCTGCCCCTCCACCCCGCCACTGGGCTGCTGGGGCCAGCTGTCCCTGAGCGGAATCCCCCGTGTCCAGCAGAGGCAGGGGGCCTGCGACCTTCTGGCCCTGGCGGGGCTTGTGTGGCTGAGAGGGAGCAGCAGAAGGGAGAAGGGGCCGTAAACCGAAGCAGATGCTCCCTGCTCGCGGGCGCTCATCTAGCTGTCTCTCCTTCCTGCCTTTCTTCATCTGGCTGTTTGCAGGACCTCATCTGGCTGGAAGACTCGCTCCCACCCGCTTCCTTCCTCCCTCTCCCTGGTCCAAAGCGTTCGCAGATTGCAACTTTTCAAACCATTTCAAACCTGCTTTGAGGATTCGGTTTCCCTTGTGGGCGCCCAGATGTATCCCAGCTCACAAGTAAACAGTGAGAGTTTTCCAGGACTCTTGTCAAGCAGACCAGGGAAGCAGATGGAGATACCTGGGGGCAGGGAGGGTCTAGAGCATGATTCTCCAAAAGGGCATCATGCATTCGACACTTCCATCTCCTACCACCTCTCCTGTCACCGAGGCCAGCTGTGTTGAACACGTGTGACACCAGAGGCACACAGTTTTACCTCCTCTGTCCCCTCTGTAATGCAGCCCAGGAGGGAGGCCCCCTCTGTCTGGCAGTCCACCCCCTTGGAATCCCATCTTCAATCTCCATTCAAAGGTGAGACTTCCTCCTATCCCCCCACCCCCACCCCCACGAAGATGTGAAGCTGGCAGGGCCATCTGCTCCCTTCCTCAGCTCACTTTTTCCAGGTGGAAGGAAGGGGAGGTAAAGGGACAGGCAGCAGGAGGGCTCTTCATGTTTCTTGGCGGGGATGGGGACTACACTGCTCTACCTCTCTGGGCCTGGCAGACACGGACACTACCCCTTCCATGGGGGCCTTTAGCCCACTCCTTGGGGTTGCCCTGTGGACTCTGACTGTCACTGCCCTGAAGTGGGCCATGCACGTTCTCTTTTTGCTTGCAAGTCCAGACCTAGCCCTCGGCTTCCGGCTTCCAGGTGGCTGCCCTGTGTGGTCATCGCTGCTGGGGCCCCTTGCCTTCAGACCCCCCTGGCCCAGGCTGGCTCCCACAGGGGAATGTGTGGTACCCTCCACCCCCCAAAGGAGGCAAGAAGGTAGTCAGTCCCCTTCCCATGCTCTCTTTAAGCTTCCACCCAGCCAGTCTGTCAGCTTTCTCACGCAGGCCTCAGTGGTGTGGCCACTCTCCCTCCCTGTCCCAGTGACACAGGTCACATTTTAAAATCCTTGGTCTCACATGAGTGCCAAGAGTCATAGAAAGGGCTCTCAAACTGTTCATTCGTCAGTTCTCTGCTCTGGCCTGACTGCTCCATTTAGCAGCAGCCTCTCATGAGTCCTGATGCTCAAGCGGGGCAGGTGGGGGTTACTTTAAGAATGGGTGTGCACTGTACAGATACCAGTGCTCTTGGTTAAAAAGGGATACTAGAAAGGGCTAGGGAGGCATTAAAGATACACTATCACCAAATTGAAATTGTTTTCTTGACCTAATCAGGATTAAAGAAATTGAAAAGATAATTTTGTTACTATATGATGCAATGTTATTGAAAATAGCAACTGGTATGAGGCCACCTCTACCTGGCCAGGGGCACCTCCATGACACTTATCTAGAGAAACCATCTAAGGTCCGGAGAAGGTGAGCCTTGGAGCCAGAACTACTAGAACAGGCCCCCAAGTCTGGGGTGGTGCTGTGCTGTATGGTTTTCTCTCCTCTCCCTTGCAGGAGAGGCCTGATTTTCTCTCTCCTTCATCTGTTCCCAGGGTCAAAGATCCTGGAGGGGCGCAGAGGGGAGGTAGAATCAGCCTATTTCCAGAGGCAGCCTGCACTGTGGACAGGCTTCTAGGACCAGGGCAAAACCAAGTCTGAAGGAAAACGAGGTTATGGGCCCAGGAGGAAAGCACAGGCTCCAGGACCCAGGCCTGCCCACACCTGTTGCTTGAAGGCTCTGGTTAGGTAGCCCAAGTCCACACAGGCACAGTGGAGCCAGCAAGGGTTACATACCTGCAAAAGGGCAGGCTGAGGTCTGAAAGGCCCAGCATCAGAGATAAGAGACCTTAGAGACCATCTAGTCTCATGGTTCTCAAAGTGGGTGCCTGAACCAGCAACAGCAGCAGCCCTTGGAAACTCACTAATAATACTGAATAATAAACTCTGGGGGTGAGGCCCGGGCATCTGGGTTTGAATGAGCCCTCCAGGTGAGTGTGATCCACGCTGAAGTGTGGGAACCACTGATCTAGATCAAACCCCTTATTGTTCAGGTGGGGAAACTGAGGCTCAGAGAAGGGAAAGAGCTTGCCTAAGGTCACAAAGCAAGCTATGGGGGAGCCTGGGGACCTCCGTCCATGAAATACCTGCCTTCAGCTCAGGTCATGGTTCCAGGATCCTGCTCAGCGGGGAGTCTGCTTCTCCCTCTCCCTCTGCCTCTGGCCCCCACTCGTGCACTGGCTCTCTCTCTCTCTCTCTCAAATAAAGAAATAAAATCTTAAAAACAAAAAATAAAAAGCAAAGCAAGCTACACTTTGGAGTTCACCCTCCATGGCAAGAAATCATGCCTGGAAATTTTCATTCTTGGGAGAAAGGCTGTTAATTGCAGAGTGACTGAGCTGATTTGTTGAGACATCTTGATCAAGTTGCTTATTCCTGCTCTGGACCTCAGTGTCTGCATCTTTACAGCAACGGGCTAGGAGTACATCATCTCGGGGCACCTGAGTGGCTCAGCCAATTAAACGTCCAACTCGGCTTTTGCTCCAGTCATGATCTCATGGGTGTTGGGATCGAGCCCATGTCAGGCTCCATGCGCAGCAGAGTCTGCTTAAGATCCTCTCCCTTGGGATCCCTGGGTGGCACAGCGGTTTAGCACCTGCCTTTGGCCCAGGGCGTGATCCTGGAGACCCAGGATCAAATCCCACGTCGGGCTCCCGATGCATGGAGCCTGCTTCTCCCTCTGCCTGTGTCTCTGCCTCTCTCTCTCTCTCTCTCTCTCTCTCTCTCTCTGTGTGTGTGTGTGTGTGACTATCATAAAATAAATAAAAAATTTTTAAAAATCTTTAAAAAAAAATCCTCTCCCTCTGTCCCTCCCCCCACTCTCTGTCTGTCTCTCTTATAAGTAAATTAAAAAAAAAAAAAAAGAAGTGCATCATCTCTGAGCATACAATACTCTGGTCTCTGGTGATCATGCTGTTGCTGCCAGCAGCCTTAAGGACACAGTGTAAAATAAACTATATTGAGACTTGCAACATTTCTAAAAAAAATTACTCCCCAGACTACTTTCCAGGAAGCTATCACAGGATATGTGCCACCCAATTGAAGGCTTAAAAAAACATTTTTTAAAGTAAACAAAGAGAGAAATACATGGGATTTATAAAACAGGAGATGTAACACAGGGGAGAGGTGAAGACAACCACTACAGTGATCATAAAGGAGAATCTAGGATGGCAACCATTTAGCACATATAAGGATCAGAACAGGAGGTGGGGGGTGCTCCAAGACTTCTATCTTCAGGAAAATAAATGGATCAAATTATCTGATATATTTGATACTGTAGAAAATAGTGACATAGGGAACTAGGCACATGAAAAAATAAATTATTATCTCCAGCAAGAAAAGAGTGTAATGAGAAAGGAAATATAATTATGGTGCAGTGCTTAGCTTAGTAGTAAACAATACCTACAATAATTCAGACAGTAAACTTTGATTTCATCAAAAATTATATTTTAAATACATAAGGAAGAGGAAATAGGAGCTAGGATGATAGAAGGGGGCTGATTTCTCATCGGTCAAATGAAATTCAAAAGACAATGTCTAAAGGGGCACCTGGCTGGCTCAGTCAGTAGAGCATATGACTCTTGATCTCAGGGTTCAAGTCCCACATTGGGTATGGAGCCTAATAATTAAAAAAACATTTTTGAGGGGTGCCTGGGTGGCTGAGTTGGTTAAGCATCTGCCTTCAGCTCAGGTCATGATCCTGGGATCCTAGGATCATGTCCTGCATTGGGTTCCCTGCTCAGCAGGGAGCCTGCTTCTCCTTCTCCTGCTCCCCCTTCCTCCGCCTGTGCTCTCTCTTTCTCTTTCTATCTCTATCAAATAAATTAATAAATAAAATCTTTAAAAAAAAAAGTATGCATTATAGCTTGCTCCAAAAGGACACAGATTCTGGGCCTACCCGGTAGGGTTCAAACCCAAGCCCTGTCACCTGCTACTTGCATGAATTGGGCTTATTTTACACATTGCCAAGTCTCCACTACCTCACCTGTATCTGTCCGGCAAGGATGTTGTGAGTTAAATAATGTAAGGAAACTCAGCCCCTGCCTGGTACCCAGGAAGCACCTGGCAGGGAGGCTGCTGCTGTGGCCTGCCAGTGCTGCTCAGGTCTGGGGCACCTTGACCTAGAAATGAAGCCTCAGTTCTCACCTCGTGATGTGCTACCCTACATCCCCCTGAAGAAGCAGCATAGCTGCAAAGCATCACCTACAATGCGAAATATTTCCATCCTGTAACTTGCTACTTGTGCCAAGTATTTGAGTGAAGTCACAGCTTGTTTGTCTCTATCTCCAGCTCCTCCCAATTGGTGTGAGTGGACCGTTAGGCCCTACCTCTGTTTCAGCTACTCTGAAGGACAGTGTGACAATGAGCACCTCACCCACAAGACCTCTCCAAAGTATATTCTGGGTCAATAATTCATCCAAATATGTCCTCAAGATAGGATGACATTGTCTAGCTACTTGTATATGATATAGTAGAGAGCAAGAGAGAAATATAATTGAATTTCTCCTAGCAGTTTCCTCCTCCTCTGGTTGCCTTTCTGATGGACCGCCAGTCAGCTCAGTGACTGGACTCCCCTGCTCACAGCTCTTTTGCCTCCCACAGGTGACCACCATGATCCCTTGGGTACTCTTGGCCTGTGCCCTCCCTTGTGCGGCTGACCCACTGCTCGGAGCCTTCGCCCGCAGGGACTTCCAGAAGGGCTCCCCTCAACTTGTCTGCAGTCTACCTGGCCCCCAGGGCCCGCCCGGCCCCCCAGGAGCCCCAGGGCCCTCAGGAATGGTGGGAAGAATGGGATTTCCTGGAAAAGACGGCCAGGACGGCCAGGACGGGGACCGGGGGGACAGTGGAGAGGAAGGTAAGAGGCCCAGTACCTGCCCTTCCCATCCTTTAGCATAGAGGGAGTTGAGTTACAAAAACTAATATTAATTCTATTTCATTATAAATGAAATTGATGTCTCTTTAAAAAACAGAGCAATGAATTCTCCTGAAAGGAACAGTAGGTATCAAATCTTGTGTTCCTTCCCCAGCTGCATCATTGATTTGCTGAGTTGCTTTAGGCAAGTTTCCTGATATATTATTCAGAACTCTTTTGGTTACAAGTGACAGAAACTCAATTTATAGCACCGAATGGAATTTATTGGCTCATGCAGCTGGGAAGTTCAAGAGCTGAGTTTCAGCAAGGGCTGGGTCCAGGAGCGCAAATGTTGTCAAGGCTCTACTGCTTGTGTGTGTTAGCTTTGTTTTCACAAAGGCTGAAAGTCTTGAAATGGCTACCAGTGGGCTCAAGCCTATCTCCTCATGGCTTGATCCACAGGCAAATCTCAGGATGACTAGTCTTCCCAAATCACATATGTATCCTGGACCAATCTTTTTGGCCACGAAGGTGAGGTACCACCATCTGCCAGGACTGGGTGGATCATGAGTCCACCCTTAGGTGTGTGAGTAGGTGGTGAGGGCAGTTGGTCACTGTGGTTGACAGCCTCATGGGGACCACTTGAAGTCATGAAGGGTGGTTCCCCAAAGGAGGAGATGCCAGACAGGCAGCAAACAGATGGAATAGTCTCTACAGACTCTTTCAACCTTGATATTCCATATGTCTCAAAACCCTTGATGTCAGTAACATCCCCACTTGTATGTTCTAAGAGGTGGGGGAGTGGTAACAACTTTTAATGTTGACAAAGCACTTATGAGTATGTTGCTCAACTGGCCATCCATCCATCCATCCTATGAAGAAGGTATTTTTACTATCCCCATGTTACAGATGAAAAAAAACAAGAGTCAAAGGGGGATTCTATTGAGAACAGCACATCACGGCTATAAGAACCTGAACTCTGGAAACAGACCTGGGTACCTGGTTTGGCAAATTAGTTAACCTCTCTCCATTCCCTAGATGCTTCATCTCTACAGTAGAGATGATAATAGCACTTACCCCATAGGGGTGTGACAAAGATGAAATATGACCTGTGAAGCATCAGTCCCAAAGTAGACATACAATAAATGGTAGTCACCACTTAATTGATGTGCTAAGCTCATGTGACAGGCCAGGAGCTGACTCCAAACCCAGACCTCCTCCTACCACACCAAATTAGGTCCTCCAAAAGCACCTTCTTCCCCAAATAACTATATAAATAATGATGATGGCTTTGACTCAGGGAGGTCTCACAGTGTGTCAGGCACTGGCTGCTATGGTATCCCATTCCCTGACCCCACTGATAGCTTCATTCAGGGCCTGTGCTCCAAGCAGGGCCCGACAGAGATTCCTCTGACATTCATCTTATTGGTCCCAGAAGTGAGTGGGTATCTCTATTGACTTTTTCTCCTGGATTAAGAGGTGTGAGGATGTAGGCTGGGGGCTGCTCTTGGCCATCTCTCCTGCCATGCAGTGAGTCTCTGCTGAGAATTAAGACAACACACCAAGGAAGGCAGTGTGAAGAGATGTAGAGTCCTGACCTGTAAAGTTCAGCCACCCTGGGGCCAGTACCAACCACCCAACCACTTCCTGATGTACACATACAGATGCATCTCCATAAAGGTCTTGAAAAGTAAAATCAGGTTTTCCTGAAGTTTCTCAAAAAGGTATCAAGAAAGAGGGACACCGGGGATCCCTGGGTGGCTCAGTGGTTTAGCGCCTGCCTTTGGCCCAGGGCGCTATCCTGGAGTCCCGGGATCGAATCCCACGTCAGGCTCCTGGCATGGAGCCTGCTTCTCCCTCTGCCTGTGTCTCTGCCCCTCTCTCTCTCTCTCTCTCTCTCTCTCTCTCTCTCTCTCTGTGTGTGTCTATCATAAATAAATAAATAAATATTTAAAAAAAAAAAGAGGTACACCACATTGCACATTGTTGAACTTCCTGAGAAGCTTCCTTATCTATTTGTCCTCCCTCAAAAACTCCAATGCAAAATGATCCAGTCTTTACTCCTCCTGAGGTCCTTTCTCCCACTATTAGAGCAATAAGTTTTGCTGAATTTAATTTTTTCATGGAACAGCTTTATGATCTTAGCTTAATTTTTCTCCATCTTTAAAATTTTTAATTATGGGTGATACACAAATACATTCTCATTATGATATATTCAAACCATATAAATAAAGCAAGAGACGTCCTGAATTCCTACCTTCCTTATCCTCTCCTCACCTTCCCAGAGGTAACTACTATTAATTAGTTAGATGTGTATCCTTCCTCACCTTTTTCTACATAATTTACATATGTATATAGTAATGCCAGACATTGCCAGGCACTCAAGCAATCTGCTCCTGAAAATGCTACTTGGGAATCTGTTTCCCAATTACTTAAAATAGGAAAAATGTAAATATATTACATGTTAACTCAACATTTTAAAACACAGTAAAATGCCTACATATATCCATGTAAGAAGCAAAGTGCCTTGTTAGAGTGTAAAATGCCTACAACATTACTTTCTGATCGCCCAGTTCATTTGGTAGTTAGCAAACGGTTGCCTTGTATACAGTAATCAGGATGCCTTTTGGCACCAGCAGCCTTCAGAAGCAGGCCCTTGACTGGCATTCAGCATGCTTTTCAAATATCTACACCCAGTTCCGCTAGCCTACCAATTGTACCAACTGCACAATTGTGTTTGGATGTGACTCAAATCTTTACCCACATTTGTTTTTCTTTAAATGT
Organism: Vulpes lagopus; assembly: GCF_018345385.1. Lineage (NCBI taxonomy): Eukaryota > Metazoa > Chordata > Mammalia > Carnivora > Canidae > Vulpes > Vulpes lagopus. Next base: position 37,989,632 of record NC_054826.1, on the reverse strand, counting down.
TGTATTGAATTTAGGGATCATAAATAGACATGTTCCCTATATAACCACTGGCCTAAAATATTGTATTGAGAGAAATACACTTTATGAAATATGGGTATTAAAAACCGAGGGGCATTCTACAGGAAAACATTCCTTGGGGCATGTTCTGCAGCATGTGCCAACGATATTGGCTGAGTGTTTACTATGGGCCAGCCATTCTCCTGTGCACTTAACTGGTTAAAGAACTAGTTAGCGTTGTGGTTTCCTTTCAACAAAAAAGGACCCGCCACCTGCTTTCTCCTCTTAACAGTATACTTTAGAGAAGTTTTCATATGTGCACATAAATCTGCCTCATTTTTCTGACTCCTGCATAGAGGCGCACAGTATGGGTAGACCATAATTTTTTAATAATTTCTCTTTATTTTTTTTTTAATTTTTTTTTTATTTTATTTATGATAGTCACAGAGAGAGAGAGAGAGAGAGAGAGAGAGAGAGGCAGAGACACAGGCAGAGGGAGAAGCAGGCTCCATGCACCGGGAGCCCGATGTGGGATTCGATCCCGGGTCTCCAGGATCGCGCCCTGGGCCAAAGACAGGCGCCAAACCGCTGCGCCACCCAGGGATCCCTAATAATTTCTCTTTAGATGGACATTTAGTTGTTCCTAGTTTTGCTCTTGTGAGCAATGCTGCTAAAACTCTTGCACATGTGGGCAGGGACCTGGTACATTAGGCAGGGCTTTTACTAAGATCAACGTGCTGAAGTCAAGAGACTTCTTTCAGTTCTTTTGTCAACCCTTTACCAGCATAGCCCGTTGAAGGATTGGTCTGGCAGACAAACCAGAGTCTTCCCTAGAAGGCAGGAAAAGGAAAGGGGGTGAACTGTTCTATGTTATTCTTTTCACTCCGATCCACAGTGGTCTTGGGAGGTAAGTATCACCATTCCCATCTTCCAGCTAAGCTGGGGAGAAGTGCCCCGGGTTACACCATCAGGATTTGCACCCATTTCTGAGTGACTCCAAAACCTTCTTGCTCTTTCCATTACCCAAAGGCTCCTGCTCCAAGGATGGAAAGCCAAGGCCCACAGCATCTGCCTAGTTCTGTGAAGGCCCCCCCATAACACCAGCTGCTCTGTCTTCCAGGTCCACCTGGCCGGACAGGTAACCGGGGAAAGCCAGGACCAAAGGGCAAAGCCGGGGCCATTGGGCGGGCCGGCCCTCGCGGCCCCAAGGGGGTCAGTGGTGCCCCGGGGAAGCACGGCACACCAGGAAAGAAGGGGCCCAAGGGCAGGAAGGGGGAGCCGGGCCTCCCGGGCCCCTGCAGCTGCGGCAGTGGCCACGCCAAGTCTGCCTTCTCAGTGGCAGTGACCAAGAGCTACCCAAGGGAGAGGCTCCCCATCAAGTTTGACAAGATCCTGATGAACGAGGGCGGCCACTACAATGCATCCAGTGGCAAGTTCGTCTGCGGCGTGCCAGGGATCTACTACTTCACCTATGACATCACGTTGGCCAATAAGCACTTGGCCATCGGCCTGGTGCACAACGGCCAGTACCGCATCCGGACCTTCGATGCCAACACGGGCAACCATGATGTGGCCTCGGGCTCCACCATCCTGGCTCTGAAGCAGGGTGATGAGGTCTGGCTTCAGATCTTCTACTCAGAGCAGAATGGGCTTTTCTACGACCCTTACTGGACCGACAGCCTCTTCACAGGCTTCCTCATCTATGCTGACCAGGACAACCCTAATGAGGTGTAGACAGGCAGGTGTTGGGTCTCCAGGGAGGGAACAAGCTCCTGGACTTCCAGAACAAGACTCATCAACTCTCCGCTGGGTGGGAGTGGGAACTTCCAGCCCTGGACATTCCTCCTCTGCTCATTTTTCCCTCCATCATTAAATCCAAGCTGTTTTTATTCAACCTTTCATCTATCCATTCACTAATTTTATTTTATTTTATTTTAGTATCTACTGCATGACAGGCACTGTGCTATGCTCTGGAAGGTGCCTCAATGAACAAGACAGAGGCTCTGTCCTTGTGGAGCTTACATTCTAGTAGGAGATATAACTTGCAAATAAACAATCAAAGAATATAATTATAGTGCCAGGATGGAGATGTACATGCCATGGTCAAGAATAATAGGAATTATTTATTGCTATAATAAGGAGACAAAGAAGAAGGTGAAATTTTTTTTTAGATTTCATCTTTTTTTAAGTTTACTTACATGAAGTCTACAAATCTTAAGTGGACAGCTCAGAGAATTTTTACACATGTACACAGCTGGTAACATCCATGTAGATCACAAGCAGAATATGTCCCCCTCCCTGACTCCCTGAGGCTGTCTTAAGTGCCCTCCCAGTGAGTACCAGAAAGAAGTTAGTTTTCAGCTAAGTCGTGACGTGGAAGACAGAGCAAGGCAAGAGTCTGGGGGAAGGGGTCCCCTGACAGAGGAGCTGTGGGTACAAAGACCTTGCTTTAGAAAAGAGCTTGCCATATCTGAGGGACTGACTGGAGGCCAGAGGGATAGGTGAAGGCTGAGGGATGAGGCTGGACATTATACAGAATCTCACAGGCTGAGGCAGAGTTCATACCACTCAAGAAAGCTTATCGAAATGAGCATGAGATGAAGATGGGGATCACCCTGAATCTGTTCAGTGCACGAGTGAGTCAGCCTTACACTTAATCACTTGATTATTAAATCACGTGCAGGCTCATTTCTCAATCACGGAGATACAGCAGGACATCCCAGCGTGTCTGACAACCGCTGCTCGAAGGTGGCAGGAAGGAGTAGCATGTAAGTGAATCTTGCCCTCTCCTCAGGGATTTCCAGAGTACAGGGATCTGAGGGGATGTGAGAAGCCAGTACAAAGCGGCTGGTGCTGAGAGGTCAATTGCTGAAAGGAACTTTCTGATGGAGCTGGCAGGTGGCTCTGACTGACTTCTGTCTGGAAAGGTGGGCCCAGCAGGGCTGCTGACAGCGGTTCTAGAAAAGGATAGCCCCCTCTGTAAATAAAATAGGGTTTACTTAAAACAACTCTGTTCTCTCTGGGCCACAAAAAGTATGAGATTGGAATGAATTTAAGAAACCCAGGAAGGGGTGTGGGGACCAAGTGGATTAGTGTGTGGGTTGTGGTCCTGCCCATCTCCCCTGTAGGAAGGGGCCAGCTTCTGAGATTGAAGATATCTTTATCTGTGAAGAGTTCTTTTTTCTTTTCCTTTATTAAAAAAAAAAAAAACTTTTTAGGAACATCTTTAGCCACTTCCTCTTCCTTCCCCATGGATTTAGTCATTTGAAGGCATTGACTTAAGTCTTGGAAGTCTGAGTAATAGATCCTGCCTGAGAAAGATGGGGAGGACCCCAGAACTCTGTGATTGTCCCTTCTGGGCCCAACCTAAACCCATGTGCCCTAGGCACCCTGCATGGGAATCCCCAGGGAGGGTCATGGTGATGATGGGGGGATTCCTAGCACTCTTTGTGGGGGATGGGGCAGATAGAAGCAGAGATCTTGCAGGGCCCAGAGCTGGGGTGTCATCTTCCTTAGATGTGGTCTGGGGCTGCTGGAGATTGTGAGACAGGAGCACTAGGTTTGTGACAGGTGGGGCAGAAATAGGTCACACTATAGGTTGAGAGAGTCTCTGGTAGCCCGCTGATGGGCAAGATGAGGGCTGGCTTAACCCTTAACACTTCTGAGGTGGCCGCCTCCTTGGGGAGCCACTTGCAGTCTTCAGGCAGACAATGCAGGATGGAGGCCCAAACAAGGGAAGTGTTCCAAGGAGGTGGCCTTCCCGGACGCATGGGAGCACTAGCCCCTCTTCCTGGCTCTGGCTGCTTGCCATGGGCCTCAGCAAACAGGGGCTGTCTTTAGGCCTCGGTGTTTGTAGGCATTGATGAAGATCAAGAATCCAGTGCATCTTTCTACAATAAAATTGCCCTGGAACCCAGGGTCTTCTCTCATACGGGACATTCTTTGAAAGACAGCCATTATCAAAGATAAAGAAAGCTGACACCAGTTAAAGAGGTAAAGACAGATTTTCATCAGTAATACACTCTTACAATAGGGAAAAGAGTCCAACGTGAACTGAACCCAACTTTGATTTATACAGAAGTGACTGGGTGTTTGAAAGGGAGGTGGAGGGAATAGGGATGAAGGGCTCTGTGAAGTCAGGAAGGAAAGAACTACAAAACAGGAGGGGGTTGGTCCACGTGAAACCCACCTACATTTGCTAGGTGGCATTTATCCAGGTTTACTCCCACCCTCCCACAGAGACTAGGAGACACTGTCTTCAAATTTGGCTGGAACAAACAAAACTTTTTTTTTTGGCTGCCTTGAATGTTTTCAATCAGCCACTTTAAGGGGGGCTTAGGGTCACCCTAGGGACACGACCCTGAGCTATTAGAAACTATGGTAATGTTTGTTCAAGTCTTTATAGGTGAAGGTTGACAGGCCTAGTCAAAAGGAGGGCTCCAAGTAGTGTGGCTAGAATTTGGGAATCTTTGTCACCATCCCCTTCTGGAGAAAGCCCAGACAATCTGCAGCTCTGATTATTATGGTGTGAAGAGCACCAGATCTGCGCTGTCCCAACAGGCCGGTACTGGTCCTGGCTGGGTCTCATGGCTCATCTGACCAGTGAGGGAGGTTGCATGTCACCTATCTGTGGGCTATTCCAGTGCTGACTTCTGGGTAAGGACTATGGCTGGGGGCAGGTGGCAAATGAGGCACTCACCTCAGGCACAAAATTTAAAGGGGTGCCGTAAACTTCAATAATAAGTATAAACAATGTAATATTTTAATAAATCAAAATGCAAAAAAAAAACAACCCTATTTTTTGATGAACTCTGTTTTGAGGAACAAAATATCAGAATTTTAAATAAAGCCCGGATCTGACAGTGCTGTGATTAGGGTGAGGTGAGGGAGGCCACAGATCGTGGCAGCATCAGTCCCCTGGCCGCCCTGAGGGGGGTGGGGTGGGTGGGCGGTGGGAGGGGGGTGATGGGGGCGGGGGGGACTCTTTTCTTCACTTCCTGCCTGTCATCTCCACTCGTGCCACTAGGGGGAGAGCGTCTACTACACAAACCTCCGAGCCCCAGGTTCAGAGGCGGGAAGAGCCACTCTGGTCTCTAGGCTGTTTTCTAGATCCAGAGCCAAAGTGGGGGAGAGAAAGACAGAGATTCTGGCCCCCGGTATTATGCGGCCATGACCTTGCACTGGAGCAAAGAAAAAATAAAAACAGAAGAGCTGCACGTCTTCCTAACGCTTTCAGCGAAAGGATTTCACATGCATTCAAAATTGCAAAGACAGCTGGTTTAGTGCAGGAATACAGCAGTTGTCTGGGAAACAAGAAATCTCTTTTCCAGTTCTAGCTCTTCCTTAACGCCTTGGGTGGCTTTGACTAAGCCATTTCCCATCTCGTGGCCTCACTTTTCCCATCTGTAAAAAGAAGGGCTGATCAGAGGGTCCCAGAACCATATTTTGGCGCTAAACATCTATGTTTCTGTCTCCAGAGCAGACCTAGGAGAAGAGTCTGGAGTTCCTGAAACATAAATTAAAGCAGCTGGATGAATCAGGCCAGCACATTCTGGAAGGTTGATCTTCCACATTGGGCCTTCTGCTTCCATCGAAGACTTTCAACCAACTGCTGGCACTAGGTTTCCCAAGCTGGAAGACAAGTCCCATTATCTAACATTGGCCTTATGCTAGGCTTTACACACATTGTCTCTTTTCAGCTTCTCAGCATGCCCGTCAGCAGCTACTAGGATCATCATCCCCACTTTACAGATGGAGAGATTTGAGCCCTTAGAAAGGTTAGGTCAGTGCCAAGGTCACCTAGCTGGTGAGTGCTGGGTAGGACTGGAAGGGAGTCTAAAATCCAGAGGGTGCACTTTCAAAGACACCAGCTGCCAGCAGGCCCAGGTGTGAGCCCCAGACCCTCCCGCCAGTAAGCCCTGGGAGGAGGGGCGGCAGGGAACCGGAGGGCCCTGATTTGGAAGCACTCCTGAGTGGCGGAGGGCCTGGGCCCCACACTTCCCTCCCACAAAGCAGGATGGTGTCTAATGATGGATCCCGCAGACATCTCGGAGTTCTTGCCGGGCAAGGCTGGGGAAGGCCGCAGTGGCTCCCAAGTCAGTCAAGGAGTCAGAACCAACCAGGGCAGGGAGGGAGTGCGGGAGGGGCAGGCGGCTGTACGGCCTCCCAGTCCTCAGTTTCCCTGGTGGAGCCTGCAGGGGCGGGGGATGAGCGGGCTCTGGCAGGTGGACAAGCTCCTGGGCGGATGCTGGGGCACAGCCTGCTTTGCCCTGCCCGCGGCTGAGGGAAACACTGAAGCACGAAAGGCTCTGATTCTGCTCTTTAATGGGAGACGGTCCTTTCTCTTCATTTGCCCCTTTCTCCGGGCCACTTCCGCAGCCGTCCTTAGGCTCAGCTGGAGGGTGACTGTCAGGCTCTGAGGAGCTGGAAGGCCTGACTTGATACCCAAGGTGCCCGAGGGCTGAGGGCCGAGCTGAGCGAGGGGCTTGCTGGCTCCGGATGACGTGGCCCGGCCCCTCACCTTCTCGCGCTTCAGAGACAGAAACCTAGACAAACTTCTCTGAAAAGGCACAGAGATGCTTCTTGGCAGGTTGCTTTTTTTTTTTTTCTTTTGGCAACATTCTTCCTTTATCATTTTCCCTTGGATTGGCCCTGATTAAAAATGAAAACGAGGAGTTCACCTTCATCTCTGGGTTTTATTTTCTCTGGTGCCCTTGTAAATTAGCCACCCCTAGTCATGCCACCCCTAGTCATGCCAGTCCCTTGCAGTCTTCAAGTTGGGGCTGACAATGACCTAAGATAGCCTCCCCTTGGAAAAAGTCCATGTTCCACTTGGGGCTCCTGTATCGAATAAAAACCATTTAAGATATGAGCTTAATGACGTGGAGATCCAGGCCTCGGAAGTGAAAGGCTAACAAGGGCATTAAATCTGGAACCATTTCTCAGCTGCCCCATCAGGCAGCAGAACTGTATGGGCGAATCACTCCTGAAAAGCTTCCCATCCTCTAGTTTTTGTCCCATTCAGGCACCATGCAACCAGAACCTACCCAGGGCGGGATGCACAGGGTCTGGAGGAGCCACCTTCTATGAGGAACAGAGAGGAGAGGAGAACAGGAGTCCTGAGGTCAAGACTGCAAAAGGGTCCTGGGGTCAAGGGTGCAGACTGCTGAGTTAGGAACTGGGAATACTGAGAGGAGCAAAACACAGATATGGTCTCTGTCTTCCCTGGAGCTTAGAGTCTAGCACAGGTGACAGATGTTGGGCAAATGACTACCAAATAAACGTAAAGCGTCAGCTGTGACATAGTGCTATGGGAGTGCCATAGTGAGGATTTGTCCTGATAAGAGGTCAAGAGAGCTTTGCTAGTGGAAGGAAGCCAAAGCTGAGAGCTACAGGGTGAATTAGCCTGGGGGTAGGGGTGGGGGGCAGCAGGGAGGGGAAGGCATTCTAGGGAGGAGCATCTCATTCGAAGGTCCTGTGGTGTGAGAAAGCATGGCAGTTGGAGGCAATCAAAAAAGCCCCCTCCGCAGGTCATGGAGGGAAAGGGTGTAAGATATGATTGGCAGAGCCTAGATCATAAAGGCTGGTAGGTCAAACTGAAGACTTTTGTCTTGACCCTGCGAATGACGGAAAACCACAGAATGATTTTAAGTGGGCGGGTGAGAGAAGCAAACTTGTGTTTTGAGAAGATCACTCCTGCAGCCATAAGAACATTTGAACTTAACCTAAAGAACAGCCTTCTGATGAATGCCTGACTTTGGGAAAGTAATAACAATAAACACATTTATTGGCCTCTTACATAGAATGAAGCACTGCCTCATGTGCTTTTCATGGATTAGTACGTTTGGCCTTGAGAATAGCATATAAGACAGGTGTATTACTATGATGCCCTTTTTACAGATGAGGAAATAGAGGCCTGGAAAGTTGGTTGTGGTCACTCAGTGGGAGAAGTTGCAGAGCAAGAGCTAGATCCAAGTCTGTGTGATGGCAGAGGCTCTGCTATATTCACAGCAGCGCTAAGCACTGTTAAGTAACCATAGCCCTGGTCCTCAACCTTGGTTGCACGTTGGCATTACCTGGGTGGGGTGTTAAAAATTGGAGATTTTGTTACAATCAACCTGGACATTGGGAATTTTTGCAAACTCCTCAGGTAGGTTTGCAGATTGTGAGGCCCAGCAGAGACCGCCTGCCTTCAGCCTAGGCAAACACTTGGGAAGCTGGTGCAGCTCCCAGCCAGGTCCTGGCTGCACTCTGTGGTCTCGGAGTCCCCTGCCAGCTCAGATAGTCTATGATTTCATGATCCACCAGCTGTGTTGCCAGAAGTCTTTCTCCCAAGGTGAATGGGTTTCTGGAACTGACAGATGGAGGCCGAGAGACCTTGGTAGCACGGCATTGGCTGTAATGGCTAGGCAGCAAGAGCCAAATCCTCAAGGCTGCATCTTGAACCCTGCCAGCTACCTTCCCTCTGGCCCAGACCCAGACTACTGGCAAGCTGAGACAAGAAAACAAAACAAAAAAAAGGTCAGCTAGTCCCAGGTGGGCGTGGCCAGAGCTGGATATTGCTGGCTTTGGCCCCATTACTGGGGACTGATCTACCCCTTTGAAAGCACCTGGAGCCTTGGAAGGTAGGGGGATCCCTCCAAAGCCAAGGTTTCCCAGAGGTCAGAGGTGACCGTGCCTGAGGGCTGGGTGGTGAAAAGAACTGGGGAACATCTCTCACCTGCCCCCATGGGGCTTCTGGGCTTCTTGGAAGTGCTGCTGCCTGGATAGATATTTGACCTCTTCCCCTTCCTCTCTCCAGCCAGACTGGCCTGCTACCAGTTGAACCTGCCAAGTTTGTTCCCCTATCTACGCCCTGCATTTGCTGATCCCTGGGCTTAGCATACCTTCCTCCAGCTATTCCTTTGGCAGCTCTGGACCTGAAACCCAGGCCTGGCCACTTGGCAGAGGTTTGAGAGCAGACTCTGAGTTGAGGAGCCCATAGACAGGCCATGGCTGAGCGCCTTGCTCCCCGCAGATGCCTCTTCCCTAACATCTGGGGTGAACCTTCATCTGACTTCAGGGAGGCCAGGCCCTCCTGAACCACCATCACTTAGCAGTCTGAAGATTCAAGTCACAAATGCTCACCTGACCCTCTCTGAGCCCAGGGACTGCACAACCATGGGAGTTTGGGGCAGCAAAGAATAAAACCACTATTTCACATCTTTGGGCTGCTTTCTGGCTTCTCCAGGCTCTCCTGGGTCTATTATCTCATCTATAGACATGGAATCTGACAGCCTCATGGCAACCACATGTGTCCCCTTCATAATACAAATAAGAAACTTAGAGGACCAGAGACTTTATGGCTGGTACAAAGTCATGCAGCTTAAACTCTAACCCGAGCCAAATTAGATTCACCTTTCATTTTCAAGATAACTCTGCAAGATCTTCAGAGCAGTACCATCAGCCCATTTGACAGATGAGGAAACAGAGGAGCAGAGATGAATCAGTCTGCCCAAGGTCACACTGGATATCACCGGCAAACAGAGACCCAAAATCTGCACTCTGGGCCCCTGATGCCATTATACCGCAGAGCCCTGCTTCCGTGAAGAGCAGCGAGAAGGCAGGTGGGAAACAAATGATACCAACTAAAGTGAGTTCTGAGTGGAAAAGTTGCTCTTAGGACTGTGAATTTGTAACTCTTCAGAACTAGAGTTTGCCAGAAAGGTCAAGCTCAGCCCAATATTTTTCCTTCATGTCTCTGAGTCTCAGTGTTTTCACTTATTAAATGACAATAAGCAATAATTCTTACTTCATAGGGTTGTCATGAAGATTCAATGAGATAAAAGCCCCCAAAATGTAGAATCTGTATTTGAGAGACAGTAAAGAATAGTTGCTATTTTTATTTTAATTCCCATTATTATAATTTCCATTATAATCATAACCATTCTGGAAAACAAACCATCCAGACAGCTTCTTATAGTGATGGGGCCTCACTTCCAGGCTTCTGGGCTCCTAGCTGGCAAAATCACCCCAAAGGGAATCTGACCCTCTTTGCCCTTCCTTTTCTCTTCCTCGAAATAAAGTGGTATGCGGGAGCCAACTTGTACTGGCTTCAGAGGGCCTCTTGTTAAATTTTTAAGAATTTTGTGAGCTAGTAAACACAGCCATTATTAAAATTAAATTATAGAAACTGTTGGGAGCCAATTCATCATGGGTCTCTTTCATTTTAGCTGGTCTCTCAAGTGGAGGCGCTTGACTCCTCGTTCTGGACTTCTCATTCTCAAAGTTGTTTATACAGTTGTTTCCCTCCAGAAGAAAGGACAGATTTGCTTATTATCCAGAATAATAAAAATAATGCCTACCTCTGAGCATGCCAAAAGATGGTAACTTATCTTATAAATGATTCAGGCCCCTAAGCTCCAGCTTCCTCTGCTATGTTCAACCTGCTGCTCCTGCCAAGTGCCACTTTGCAACCCCCCATTGGAATCGGGGCTCAGGGAACTAGTGCAAGATAATGCTGACACTCTGATTACTGCAGCTGCTGTGAGTAATAAAGGCCTTTGTCTCTGACCTGGGAGTCTCATGTCTTTTGCTAGCACCTGTGGAACTGACAATTTGTTAGCTTATAAGCAGGGTAAACTCTTAGAATTACTAAAGTTATTAATATAAAAGTAAACAAATAATACACTTATACTTGGTGACTTCAATCTAGCTCTTTCTACCCTGGATAGGTCTTCTAAGCACAACATCTCCAAAGAAACGAGAACTTTAAATGATACACTGGACCAGATGGATTTCACAGATATCTACAGAACTTTACATCCAAACTCAACTGAATACACATTCTTCTCAAGTGCACATGGAACTTTCTCCAGAATAGACCACATACTGGGTCACAAATCGGGTCTGAACCGATACCAAAAGATCGGGATAGTCCCTTGTATATTCTCAGACCATAATGCCTTGAAATTAGAACTTAATCACAACAAGAAGTATGGAAGGACCACAAACACATGGAGGTTAAGGACCATCCTGCTAAAAGATGAAAAGGTCAACCAGGAAATTAAGGAAGAATTAAAAAGATCCATGGAAACTAATGAGAATGAAGATACAACCGTTCAAAATCTTTGGGATGCAGCAAAAGCAGTCCTGAGGGGGAAATACATCGCAATACAAGCATCCATTCAAAAACTGGAAAGATCTCAAATTCAAAAGCTCACCTTACACATAAAGGAACTAGAGAAAAAGCAACAAATAGACCCCACCCCCAGCAGAAGAAGAGAGTTAATTAAAATTCGAGCAGAACTCAATGATATCGAGACCAAAAGAACTGTGGAACAGATCAACAGAACCAGGAGTTGGTTCTTTGAAAGAATTAATAAGATAGATAAACCATTAGCCAACCTTATTAAAAAGAAGAGAGAGAAGACTCAAATTAATAAAATCATGAATGAGAAAGGAGAGATCACTACCAACACCAAGGAAATACAAACGATTTTAAAAACATATTATGGGGATCCCTGGGTGGCGCAGCGGTTTAGCGCCTGCCTTTGGCCCAGGGCTCGATCCTGGAGACCCAGGATCGAATCCCACGTCGGGCTCCTGGTGCATGGAGCCTGCTTCTCCCTCTGCCTGTGTCTCTGCCTCTCTCTCTCTCACTGTGTGACTATCATAAATAAATAAAAATTAAAAAAAAAACATATTATGAACAGCTGTACGCCCATAAATTAGGCAATCTAGAAGAAATGGACGCATTCCTGGAAAGCCACAAACTACCAAAACTGGAGCAGGAAGAAATAGAAAACCTGAACAGGCCAATAACCAGGGAGGAAATTGAAGCAGTCATCAAAAACCTCCCAAGACACAAGAGTCCAGGGCCAGATGGCTTCCCAGGGGAATTCTATCAAACGTTTAAAGAAGAAATCATACCTATTCTACTAAAGCTGTTTGGAAAGATAGAAAGAGATGGAGTACTTCCAAATTCATTCTATGAGGCCAGCATCACCTTAATTCCAAAACCAGACAAAGACCCCACCAAAAAGGAGAATTACAGACCAATATCCCTGATGAACATGGATGCAAAAATTCTCAACAAGATACTAGCCAATAGGATCCAACAACACATTAAGAAAATTATTCACCATGACCAAGTAGGATTTATCCCTGGGACACAAGGCTGGTTCAACACTCGTAAAACCATCAATGTGATTCATCATATCAGCAAGAGAAAAACCAAGAACCATATGATCCTCTCATTAGATGCAGAGAAAGCATTTGACAAAATACAGCATCCATTCCTGATCAAAACCCTTCAGAGTGTTGGGATAGAGGGAACTTTCCTCGACATCTTAAAAGCCATTTACGAAAAGCCCACAGCAAATATCATTCTCAATGGGGAAGCACTGGGAGCCTTTCCCCTAAGATCAGGAACAAGACAGGGATGTCCACTCTCACCATTGCTGTTCAACATCGTTCTGGAAGTCCTCGCCTCAGCAATCAGACAACAAAAAGACATTAAAGGCATTCAAATTGGCAAAGAAGAAGTCAAACTCTCCCTCTTCGCCGATGACATGATACTCTACATAGAAAACCCAAAAGACTCCACCCCAAGATTGCTAGAACTCATACAGAAATTTGGTAGCATGGCAGGATACAAAATCAATGCCCAGAAATCAATGGCATTTCTATACACTAACAATGAGACTGAAGAAAGAGAAATTAAGGAGTCAATCCCATTTACAATTGCACCCAAAAGCATAAGATACCTAGGAATAAACCTAACCAAAGAGGTAAAAGATCTATACCCTAAAAACTATAGAACACTTCTGAAAGAAATTGAGGAAGACACAAAGAGATGGAAAAATATTCCATGCTCATGGATTGGCAGATTTAATATTGTAAAAATGTCAATGTTACCCAGGGCAATTTATACGTTTAATGCAATCCCTATCAAAATACCATGGACTTTCTTCAGAGAGTTAGAACAAATTATTTTAAGATTTGTGTGGAATCAGAAAAGACCCCGAATAGCCAGGGGAATTTTAAAAAAGAAAACCATAGCTGGGGGCATCACAATGCCAGATTTCAGGTTGTACTACAAAGCTGTGGTCATCAAGACAGTGTGGTACTGGCACAAAAACAGACACATAGATCAATGGAACAGAATAGAGAACCCAGAAGTGGACCCTGAAATGTATGGTCATCTAATATTCGATAAAGGAGGAAAGACTATCCATTGGAAGAAAGACAGTCTCTTCAATAAATGGTGCTGGGAAAATTGGACATCCACATGCAGAAGAATGAAACTGGACCACTCTCTTTCACCATACACAAAGATAAACTCAAAATGGATGAAAGATCTAAATGTGAGACAAGATTCCATCAAAATCCTAGAGGAGAACACAGGCAACACCCTTTTTGAACTTGGCCACAGTAACTTCTTGCAAGATACATCCACAAAGGCAAAAGAAACAAAAGCAAAAATGAACTATTGGGACTTCATCAAGATAAGAAGCTTTTGCACAGCAAAGGATACAGTCAACAAAACTAAAAGACAACCTACAGAATGGGAGAAGATATTTGCAAATGACATATCAGATAAAGGGCTAGTTTCCAAAATCTATAAAGAACTTATTAAACTCAACACCAAAGAAACAAACAATCCAATCATGAAATGGGCAAAAGACATGAAGAGAAATCTCACAGAGGAAGACATGGACATGGCCAACATGCACATGAGAAAATGCTCTGCATCACTTGCCATCAGGGAAATACAAATCAAAACCACAATGAGATACCACCTCACACCAGTGAGAATGGGGAAAATTAACAAGGCAGGAAACCACAAATGTTGGAGAGGATGCGGAGAAAAGGGAACCCTCTTACACTGTTGGTGGGAATGTGAGCTGGTGCAGCCACTCTGGAAAACTGTGTGGAGGTTCCTCAAAGAGTTAAAAATAGACCTGCCCTACGACCCAGCAATTGCACTGTTGGGGATTTACCCCAAAGATTCAGATGCAATGAAACGTCGGGACACCTGCACCCCGATGTTTCTATCAGCAATGGCCACAATAGCCAAACTGTGGAAGGAGCCTCGGTGTCCATCGAAAGATGAATGGATAAAGAAGATGTGGTTTATGTATACAATGGAATATTACTCAGCAATTAGAAACGACAAATACCCACCATTTGCTTCAACGTGGATGGAACTGGAGGGTATTATGCTGAGTGAAGTAAGTCAATCGGAGAGGGACAAACAGTGTATGTTCTCATTCATTTGGGGAATATGAATAACGGTGAAAGGGAATATAAAGGAAGGGAGAAGAAATGTTGGGAAATATCAGGAAGGGAGACAGAACATAAAGACTCCTAACTCAGGGAAACGAACTAGGGGTGGTGGAAGGGGAGGAGGGCGGGTGTTGGAGGGGAAGGGGTGACGGGCACTGAGGTGGACACTTGACGGGATGAGCACTGGGTGTTTTTCTGTATGTTGGTAAATTGAACACCAATAAAAATTAATTAAAAAAAATAAATAAAAGTAAACAAATTACACTAAGGACAAAGGTAATAAATATTCCAAACTCCTACTACATTTTTAAATTATCTATACTGCATCTATGTAAGCATGGAAATACTACATATTGGTCTGCCTCTGAGCATCTCTTCCTAATGCTCCATTCAGCGGTATAATGCAGGTAGCTTGAAATCAGCCAGGAAGGTTGTATTTATACCGCAAATTGCCCTTCCCCATCTGGAGCCACTTGTGAAACATTTACCATCACATCACTGTTGAAATCCCACAAATCTCTCCCCAGCAATTCTCAAACCTTCACGTTCCTGAGGAGCTTGTTAAAATGCAGACTTAGAATGCCTGGGTGGCTCAGTTGGTTATGTGGTTACACATCTCCCTTGAGCTCAGGTCATGATCCCAGGTCCTAGGATAGAGCCCTGTCTCAGGCTCTCTGCTCCTCGGGGAGCCTGCTTCTCCCTCTCCCTCTGTGCTCCCCCTGCTTGTGTATTTGCGCTCTCTCTCTCTCATAAATACTTTTTTTTAAAAAAAATGCAGACTCTACCTTATACAGAAACTAACCCAAAACTGATCACAGATTTAATTGTAAAACCTTAAAACTTCTAGGAAAAAAGTGTAGAAGAAAATCTTTAGGATCTGGCTAGTGAAAGAATTCTTAGACTTGACATGTAACCATGATCTATATGAGGAAAAAGTGAAAACTCAAAACTAAAAACTTTATTCTATGAAATATCCCATTAAGAGGATGAGAAAACAGCCTGCAGAGTAGGAGAAAATATTGCAAACCACAATTGACACAAAGGACTCAATTTTTATACTGAAGAAATTATTTTTTTTAAGATTTTATATATTTATTCATGAGACACACAGAGAGAGAGGCAGACACAGGCAGAGGCAGAGGGAGAAGCAGGCTCCATACAGGGAGCCCGATGTGGGACTCCATCCCAGGTCTCAGGATCACGCCCTGGACTGAAGGCGGCGCTAAACCACTGAGCAACTAGGGCTGCCCCGAAATTCTTTTTTTAAAGATATTTATTTGTTTATTTAAGAGAAAGAGTGTGCTGAGGAGCAGGGGAGGGGGGAAGGGACAAGCAGATTCCACACTAAGCAGGGAGCCAGACAGGGGGCTCCATCTCATGACTTTGAGATCACGACCCGAACCAAAATCAAGAATCAGACACTTAACTGACAATCACCTAGGGACCCCTATATTGAAGAAATTATTAAAACTCAATAGTAAGAAAGCAAGTGATCCATTTAGACCATGGCCAAAAGACTTTGAGAGATATTTCACCAAAAATAAACAGATGGTATATAAACACACACAAAAATGATGTTCAAGATCACTAGCTATTAGAGAAGTGCAAATTAAATCCACAATATCAGGGGCACCTGGGTGGCTCAGTCAGTTAGGTGTCTGCTTTTAGCTCAAGTCATGATCCCAGAGTCCTGGGACTGAGGCCCACATCAGGCTCCCTGCTTAGTGAGGAGTCTGCTTCTCCCTCTCCCTCTGCCTACTACTCCTTCTGCTTGGCTCTCTCTCTCTTTCTGTGTCAAATAAATAAAATCTTTAAAAAAATATAAACCCACAAAATCACTAAGCGCCTATCAAAACGGCTAAAATAAAAAATAGTGACGATACCAAATTCTGGCAAAGATGCAGAGAAATGATCACTCTTTCATTACTGGTAATGTAAAATGGCACAGTCCCTCTGGAAAACAGTTTGGCAGTTTCTTTTGAAAAGTAAATATAGAACTACCATACAAGCCAGCAATTGAGCTCATTGGCATTTATCGCAGAAAAGTGAAGATTTGTGTTCACAAGCACATGATTGCCTGTACTTGATGCTTTATGGCAACTTTATTCATAATAGCTCCCAAATGGAAATAGCCCAGATGTCCTTCAATGAGGGAAGGGTTGAACAAACTGTGATACATCCATCCCTTGGAATACTACTCAGCGATAAAAAGTAACAAGCCATTGATACATACAACAACTGAGCAGAAGAACTGTAAAGAAAATACTTCAGTCCTTTGGCCCAGTAGTCCTAACTTGAAGAAGGGGGATGCTAAACATAGAAAGATTAGTTATGTAAATAAATACTTACTAAGTACTTACATGTGCCAGGCTCTGTTCTGGACACTGGGGATAAAACAACAAACAGAATAAAGATTCCTGCCTTCATGCAACTTCCATTCTGATAGAGAGATAGGCAATAAAGCAGGTAAGTAGATGCAATTGTATGTTGGACACCTCAGAGTACTATTGAGAGAAAATAAAGTGGAGAAGGAAATACGAAGTTGCTTCGAGGGTGGGTTGCAACTTTGGTAAGGTGTTACTGCAAAAATGACATTTAGTCAAGGCCTTTAATTTATTTTTTTTATTTTTTATTTTTTTTTTAGTCAAGGCCTTTTAGTAGGTGATATGTGAATATCTGAGGGTGTTGTGGGGGAGGCGGACATTCAGGAAGAGGACACAATAAATGCAAAGGCCTGAAACAGCAGCATTCACAGTGTGTATGGCCAAGAAGCCACTGTGGCTGGAATGGAGGGTCAAGCAAATAATGGTGGCACAGATCACGTATGGCATCACGGACCACTGACCTGACATTGGCTTTTACATGGAGATGGAGAGCCAGCTGGAATGTTTTGAACAGAAGTTTTACATAATGATTTACATGTAAACAAGAAATAAATGCAGGTCCCAGCTCCCCCCGCAGAGTGCTGACTGGGTGGGCCAAATCTGACAGTGTTCTCAAGTACGCTTCATAGTGACCAACAAAAGGAAGGGAGTAGGGTAGAAATCAGCTCCAGAGAAATGCAAGTCCTTGAGCCTAGTTACAACACATTACAGATAAGAAATAACCCCACGGAGGAGGAGTGAAGGGATACTCTCTCTCTCCTTTCTCTTGCTGTGCTCTGCTAGGCTTTGGCTCTGCTGAAGTGACATGAAATCCTCACAGCACGTGGGACAGGGAGGTGGGATGTTAGCAGGCTGCAGCTGCCCCTCCCTTCCTCATCTCGACCCCAGGTCCAGATACCCCTACACACCTAAATGCCTTGCATACGACTTCTCATTTCCACTAATGGATGGGTGGGTGGATGGATGGATGGCTTTTATTTTTAAGTAGTCTGTATACCCAATGTGAGACTCATTTCCACTACTTTAATCCTCACAACAACCTCATGAGCCAGGTCCTGTCTGCTTCCTTACGTTTTAAATCGACACCGAGAAAAATAATTCCCTTCCATTTTACACTTTTTCCATTTAAAGATAAGCACTACCTCTTCAAATGGACCAATTTTAAGACATATTCTCAATACCAGAAATATTAAAAAATGAATGATTAGAATTGAGGAAATTTAGAATTATCACCTCTACTCTGCAGATAAATAAAGTTGAGGCTCCTCCACTTAGAAGTATAAAATCAGGGGGGAAGAGGGGAAAGCAGCATGAAAACAGAGACTTGAACACACAACCATTGGCCCTGGCTCCAGTTCCCTCATTTTAGTAACTGACAACCCCATCCACCTAGGTGCTTAGCTCAGAAATGTTGGGAGCGTTCCCTCTACCACAGTGCTGACAAGGAGGGTTCAACTTAATCCTAAATTAGCGGGACCCTGGCTTGGCAGATGGAGCCTCCTACCACAACTACCATCTGTTGAATTTTTTGCTCCGTGGCCCAGCTCCTAAATTTTGCTGATATGCTTTAACCTTTAAAATACATGTGACTCTGCCATTCTACTTATGAACATCTCTCTATCTGCACAAACATAGAAATAAAATGTTTTCCTTAGCCAAATTTTTAAATACCACTGAAACTTGAAGGAAAATGGGCCATGGCCTTGGGCACCCAGAACACATTGATAAAGTTGATCCATTTGGTTGTGTGTTTCCAATTACTCAACCACAGCTTGCCGCCTGGCAGATATGGGTAACAGATGAAAAGGCACTTTCTATGTCAGCATTAATGTCTCCCTGAAAGCAAGTCAGTAACGATTTGTAAGATGAGGCCTACATCAAAGAGAATGCCACCATATCATCAGGCTAAACTCTTTCAGGGTAAGCAAGGCTTTATGTATTTAAATTGAAGGATGTGTTTGGATGTGTTTTTGGCAGGCTGCTCATTATAAATTCTTAGTGTTGAAAGCAGTTATGACTTTTCACTCTGGCAGTGGTGAACTCAAAAATATACTTTTTATTTATGTATTAAATATATTAAAATAAATTTATTACATATGTATTAAAATATATAATTTTATATATATTATATATATAAAATATATAATTAGGTACTTATACCTAAGATACAGGTATACTTGTTAATTATCATCTTTGTCTTGAATTTAATTGCTCTATCTTCAAAGCTATCTCTTATTTATAGGGACTTAGGTTTAATCACAAATACTGCAGCAGAGTATAGTACTGCAGTTAATTTTGCCAGGTCTTGGGACGCTTGGGTGGTTCAGTGGTTGAGGGTCTGCCTTTGGCTCAGGGCGTGATCCCAGGGCCCCAGGATAGAGTCCCACATTGGGCTCCCTGCGAGGAGTATGCTTCTCCCTCTCTCTCTCTCTCTCTTTCTCTCTCTCTCTCTCTCACACATGAATAAATAAATAAAATCTTTTAAAAAAATAATTTTGCCAGGTCTTTCTTAGGTTTTACCATACTTAGGATGAAGACTTGTGGTGATACTAGCTCTTGCTTACTGAGCCCTAATAATGCATCGGGTCTTGTAGTAAGTGCATCCTATACATCACCTAATCTAATTTCTTCCTATCCAGGTTCGATTTCATGGTCGACATTATAATCACTCCCTTCCACAAATGGCCTTAATGTCCATATCTTCTCTTCCTATTACTCTTCCTTAGCAAAACTTTACCTGGCCATGCCCAAACCTCTTCTTTCTCCATCCACTTATTCCCAACTGAACGTTGAAGAGACAAAACTGTGACAATCGGTCTCACATTATTATTTTCTTTTTCATTTAGTCTCACTTTAAATTCATGTCTTCAAATCTCAAATAGCACAAAATGCAGCCCAGCACGTCTATGAGCTTCCCTCCCAGACCCTCAGCATTCTCAGTGAAAAGTTCCTGAGGTGGGAAACAACACAGTTGGTTCAAGGAGCCAAGTGATGGGAGGGGAAGGGGTGGGGGGTGATAGAGAGGTTACAGGGGCCCAGATCATGTAGGCTCTTATAAGACCTTGGGGTTTTGTTTTGTTTTTTCTTTTGTTTTTGTTTTCTTGTAGGACCTTGTAAAGACTTGGCTTTTATGTTGAGTGAGCTGGAGGACCACTGGAGGGTTTCAAGCAGAGGAGCAGCAAAGTCCGACTTAGATTTTAACAGCATTCCTTGAGAACAGACCATAAGGAGCAAGGACAAAATCAGAGAGATGGAAGATGATTGCAAAAACCCAAGCAAGAGATGATCGTGGCTTGGCCGCAGGTGGTTACAGGGAAGGAGGTCAGAAGTGACCTGATTTGATTGATGCTGTCTTTAAAGGTAGAACCAACAGGATTTGCTGATGATATGAACATAGGTTGTGGTAGAAAGTGAAAGGTTTGGCCTGAGCAACTGTAAAGACTAGAATTGCCCTTTTCTGAGGTGGCAGAGGCAGTGTGGGAGGAACAGGTTCAGAGGGTGAGGGGGTGGGAAGGGAAGACTTTGTTCCGGATACATCAAGTTGGAGATGTCTATTAGACCTCTCTATTAGTTCCATAGGATTGCTATAACAAATTACCACAAACTTGGTGACTTAAAAGAATAGAAATTGGCTCTCTCACAGTTCTGGAGGTCAGAAGTCTGAATATAAGTGTCAGCAAAGCTATGCTCCCTCTGAAATCTCTGGGAGGATCTGCTCTCTGTCTTTTCTAGCTTCTGGTGGCTGGTGGCATTCTTTGCCTTAAGGCCATATTGCCTGTCTCCCACAGAGGCAGAAGAGAACCAATGGACTATGATGCTGGAAGCCAAGTGTCTTAATCCATTCAGACTACTGTGACCACGTATCATACGTCAGGTATGTCATAACATAAATTTTTATCTCATGGTTCTGGAATCTGGAAACCCAAAGATTGAGGTGCCAGCAGATTCAGTGTCTGGTGAGAGCCCACTTCTTGGTTCATAGCCATCTTCCTGCTATGTCCTCACAGAGTAGAAGGGGCAAGGAGCTATTTGGGGTCTCTGTCATAAGGTACTAATCTCAAGTTCATGAGGGCTCCACACTCATGACCTAATCACTTCCCAAAGGCCCCAACTCCAAAAACCATCACACTGGGGACTAGGTTTCAACATATGAACTTGAGGGGGATACATTCAGTCTGTAGCACCAAGTGAAGATGCTATTACAAAAAGGAAGACTTATCAACCATGTCAGATGATGCAACAGGAAAAGTAGGATGAGAACCAAGTGTTGACCATTGGTTTTAGCAAGATGGAGCTCAGGGGAAATTTCAAAGAGTCATTTGGGAGGAGGAGCCATTAGAGGCAAAACATGGTTGAAAAAGATTCAAGAGACAACAGGAGGCTGCACCTTTGCTGAATTTCTTGATTAGTTCTAGTAGCTTTCTTGTGGAGTCTTTGGGATTTCCTCTACGTAGGAAAAGATTTGCAAACAGTGTTGTGATGGTTGCATAACAGTGTGGATATGATTAATGCCATTGGATCATACACACTAATATATTTATACACTTAAAATATTTAAAAGGGCATATTCTGTGTTACCTATATTTTATCACAATAAAATTAAAAAATAAAAGTGATGCTAGGTAAAAAATTACAAGCAGTGACTATTTTGAGAAGTTTTGTTGAGAAAGATTTTGTTGAAAACCAAGAGAGGTAGCAAAGAGAGAGACTTGAAATTTTTTTTCCTAAGATGGAAGAAGTTATAGCATGTTTCTATACTGATAGGGGTGTCCTGGCAGCGAGACAGCTTGTCTGTAACAACAGGAGAGAAAGCAACAGATAGGCAAGGAGGAAAACTTGTGCAAGTTCTCTTCTGATGACTCCTGTTTTCCCAGTGAGGTTAGGAGGCCAGGTCAGCATAGCGGTCAAGAGTGAGGATGGGGACAAGGTTGGGAAAAGGTGGGAAATCATGGTCATGGTCCTCACAAGGGTCTTCAGACCAGCAGAGTAGCCTCACCTGGGCACTGTTAGAAATGCAAATGATCCAGCCCACCCCTTCTTATCAGGGATTCAGAACCCCAGGGAATGGGGCCAGTCATCTGTGTTTAACAAGCCCTCCTGGTGCATCTGACGCCTGGTCTGTCTGGTCTGGTCTGAGACGGCCTGGCCTACTGAAAGGTGGTGATTGCCGTGCATTAGTGGCCCTGTGAAGCACGCAGACCTGAGAGGCCAATGAAGTATTTCTAAGTGTAGAGTCTCAAGCTGAACTGCCCAGGTTCCATGATAATTCTTCCACTTGGTTGTGTGATCCTGGGCCAGTCCCTTGATCTTTCTCTGCCACAGTTTCCTCAACTTGAAAATGCAGATGATAATAATTCCCACGAGGATTAAATGACTTATTCTATGGAAACCACTTATACTGGTACCTTTCCAGACAGCAGAATGAATATAGCTTTTATTATCAATTTAAAGTGAGGGTTTCATGAGCTGCCTGGGTGGCTCAGTCAGTTAAAGCATCCAACCCTTGACTTCGGCCCAGATCATGATCTCAGAGTTGTGAGATCGAGCACCAAGCTGCACTCTGCAGCAGTAGGAAGTCTGCTTGAGATTCTTTCCCTTTGCTCCCCACTCTGCTCTCTCTCTCTTTCTCTCTCTCAATAAATCTTTAAAGTGAGGTCTTCAGCATGGTTCTGTGTTTTTTATTGCAACATCTAGTTGCCCAGGGGCCGAGTAGATGACAGTTGCATTCTCTGAAAGACTGGAATTTTGCCAGGTGGAAGTCATGAAGTGAGAAAGAGCAGCAGAGTTGAGTGTCTGAACAACAAATAGGCTTAATGATAAGCTCTGGAGTCTGCTGTGTGCAGAAACAAGTATGGGCTTGATAGTGGGTGTGTGGGACAATGAAAAGGTGGAGGATCAATGGATGGAGGGCCCACCGAGATAGAATGGTTGTTGGAGTTGAGGAGCCAGAGGGTAGAGCTGGAAAGACAGGTTGTCAGTTACAGTGTATGATGCCTGAAATGGATGGTTTACGGTTATTAGAAATAACAAAGTCAGGGTCTGGGCTGAGTGTAGAAGATGGGATCATTGGAGAAGATCTCAGGAACTGAGAGTTTTGGGTCTTGGATAATAACCCACAATAATTAAATCAGCAAGAATCATGATAAGGCAGTGGTCAGAATAGTGACAGTGAGGCATGGCCTCACGTCCTCAAGGAATGAGGGGAAATGCCGTTGGGCCACAGGACATTGGGACAAGATGGTTCAGTCCAATGATGTGAATTTCTAAGCAGTAGGGGTTTATGGAGGAAGGAATCAGAATGGTTTGAAATGTGACAATGATGCACAAGAACGTCACCTACCCCCCTTTAGGCCCTTTGGTATAAGGGGATTGGAATAGAAAACAAATCCAATCTAAGGAGAAGAAAAATCCAATGTAAGGGAGCTACAGTGGAAGAACATTCTCAGAAAGGAGCCAGGTTTTAGGTAAAGGGTAAACAAGAATACTTAAAGAAATTGGTGGGATTAGCTCACTTTCTGTGCCAAACACTCAGCTGGGCACTGAGACAGTGAAAAAAAAGTGTAAAATATCATGTCCTCACAGACTTTATGTCCCTCCTGGGGAGACAGAGTAAACAAGGTTGAAAAAGTCAAATATATAGTCTATCAGTAGTAAATATTAGGAGAAAAAAAAAAAGCAGTGGAGAGAGATTAAAGTGTCAGTAAGTGGGAATTGAAACTATAATAGATGGCCAAGAAAGGCTCCCTGAGAAGGTGAATTGAGTAATGACTTGAAGGATATGGAAAGCTGACCAGATATCTGGGAACAAGAAGAACAGCAAGTGCAAAGGCCCTGAGGTGGGAGTATACCCAGAATGTCTGAGGAAAACAAGGAGGCCCCGTGTGGTAGTAGCAGATGGAGGGAGGGGGAGCATCATGCAGAGGAGACAAGATCAAAGGGGGAAACAGAGAGGTGGGCAAATCATGTAGAGCCTATGAGTATAGGTAGAATTTGGCCTCTACTTTGAGTGAGATGGGGAGCCACTGAAGGTTTTGAGCAAAGGAGAGCTGTGAATTGCCTTTTGATGAGAAGATTCTGGCTGCTATGTGGACGCAAAGTGGTGGAGCAAGGGCTGATGTAAGGAGACTAGTTGGGAAACTTTCGCCAAAATCCAGCCAAGAGTTAGTGGTGGCTTGAACCAGGGGCAGTGATTGGGCTCTCAAGAGCCCACACAGACTGCATCCTTACAAGAGAGAGCAGTTAGGGTGTGGGGACACAGGATCAGTAAGAGGGGACAGAGGTGTGTTGTGGAAGTTCCTCTGATTTCCTCTGTTTCTCAGTGAATAAGAAAGCAAATTGCATGTAAGGTGGGGGAGGAAGTATCATGCCTTTGCAGGAAGAAGACAAAGTATAGTCATCGAGGGAGTGGGAGAGAAGATGGACTCAAGCCTTGGCTCTTAAACTTGAACACGCACAGCAGACTCACCTGGACGGCTGCTGATGCAGACCGCTGCCCTACCCCCAGAGTTTCTGATCCAGTAGGTCTGGGGCGGGGCCTGAGAATTGCATTTCTGACAAGCTCCCAAGTAATGCTGATGCTGCCATCCAGGAACCACCCTTGAGAACCACCCGACAAGCACAGTACATGCAGGTGGATTTAACTGGGGTTGAAAATTAGCCAAATGGAGGCTACAAATCATGAGAAAGGCAATTGTGTTAAATATAGATGCAATGGAGTGGTCTGACCGATTGAGCTTGGAACTGAATGTGGACAAGGTGAGAAGAGAGGACATGAGACCGTGGAGAGGTGGTAGGATCCAGGACTTCGAGGATCCCTGGAGGCTGAGTCCTAGAGGGAGTGACCTAGAAGTTGAGGTTATTGGTAGGGCTAGGACTCTAGCAAGGGGTGGCCAAGGTGGGGTGGAAGACAGGGTGATCGGAGGACAGAAGATCATAGAATGAGAGTCTTGGAGCAGACATCTGTCTTCTTGGGTGTTGAAAACACCAAGACTTCAAACAGGACCTGGTTAGGAAAGTGACAGTGAGCCAGGAGCTAAGATCCTCAAGTGATGAGGCAGAGACCTGGTGGCAGGTGATGACTGCAAGGAGACGTGGGGAGAGCTGTACTCTGATGACAGGAGGTTTAAAGCCAGAGGGTTTCATGAACTATGATGGAAAAAGGTCTGGGCAGTGACAAGGGGGAGCAAGGAGGAGCCCCCCACTGCAGGTCCCTGGGGCAGAGGCAGGAATGGCAGCGCCATCACTAGAGAGAGCAGCTGGGGAAACTGAGCTCCTGGCAGAGCCAGAGTGTGTCCTTGGTTCTCGAGGTGCAAATTAGAAACAGCTGGCGACTTGGGAGACCAGAGCAGCACCTGGACCCTCTGAGATTTTAATTTATTTAGTCTGGTGAGGTGCCTGGACTTTGATGTGTTTTCAAGCCCCGGAAGTGATTTTTTTTTTAAAGATTTTATTTTTGTATTCATATGAGAGAGGTAGAGACACAGGCAGAGGGAGAAGCAGGCTCCATGCAGGGAGCCCAACGTGGGACTCGATCCCAGGTCCCCAGGATCACGCCCTGGGCCGAGGGCGGCGCTAAACCGCTGAGCCACCCGGGCTGCCTGTTGCCCAGAAGTGATTTGAATGTACAGCACAGAAATGACAGCAAGAAGGTGAAGGGGACACTGAGGAGTCTGAGGATGTGTGGGGATCTTGCCCATGACTGGGCGAGGGCCCTGCAGGAGATGGAGAGAGGATTGGGGAGGAGCTGGCATGAGGATCTGAGTCTGGGAAGGGAGGGGACGCCCAGGCTGAAGAGGGCTTAAGTCCTGATGTGGTCCAAGGCAGATCACGATGGTGGTGAGGTCGTGAATGTTGGGGAGAGGAGGGATGGAGTCTTGCCTGGAGCACAGAGAGGTCAGTGGCCCCCTCTTCACCAGCAGTGGGGGTCTGGAGGCTGGAGGGACAGGCAGTCCTAACAGAACACCTGGAGCTCTGGGGGCCTGCTGCACTCCAAGCTTCCTCCTCGCCACATCCGATGCCTCAGTGGGCTCCTGTGTATCGGTTAGAGCCTAGCCTGTGGAGCCAGATGGTCTTGGTTCAAATCTTTGGTCTAGGTGACCTTAGACAAGTCACAATCTTCCTGTGCCTCAGTCTCCCTATCTGTAAAATGGGGCCAAGAATAGTACCCATCTACCCGGGATTTTGTGAACACTGAATTAATTTATAGAGGGTTGCTAGAAGAGTGTCTGGCAAACAGTAGGCACTATTTGTGTTTGCCATTGTTCTTTGTAAAACGTATCCCAAATTTACTAGTCCAAGCCACCGTCAGCACCCACCATCATGGTTGGGAGTCCTGTTTTCAATCCCTCCCCCCCGACCCCCTCTCTCACAAAACTGCAGATCAATCTGTGTCACTCCTTTGCTTAAAATCTTCCTATGACCTCTCATCCATGGCATTTAGAATAATGTTCCTGGATTATGAGGTCCCTTACCATCTGGCCTCCTCTCCACCTCATTTCCTCACCCACTAAATTCCTAGTTCACTCACCTTCTTCTTTAACAGGCCAAGCACACTTCTGCGTCGGGCCTCTGTACCAGCTGTTCCTTCCATCCCAGATTATTCTTTCTCCTAGACCACGCATGGCTGGATTCTTCTTGTCCTTCAGGTCTCAGCTGAGGCCTTCCATGACCCCAACGTCACGTGGCCTCTGATGACTTCTTTTGTACTGCATGATACTCACTACCTTCTTGTATTTTTTTCTTTCTTCTTTTTTTAAAACGTCTGTTCTACTTTGAATTTCCCTGAAAGCAGGGAGTGTGCAACAGGGAAGAGCAAAGTCAGCGTGAGAATGTTAGCCTGACTACTGAGGGGAGGGGTGGGTTCCCACCAGGACTGTGGGAAGCATATGGAATACCTCAGAGTTGTTCTGCTGAAAGGGGGGAGGCTGAAGCCTCCATTAACAGGCTCTCATCCCCATTGGTGGAGGGTTGCCTTTGGAGCATGAGCTCCCTGACTGCCGGGTTCTGGAACCTGGCTGCTTTGGGGGCCTGGCAGCCAGGGGCCAGTCAGCACTTCCCAACACAGCTGTGGCTAAACTCAGAGGTGAGCTGCACCACAGGCCCCGAGGTCTGCTGCCTGACCCATTTTCCCCTCTAGACTGTAAGTTCTTAGTGAGTGGAGACTGTCCTTTCTGTTCCCTCTTGCATCCCAAGAGCCCAGCACAGGGCCAGACAGAGAGTAGGTATTAGTAAATACTAGTTGAAGGAATTTAATTCATCCTTTCTCCATTCCAGGGGTAGTTACAGTCATTATCCTCATTTTTAAATTTTTTAAAGAGATTTTATTTATTTATTTATTTGAGAAAGAGAGCACGCACACACACGAGCAGGTGGAGGGAGAGAGGGAGAGGGACAAGCAGACTCCCCGCTGAGCAGAGAGCCATACATGGCTCCATCCTGAGATCCAGAGATCATGACTTGAGCTGAAGTCAGATGCTTAACCCACTGAGTGACCCAGGCTCCCATAAATTTAAAGTAACCTCTATGCCCAACTTGGGGCTTGAGCTCATAACCCTCACAACCCTGACATCAAGAGTCACATGCCCTACAGACTGAGCCAGCTGACTGCCTGTGGTCTGCACTTGTAGGTGAGGAAAGTCAAACTCAGTCTTGCTTATTGGGGTCACCCAGCTCACTGGGGGTACAGCTGGAATATCAACCCTGGGCACATCTGACTTTGGGCCCTAAGATTTGAACTGCAAGAACTTACTTTATCAGTAGCCTAGTTACTGAGGAATACTCTTAGTCTTGATCATCAAATTTAGTGTTGGCAATGTAATGTTTTTAGGTACTTTTTTTTTTTTTTTGAGATCTTATGTATTTATTTAAGAGACAGAGTGAGAGAAAGAGAGCATGAGTAGTGGGAGGAGCAGAGGGAGAAGCAGACTCCCTGCTCAGTGGGGGCCCAATACTGGATCATGACCTGAGCCAAAGGCAGATGCTTAACTGACTGAGCTACCCAGGCACCCTTTAGGTATGTTTTAGAGATTGCCTTGCTTATATGGCATAATGGTTTTCACACCGTGTAGGGTATGATTTAGAGGTTTAATACGAATGAAAAATGCGGGATCCCTGGGTGGCGCAGCGGTTTGGCGCCTGCCTTTGGCCCAGGGCGCGATCCTGGAGACCCGGGATCGAATCCCACGTCGGGCTCCCGGTGCATGGAGCCTGCTTCTCCCTCTGCCTGTGTCTCTGCCTCTCTCTCTATCTCTCTGTGACTATCATAAATAAATAAAGATTTAAAAAAAAAAAAAAAAAAAAAAAAAAGAATGAAAAATGCAATGGTTCAAAAGCCTTAGAGGGTAAGATAAATACTTGCAACTGCCCAGGTTTGATCTAAGAGTGAGTAGTGGATGTCCTGGCAGAAACTAGAGTGAGCCATTTAAAGGGAGCCTCGGGGCGCCTGGGTGGCTCAGAGATTTAGCATCTGCCTTGTCTGCCTTTGGCTCAGGGCATGATCCTGGGGTCCTGGGATCGAGTCCCGCATCAGGCTCCTCACAGAGAGCCTGCTTCTTCCTCTACCTCTATCTCTGCCCCTCTCTGTCTTTCATGAATAAATAAATAATTTTTTTTTAAAGGGAGCCTCTATAGTGGCCCACAGTTGGTGCCTTACAGTAGGGTTTAGCAAACCTTTTGTGTAAAAGACCTGATAGTAAATAGGCTTTGTGAGCTATATCATCTCTGTGGCAGCTACTCACCTCTGCCATTGTGTAGCATAAAAATAGCCACAGAGAATACATACATGAGTGAGTGTGGCTGTGTTCCAATAAAACTTTATTATATAAACAAATGACAGGCCAGATTTGGCCATTGGACTGTAGTTTGCTGATCCCTGCTCCATAGGACTGTAATCCAAATCTTTTGATTTTTCAAGAGAAATGGAGTTGGGATTTTTATTTTTAAGATTTTATTTTTTTTTATTCATGAGAGACACACACACAGAGATAGAGAGAGGCAGAGACACAGGCAGAGGGAGAAACAGGCTCCATGCAGGGAGCCTGATGTGGGACTCGATCCGGGGTCTCCAGGATCAGGCCCTGGACTGAAGGCGGCACTAAACGGCTGAGCCACCCAGGCTGCCCTGGAGTTGGGATTTTATGTGAAATTTCCCAATTCTTAAAATACCATATAGGCTGCCAGTCTGCACTCACTAATTTAGTGGTTGTCATATATTGCCTGGGAAGTTTGTGTGCTTCTGTTCAGGAACTGAGACCTGATATCAATAATCATAATACACGTGGCAGGTGAAAAATACTGTAGTTCAAGAGAGAAAATTTCCTCTGGACCAGGAAATAATTGTTAAAGTCTTTAAGGAGGAGCCGGTGTTTAACTGGGGTTTAAAAGGTAATATTTTTCTATGTAAAATTTATACTGTGGGAGCATTCCCAGCAAAGGCAATGGTATGAGCAAAAATATTTAGAGAACCACAAATATTCATTTGACAGAAAGCACCAGGTGATAAGGCTGGGAAGCAGAAAAGGAGATCAAGGACTACCAAGGAGATGGGGTCCAGCCTAGGGACCTTGAGTAGCCGCTAACAACCACCCTCTGGGAAGGTTGATGTTAGCAGTACCCATTTAAGATTGGAGCCTGAGGGCACCTGGGTGGCTCAGTGGGTGGAGTGTTTGCCTTCGGCTCAGGTCATGATCTCGGGGTCCTGGGATCCAGCCCCATATTGGGCTCCCTGCTCAGCCGGGAGTCTGCTTTTCCCCCTCCCTCTGCACCTCCCCCCTACCCGTGCTCTCTCAAATAAATAAATAACATCTTTTAAAAAGTAAGATTGGAGACTGGAGGGATCAAAAATGGACAACCAATTTAGACACTGCTCTAGGGCAGCCCTGGTGGCTCAGCAGTTTAGTGCCACCTTTGGCCTAGGGTGTGATCCTGGAGACCCGGGATTGAGTCCCACGTCAGGCTCCCTGCATGGAGCCTGCTTCTTCCTCTGCCTGTGTCTCTGCCTCTCTCTTTCTCTCTCTCTTGAATAAATAAATAAAATCTTAAAGAAAAAAAAAAGACACTGCTATAGGCTGAACACTTGTATCCTCCCCCAAAATTCATGTGTTAAAGTCCCAATCCCAATGTGATGGTGTTTAGATATGGGGCCTTTGGGAAGTAACTGAGTTTGAATGAGGTCATAGAGGTGGAGCCCCCATGATGAGATTGGTGCTCTTTTAAGGGGATGAAGAGATCAGAGCTCTCTCTCTACCATGTGAAGATATAGAAAGAAAATAGCTATCTAAAAACCGGGAAGAGAACTCTCAAGAACCCAACCATGATGGCACCCTAATCTCAAACTTCCAGCCTCCAGAGCTGTGAGAAATAAATATCCGTTGTCTGAGGCCCCTAGTCTATGGTAATTTGTCACAGAAGCTCAAGACAGAGACTGCTGTAATAGGCAGTAAAGGTTTCTTGTAGTTCTGAGTTCAGAACCAAATTCTAGCTCTAAACCTACAATCATAGAATGCCAGAGCTGGGAGGGATCTCAGAGGTCTAACTGTAACAACCACCCCCCTACACACACACACACACACACATTGAAGCTATGATCTGAAAGGAGATGTCACTTGCCTATGGTCATGCTAGGGCAGAGGCTGGCTTGCAATTGGATTCCCAGGTGCCTTTGAACATGTATACCAACGTGTTCTGGAAGCCTACCTCTCAGGAAGGAAAAAGAGGTTTGACTATACATGTCCTGTAAGTTATAAAAACCCAACATAAAATATAAAGACAGCAGGAAAAACATTTGCAATAAATCCGACAGACTAATCCTTGTTAGCTTTAGTATATAGCTAGCTCTTCCTTTAGCAAAACTTGAATATGCCAACAGAAAGAGAGATAAAGAACAGTTTGCAGAAAAAACACAAATGACAGGTAATCACGTTTTTAAATTCCAGTCTCACTGGAGAGTGAAGAAATGTGAACTAAAACAATATATTCAATTTCATAATCAATTTGAGGGAAAATCTAATATATATTTCTTTCCTTGTTTTGTTTGGTTAATGGTGACTTTGTTTTGGTGAGGGGTCATGGAAGCCGTCACTTTCTAACACTGTATTGACAGGAATGTGTTTTGATAGAATCTTCCTGGAAATTAATTTATAACGTACTTCAGAAGCCATGAAGCTGTCTATACCCTTTATCACAGCGATTTCACTTCAAGGAGTATATCCTCAAGATATAACTAGAGAAGCATAAAGAAAGTATGTTTTTAGGATTTTTAACTCAGTGCTGTTTATAACACATGAACACACAGAGAAAAACCAGAAGCGATGTAAGAGTTACCAATAGCTCTTGTTCAGAGTTTAAAATATCCAACAATAAAAGACTGGTTAAATAAATAATGATTTATCCAGATGCTAGCATATTATACAGCCATTACAAATATTTTTGAAAGGTATTTTTAAGGTATCTCATGAAAAATGCTCATAAGACGATTTGGGGCTTAGAAAGAGCAGGACACACACTATGTATACATGTGATTACAACTTAATAACAAAATGGTAATTTTGGCTCACACCTGTTCAGTGCCCTGTACACACCAGACATTGTATGTACCACTTGATCTTCATATAGCTCTACAAAGGAGGTGCTGTCATTATTCTCATTTTGCCGATGAGGAACCTGGTGTTGAGTCACCGGCTGAGAGCAACAACTAAAAAGAAGTAAGGCCAAGTGTAAGGCCAACAGCAGAACTTTTGCAGTGCTGGGATTGAGGTCCTTGTATCAATAAACAAGCACTTCAGACTTTAGGTGCTCAGGTTGAAAATCTTGAAGGCCTTCCTGGTTCCCCTCTTTCACGCCCCACATCTGGTCTAATAGGCAGGGCCTCCTATTAGCCTTCACTTCGAAATATGCTCCAAACCTGACCTCTTCTCACCTCCTCCACCATGGCCACCTGGAGTCTCTAATCTGGTTTTCCTTGCCCTCCCAGGCTATGTGCACACCGCCCCCCCCTCGCCCCCGCCACCAAGTATATCAACCATGTGATATCACACGGCTGCCTGGTGCTGGGAGGAGGCTGGGGTGGTTGAGGGCCTAAGTAATATTTTAATCATGCTTAGGAGGAGAGTGAAACTTGTGTAATCAAAAAATGTTTAAATAGAAGATGGCCCAGCCTCCCCTCCCCTCCTACCTTCTGGCCTCAGGATCTCCAGGTGAGTGGCTGCTACCCTCATTCTTGGCCCTTCCCCCTGAGCTCTCTGCCCACCTGGAAGCTTAGGAAGCACCTCACAGAAGGTGACCTCCTGGCGCCCTGCTGCTGGCAGCCAGGTCCTTCCCATCTTGAAGGCCCCACCTGCAGGCCTCAACAAGCTCGCCTGGTTGCTTTTTACTGTCCCCAGTCTCAGTTTCCTTCCTGCTCATTGTCTGTCAGAGGAGGGGGGTCTGGCAGGCTCAGGGGCTTTGAAGTTAATGGCTGCTTTTATTTCCTCCTCCTGAAGTCTGGGTTGTTCTGAGGGTCTTGCTCCATTGTCCCCCACAGACTCCTAGTCAGTCTGGGAGGCTCCTTACCACACACCCATTCCTGAGTTCACAAACTAGGGCTGATGCCAGGTGTGGCCACACAGCTTTTTTTTTCTTTTCCTTTTTTAAAGCCAATGTTGTAAAAATTAAGGGGCATCTCTATTTCTTCTTTCTCTTGAAAAATCTTACAGTCTGGCAATACTAGGCCCAGATTCTAGAACTGGAACAATCAGAGGGTATTGAAAGGGCTTCTTGCTTTGGATGTGCCACAGGCTCTGTCTTCACAGCAATCCCCCACTCTCTACTGCTTCCCTGCCCCGCCCTGGCACCTCAGCCCCTGGCCCTCAGAGGGAGAAATAGTTCTCCATCCCTATCTCTCTTTCCAAGCATGTCAGGGGTGAGAGGTCAGGAGAGGTAGACCAGGAGAACTGTGAGACTTTGGTTCTCCTCAGCAAGCTTCTCTCACTTAAGAGAAGTGTCTTCTTGATCTCTGAGGTCTGTGTTCTTCACCCACCATCCCTTTCCATCCCTTCCTTTGATAGAAGGAGAAACTGAGGCCCATGGGAAGAAGGCGGCTCACCACATCCCCACAGTTAGTTTATGCAGAGCTTCAACTCTAAAGAGCAACATTCTAGGAAGTTTCTAGCATGTTTGCTGTTATTCTGAATGACAAACATTAGCAAGCAGTCTGTACTTTCCTTCGTGTTTCTTCTTTTCACAGCCATGACAGTTTTAAGGAAAGAGTAGTTCCTCCCTTTTGCTAATAGGAACAATAGGTTCAAAGAGCATAAATGTCCACAGTCACATAGCTTCCTGGGTCTCACATGAAAAATGGGGATTTACCAACCTGAAGTCTCAGGCCTCATTAGCTCTGCTATCTATATGTCCCTCATTTATATGCTAACTCAGTAAACTCTGTATTGACCACCTCTTTTTTTTTCTTTTTTAAAGATTTTTTTTATTTATTCATGAGAGACACACAGAGAGAGAGGCAGAGACACAGGCAGAGGGAGAAGCAGGCTCCATGCAGGGAGCCTGATGTGGGACTCGATCCTGCGTCTCCAGGATCACGCCCTGGGCCGAAGGTAGACGCTTAACTGCTGAGCCACCCAGGCGTCCCAGACCACCTCCTTTATTTTTTTTTTAAGATTTTATTTATTTATTTGAGAGAAGGCACAAGCAGCAGTGGGGGGAGTGGTTGGGGTGGCAGAGAGGAAAGGGTAGAGGGAGGGGAAGGGGCTCACTGCCCGCTGAGCAAGGAGCCCTGGGCCTCAATCTCAGGACCCTGAGATCATGACCATAGCCAAAGGCAAATGAGGCACCCCAACCATCTCGTTTATTTTATTTATGTATTTATTCATTCATTCATTCATTCATTCATGAGAGACACAGAGAAAGGCAGACACACAGGGAGAGAGAAGCAGGCTCCCTGTGGGGAGCCTAATGGGGACTCGATCCCAGGACCCCAGGATCAAAACCTGAGCCAAAGGCAGACAGATGCTCAACCACTGAGCCACTAAGGTACTCCCCAATCACCTCCTTTAAATCAGGCACTGTGCTTGTTGTATTCAAGGAGCCTACACTATATGACGGTAAACAATAATGTTGGGGAGAAATAGGGAAAATTTTCCCTCAAATGTTGCCCATGGAGAGGGAGGGGTGAGTTCAGATTAAATGATAAGCATAGAATATGTTCGGGAGGAAATATAAACGAGTATTTTAGTCCATTTGGGGTGCTCTAACAAATACCACAGACTGGGTCACTTACAAATGACAGGAATTTCTTTCTCACAAGTTCTGGAGGCTAGGAACACAGATCAAGATGGTACCAGTATGGTCATGTTCTGTTGAGAGTCTACTTCCTGATTCATAGCCAGCACCTTCTCACTGTGTCTTCACATGGTGGAAGAGGCTAGGGATCTCTCTGGGGTCTCTAATCTCATTCATGAGGGCTCCAGCCTCATGACCTAATCACCAAAGGCTCCACCTCCTAATATCATCACTGTTGGGTGTAAGGGTTTCAATATACGAATTGGGGGGTACACAAATATTCAGACCATAGCAGTGGATTTCCTCTGGAGTAGACTTCAGAGGGTCAGGGGTGGGAGCTAGGTCAACTACACAATTTGCAGTACCCCGTGTAAAATGAAAATAGGGGGGCCCTGCTCAGAAAGCAGGGAAATGTACTACTAAAGGTAGTAAAACATGAAGGTTTCTCCTTTCTCCTGCCATCTCTCAACTTGTCATAGATTTTCTTAGTTGCCAGTTAATGTTCTAAACAAAGAAAAATGTAAACTATTAGCATGAGTTTTACTATTCATCTTTATACTGGGCAATGTCACTTTTCAATGCAAAAATAATAGTATTTAATTTATATGCAGATCCCTGAAATTATACAATTCATGTTCCATAGCTTATGTGCACTCATGTGTATTTAGTTCCTACAATAACAGTAGAAATGCTGCAGAAAGTTAACTTAACGGTTCCTAATTTCACTGCATTTGTTCTTGTTTGACTACAATCACAGTATTACACTTTTTTTCTAAGGTCTTATTTATTCATGAGAGACACAGAGAGGGGGCAGAGACACAGGCAGAGGGAGAAGCAGGCTCCATGCAGGGAGCCCGATGCGGGACTTGATCCCCGGGCTCCAGGATCACGCCCTGAGCCTCTCGCAGAAGGCCCTGAGCTTCACGGATTCGTTCCTTAAGGACATCTTCGAGCGCATCGCTGTCAAGGCCTCTGGCCTGGTCTGCCTCTACCAAGCGCTCCACCATCACCCTCAGGGAGATCCAGATCGCTGTGCACCTGCTGCTGCCGGGGGTGCGGGGCGGAGGGGGGGCGCGAGGGATTAGCAAACACGCCATGTCCCAGGCCTCCAAGGCCATCATCCGGTACACTGGATGCCAATGAACAGCTGCCTCAGGGCCCTCTGACCACCCCATAAACCAAAGGCTCTTTTCAGAGCTACCTCATTTGGTGGGAAAAGACCTGTAGCTCCCCACAGTGCCACGTACTCCCACGTTTGGCCCTATGCCATTCTGCCCATCCTTAAAGCATGTTTACCATTTATTAAACATTACCAAATGTAAAAAAAAAAAAAAAAAAAAAAAGTGACTTCTCTTCTCCAGAAGCAGAGAGAATACATTTTTGTTGTTTTAGGCCACCTTGTTTGTGTACTTTGTTACAGCAGCCCTAGGAAACTGGTATACTTTCTTTCTGTGTTCAGAGCAAGTTCTAGTTCAAGTGGAAAGCATGGCCTCTGGGGGTTGCCTCCAGGAACTCCCATGCCTCGTAGGTCCACTGGAATTCTGTGCTCTGGGACACGGAGAACATCGTATGTGAAGGGCAGCAACGAACAGCAGACAGTCTCCTCGGGCTCGTGTGCATGCTCCACTGTCCACTCACCCTTCATTTACAAACAGGGCTTTGAAAGTAAAACTCTTAAGAATTTCCAATGGTGATGGTAGAGCATTAAACCAAGCATAAGCCCTTCTGAACACAGGCCTGTACGACCGCATAGGTCACACACATGTGAACTGGTCTCCAGTAGGAGAGGGATTCATTTCATTTTTTACTTTTTCATCTTCTCCCTTTCCTTTTTAGTTAAAAGAAGTGATATGGGCCAGCTTTACAAATGTCCTAGGTTTTGAGCTCTGTTTGCAAAATGCTGCCTTTTTATTCTTCCTGCCTGGTTCTCAGGCCTAATCTGTAGAACTGTATCTCAAGAATTTCTAGTCAAGGAACATAAAGGATTTAGCCAATGTTCTTCTGACTATATACAGCACACAGCTAGAACCAGTCTGAAGGTGTTGGCATGGTTTCTGGTTAAAGACCAGCATGGTAAGTAAACACGGCTTATTTCTCTAGGTTTATGGTCCAGATGTCTTCCTTCTGTCCCTATAAACAGAGTCAGGCTTCATGAGTTAGGTCCTGAATGGAGCAAAGCACACCATTAAGACCCAAAGGAAACACTACTCAAAGTATATGCTTATCTGCCCCTGGAAAGCTGAGTACTTGAAGAATTTATATCACCGACTCCCCTGCCACTGCAGGGTGGTCATGGCAGCAAAAGGCTGGAAACAACCTAAATGTCCAGGAGAAGATTGGTTACATATCTTATGATGGATCCATTCTCTGGGACATGGGATAACTGTGCAGCTCTGAGGCCACAGCCATGAAACCAAAAGGAAATAACAAGGTGTAGAAGGATGTGTACCATATGCTGTCATTTGTGTACAAGGAAAAAGGCAGAAATGCCTATGTTAATAAATGCACAGATCACTTCTGGAAAGAAACATAAGGTGCCAGTTTTCCTTGGGGAAGAGAATGAGCCCTGGAACCAGAGTGAGAAGATATTCAATTCACCATATATACTTGTAATGTGAGAGCTTGTATCCTATGAAAAAAAGAGAGAGAAAAAGAAAAGTTAAAGTGAGCATTTGATAATATTAGATTGACTTGTCCTCTGAGGAAGATGGGAAATGTCAGAGAAATTTTCTTTTTCCTTATTTTATACCTGGGCAAGTTGTAGGTAGACGATAGTCTTGCCCTGAATCTCTGGGTCCCAGCCTGTGAGCTTCAGAGATTCGGGAAGATAGGGCCTTTTTTTTTTTTTTTTTTAAGATTTTATTTATTTATGCATGAAAGACACAGAGAAAGGCAGAGACTTAGGCAGAAGGAGAAGCAGGCTCACTGCGGGGAGCCCAATGTGGGACTCCATTCCAGGACCCTGGGATCACACTCTGAGCTGAAGGTAAGCGCTCAACCACTGAGCCACCCAGGTGTCCAGGGATGAGAAGGTCTTAATTGGCTCAGAGTAAAGCCCTTGATGAAAGTTTGGTTTTGAATGAATGAATGAATGAATGAGTGAGTGAACAAATGAATCCTTCCTGGCATGGGTGGGGTGTGGTGGCGGGAAGAGAGCATTCCAGTAGCATTGCTCCCCTGCCAGGCACCAGAGGGGGGCACTGACACCATTTCTACTTGTGGACAGTGACTCACCACCTAAACCATCAGTGCAATGTCTCTTTATTCTTCAGAGATCCTGGGAAAACGAGAGTCTCCTGAGGATGATACACAAAGGAGAGCAGAGTATGCATGCTTTTTTAGAGTCCTCCTAAAATTGTTCCTGGAGAAAAGCCAAGCTTCTACTTCCCTCTGTCTCATCTATCTGAACTCCTGGTAAGCGAGAGCTAAAGTTTAGGAAAAGAGGAGTCCAAATTAGTGAAGAAGAAAGGCCTTTATTCTTTCGCTGGACCCTGCATAGAGAGGTGATAACACCGCTATGCAGAACAGTAACAGCAACAAAAAAGCAGCACAGTACTGTGAGTTGTTACTCAATGGAAGGTCACTCTCGGAAGTAAGTATATAATGTGATGTAAAAAAATAAAATAACATTGACTTCTTTTTTCTTATTATAAAAGGAATGCACATTTCTTACAGAAAACTTAGAAAATACAGATATGGGGATCCCTGGGTGGCGCAGCGGTTTAGCACCTTGCCTTTGGCCCAGGGCACGATCCTGGAGACCCGGGATCGAATCCCACATCAGGCTCCCAGTGCGTGGAGCCTGCTTCTCCCTCTGCCTGTGTCTCTGCCTCTCTTTCTCTCTGTGTGACTACCATAAATAAATAAAAATTTTAAAAAATAAAAAATAAAGAAAATACAGATATCCTAGAATAACAAGTAACAGAAAATTTCCCATAATCCTACCACTCTGATGACACAGTTAATACTTTTATGGATAGTCTTCAGTTTCTTTTACGTGTGTGTTGAACCAGTCCATTCTGATAGTTCACTATAATAAAAAGGCATTGTGACGAAACCCCCTACAAATAAATCTTTGTACTCATCTGCTTATTTTTTAAAATAAACTTCCAGAAGTGGAATAGTTAGATCAAAGGATACATTTAAATTTTTTTTTGAGTTACATCTTTTAGTAAGATGGTATTAATTTATACTCCCAACAACACTTATATTTATCAAGCTTGCATATTGTGCTTTTTTTTTTTTTTTTTTTTTAGAGAGAGAGAGAGAATGGCAGAGAGAGAAGCAGGCTCCATGCACCGGGAGCCCGATGTGGGATTCGATCCCGGGTCTCCAGGATCGCGCCCTGGGCCAAAGGCAGGCGCCAAACTGCTGCGCCACCCAGGGATCCCGCATATTGTGTTTTTAAAAATCAACAAGGATGTTGTTTTCTTTTCTTTCTTTTCTTTTTTGATGTTATTTATTTGAGAGAAAAAGCGAGCGTGAGAGAGAGAGCATGAGTAGGGGAGGGGAGGAGGGGCATAGAGAAAAGCAGACTCCTAGCTGAGCAGGGAGCCCAACAGCCCAAAATGGGGCTGAATCCCATGACCCAAACCAAAGGCAAACGCTTAACTGAGCCACCCAGGAGCCCCATACTGCACTATTTCTAAAAATAATAATAATAATAATAATTAGTGTCTTTGCTAGCTAGTATGAATATTTTCTAAATGATACTAATCCATTTGAATTTCTTCTTTCATGGCATGCCTGTTCATCCATTTCTGAATTTTGGTGTTGGTGTCTTATGTAGTATTGATTTATAAGAGGTCCAGATAGTAGGATCAACCTTTTGTCACATTTGTTAAAAACATTTTCTTCAAATTGTCATTTGCCTTTTCGATGATACTCGATATGTCTAAGTCTTGTACATTTACTCAAACATAGACCTCATCCTTTGGTTTCTTCCTGTGCTTTGTATCTGGGCTTTCTCCTCTGAAATAATTCACCTATATTTTCCTTTATTGTCTTATGATTTTGTTGTCGCTGTTGTTTGTTTGTAGTAGTTCTTTGGGCTTGATAAAGCTAATTTATAGATAGGAACTCATAACATGGACACCACTTTAGTGGCCTGTCCCACATCACAAATCTAAACCTAAGTCAGCCTGTACTTTTCTGGAAACACTTGGCAAGGAAACCTAACATACACCAATCACAAATCTTCAAATTAGCTTTAGCTAGTTTACCTTACCTTAGAAAATAGGACCTGCTAGTCTTGTAAGGAAATTCCTAACCTCCGACTAGCCAGTCATGCTCTGCTTCTGCATTGCCTTTTTTAACATTCTAGAAAACTTGCTCCTACCCAAAATCTCTCTGGAATAGAGCTCCACTGCTGAGTCCCTGTATTCCCCCAATCCATGGACTGTCTTCCCTTGAATAAGGGATATCAGACTTGTTACTAAATTGTTCTGCCATTTAACAGGTTCTCATATTTATATTGGTGATGGTTTAAATAAATATCTAGTTTTACTTTTTCCTCCAATTAATTAATTTCCCCAGCCTAATTTATTGAAGAATTTATTCTTTTTCCCTCAAAAGTGAAATACCACATTTATCCTAAAGTTAATTTTTAAGTATCTTCTATAGAAATCTAGACCTCAATTATTCCACTGATGCTTATCCATTCATTCTTGTATCAACGTCACACTATTATAATTACAGCTTGGCAATATGTTTTTTTTTTTTTAAGATTTGGTATTGCAACTCTATTCTCCATTTTTAAAATATAAAAATCTTAGGTTTTCTCACAGATACTCTTCCATTTGAATGTTACAAAAAGTGTTGTGTGTCATCCCTCACCCACCCCTATCTATCTGCAATCATTAGAATTTTATTACAAGAGCCAATTTGAGGGGCACCTGAGTGGCTGGCTCAGTTGATTGACCATCAGACTCTTGGTCTCAGCTCAGGCCTTCATCTCAGGGTTCTGAGTTCAGGCACCGAGTATGGAGCCTACTTAAAAAAAAAAAAAAAAAGTTAATTTGAGTAAAGTTGGTATTTTCACCTCCTTCTATTTCTTCAAGCCTTTCTTATGTTTTAACTTTGTAACTTCATTATTAAGAACTTGCACTTATCAGTAAGTTTTTTC
The DNA here is from genome assembly GCF_018345385.1 of Vulpes lagopus. NCBI lineage: Eukaryota > Metazoa > Chordata > Mammalia > Carnivora > Canidae > Vulpes > Vulpes lagopus. Next base: position 37,949,591 of record NC_054826.1, on the reverse strand, counting down.
CTAGGTATTTCATACTTTTACAAGAGCCTATGTGCGCACACACACACACACGCACACACAATTCTTTCAACATTAAAATTGCTCTAAGCTCCAGTTGAAACTTAAGAAAGCTGACTTTTACATTTTTTTTGCAGGTGGGCATGTATTTGGAGGAAATCAGTCAGAAACTAAAGGTTCCTTAGTAGTGGTTATTTATTGAGTGTTTTTTTTTTTTATACCTGCCACGTCGATTATCCCTTTACACGAATTATCTTATTTAATGATACACCATCTCCAGCAGGCTGGTGCCATGTTTATTCCCATTTACACAAGAAGGCTCCCAGTCTGAGAGTGTGTGAGGAACTTGGCAAAAATCAGGTCGTTTGTAGGTGGATTTGAAACAGGTCTGTGATCTCCAAAAGTATGGGGGGGGGGGGCAATCTGCCAGGAGGAGAGCCTACCGGGGTGCCCAGGGATCAGCTGCCTCAAGGGAGTGTCTTTCCTAAAACCATCAGCTGAACTGAAATGGTAATGCTTCCCACCCACCGTACCCTTCCGAAAGACTGGTTTTCCGCCAACCTGGGACGCAGATCTACAATCTGCAGGAACACGGTAAATACCAGTTTTATTCCCTCGATCCTCTTTTAGAATTAATGAGTCGTGGATAACCGGGGCGGCTCTTCTGGAGCTTTCGTGGGAATTGGAGACCTACCTCCCCAACGCAGGACAAGTTTAAAAAAAAAAAAGAAAGAAAAAAAACAAAAACAGGTGGAACCTACGTGGGACAGGCTCCGGCTGCGCAGGCGGGAGACCGGGCTTCGGGGCAGCCGCGCGCCTCCCGCGTGGTGCGCGCAGGTGGCGCCACGGGGCCCGCGCTCCCCGCCCGCCCGCGCTCCCCGCCCGCCCGCGCCGCCCGCCCGCGAGGCCCCCCGAGGCCCCGCGAAGGTGAGAGGAGGCTTCCCCCCGGGCGGGGGAGGAGGGCGGGCAGGAAGCCGAGCCAGCGCCGCGAAAGAAAGGACTCCAGTTCCCAGCCCCCCGCCCCCCGCCCCGCGGGGTGCGGGCCGGCGGCGCATGCGCGGCGCCCGGCCCCCAATTCCCCCAGCGAGGGAGGGAGGCCCCCGGCGGCCGGGAGGCTGCGAGCCGCGGCGGGACCCGGCGCACGGGCGGGGGCGCGGCGGCGGCGGCGGCGGCGGGAGCGGGGAGCGGGGAGCCGGGAGCGGGGAGCGGGGAGCGCCCGGCTGGCGCGCGGACGCGTGCGGGCGCCCCAGGGCAGCGAGGGCTCCGCGGGCTCCTTAGGCTCGGCCCTCCTGGGCCCGCGCGCCCCAGCCCCCCGCGCCCGGAGAGGGATGCGTGAGTCTCGCCCCGGCTCTGGGGCAGGATGTGGGAGCAGGACAAAGGCTGGGCGGCGGCGGCGGGGGTGGGGGCGGCGGGGGCGGGGGTGGGGGCGGCGGGGGCGGGGGCGGTGGCCGCGGCCGCAGCCCCGGGCTCGGCGGACCCAGCGCAGTCCCCAACTTTCGCTGCAACTTTTGCGAAAAGGGCGATCAGAATTCCGCCGAGTCGCTGCACGGCTCCGGGGCGCCGCGGCCGTGCCGGGCCGAGCCCGGGTCGGGACGCGGGGGGTGGGCGCCCGGGGGGGCGGCTGCGGCTGCGGCTGCGGCTGCGGCTGCGGCTGCGGCTGCGAGTTGCCGTGTCCACGCAGGGAGCGCCCCGGGAGCCCGGTAGCGTCGGCCCGCGGCGCCGCGTGCCCGAGGATGGACGAGCCGTGGTGGGAAGGGCGCGTCGCCGCGGACGTCCACTGCACCCTGCGTGAGAAGGTCAGTTCCTCCCGGCCGCGGTCCCGCGGCTCGTCCTCGTCCTTCCCGGGGTCTGGATCCGGCGTCCGCGTAGGCACTGGGACCCCCGGCGCCTCGCTTTCCCGCTGCCCTTACCCTTCTCCCGGAGTGTCGGGGTGGGGTGCGGGGGGGGGGGGCAAACTGGAGATTGGGAGTGCTTTAAGGTTATAGGAACCCAGACCTCCACTCGGAGATAGTCACTGTACTCCCTAAAGCTGCATTTCCCGCAGTATTGACACCTGAGATGATTTTAAATAGTACATTAAAAAAAAAAAGTGATTGTGCATTTATTTTTAATGTGAAACTTAAAAATGCATACCTAGCAAGTTCTGCATAGGATAAATGATGCTGATTCCCACCGACTGTAACGATGTAGCAGTTTCTTTTAAGATAATAAAAATTGTGACTCGGTAGAAAGACACGTGTGGTAAGTGACAGTGTAAGGTAGGTACAGTTATGCCCCCCCCCCTCAAAAAAAAAGAAATCTCTAGGATGGAACTGAATACAGTTTAAGAGGCACTAGTCTAAATGAGAGGCTATGAAGCTGGGAGGAAGTGGGGAGAAAACAAACTCTCCCCTGCCCCTGCCAGTTTGTCTCTGGGGACAGCTGAAATGTGATCCCTGCACTCACTCCCCTCACTTAAAGGAAAATGTGCCGATGGGCACTGCGGAAGGTAGATACCCCCAAGCAGATGGGTGACATGGCCTTTGTGTCTTGCCTTCTGCCTCTGGACTGAGACTGGGAAGGGTGGTTTGAGAAACAGGTGTGACATTAAGGAGTGTATTGGTTTTCTAGGGCTACTGTGACAAGGGGACTTAAAAACACCCGATATGTGTTCTCTCACAATTCTGAAGGCTAGACGTCCAAAATCAAGGTGTTGGCAGGGCCACCCTAATCTTTGCTGCTCCTTGGCTTCTAGATGCCTCATTCCAGACCCTGGCTTGGTTGTCACAGGGCATTCTATCTGCGTGTCTGTTTTCTCTCCATTTAAGGACACTAGTCATTGGAATAGGATCTACTTTAATCACATATGATCTCTTGTTAACTAATTACATCTGAAAAGACCCTATTTCCAGGTAAGGTCTCCTTCAGAAATTCTAGGTAGACATGAATTGGCACTGGGCTAGGTGGGGGATGGATATTATTCAGCCCAACATAGGGAGGGAGACGTCTTCCTGGTGGGATACCAGGGTCCCTACACCAACAGGTCCCGCATCCAGTGCATTTGTATCCAGTGTCTATGGAGTTCTGCTTAAAAAGTCACCAGCTATCCAGGTTTGTGTTTTTTTTTTTTTAAGATTTTTATTTATTTATTCATGATGAGACACAGAGAGGCAGAGACATAGGCAGAGGGAGAAGTAGGCTCACTGCAAGGAGCCTGATGTGGGACCCGATTCCGGAATCCCGGGACAACGCCCTGAGCCAAAGGTAGATGCTCAACCGCTGAGCCACCCAGGCATCCCATATCCAGAGTTTTCCACCCCCTCATCAGGGAGTAGCTGTCTTCCAGCCAAATTAATTATGTTTTCTTTTTTTCTGTACCTCCTAGTCTACCTCTGTCTTGCGTTGGTTACCACGCTGTAGCTTTTTTCTGCTTCCTTTGGTCTTCTTTCTGGAACAGAATGGCCGAGGCGCAGCTCATTCTGGGCATCTGGAGAAGAAATCTAAGTCTTGGTGTGAAGTTAGAAAGCAGGGATAGTGGGTTGGTAGACCAGGCAGTGTAGTCGTGGTCCTTTTCTGGAGGTGGTGGCTAAGTGAAGTAGTGAGAACTGCCATGGAACCTGGGCTTCCGTGTTTATGGTGCTTGTCAGTTCTGCTCTTAGGTTAGCAGCAATGACTTTGACCTAATTTGTCCCTTTGTAGCAGGAAGGATTTCTGAGAGCATTATAAACTAAATCAGCGCAGTCACCTGAGAATCCCCAATCTTTATGAGTCTCCCAGCCACTCAGGAGCAGGGGCAGGCAGTCCCCCGTTGTGTCTCACCATGCCAGGGCACTTAGTTTCCTCTGGGCTGCCCATCTCAGAGGGAGGGCAGCTTTGTCCAGGGTTTACAGGTTAGAAATAAAAACCTCACCCAGGGCTTGATGCCCAGGGTCATCTGTGGTCTTGAAGTTAATCTTATAAGGGGAAATCCCATGTTCCTTTGGCTATAGTGTCCCGCCTTCCCAATATGTTAACTATTTTTCTTCTTTATTTCCTGTCTCTGTTCAAAGAAGCAGATAGTTTGAGACAATTTGGCTTCATGGAGAGTTTGCAGAGAAATGTGAGGACGGGGGAAGCTGGTATCCATACCAGCCTCACCTCTTTTAAGGATTGAGGGCTGGCCTTTTATTTTTCCCAGAGCAGTATTTTAGTAAATATTTGTTAGGCTCACTCAATTAACGCAGGAAACAAGGCTGGATCACAGAGAGAATGGGAGCCGCGCTTTGTCAGATGTGCGATTCCAGAACAGCATTATACTACCGAATGTAAAATGCGACACTGTGGAAATGAACTGTGGTGTTGAATGCAAACTAGTTACGGGGATCAAGCTCTGAGCTGGTTGTTTAGCCTCTCTGAAATTCTTTGAACCTGGTGCCCCCATTGTCCATTCTTCCCACTAATACTGGAACTTAGATCGTGTCAGTTCCCTGCTTAAAGACCTCCAGTGTCATCCCATTGCACTCACAATTACTTCTATCTGTAATACCTGACACAGTTGGGCCCTGGCCTGCTCTCCTACCTTGCCTCCCACTCCTTCCTCCTTTCTCTTACTTGAATGAGTCAAGCTCATTTTGTGTCTCAGGGCCTTTGCACTGGCTGCTCCCTCTATTTGAAGTCTGCTTTTCTCTATTACTATTCCTTTGTGTCTCTCTTAATCAACTCATCCTGTCTTGTTTTCTTGATAGTATTTACCAGTATCTAGAATTATTTTCTGCTTATCATCTTTCCCCCTATGCTAGAATGTGTGCTCTGTAAGAACAGGCCTGTGTCTGTCTTGTTCAGTGCCAGGTGTCAGTGTCCAGAATAGAGTCCTCTGATCTGAGTGGAGTGGTGAAAAGAATGAATCTTCTTTAGTTTTCTCTTCTGTAACGGGGGGAGGGGGGTGTAGTTGATAGAAAGATAGGAATGTTAGGAGGGAGTGAGAGGACAGGAGGACTATGGGAGATTCGTGGTAGGCACGTGACAAGCATTGTGCCTCTTCCACTTAACGATTGTTAAATGTGAGGCCGAACGTGAAACCGACAGTCACTTTCATGTAGCGTGTGGTTAGAGTAAGGCTTGGGGTTTGTGACCACCCTTAGAAGGCTTCACAAGTGTGACAGGTAGTCCTTGTGAAGAAAGGCATCATTATCCCATTGGGCTATTGGATAGTGAGGGTTTTGAGGCTGGGAAAGGCATCAGTTTGCCTAAAATCACGCACCTGGGACCCAGCAGCTAGACACCCATCTGCAAAATCTGAGCAGCTAGTCTCAAGCATCCCGACTGTGAAGCAACCCTCCTCCTACCCATTAGGCTCTGAAGAACGGTCTCCTTCTCAAGCTGCCTTTACTCCATGCTCAGCCTTCAGTTGCCCCCTTTGTCATCCTTCCTGGTCATATTGCTTCTGTTGGAACTGACCTAGAACCCCTTTCTCCAGCTACTTTCTGCTGGGGCCAGGGGCTGCCAACCTATACAGTGGGGTTAGGTTTCTTACTTGTAACACCTGTGCCCTTGAACTCCTTCAGTGAACCTGAGGGGAGGAACAGATCCTCACTGCCAGTGGTGACGGTGAGGCTATTGGTGGTGTTTCCTCGGTAACCAGTTGCATGTCCCCACGAGTATTCAGATTAAAGCTGAGAGTCACCTTTTTTTTCTTCCCCCCAAAGAGGAACACACCTTAAGTTTAAAGTGAGCTTTAGAACTAGTTTAAAATTTAAGATCCTGGGTGCCTGGGTTGGCTCAGTGGTTGAGCGTCTGCTTTCTGCTCAGGTCGCGATCCCGGGGTCCTGTGATCGAGTGCTGCATCGGGCTCTCCACAGGGAGCCTGCTTCTCCCTCTGCCTATGTCTCTGCCTCTCTCTCTGTGCCTCTCATGAATAAATAAATAAAATCTTAAATAAAATAAAATTAAACTAAATTTAATATCCCATCCTCCCAAAGTCATGTCGACAAGCCCTACTTGGCATAATCTGGTAGCTTTATCTTCAGGAGTCCTGGGGAGCCTGTGTGCCAGATGTTCTCTCCTTCATCCTGTTCGCCTCCTCCTGGAATTGGGGGTCACATGATACCTTGGGGGTCTTCTTGCCCTGCCCCAGATCTGCAGAGCAATCAGCCTACTTCTGAAGCTTGCTTCGTTGCACTCTTAGAGAACTTTAGCTATGTAAGACCATGTTTCTTAAACCAGTAGACTGATAAAGGACATTTTTACTGATTTGTGGCTGAATTTATACAAAGGTCTTCCTAAATACCATCAACAGATGACATTTAGCGATGATAACGTTGGCAGCTACTGTCTATTGAGCAATTACTGTTGCAGGCGGTGTGCCAAGCATGCCCCCCATGTGCTGTCTCATTTACATCTCATATCTGCCCTAGTGCTGGCATTGACCTTGTTTTATAGATGGGAAACTAGAAGACTCGGGGGGTGTAGGTAACTGTGGAGAGCAACCAGATCATTGGATCAGAGCTTGAACATAAATTCATTTGCAAAAACATCCATTTTAACAAAGATTGGAAACGAGTGGCAGGAGACAATCAAGGCTCTGCCGTCTAGAGCACTGAAGGCTCTGCGGTTTAGTCTGTATTACAACGACTCTGTTGGATTTTCTAGAAACCACCATGAGAGGCTAGCAGTCCTGGGCTCTGGCCTGACTCTGGGCATTGGAAGGGCTGAGTGCCTGGCCAGGGCCTTCCTTATTGAGTTCTGGTGCCTCACCTGTGTGTGGTGCTTCTCAGCCTCAAGTGATGTGGCCTCTCCTATTGCCTGTCCCTGGGGTGGACATGATGGTGTTCTCACTTCTCAGAGCAGGGGAGGGGACACCTCCAGGCCTCCTTCTCTTACCTGAGCCCTGACAGCCGCAGGTGGTAGGATCTCACCCCAGCTCAGTCCCCTGCCCCTGGGTTAAGCCCACACCATTTTCTAGTGGCTTCTAAAGCTTTCATATCCTTTTATTTATCTCTTCCAATATCAGTGCTTTTTTTCTTCTCACTCTTCTCCCGAAATTCCTTTAACTTCCCTACTGCAAGGCTGAATATTTATACAAAGTGCTGATCTAAGTCCATGCTTCACACCGTAATTGGTTTTCTGTTCCCTTCCCCTCCTTTTGGGTTTCTGCATACCCAGGAGACAGTTGTTCCCAAATCATGCAGACAAAACTGGATCTGCCAATAAGAAAATGCTCTAGGGGCACCTGTGTGGCTCAGTAAATTAAGTGTCTGCGTTGAGCTCAGGTCGTGATCCTAGGGTCCTGGGATCGAGCCCTGTGTTGGGCTCTGGGGCTCTGTACTCAGCAGGCAGTCTGCTTTTCCCTCTACCCCTTCCCCTCCTGCTCTAGCTCATTTGTGTCCTCTCTCTCTCTCTCTCTCTCTCTCTAGTAAATAAAATCTTTACCAAGAGAGAAAGGAAGGAAAGAATGAGGGAGGGAGGAAGGAAGGAAGGAGGGAGAGAAAAGAAGGAAGGAGGGAAGGAAAGAAAAAGAAAATGCTCTAGACACTAGTGATGGGATATGTCTGCCCGGCTTAGTTCCAGAAATGTGTCCTTTAAGCCTTTCAGACCCCAGTTGCTGGTTTTGACATGCCCTTACCTGTCAACAGGGCTGCTTTCTGGTTGTGGTCTTCAAGGAAGACCTGATGCTGCTGGGGAAAGTGAGGCTTTTTTGTCTCAGCAGGGTTTCCCACAGGCTTGTTTGCAAGCCTGATCTGGGCTGCACCCCCCCCCCCTCCCGGGGTTGTATGGTTGTATAGTGAGGATGGAAGGTGGGTTGGGAAATGGGGTGGGAGGGGGAGCTTGGTGAGACGTCCTTCATAGAGGCCTCAGCTCTGAGGCTCTGTGACACCAGCACCCCCACCTGTTTTCTGAAGGGAGCTGGGGACAAAACTGAATCAGAACTCCTGCTTTCTCCGGAGCCACCCTGGTCTTAGATGACAGAAGCGCTCAGTGTGCCCACAGCACCCAGTTGAGACTTGGTCTCCGTGCATCTTACCAGTGGAAGAAGCAAATTATCTTGGAGCCTTCCTTTCATCTGCACCTCAAGGGAGTGAGATCCCTGCTGCACCTGTCTCTCAGGTGTCCCAGGGGGGAATGCATGGGTATGGGCATCCTTGGGCAGCCTTTGGGGCCTCTGGATTTGGGGGTGGGGTGGAGGGTTGGCGGGCACCCCTGTTGGCTGGGGAAGCCTCTGCTGAGTGAGGGGAGGACATTTAAGGCTTTGAGCTGGCCCTGTGCCTTTGCCCTTGACTTGTTCTTTGTCTTCCTAAACCACACAGCCCCTTGGGGAAAGGGAGTGCAGCCAACGATTCTCTGGTGTATCTGGGCACCTGGCAGAAAGAGGTGACACTGTGGGTCTGCTGTTTTCTCTCTTCTCGTTTTTTTTTTTTTAAGTTATTAAACATACACATACACACAAAGTAGGGTGGGGTTGTATTTTGTTTTTGGGGTTTTTTGCTTATTTGTTTAGGAGACTGCAAAAATAAATACAAGCAAACAGAAGAAAGTAAAATTCCTCCTACAGTCCCAGCACTTGGAAGTAATCTCTGTTGATATTTTGGGTTAGGTTCTTCTGTTCCTTTGTCGCATGCCATCATGATACATTTTTATTTTGGTTTTTGGGTTTTGGGTTTTTTTTAGTAAAAATGGAAAATATCTTGTCTCAAAACACTCTGCTCATTTCACAGTATATCATGCACACACTTCTGCATTATTGGTTATTGGACATGAGCAAAAAAAATGAGAAACAAGCTTTTGTGCTTATTTAGAATGAGTCATATGACAACATGATTAAAAAATAAGCTATATAAAAAGGTAGATGGTGAATAGGTTTCCTTCCACCCTGTTCCATACCCCTAGCTTCCCATCCTAAAAGATACCACTGATTTCAGCTTCTCGTGAATCCTTCCAGTTATTCTATGCATAAACAAGCACATGTGTATGTGTGTTCTAACACAAGTGTAGTATAATTTACACTTTCTTGTACCATTTGATTTTTTAAATATGTTTAGGAATTTAAATATTTCCTGTGAGGCCAGTGATCAGAATCTCCATGACCAGAAGGAATTTTTTTTTTTGTCTTTTCTGCTCATTGTTAATTATAAAGGTATATAGTAGATACTCAAATTTTTACTGAACAAATGGGTGGAATATTCCTTCTTGGTCATTTTTTACCTAAATATATATGTTTTTATCTTACAAAATGCTATTGTAGTATGTATATTATAGTTAAGAAAAAAAGTATAGTTATAGTATAGTTAAGAAAAAAAGTATATACTATTGTACTATAAAAAAAGTACTATACTATAGTATAGTTAAGAAGAAAAGTACAAAAAAAAAAGAAAAAAAGTACATACTATTGTAGTATTTTTATATAGTTTAAAAAAGCTATCTATAGCTTTTATAGTCATATCATTTACTATTTTTCTACAATATCATGTATCATGTTTTATTGTGTGGACATACCAGGATTTGATTGGCTCATCTCCTTGTTGGATATTTAAGTAGGTCATTTTTTAAAATTGTATGATGTAAAGATCTTAAGTGTGCATACAGTTTACAGTGCACAGTGAGTTTTGATAAATGTATGCACTCATGTAACTACCACCATATTCAAGATATGAAACATTGCCATAGTACCTGGTTGGCTCAGTTGGTAGAGCAAGTGACTCTTGATTTTTCTGGATCATGAGTTCAAGCCTCACTTTGGGTACAGAGATTGCTTGAATAAATAAACTTGAAAAAAGATCTTAAAAAAAGTTACAGGACATTGCCATCAACCTAGAAAGCTCCCCTGTGCTCCATCCTGCTCCCAACCTCAGGCAAGGATCTGTTATTTGTGGACTGTATTTGTCTTTTCTGGAGTTTCATATAAGTAGAGTTACCCATATGTACTCTTTTTCTGTCTGCCCTTTTATACTTCGCATAATGTGTTTGAAATTTGTCCATGTTGTTGTATCTATTAGGAGTTCTTTTTCCTGCTGAGTAGTAGTCCATTTGCTTATGTATATAACACAACTCTTTCATCCATTTCTCTCTTGTCCTCTGAGGCTTTCTAGTGTACCGTTTGATTATAAATTGCACCGTGGTAGTGACTCTAGTCTGTCTGTGAGTTTGGTTGTGGGAATAAATTCCTAAAATGAAATTGTTGTTCACAACAATTTCAGAAGAACTTTGCATATCACCAGTTAATAAATTCCTGAAAGGTTGCATCTGCTTGTACTTCCACTAATGGTGTGGGAGAGTGCCTGCTTCCCAGCAGCTTTGCTAGACCTAGATATTGCTGGCCTTTAGATAGGTCAAAATGGCATCTCCTGGCTGTGTTTGAAAGGATTCAGAACCCAGAGTGGGAACAGCACTGGAGGCTGTAGGGGTATGAGAAGGGAACTCTCAGTATCTTGCAGGACCTGGGGAGCCCCATCTGCAGCAGGGATCTAGCCTGGGATGCATGTCAGGCTGGGTGAGGGCTGTGGGGGTAATCTTCCACTCTGATCAGAAAACTCCCAATGCTCTCTCTTAGCCCCCTCAGCTTGGGCTGCTCCCTACCCTCAAGTGGCACATACTTAGAAACTGAATCCTTGGGGCACCTGGGTGGCTGGGTGGCTGCCTTTGGCTCAGGTCATGATCCCAGAGTCCTGGGATCAAGCCCCATGTCAGGCTCTTGGCTCAGTGGAGAGTCTCCTCCCTCTGCTTCTCCTGTTCATGCTCTCTCTCTCACATGTGCTCTCTCTCTCAAATAAATAAAATCTTTAAAAAAAAAAAAAAGAAACTGAATCCTTCTTGAAGCTACATTTGATTGTCCTGAGACATCGGCTCCCTTGGAGGTCACAGGAGCAGGTGGTACCAGAGCCTAGGCATTCTTTGTGATGGAGACATCCTCACTGGTACCATGAGCTACTTAGTCCAGAAATGACCATCCAGTGACTTGGGTAGGGGGCTGGGGGTTACGAGAATGGGAGGGAGGGTCATTAGAAGAATCAGGAACTAGATTCAATAACTGTAAGGAAAAGTTGGAAAGAACCTAAATGCCCATCAGAAGGGAATTGGTTTTGTTGTGGTTCATCTAATACACTAAAATATGTTGGACCTATTAGATCTAATGCTGTGAAAGACAGCTTTGCACATAATGGCTATTGATTTTTCTGGTCATTGTGAAAGACCCAGACAACTACGTGCATGTCTGACTCTGGAGCATCTCTCTGTCTTTTTAACTTTTTATGTAGAAATTTTTAAAGATACACAAAAATAGTAAAACGAATCCCTATGTATCTTCCACCAAGCATAGTACTTATTTCCTCTATTTCCCAGACAGCGTGTCATTTTACCTATAAATATCTGCTAACAGATCTTTTTTAATATAACAACTATGCCATTATCACATCTCACAAAATTAATAATTCATTAATATCTATTTTTGTCCAGTCCATATATAGCTTCTCCACTTGTCTCAAAAATGGCTTTTATCATTGGTTTATTCAAAAACATTATCCAGATAAGGTCCACATACTACATTTCTTTAAAAATTATTCTTGGGGCACCTGGGTGGCTCAGTCGGTTGAACGTCTGACTCTTGAGTTTGGCTCAAGTCATGATCACAGGATTGTGGGATCAAGCCATGCATTGGGCTCCACACTCAGTGGTGAGTCTGCTTGGGATTCTCTCTCCCTCTGCGCCCCCCTAAATAAATAAATAAATATATACATACATACAGACAGACAGACATTTTTTTTAAAAAAATGCCCGTGTCTGCCCGTGTAACTTTTTAAAAAGTTACTTTTAAGTGTTTTATTCTCTGGTAGTGTTCCTGCCCCCTCACCATTCCCTTACATTTTTTTACCCATAACATTGATTTTTTTTGGAGAAGCCAGGTCATTTGTTCTGATAAATGTTCCCTACCCTTGATTTGGCCTGTTACTTCCTCATGGTATTATTTGCCTTGAGTTAGCTGTCAACAATTTGTTTTCTATACTTCCCTACTCTTGTGGGATTTTAATATGCTCTAACCTACTTATTGTTGAGCTGACTGTGCAAACATCATTTCCTCAGAGAAGCCTTCCCTTACTTCCAGACAAGGTCAGGCCTGGGACCGTTGTTATGTTCTCAGACCCGCCCCATATTATTCCTTCAGCACTCGGCACAATTTGTAATTAAAAACTTATTAAAGGGATTATTTGATTTAGAACTGGCTTCCCCCTCATGGGGCTGTGCCTCTTCAGTTCCAAGCAGGATGGCTACTGCACATCATGGACACCTTATCTGGAGTCTGTGCCCCACAGCCCACACATTGCCTTCCTGAACTTGGCTGTTGAAACGGGCTTATAGGGTGGGCCATGGGCTTATGGGGTAGGGCGCGTGGCTCCCAGTAACTCCATCCTGCTGCTGGGAGCTTAAATGCTTGGCCAGGGTTTCCCTATTCAGTGGGAGAGGTGGGGCTTTAAAGCCCTGTGATCTGCTGTCCAGAGTCTTACTTAGGACAAGCAGAAGAGTTGCAGCCAGCCTTGTAGTTGGTGATGGTGAAACACACTTCCCCTGAGTGACGTGAGAAGGCAGGAGTGAGTGATACAAAGCTGTTGGCTCGCAGTTGATCTCTCTTGATAGTCTCTCCTTTTGCTCACTTTCTGTTTTGAAATAATATCAGACTTACAGAAGAGTTGCCAGCATGGTACACAATTGTGAACATTTTATTTTTTTAAGATTTTTATTTATTTATTCATGAGAATAAATAGACACGGGCAGAGGGAGAAGCAGAGGCTCCATGCAGGGAGCCCGACCTGGGACTCGAGGGTCTCCAGGAGCCACCCAGGCTGCCCGTTGTGAACATTTTAATGCATTTGCGTTATTGCTCTCTTCTTCCATCTTTATTCATTTTTTTTCCCTGGAACCAATTTGCAGGTGTAATACCCCATTATCCCTCAACACTTCAGGGTTTATTTTGCATGGTTACTTTCGAGATTGGCCGTGAAGTGGTTTCAGGGGCTAATTTTTGTCAGACCCCTAGAGACATCTCCTCAGGTGTCAGGAACTTCCCTGGAGGCCTGTTTGGGAAGGAAGGGATTTTAGCATTCTGGGGAGAAAGGAGGAAGCCTAGTGGCCACAGACAGCCTTTCTAAACCTTGAGTCTGGGCAAGGCAAAATTCTGGCTCATTTCCTTGGACCATCTCCAGTGGCCTCATTGGCAGACAGCCTCTTTATCCACCACTTACTGAGCCCCAAGTATAACCTGTAGACTTTGGGGGGGCACTGTGAGCAGTGTGGACTCAACCATGCCCTGGGGACCCTCAGCAGTAGTAACAGGAGTCCACATTACTGTACATTAATGGGTGCTTGCTTGACAAACATTCCCTTCCATGATTGTAGTCCTCAGGCAGCCCCCTCTAGTATGTACTGTACTTATCCCCATTTTACAGATGGAGATATCCTCAAGTTTAGATAGTTAAATGACTTACCTAAGGCCATACAGCTAAGAAGGTGGCAGAGCCAGGATGTGAAGTCCAGCAGCCTGGCACCAAAACTCACATTGTTAACCACTGTACAGATGGTGACACCTTGTTGCCTAGAGATGTGTGAAAAGCTTCAAAGAGGAGGTGTGGTTTGGGCTGGGTTCAAAGGATAAGCAGAAGCTTGCTAGGCAGAGAGAAGTGTGGAGGAAGTTATCTCCCGGGGTCCAGGGCATCGTGTGACGGCCACGCTGTGATGGCTATGCTGTGATGGCCACACTGTGATAGCCACGTGGTGAGCTGCGAAGGGCTGACCAGTGAGTGGGGGAGGGGAGGGAGACAGACCCAGGAGCATTGGCTCTGGGGATGTGGGGCTCCCAAATGTGTACCTGTATCCTGTGAGCATAGGGAGTACTAGGGGGAGGGAGTGCTGGATCACTGGAAATGACCTTGGCAACCTGTCTTCAGTGTTGGTGGTGATCCAAAGAAATGGCATCTGAACGAGAGTGGGAAGTGGGGAGACTTGAGAGTTTAGGAAATAGAGTCAAAGGACCAGATAACAAAGGAGGGAAGGGCTTCAGGTTTTTTCCTAGTTGGAATAAAGTAAATTTCTATTGCTGAGCACGATTGGCTTTTTTCATGGTGAACATGGTTCTTAGAAAACTCCTCCTAGCATGTGCTGGTTTCTGTGTTCTCTTTAAAGACTCCCACTAAGTTAAGGGATTTGATGTTTATTGGGTGCCTGTAAGAGGCCAGATGATGTTAAATGCATGATGTATATTATGTCATTGATTATTAATGTTGCTCTAAAAAAAGGACAAGTTAGTTGTCCCGACCTAGACACTGGTAATTCTTGAACATTGATGCACATTCATTCTTGCATTCAACATATGTGTGTGTGTGTATTAAAGATTTTATTTATTTATTTGACAGAGAGAGAGAGCAAGCACAAGAAGGGGGAGCGGCAGGGAGCCCAATGCAGGGCTCAATCCCAGGATCCTGGGATCATGACCTTAGCTGAAGGTAGATACGCCTAACCAACTGAGCCACCTTGGTGCCCCTAACATATTTTTTTAAAAGCTGACCACATGGCAAGCACTGCCAGCTGCTTGGAATAGAAGTGTGAACAAAACAAAGTCTCTGCCTTCATGGAGCATATAGTCAGGCATCAGGCTCAAATGAAGCACATGGAAGACACAGATGGGCGCCCAGCTGCATCCCCAGGAAGTCTGATACAATAAGTCTGCATCTGGGGAATGTAGAAGACAGCTAGGGCTGCCTCCAATTGGGTGGCTTAAAACAGAATTTTATATTCTTGCTGTTCTGGAGGCTAGAAGTTCAAAATCAAGGTGTCTGCAGGGCTGTGCTCTTTCCAGAGATTCTTAGGGGAGGATCCCACCTTGCTTCTTCCTTGGCGCTTCTTGGCTTGTAGCTGCCTTAGACCATTCTCTGTCTCACTTTCACCTGGTCTTCTTCCTGTGTCCATCTCTACCTTGTCTTTTCTCTATGTCTGTCGTGTTTCTGTTTTCTGTTCCCATGAAGATGCCAGTCATTGGTTCAGGGCCCACCCTAATCCAGTACAACCTCACTGTACCTTGATCATATCTGTAAAGACCCAATTTCAAAAAAAAAAAAAAAAAAGAGTCACATTCTGAGGTTCTGAGTAGATACGGATTTTGGGGAGACATTATCCAAATCAGCACAGGAGGAAGCCTCGATTTTTCTGTGAATTCTCAGAAGATTCCAGTGCCCATGATCAGCTAAGTACAGTTGCAGAAACCCTGGCCTGTAAATCCTCAGGGGAAATGGAGTCCCAGCTGGAGAGACTCAGGGGTAGTGGGAGTGGTTCCCCTATTGACCTGTATCAGGCTGCGTGGTAGGGTCAGGGTGCCCAGGTGTGAGGGATGTGGTCACATCAGGAAGTGCTGAAATGAGCTTGGGGACAGTTTTTTAAAAGCCTGTGACTGTTGTCTGTGGGGGCGTTGGGAGGTCTCAGGGGGCAGGAGGGTAGGGAGGGACCACGGAGAGGTAGGCACACATGTCTTTGACCACAGTTGGATGCCCAGCAGCTGTGGCCGGGCCTGTCACAGAGTATGCCCTGGAGGGCAGTGGCTCTTGAGAATGAGGATGAATGTGTCCAGAGCTGGCCCTTTCCTGAGTTCAAGGGGCCAGTGAGAGATATGGTGGCTTGAGGTGACCTTTCTGTCCTCTAGAAATAAACTACAAGCTTACGGGTCAACAGGAGGGGATGTCACCGGCATTGTTGGCTCCCCGTGCCGCAAGACACCCTCTCCTGAGTGTTGAAATAGTATTCTCGCTGAGATGTTGGTTGTTTACCGAAAATACCTCCTAGGGCTTTATGAAGCAATTGGGGCAGAGAGGGGAAGGAGGGTGATCTTCGAGCCTCACAGGGCCTCTCAGGTCAGTGGTGTGTACTCCTGAGGCCTCTGAAGAACCAACCTACACCCCTCCCCTTTCTTTCTCCCTTTTAATTTGCAAGTCTCCACTTCCTGTTGGTCACCTTGGTTACACATGGTGTTTCTTCATGTCTTGCTACTCTTTGTTCTCAGGCAGACACGATCCTTCAAGCTGTTTCCCAACTAGCTGGCCCAGTGCCTGGAGGCCCAGCCTCCCTAGGGAGGCAGCAGTTGGCAGCCCTGAGCATGGCGGGAAGCACAGAGGAGACCGGTGTGGTTTTCCTTCAGTGGCTGGTGTGGGGGAGCAGCTCAGCCCTGCTTTGCACCTTGGGCCATTCATGAAGTGGTTGTCACACTTGGTGCAGTGTCACAGCCCATGCCCAGCCAGTTCCTCTGATGTGTAAGTCCAAGATTTGCCACTTAGGTGCAGCATGGCTTCGGTTCTCTGGGTGCCAACCAGTACCGGTGGTGGTCCCACTGACTGTGTCCACCTCAACAGAGTGAGTGCTGGGCTGGAGAGCCCAGAAGGAGTTACAGTTGTCAGGAGGGTAATCAGACGATGAGAGAGAGAACTGGGGGCATGTGTGTGTGGAGAAACGAGACTGGAGGGGCATCTACCCACCTGTGTAGCAGCTCACATTTACCTCTCAGTGGTGGGATTGCTGCTGAATTTAATTTTCTTTGTACTCATATATGTGTTTTCTATAATTTCTATAGTAATCAGATATTTTATAATCAGTTAAATATAACATTACTTTGGAAGGAAAACACAAACCTAAACTATCCCATGGAAGCTACAGAACAGCATTAGAAGCATGGAGTCAGAAAGGCCAGATTCAGATCCATCCATCACGGGGTGAGGTGACCATAAGCACATTGCATAGCCTCTCTGAGCTGTCCTTGTCTGGAATACTGGGACATAGATAATCTCCACCTTGTGGGCCTGTTGGAGGATGAGAGGACAATGCATGGGACACAGTACCTGGCAAATGAGATACATATGTATTTAAAATTATGTATATAACACATGCATATAAAATGGGAGGTTGTATAGAGTTGTTCATCACAATGGGTGATTCTAGATATGCAGGAAGACCAGAGAGGAGGTATATAAGCCTGGGGATGCTGAATTCTAGGGAAAAGAGAAAGCTCTGTCCTTGCCTTGGGGTGTGGCATGTGCCTCAGTCTACCCAATGTAATAGATGGTTTCCAAGTGTTTGCAGAGGGTTGGGAGTTGCCAAAATTGTTAAATATATACGTATATATTTACATATATATTACATATATATGTATTTAGGAATTCTATATTTTTTTTCCTGGAAAAAAAAATATATATGTATGAGGTAGGGCAGTCGTGAGGAGGATTTAATTTGGAGCCCAGTCCCTAGACCCCACAAGGTAGGGCACTCAGCTCCTGGCTGCCTGGGTGAGCTGGCATCTGTACCCTCTTGTGCCACTCCTAGGCTCCTAATACCATGGCTGTGTGGAAATTCTTACCAGGGCAATTCTGCAGGTGGAAGCAGTGTTTTTTTTGTTGTTGTTGTTTTGTTTTTTGTTTTTTTTTCTCCATGAGCTTTTCAGTAAACCTTTTGCTTCACATCATACTAGGAGTTGAGCCAGGGATTTTCACTGGAGTTTCACCTTGCAGAAGACACATTGGGGTTTAATGTTCCCAGAATACCAGTGCCCAGCTGCCAGCACCCTAAAGTACCTCTCCCAGAATGTGCTCTCTGAGATGTTACTCTGCACTTCCCCCCGGCCCCCACCACCAAAAGTGATGGTGGTGATGGTGATCTGTGGTTAAACAGATTTAACCTTGAGTTTCCTAAAACTATGTTTTTTCCTGAACATGTTTCAGGGCTTCCAGTGAGCTGATAAATGATTCCTTTTAGGAAGGAACAAAGTAGTATGCAGTATATAGTATGGCTCGAAGATCTCTTCGAGCAAACCTTGGGTCTGGGATGTCACAGAACACACACTGGGAAACATTGCCTCTGAAATGTCTGAGTATAGAGTGCATAATTTATCACTTTGAAGTTCCCAGTCCCCTGTAAAACACTACCTGCTTCCTCTCTGTTCACTCTCTATTGCTATTGGGTAGACTGAGGCACATGCCACCACCCCAAGGCAAGGACAGAGCTTTCTGTCACCCGTAGAATTCAGCATCCCCAGGCTTTTATACCTCCCCTGTGGTCTCCATGAGTATTTGGAATTGTACGCTATGATCGTTTCAATCTAAGATCAGGAACAAATCATTTTTACTTACCTTTTCATTTCAAGTATTTGCCCTTGTCCAAATTGGAACATTTTGGTAATTATAAAGTGTCTCTTTTGTGTCAAGTAGTGGGGTCACAGAGTTGAGCAAAATGAACCCATCCCTTTCTTCCTGATTGTTTACAGTTGAGGAGTGAAAAAAGACACTAAAAGTGAACAGATGGATGCCTGGACGGATGGAGCAAAGTTCTAGATGCTTGGAGAGTATCTGACAGGGGCATGACCAGGAAACACTTTTCAGAAGTGACTTCTCAGCTAGATCTGAAGGAAGAGTAGGTTAACAATGAGAAGTAGAACCCATAAGGCAGTTAGAGAACAACACAGTGCAGGACACCAGGGGTTAAAATGAAGACTTCCCTTCCTCCCTTAATAGTAGAAAACAGGGGTGACTGGCTGAACTTTTACAGTGCACGTGACCTCCAGACTCCTCTGAGGTTAGCCTCAAAATGCCGGCAGAACCTGTGTGTGAAGAGCACAGGCTGAATTTTCTCCCCCGTCTGTCTGTCCTACAGCAGTGACAGGCCAGGGTCCTTGCCCAGCTGTCCTGGCCATGGGCTGGGGCCTGTTGAACTGCACTTCAGCCTGGCCTCACTGGTTCTCCAGGGCATATCTGAGCCCAACACAGGTGGAGAGTGTTTGCTGCCTCTGGCAAGGTCACTGCCTCTGTGGGGGAGGGGAGACACCGGCCTGCAGTCTTCCGAAGCCTGTCCAGGCAGCCCGCTGCCTCTGCGTGCGTCCCAGCTTGGGCTTTGCAGGCCTTGTGATTCACTTGTCCTTGGACTTTCTCGGAGCACTGTCCTTCTCAGATAATCCTCTTTCAGCTTTGGAACCCCCAGACAGAGCTCTTGGTCAGCAAGCAGAGTGGTTTCTAAAGCCTTTCTGGACGTGTACCACCTTCCTTTCCCCCAGAATGGTGCCTCTAGTCATAGAAGTGTCCCTCATCACAGCGGAGTTTCCCACTCAGGGCAGTCCCCCAGACGCACTCCTCATTAGTCCCCTCAGGAAAGATACAGGACTGGACAAGGGTGTCAGGGGTGGGGCTGGGATGGCCACAGGCAAAGAAAGCATTCCTCCAGCAGGTGTTGGCTGGGGTCACACCTGTATTCATCACGAAGAACACTCCATTCGTGTATTCATATATTCATTCACTCATTCGGTAGGTATTCATTAACCCTTTCTGTGTGCCACATGCTGGGGGTACAGCCAAGACCTGGAGAGAAAAGTGACTCCTTCTCTCACAGAGATCACTTTCTGCAGGTGGAAGGAGGAGGACAGTTAATAAGCAGGTAGACCGTTTACTTGACAGCCACTGTGCAGTGTGGGAACATGTGGGCTGCTGTGGCATGGAGGGAGGTCAGGGAAGGCCTGTCTGAGGAGTTCCAGAACAGACCCTGCAAGGAAGAGAAATGGCCCAAATGTCCAGAATGGAGGTCTGGTGGAGTCACAACACAACCTTACTAGGATGAAAGGCTCAGCTGCTATTCATGGTTTCCATGCCATCTGAAAGGGGAAGTGGATTATGATCCACTTGTAGATTATGATCCCACTTTGTGGAAGTTTGCACAGAGAAAAACAGCCGAATAAGACCTCTCTGTGCATGAGAGATCAGTAGTGATATTTGTTATTTTTTTCTACGTTCAAAAATTTGTCAGTGAATATATAATTTATGACTAGTAAAAAGCAAAGAAAAAGAAAAGAGAAAGAACACTACTTCCGAGTTGAACCTGAGTGAGACCTTGCATCTTGTAAGGACAAGGTGGGAGATTTAGCACGGAGCTCGCATGGGGCATGTTCTTAGAAACAGTGATTTTTCTCATGGTGATGATGTGGGGTTGCCCAGGCATCCTTGGGGATACATTGTGAGCTGGGCCTTAATATGGTAAGTATCCAGGCCCTCCCTGCTTTTCTTTTCAGACTGGAAACACAGTAATTAAAAATTCATATCAGTTGCACATTGAATGTTTTTTTAAGTTTCAGTCTTTTCTTTTTAACGTTATTTACTTTTTTTTTAAGATTTTATTTATTTGAGAGAGAGCATGTGCGAGAGAGCACAAGCAAGGGGAAGAGCAGAGGGAGAGGGAGAAACAGACTGCCTGTTAAGTAGGGAGCCTGACATGGGCCTTGACGTGGGGCTCAATCCCAGGACCCTGGGATCATGACCTGAACCGAAGGCAGACGCTTAACTGACTGAGCCATCCAGGCACCCTAATTTGTTTTTATTAAAAAATAATTGACATGCAATGTTATATTAGTTTCAGGTGTCTAACATGGTCATTAGACAATTCTATACTTTAAGCTATGCTCACCATAAGTATAGTTACCATATGTCACCATGCAATGTTATTACAGTATAGTGACTGTATTTCCCCATGCTCTAGTTTTCATCCCTGAAACAATCTATTTTTTAATTGACGTAACATTGTATTAGTTGCAGGTGTACAACATAAGGATTGAATTTTTTTATACATTGGGAAATGATCACCACAAGTGTAGTTATTAGCATTTTCACTTCGCAGTTACATTTTTTTTCTTGTGATGAGAACTTTTAAGATCAACTCTTAGCAACTTTCAAATGTACTACAATACAGTATTCCTAAGTATAGTCACCACACTGTACATTACCCCCCAGCATTCATTTACTTTATACTTGTAAGTTTGTACCTTTTGACTGTCTTCACTCATTTCGCCCATCTCCCACCTCAGACACCTCTGACACCTCTGACAACTCCCAATCTGTTCTTTGAGTTTGTTTACTTTGAGTGTTTTTTAAAAAATCCACAACGTCGAAAGCATGGAAAAAATCACACAAGATCTGAGCCCTCCAAGATACCGCTGTTAACATTTTGTTGTATATATAACAATTTTTTCTTCTCTATTGTTACCGTTTTTGTTTTGTTTTGTTTTTTTTTTTTTACTATTACTCTTTTTAAAAACCAAAATGAACTACTTTGATAACATAAACAGTTTTCTGTAGGGCAGATTCCACCCCCACAGCTGAACTCCATCGTGGCCACCTGTCCGCGTGTCCCTGGACGGCTCCTGTCCAGATGTAGCAGAGGAGCCGTTTTCTCCCGTCAGGTCCAGGTGATAAAGGGCCAGTGGCTTGGGAGAGAGAGTTTCTGGAAGCCTCTGCCTGTGCCGCTGCCTCTAGTCATCGGTGCCCCCCTCCCTTTCTGATGTTGCCCCTGCCCTGCTGAGAGGAAGGTCACTGCCTGGCCCGGTTCCTGCCCCTTCCCGCCCACACTGGCTGCTGAGCGCCTGCCAAGTGCCTGCCTAATCCGGGAGGGCTTTATAGGCCGCCCCTCGCAGGCTGCTCTTTTGTTTCTGGAATCCAGGCCCCTGGATAGGAGGGGTGGCTTCGTTCACCCCGGCTGCTGCTGGCTGCCTAGGACTTTAAGCCGACTTAGGTCAAAAGTGTTTGGGGAGGAATGCGGATCTTTAGAGCAAAGCCTTTATAATGAAGGCCTTTCCCCCCCTAATTGGGTTACAGAAGGATTCAGCCGGCTCTCAAACTAGACACGGTAGGCGTGCTGGCGGTCCACGTTGTTGTTCATTTGCCAAGGAATCACCCTTCTCAGCACCAGAAGCTGAGGCCGGGAGCCCCTCATTCCATTTGACTTGGGGGTTCTCTGAAGACCTGGGATGGGTAGGTTTCCTTTCCTGCAGAAGCCCTCGGGCCCAGCTGTAAACCCTCGGGTAGAAAGCTTCAGTCCACCCAACAAAGCGTGTTCCTTTAAGAGTCCAAAGAGCTTTTGACAGAAGCAGATAAGCTCAGTTTATCTCAAGTTTGATTGCCTAGCTTGAGGAAGAGGCCACTAAAGCTTGCTGATTGCTATTAAGTGCCAAGTACTTTACAGTTGTGGCAGCGTGACCCCCAATTTTCAGATGAGGGCACCGAGGTTCAGAATTCACATGGCCAAGGTTAATAAATAGTGGAGTTCAGATTCCGTCCCGGAGCTGCCTAACGTAAGTCTGTGCCAAGCCGCTCCCCAGTATGTGGAGAGAGGAGTGTATTTGGTACAGGGAGGTATATTACTGCATTCATTCTTTTTTTTTTTTTTTTTTTTGTGACTGTTTTAGAGTAGTGTGAGGTTCACAGCAGTATCTTTTTTTTTAAATTTTGCTTATTTGACAGAGCAAGAGTGTACAAGCAGGGGGAGCAGCAGAGGGAGAAGGAGAAGCAGGCTCCCCACTGAGCAGGGACCCTCCTGCCACCCATATGGGGCTTGATCCCAGGACCCAGGATCGTGACCTGAGCCAAAGGCAGACGCTTAGCTAACTGAGCCACTCAGGCACCCCTTGGTTCACAGCAACATTGAGCAGAAGGTACAGAGATATATAATGTACCACCATATATATCCATATACCACCCGCTCCCACATTTGCACAGCCTCCCTCATATCCACGTGCCCCACCACACCACAGTGGTACATTGGTTACAATCGATGAACCTCAGTGACACATCATTGTCACTTCAAGGTCTGCATTAGGGTTCAGTCTTGCTGTACATTCTGTGGGTTTTGACAAATGTATAATGACACGTATCCACCATTGTAATATTATACAGAGAACTTTCATTGCCCTGAAAGTCTTCTGTCCCTCACCCACCCAACCCCCCGGCAACCACCACTCTTTTTACCCTCTCCATTGTTTTGCCTTTTTCAGAATGTCCTAGAGTTGGAATCATATAATATGTAGCCTTTTCAGATTGGCTTCTTGCACATAGTAATTTAAGGTTCCTCCTGCCTTTTCCTGACTACTCGTTCTTTTTTCACCCGCACACATAGTTCTTGAGCACCTGCCCCTGTGCCGGGCACACACTGGGCATGGGGTAAATGGTGCAGGCAAAACGGACACGGCCTCCACCCTCAGGAGCAAGAGTCAATACGAAGACACACATAAATAAGTAAATATTTGGCCATGAGGAACAGCTTGCTATGAGAACCAGGGGGACCTGATGTGAAATGATGAGGGGTCAGAGAAAACCTCTCTTAGGAAATGATATTGAAACCAGTATCTGAGCAATGAGCAGAAATGGGGATGGAGAAACGGGGATTAACAGCCATTCTAGCTTTCAGAATCCTGGCCACTTTTGACGCCAGCCTCTTCTGGGAAGCCCTATCTGCTTACTCCTCCTTGACATGTATTGTTGCCCGTTCCAAAGGTCCATAACTTTTTTATTTCTTTTATGCACGAATTCTTCCTTTGAGAATCGGCTCAAGCCAGTGGTTCCTTTTCCCAGAGAAGTATACAGAGGGAAGAACTACAGTGTGTTGCTTTGAGCACTCTTCTCCCAATTAACCCAAGAGAAATGTCCAGAAGCATTAAGTTTGGCTGAGTTGAGCAGAGAGGGAAGTTAGGACTTTGCATATCTTCCTTGTTGTGTTTTGGGACTTTGAACTGCCCTGATGAGGGCCAGGCAGCCTGGGACAAAGGTTAGTTGTCTGATTTCCGGCAGCTGCTGCCTCGGAACACCAAGGATCTGTGATTGTGATTGCTTCTTGTCAACAGCCTCTGAGCCCTCTGTCAAGAAGAAATACCCCAGTAGCCTGCAAGCTTGTGGGGGCTGCTGGAGGGTGGAAAGGGAAGCTGCTTTTGGAGCTATAGCCCCCCACTGGCCGCAGCTACCAGCTGTCTGGCCATAGTATTAGAGGAGCCCAGCTGAGAGGTCTTCATGTATAAGCACCCTGCCTTTGTTGATGCCCTGCTCTAAGCCCTTCAGTGGCTCTCTCTGTTGCCCTTAGGGCAGGCTAGATATCTTAGCAGGACACACAGATAGGACTGTGCCCACCACCCCCACCTGCCCTGTCCAGGGACACCCTACCTGTCTCTGTAGAGTGCTCCAGATTCCCTGGGGGGAACACCTGGGTAACTTTGCAAGTGCTGTCTTTACTGCTGAGCTTCTTTCCTTCCTGCATCTTCAACAGGTCAATTCCTAGACATCCTTCCAAATCTTGCCTGGATACATCTCTCCTTTAAAAAAAAAAAAAAAAAAGATTTTATTTATTTATTCATGAGAGACAGAGAGAGAGGCAGAAACAGAGGGAGAAGCAGGCTCCCTGCAGGGAGCCTGATGCAGAACTCTATCCCAGGACCCAGGGATCACAATCTGAGCCAAAGGCAGATACTCAACCACTGAGCCACGGGCCACCCAGGTGTCCCACATCTCTCCTTGATGTTCCCACTGACCACTCCTCTAGACCAGTGGGGCCGCTACTCACTACCAGGACCAGGATACAGTCCCTCTTTCCATCCCCGTCCTCCCCATCCCTGTTGTCATTTCTTCCACAACTAGTTATTGGGCACCTGACAATGTTCCCTAGTCACCCTAAGGTGCTGACAAAATGGTAAGGAGCCAATCAGACCCAAACCCTGCCCATAAGGACTTTGAGATCCTATGTTGACCACATAAATTCATCAAACACTGGAGATAAATAATACACCGAGAAGTCAAGGCTCTTCTTTAAAGAAGTTAAACTGACGATAAAAGATCTTCTCCATGATTTAAACAACAACAAAAAATCAGGGGAGACTGGCTGGCTCAGTTGTTGCATCTTGTGACTCATGATGTCCAGGCTGTGAGTTCAAGCCCCATATTGGGTGTAGAGGTTACTTAAAATGAAGGGTTGAGAAAGTCTTGTGGTCTCAGATCAGTTGCACTTAAGTAAAGCCTGGGGTCTTGAGACTTTTTCAAACTCAGTTTCTTTCTGTGTAAACAAAAGGGAGAGGCAGTAATTTATTCACCATGGAGTACCTTCCATGAGCAAAGCTCTAGGGTTACCAAGAGAGCCATCCTGGCCTCCACAGGGGAATAAGCCAGAAGAGAAGAGATCCCAGCAGGAAATCTCAGGTCAGCCTTCACTTCCCCAGAGAAGGCCTCACTCTCACTCCCTCTAAGATGCGGTGCTTTCACTGCATGCAGCCTTCCTTTGTAGTGTTGATCACAGTTTGGACTTGTGTAATTGCCTTATTATTTGATTTCTAGCTCTCTTACTGGGCCATAAACTCTGTGAGAATGGGTGATGTGTCCATCTTACTGTTTTTACAACAGCTTTATTGAGATATAATTCATATGCCATAAAATCACTCTTTTAAAGGATACAGTTCAGTTGCCTTTAGTGCATTCAGAGTTGTGCAACCATTAACACTATCTAATTTCAGAATATTTTCATGATCCCAAAGAGAAACCCCGTATCCATTAGCAGTCACCCCCCATTAACCTCCACCCAGCCCTAGCTCCCAGCAACCACTAACGTTATTTTCTGTTTGTGTGGATTTGCCTATACCAGACATTTCATATAAATAGGATCACAATATGTGGACTTTTATGACTGGCTTTTCTTCACATAGCATGTTTGCAAGGATCATGTTCATGTCCTTTCTTTTTTATGGCCAAATAATATTGTGTTGTATGGATATGCTACATTTTGTTTATCCATTGATTCCCTGATGCACGTTTGGGTTGTTTCCGTTTGGAGGCTGTTATTGATGCAGACTAGCTGGGTCCGAGGACCCAGAGGGGGTCCTGCAGGGCCAGCCAAGAGGGTCCTTGGCTTCTCACAGGATAGAAATTAAATGTGAGCCAAGAGGAAGTGAGAGCAGTTTGTTGAAGACAGAGCAGATACAGACAGAGCATCTGGGAGGCTCAGAAAGGAAAGAAGAGTGAGTCTCCTCTTTGCTTGGGGCCTGGGGTTTTTATTGACGATGGTGGTCTGGTGCAGTGTCTTCTCAGGCATCCAGGAACAAAGAGGGGTGTTTAGGTGTCCATAAGTCATTATGCCCTGAGGCCAGGGGTCTTGGTGAGTCATTGGTCTTGAAAAATGTTCATGATGACCCTGCCCCATCACTCCTTAGATGTTATCTGTTGGGCTCAAAGATTCCAAAGAGATCATTAACTCCTCGATCTTTACAAGGAGGACAAATGTTATCTGTACCATAATGCGTCTGTAGGGCAGGAGTGTAGGTCCTAGGAAGGATAGAGACAACAAAAAAGTAGTCTCTCTTGGGGTCTCTTCAGTGTCTCTGTCCTGTGAGGGATAATGCTGCCAGAAACATTCCTATACATGTTTTGTGTGGACATATTGTGGAATTTGTTCACATCCTCACCAACACTTGTTTATTTTCTGATTTTGTTTTTATAATGGTCATTGTAATGGATGTGAGGTGGTATCTCATGGTGGTTTTGATTTGCATTTCCTAGTGATTGAGTGTTGCACATCTTTTCATGTGCTTATTGGCCATTTCTGTGTCATCTTTGCAGAAATATCTAGTCAGTCCTCTGCCCATTTTTAAATTGGGTTGTCTTTTTATTGTTGAGTTGTAAGAGTTCTTTATATATTCTGGATACCGCCTCTTATTGATACATGATTTCCGAACATTTTCTCTCATTCTGTGGGTTGTCTTTTCACTCTCTTGAAGTCTTTTGAAGCATGAAGGTTTTAAGTTTTGAAGTCCTTTGGGACAACTGGGTGGCTCAGGGGTTGGGTGTCTGCCTTCAGCTCAGGACCTGATCCCTGGATCCAGGATTGAGTCCCACATCGGGCTCCCTGCATGGAGCCTGCTTCTCCCTCTGCCTGTGTCTCTGCCTTGCTCTCTCTCTCTCTCTCTCTCTCTGTGACTATCATAAATAAATAAAAATTAAAAAAAATTTTTTTTAAATAAGTTTTGAAGTCCAATTTAGATTTTTTTTTGTTGCTTCGACTTTTGTGTCATATCAAAACCATTGCCTAAGCCATAAAGATTTGTTTTTGTTTTCTTCTAAGAGTCTTATAGTCTTAATCTTACATCTAGGTCTGTGTCTGTCTTATACTAGATTATATCCTCAGTGCCTGGAATAATGTCTGATATACAGAAGGTACTCGATACTTACTGAGTTAAATGAATTGATATCTCTTGAATGAATGAATGAACAGATATCACTTGTCCCAGAACTGTTGCTACCTAAGTAGAGCCCAGGGCTGTGAAAGTAGCATTGTACAGACAAGGGACTCCAGTTTGTTTTACTCTCACCCCCAGTGAACCTACCATGAGGGAGCTCCCACAGTTATTTTTCTGCCAGGTCTTTGTTTCCAGTTTTTCCTCGATTTTGCATCTCTTTAGTTTCTGTACTTGACCGAATGTAGCTATGGCATTTCCTAAATAAACCATGTTGGGCCTACTTTGGTTCAATTGCAAATAGATTAGATATATCTAATCTATAAATCTTTCCGTTCATAAAAATCTTGGTTGGTTTGATATTTCTCTTGTTGGCTTTTCTTGTGTTAGAGAAATAAATTGGGATAACGTGGCAGTACACAAATTACAAAGTGAAAGTTGCTTCCTGGTGGAGAAGTATGTTTGGAATTTACTTTTAGGAAAAAAGTGTACATGTAAGCAGAGAGCGGAAAGGTAAAATGAAAACCAAGGAATCTGGATGAAGGTTATTTTAGGAATTCTTTGTACTATTATTTTAACAGCTTTTTGTACCTTAAATATTTTTTAAAAATCATCTCTCACAGTCTCACCTACAGAGAAAATTAAGCCGGGGACCCTGAGAGGTGCCTGTGTGCTGGTGTTTACATTCATCTTTCATTTAATCCTCAACCGTTGAGGAAGTGACAAAAGTCAAGGCAGGTGACCAGGCTGGCACAACTTGGTTGATAGTACAACCAGAATTTGGACGCTGGTCTCTGACCTCCAGTCCTGTGCTCCTGTGCATGCTAATCTTTTCCCCAGGGAATGACTGGCGTTGTTGGCACCTGTTACCTCCTTCACCTGCCTCTGCCATCCTATCCTTGACACTTCATAAACCTGTGCTCATTGAGGGCAGATGGGAGATGGTCCGGGAGTTTCTGGAATGGGGGCGCGGGACTACCATCCTGGGACTGGAAGGAAAACAAACAGGGTGTGGAGGGAATCTCTGCCCTTTAACCAGCCAGCAGATAGGCCCCCCTGTGTCTTGCTTTCCTGGGGCATCTGAGGCTCTCGAGGGGCAGCCCTGACCCCCTCCTTCTGTCCTGCCTGTCCTCCAGGAGCTGAAGCTGCCCGCCTTCCGAGCCCACTCCCCACTCTTGAAGAGCCGCCGGTTCTTTGTCGACATCTTGACCCTGCTGAGCAGCCACTGCCAGCTGTGCCCCGCAGCCCGGCACCTGGCCGTCTACCTGCTGGACCATTTCCTCGACCGCTATAACATCACCACCTCCAAGCAGCTGTACGCCGTGGCGGTCTCCTGCCTCCTGCTCGCAAGTATGTGCACTCACTGCTTCCTGCCGCCCCCCTCCTTGGAGCCTCGGTGCTCCCGAGTCATTTTACATTTCTGAGGTCTTTGCACGTCTTCTGTGTCCATCCTTTGCTGAGTGCGAACTATAGTGGTAATAATCAACATTTTCTTTAGCATTGGTTATGTACCAGGCTAAGTGATGAGGATTTTAGCCACTTGGTCTTAATGAATCCACACCGTGACCCCTAGAAGATGGACACTTGATGGTACCCCCGTTTTACCGAGGCACAGAGAGATTAAGAAGCTTGCCTTGGGTTATCTAGCTTAGTAGATAGCAGGTAAAATTTGAACCCAGAACTGCGAGAGCCAGAACCTGTGCTCTTTTGGTCCGTGTTACCTGCTTCCTTACATGAGGCCTCTGAACGTGCTAGAAGGGGAATCTCTGTTCTTCGGGGTATTTGGAAATGTGACTGCTTGATTGGGGCCAAGCAGGGCCCACTGTGTTGTCACCAGGCCTGGACACTGGCCTCCTAGGGTTTGCATCTTCCAGCGAGGCCTCACAAAACACACAACATACCTTTGACAGTCCGTCTACCTGCCTTGGTAGAGACTACCACATGACTAGGCTGCTCAGGGGATGTGCTTAAAACACGGTTCTGTCCTGTCATCCTACCATCCTGCCACTTAGTATCTGCCCCCTGGTTTACCAGCAGTCTGAGGGTAGGGATCAGCTGTCAAGGTCTTGTCTCTCTGACCTGGTGCATCTCTAGCCAAGCCCCCTGCTGTCACAGAACTTTGCATGCACTGTCTCTTCTGCCTGGAGAACTTCCCTACCCCACCCCACCACACCTGTCTGGTCCTAGTTAAATGTCACTTAGGCCCTGCATCCCTGAGAAAGCCTTTCCCCATTGCCCTAGGCAGGTGAGGTCTCCCTGATAACACATTTCCATGGCATCCTGTATTTTAATTAACATCCATCTCCGGGGCAGCCCCAGTGGCGCAGTGGTTTAGCACCGCCTGCAGCCTGGGGTGTGATCCTGGAGACCTGGCATCGAGTCCCACGTCGGGCTTCCTGCATGGAGCCTGCTTCTCCCTCTGCCTGTGTCTCTGCCTCTCTCTCTCTCTCTCCCTGTGTCGCTCATGAATAAATAAATAAAATCTTAAAAAAAAAAAAACCATCCATCTCCCCTACTAAACAGTGAGTTTCAGGGAAAGTAGGGAACCTAGTACATAATAAGACCTCAGAAAAAATATTGGTGGAATAAAGGAATGAATGAAGCTAGGGCCCCGCACTTCTCCAAGGCACCTTGATGCAGAGGGGCAGTATGCCCCAAAGTGGCTAGCTGTAGTCATGACATTTCCTTTCCTCTTTCTTTCTCCTTAAAATTCAGCCAGATTTGATATTCCCCTCCACAGTAAGTTGCTGTCCTGTTTTATTATATTGGCTCCTCCCCAGTCCTTGAGTCTCACAGGTGCTGCGAGGAGATGGTACCCACTTTCTCCTATGGCTTTGTCTGCTCTTGGCACGCTGCCATGAACCCCTATGGGCACGATCACCTAGTTCTAGGAGCATGGCTTTTGAGTTTTAAACATTCTGTATTGTTTTCCACCGTGGCACCATCCACCTGCTGTGATGTGTAATCCCTTTCACTGCTTAGAGTTTACAGCCGCCCAGTTTGTCATTTGCTCTACATTGGGCCAGCTGGATTTCCTGTGTTCTACAGAGAAAGCAGTCTTGCTGGGCGGGAATCCAGCCTGCCTAGTACTTCAAAGTCCCAAATCAACACGCAGCTCTCTTCCGTCTTAGGCTCACAAGACATCCCCATCAGCTTCAGCCGAGGGCAGAATGGGCATCGCGTTTCAGGCGGCCCAGGAGAAGTCTGCACCGTGGCCTTTGGCCTGCTGCTGTCTGTGATCTATGGGCTGCATCAAAGCCCCATGGGGGCAGGGGACTTAGATTTCCATGGGGCCATGGAGGCTGTCCCCCAGCATCTGTCTGGGGAGCCGGGACGTGAGGCGCACACTGGAGACGCCTTTGTGCAGCTGCCGCCATGGCAGAGGGAAGGGGGCCTTGCAGACGGGGCGGCAGACGCCCTCACCCACATGTCTGAGGGCAGCAGCCAGCCTGGGGCGGCAGGAACGGATTTTTCAGGACACCTGCCATATGCTCAGAGGCCTCAGGAAAGAAAAGTTTCCATGACAGCCTGAAATCCTATTGAATGCTCCTTCCCCTCTCCCCAAGCTGACTGTAAGCCACAAGGGGGGGTCACCTTGCTTCAGAAAGCTTTGAGTTCTGCTAATTCAGTACCAAATAATTCCTCAATAAGAAGAGCTACAGTTCTTGCCCCCACCTGTCAGGTCTTCAGGCTTTAGAGCTTCCTCCAGATAAAGGCCTTTGCACAGATGCAACCTTGTACCTATGTACAGCCCCTCTGCCCCTTCAAAATAAGGGTCAGTCAAGGGGTCTGTGTATAGGCCAATGGAAACGGGGGGTAAAGCAAGAACTTATAGGTTGTTCCGTGGTGGACAAGTGGCAAAGCCACCCCTTGGTCTTCCAATGACTGAGTTAACTGTCTGCATTTCCTACACAGGATGGCATCCTACTCTAAATATAGTCAAGATATAAATATACTGTAAGAATAGGAGAGCCACTCTCTCTACCCTCTGCTCCATCTTCTACAGCTTCCCTCCCCCTCTGTCTTTTTGCAGTTGTAGTAGTTGCTTAATTAAAAGGATAATTTGGCAGGATGGAGACCTTACAACTCCCAGGTGAGTTGGCTTTGACAGTGTGCCATGCCTGTCATCCCTGCAGCAATAGTTTTGTTACTTACTGGTCCCTCTCCGTGCACCCAGCCCTGTGCCAGGCACTTAACACTCATGTCATGTGGAATCCTCTCAACCAGCTTATGTGCTTGAGCTGTCATCTGCCCATCCTGTAGAGTCAAAGAGGCTGAGTAACTTGCCGAGGGTCACACAGCTCAGAGTTTTGTTTATTTTTAATTGCAGTAAAATTCCTATCACAACATGAAATTTACCATTGTAACCAATGTAAAGCGTACAGTTTCAGGGCATGTAGTACATTCACACTGGTGTACAACCATCCCCTCTCTAGTTCCAGAACATTTTCATCACCTTAAAGGTACCCTTGTATCCATTAAGTGGCCACTTCCCATTCCTTCCCACTCCCAGCCCTGGCAACCACTAATCTATATGGATTTGCCTATTCTGGATATTTCATATGAAAGAGTCACATAATAGTGAGCTTTTGTGTCTGGCTTCTTTTACTTAACATTTTCAAAGCTTATCCAAGTTGTAGCACACGTGAGTACTCCATTCCTTGTCAAGGCCGAATGACGTCCTGTTGTATGGATATACCACAATTTGTTTAGCCTTTGTCTTTTGATGGACATTTGGGTTGTTTCTGCCATTTGGCTATTATGATCAGTGGTGCTATGAACATTCACCACCAGCTTTGTTTGGACACCTGTTTCCAGTTCTCTTAGGTATAAACCTGACAGTGGAATTGCTGATTAGAATTGGCTCTTCAGTGCAGCCCAGGTGGCTCAGTGGTTTAGCGCTGCCTTCAGCTCAGGGCATGATCCTGGAGGCCAGGGATCGAGTCCCATGTTGGGCTCCCTGCATGGAGCCTGCTTCTCCCTCTGCCTGTGTCTCTCATGAATAAATAAATAAAATTTAAAAAAAAAATTGGCTCTTCAACATTGAACTTTTTTAAGGAAACTCAAGAGTTTTGCTGTTGCCTGGCTGTTGCTGCTCAGAGATGACTGGGTGTTGACTCCTTGGCCCCAGGACAAGGAGCAGCCTGAGGCAGGAGGAAGGGTGGGAGGGGCGCCTGGGTGACTCTGTCGGTTAAGCCACTGACTCTTGGTTTCAGCTCCGATCATGATCTCAGGGTCCTGGGATCAAGCCCTGCCATGGCACTGTACTGATTGCAGAGCCTGCTTAAGATCCTCTCTCTCAAAAAAAAAAAAAAAAAAAAAAAAAGATCCTCTCTCTCTCTTCCTGTTCCTCTCCCCCTCCACACTCATCTGTGTGCTTTCTCTCTCTAAAAAAATCTTTTTTTAAAGGAGAGAGTGTGGGAAAGAAAACCAGAAAGGCCAGAGGCATGACCAGGATGGTCTTTTTGCTAGGGCAGCATGGCCTTAAATGCAAGACATTGTTATTATGATAAAAAAAAAAAAGTATGAAATACATTTTTATTGTTAAAAAATCCAAATGAGGGGCACCTGGGTGGCACAGTGGTTGAGGGTCTACCTTTGGCTCAGGCCGTGATCCCAGGGTCCTGGTATTGAGTCCCACATCAGGCTCCCTGTAGAGAGAGCCTCTGCCTATGTCTCTGCCTCTCCTGCTGTGTCTCTCATGAAGAAATAAATAAAATCTAAAAAAAAAAAAAAATCCACATGAGTAGCACTTATATAAAAAAAAAATTGGGGATCCCTGGGTGGCGCAGTGGTTTGGCGCTTGCCTTTGGCCCAGGGCGCGATCCTGGAGACCCGGGATCGAATCCCACGTCAGGCTCCCGGTGCATGGAGCCTGCTTCTCCCTCTGCCTATGTCTCTGCCTCTCTCTCTCTCTCTCTGTGACTATCATAAATAAATAAAAATTAAAAAAAAAAAAAATTAAAAAAAAAATTTATTTCCCCCAAACCTGTGGTCCTTTTGCCACAGTTTGATCTGTATACTTCCAGACCCAGGCTTATTTATGTGTTTTCATAATTGGGAAAATAAATCTATTTTCATTTATGAGGAGGAAAAATGAATCCTATATTATACCCATATGAACTGCCCAGTAAACAAAATTGTAAGATTCTCCCCTTCCCCCTGCCTTTTTTATTTTCTCTCCCTCTCTCTTTATGGAGATATATATAGATGATATATAGATATAGATAGATATAGATATAGGTACAGATAGATATAGATATAGATAACCCCAGCTCCATCATACTTTCTCTTCTGGACTATAAGCCCTATCCTGTCCCTCACTGATTGCTTCTGGTACATGAAAGGCAGGAAAAGCTAAGGGTGACAAGTCTGTTTCTTGGGCGTAAAGTCCTGACTTTCAGGTTTTTGTAGGTGAGGCTGAGTCCTCTGCTAGCCTTCATCTCAGCTCTCCACCTCCTCCCCAGGAGAGGGGAGCATCAAGCAGGGGGTGGTCACATGGCCTTTCTGCAAGGCACTGGCCCTCTAGCAGGCCAGGATCCTTTAGCCCAGAGTGAATCTGTCATGCTCTGCTGCATGTACTTGGAGAAAGGCTCATCTTCCTACTGTATATTTTTATTTTTATTTATTTCTTTCTTCTTCTTCTTCTTCTTCTTTTTTTTTTGCTTATTTCTTTTTTAAAGATTTTACTATTAGAGACAGAGAGAGCATGCATACAGGAGTGAGGGAGGAGCTAGGGGAAGAGCAGAGGGAAAACTAATCTCCAACAGACTCCACACACTGAACGCAGGACTCAACGTGGGGGCTCAATCCCACGACCCCAAGATCACGACCCAAGCTGAAACCAACAGTTGGACACTTAACCTTCTGAGCCACCCAGGTGCCCCCCTCCCGTAGATTTTTAAAACTAGAAATGGTATACTCACTTGGACAGTGAGATTCAGAAGATAAAGGAGAAAATCCGCTACCCATCCCATGTGTCAAAGATAGCTTCTGGTAGTAGTTTCTTATATCTTTTTCCCAAATTGACCTGTATTTTCTAGAAATGTTCTGTGCATATAGAGACATAGAGTTAATCCTCATAATTCAAGGATTCTGTACTTGTAAATTGACCTATTCACTAAAATGTATCTGTAACCTCAAAATCAGCACCCACCGAACTTGGGCAGTCATTCACGGACTCTGCAGAGTCACT
The DNA here is from genome assembly GCF_018345385.1 of Vulpes lagopus. Classification (NCBI taxonomy): domain Eukaryota; kingdom Metazoa; phylum Chordata; class Mammalia; order Carnivora; family Canidae; genus Vulpes; species Vulpes lagopus. The sequence continues at coordinate 37,915,416 of NC_054826.1, read as the reverse complement.
CCCTGTGCATTTCCCGGCTGAGGTGGAACAAGGCAATGCTGTGCCTTCTTGTTTTCAGAAGAAAACAAAGGTCCTTAAAAAGGGTCGTGCTTAAAAACAAGGGTTCTTTGCTTAGTCTCTTTAGTGCCACATTTTCTCATTTTTCTGCTTTTGGCGGTTTACTGTTTAAAATGGCCCTCAAGGGGTGCCTGGGTGGCTCGGTCAGTTGAGCATCCAAGTGTTGTTTTCAGCTGAAGTCATGATCTCAGGGTCCTCAGATCGAGCCCCCACCTGCTCCGCATCTCTCCTCCTTGCTCGTCCTCTGCCCTCCCCACGCAGGTGCACTTATGTGCTCTCCCTCTCTCCCCACCCCCCCAAATAAATATATCTTTTTAAAAAGTAAATGAAACAGTTCTCATACTGAATTACTGTCTCACGTTCCTGAGCACAAGGCTGTGATGTGCCATAGAAAGAAAATACGTGTGCTGGATGAGGTTTATTCAGGCATGAGTTATCACGCTCCTGGCTGGGAGTTTGGTGATAATGAATTGACAGTATGTTGAACAGAAAATCACAGGTTTTGTATTGACCGATTAAGGAAAATGTGACCAGAGGCTCACAGGAACCTAACCCTGTACTTCCCCCCCTAGAAGTATGGTTCTATGTCTACTTGTTCAGTGTCCCCAGTGACTTTATAGAACATAGCTTCTGCAGAATGACCAGAATCAACTGTGTATTTACATAGGTGGGTTCATACCAAAAGTGCTTTCTTCATAGTACGCCAGGGACCATCTTTCCCGTCCATCTTCAGGAGTTTACCTTACTCTGTATTGATGGTAGAGTTCACCATATCATAAACACTGCCGTCTGTTTGACGACTCCTCAATCAGTGGGCATCTAGATTGCCATCGGGTTTTTTTCATTACTGTAAATAATATGACAACAACTATCCTTTTTGCACACGTAAGTATGTCTGTGAGAAAAATGCCCAGAGGTGGAGTTGCTTTGGTCAAAGGTGTGTGCATTTAAGATTTTGAGAGGTAGCAGTAAATTGCTTTGCAGAGGCTTTAACCAACAGGTGAGCTCCCTTTTTTCTTCCTTTCTTTCTTTCTTTCCTTTCTTTCTCTATCTATCTATCTATCTATCTATCTATCTATCTATCTATCTATTTGACACAGAGAACACGTACAAGCAGGGGGAGCAGCAGAGTAGAGGGAGAAGCAGACTTCCCACTGAGCAGGAAGCCTGACTGGGGACTCGATCCCAGAACCTGGGGATCATGACCTGAACCAAAGGCAGATTCTTAACGGACTGAGCCACTCAGGGACCCTGAGATCCCTTTTTTCTTAAATTCAACTTAATTTGTGGGAGCCTTTGGCACCACACTTCTCTATCTAAATAAACTATCAGAAGAGGAGCAGTGTGCCTCCCCCATGTTGGCCCCTCACAGGTGTCTACTTGTGGCTGTTCTTCTGTGCTCCCAGCAGGGAGTGTATTTGCATCCCGCCTTTCTGCCTTGTTCCGTCCAGGATGCTCAGATGAGAAACTAATTCCCCAGACCAATTGCTTTTAAGACTCCATAAGCCAGAAAAATCAATAGCCTCATCTCTTTTCAAAGGTACCAATTGAAGTCATTGCCTGTCTGGTACTTATGCTCTGGGGCTCAGGAAATTCTAAGAGAGGCCTGTCTCCCAGTAAAACACCTTCACTCCCCCTCAGTCGCCCCTGCATCCCTTCCCTTCCCTCCCCCTGCTTTGACTACTTAGCAACTGCTGCTTCTGAAGAGCAGCTTCCTTGACAGCCGGGAGGGTAGGATGAGGTCTCTCTGTTGGAGATTTGGAAACTTGAAAGCATTGAAAGCAGTCTTAATCCCCCCTCCCCCAGACCTGGATGGAGGAAGGCCTAGGGAAGTTAAGCACACTAGCTCTCCCCAAAACTGGGAGTGCTTGAAATGCCTCTAGGGCACTAATTATAGCCAGCAGATGCAAAGGGGGCCATTTTTCCAGGTGGCCTTTTTAGGGGTGTTACTTTGGACAAAGCGTGAGATTTATTGATTTTATTTACAGGATTATACCCAAATCTGCAAGGAAAGAAATATGCAGCCCCCATGCAGGAGGTAATTCGTGCAAGGTGGCTAGGGGGGAGCACTACCATTTCCTCCCTGCCACAGTCTCACATTTCAGAAATTGGCATGGGTCTTCCATTTGATGTGTGCACTTAATATGACAGTCATTGATTATTTCCTCCAGAAAGCTGCTGCAGCATCGATGGTGCATCTTCTAATCAGTGACATTTTGGTGGTGGCCACGCAACACAGCCTGGGGTGGACTGGAAAAAGTGGTCTGTTCTGTCACATGAGGGCCACACCAAGTACATCCGGGCTTGGGGCTCTGATGTTGCAGTGCAGTGAGTGAGGAAGGACTTGGTGATTTTCCATTTCCTTTTCCCATCTCTGCAGACTGGCAGGCTTAGAGCTATTTTCAGGGAAAGGATTTTGTGTGACCCGTCAGTCAGGAAGCTGGCTGGGCCGGAAACTCAGAAATGTAGTTTGCTTTAGCAACTGTAGTGCTCAGGCCTACTCGTCCAGGGCCTGGAGTTCTGGGATCCAAGTGGGGGTTTTCTTGTTTTTTGGGGTTTTTTGTTTTGTTTTGTTTTGTGGCTGGTGAGAATAAGGGAGGAATCTTAAAATGCATGGGTTAATTGAAGATGCAATTAACCTTGACCCCATATGGGTGAGTCACTCAAAAGACCTTGATTTGACCTCTGCTGTATACCAGAAGCTATATACCTGGGGAGGCGGTAGCAAACAGAAAGAATATCTACAGGCCTTGCCACTGAAGATAAATCATTTCACCCACATGTACTTACTATGCACTGAGCCTGGGAGACAGCGGGGCACGAAATGGATCAAGTCCCCGTCCTCATGTTGCTTATGATCTGGAGGCATGTTCTAAAGAAGGAGCCTCCCAGCCAGGGATCGCCAGCAGGTGTCTGGGCACATGCCAAGCACAGGCTAGTGGCTTCTATGAAAATCTCAGTGTCTTGACTTTCAGGAGAATAGCCTGACCACTTCTTCATGGGATAATGACCAAGACATTGACGTCAGGCACCCTGTCTGGTCTTCACACTTATCTGCAGCTTGTGCTGGGAGCTAGGCCTTCATCTTTCTTTTCTTTTCATTTATTTTAACCTTGAACCCTCTCTCTAGTGAATCCTTGTGTCTTACCGACCGAACCTTGTCCCCTGTTATGTCCAGGATTGCCTTATACACATTCTCTTGTTAATGCTAAAGTGGAGGAGGGAAGAGCTGTCGAGTTTTTATTCATCCAGGGCCCCTTCCCCTGAGGGAGAGCCATCGCAGAGTTTTCCAGATTATACGTCTTCCTTGCCTCACCTCAGAGGCCCCGGATCTCAGTAGTGGAGGGAGTTTGCTCCCCTGGTCACAGCAGCCTCCCCTTCACTGGGCACCCGCCACCTAGTCAGTGAGAGTTGTAGTACTACCAGCAGGGCAGCTTTGGTTGCTTTTAAAACTTTCAGATCCAGAGAGGAAATAAGCCAGCCCATTATACCCCAAGTGGTGAGATTAGAGATGATTTTTAGGTTAGGTGTCTTTGCCTGGATTTTCGAGATTGTCTTGAAGGAGTATCTGTTGCCTCTCCCTGCCTCCTGAGTCTTTGTTTTAATTACAAGCATTTCAATGTCTAGACAGGAAAAGTGTCGTCTTTGTCACTGACGTGTTAGGGTTCCTGGAACTCTTCTAGGGCACTCTGATTTGTGAGTACTTGTAAAGCAGATTCTCACTGGGATAGTCTTGGACTAGGACAGACACACATGTTCTGGATCCTTCTTTGGTAGTTACTCTGCCAATTCTGGCTTCTAGGTTCCCATCAGTGGCATCTTTTAAGAATTTTAAACTGTTTTTCTTCAGTGGGAGAATGATATTAGTTCCTTGTAAAAAATCAGAAAATAGAGAAAGGAATAAAGGAATAAAATAAGGGGGGCCTGGCTGGCTAAGTCAGTAGAGCATACAACTCTTAATCGCAGAGTCATGAGTTTGAGCCCTGCATTGGACGTGGAGCCAACTTAATTTAAAAAAAAAAGAAAGAAAGAAAAAGAAAAAAAAAGAATAAAATAAAAATTACTTGCAAACTTACTACATTTCTTTTTCTGTAATCAAAATTTGGGGTGGAGGGCAGACCTTGCCTGACCCCAGTGATCACGGAATGGCTAATAGGTTGTTGATATGCCAGGCAGTCTTCTGAGCTCTTTGCATGGATTAAATTCATTTGATCCTCAGAACAATCCTATAAAATAGGCAGTATTATTTTCTCCACTTGATAGAGGAAAAAGCTGAGGCCCAGTAAGGTGGGTGACTTACCCAAGGGAGTGTGAATGGGGATCCAGGTAGCCGTGTCCCTGAGTCCTTGCTCTCAGCCACCACACCACAGTGGCCTTTGTCCTACAGCTGGATCTCTTCCTTCGTTGGCCACACCAGGGAAGACAGACAAGCAGATGGCGAGGTTGCTAGGAAGACTCCCAGCTCTCTCTTCGGAGCCTGCAGACCACACGTTAGCTGACCTGGTTGAACACCTCAGTCTTCAGGACCAAGTTACAGATTTGGAAGACGCTCCCCTTCTAACCTTGAAAGAAGTGGCCACCTCCTCCTTTTCCCTGCTCCAGCAGAGGTGCCAGGACCCCTGATGTCCACACCTATAGCACTGCCATCCAGAAGGATTCATTCTCTGCTCTTGCTGCAGCTGCGGCCCCATCAGGCCTGGTCCAGAGCAGCCCCTGGCAAGCTGGGATGAGCATTCTACAAAGCAGTGACCTCTGTCATCAGAGAGGACTCCATTCCTCCGCATGAAGTACTTGCTCAGCCCTGGCCCCAGATGCCCACCGTGTACCTGAAAGGGCCCCCCACCCCGCAGCCCCTGCTTTTAGATAGGCAATGAAATTATTCATGAAGCAGAGCACAAAGGAGTCCAGGATTTCCAGGGGCCACCGCGTGAAGTCATTGTACCAGTTGCTCCATTCTGAGACAGGGAAGTCCTGTGTCAGAAGCCAGAAGGGAAGCCAATATGTGACTCGGCTGGCCAAATGCCACCTCTGACCTGGGAGGCATTTTTACAATTTCCTCCTGAAGAAAACAACCACCCACAACCTCACCTCTTGTCTGTTTCCAAAGTTGGACTTAGGAATTGACTCAGCCTGTCAGAAATGTGCTTTTATTCATTTATTATTCACTCATTTATTGATTCATTCTTCCCTACTCTGTGTCAGACTAGAGGTGCAGCCATGCGTGGAGCAACCTGCTTTTAAGAGAGGAAGGAGGGGCGCCTGGGTGGCTCAGTCAGTTTAATCACTGCCTTCAGCTTGGGTTATGATCCCAAGGTCCTGGGATCGAGCCCCCTCATCCGGCTCGCTGATCAGCAGGGAGTCTGCTTCTCCCTCTCCCTCTGCCGCTCCCCCTGCTTGTGCTCTCTCTCTCTCTCTCCCTCTCTCTCTCTCAAATAAATAAGGTCTAAAAAAGCGGGGGGAGGGGGAGCTAGGCCCTGGGAGGAGGGACACACTGTAAGGCAACCTGTGGAGGGGGACTCTGTTTGTGCTCCACCATTTCCAAGGCTCAGTGCATAGGAGGTATATCTGCAGAATGAGTCCTCTTCAGGGACAGGGACTGTCGACACTGCTTCCACTCAGGCCGTCTCTTTGGGGCTGTAAGACACCCACCCCGTAAAGACCTTTCTTTGTGTCCTGAGGAAAGATGGGACCCAGCCAGGGAAGGTCCCAGGTCCACCTTCATGCCAGGTCTCCCCAGTTGGCCCCTAAGATCAGAGGGTTTTTCTCTGGGACATTTTCTAACCTCTAGATCCCTGCAGCACGTTAAGGGCAGAGTGGGGGCCACGCCCTGCTGCCTCACCCCCTGTGGCCTTCACAGCTTCTGCCCTCCCTGGAAGAGCACCAATGCCCTGCCTTTAGCTGAAGGCTTCTCGTGCTCTCTCCCTAGCTTTCTGTGTCCCCCATATCAGATCCTATCCAGAAACTAACCTGTCGTCCCCGTGACTACAATTGCACAGTTGGCCCCAAATCGACAGAATTTCACAAAGAAGAGCAAGGTCCAATGTTGGCAGAGCACTGGGCACCATTCCAGAATGCTGAGTTCTCACGCTACCTTTGCCACAGTCCCACCTCTGTTGTCGCCATCACAGGGGCCAAGATTCTGAGACCTGCCCAGCCCACTGCCAGCAAGTGGCTGCGCCTCTGTAGGACCCCAGGGGAGTCCTCATCAGAGTGCCCTCTGCCCTCCGTGCTGCATTGCCAAGTACAACAGCCTTGGAGAGGGTGCTGTCTTCAGAGTAGTGTCCTGGCTTCTCTGTCACATTGCTCAGTCTGTCTCCCATGGCTCCTCAGAAAGACACTGCGTGCTGGACAGATGAACAGTGTCCCCTAGGGAGACCAGTGGGAAGCCCCCGTCTGGCCTCCAGTAACTACAGAACGCCAAAGAATTTTTTTAACTTTTTTTTTTTAAGATTTTATTTCTTTTTTTTTTTTTTTAATTTAATTTTTTTTTTTTTTAATTTTTATTGATTTATGATAGTCACAGAGAGAGAAAGAGAGAGGCAGAGACACATGCAGACGGAGAAGCAGGCTCCATGCACCGGGAGCCCGACGTGGGATTCGATCCCGGGTCTCCAGGATCGAGCCCTGGGCCAAAGGCAGGCGCCAAACCGCTGCGCCACCCAGGGATCCCAGATTTTATTTCTTTATTCATGAGAAACCTAGAGAGAGAGGCAAAGACAGGGGCAGAGGGAGAAGCAGGCTCCTTGGAGGGAGCCTGATGTGGGACACAATCCAGGATCCCAGGATCACAACCTGAGCCAAAGGCAGGTGCCCAACTGCTGAGCCACCCAGGTGTCCCATCTGCCAAATTTTTTTTAATGAAAAAGCTGGTTTGGGTGGATGGGGGTGGGGGTGGTCCTTTATCACAGAAGGTATCCCTCATAGATACATTCTTGAATCCCCACTCTATCATTGGGGTAAAGTAGGTCCTGTTGATCCTACAGATCTTCAATGGAAAGGCTCAGGCATCAAAGTGCTAACTAGCATAAGCAGAGAGGAGGATGAGGATGAGTGTGTGTGGAGAACAGGGCCATTGTGGGGAGGGGCACAGCCAACCTCATACCCACGTCCACGGGAATCCCTGCACCCACAACTCTCTGAGATGCTCTGGACTTCGGAGCCATTTTTCATTTAAAAAACTAATCTTTAACCAGTTTATGCCAGATGCTGTGCTGGGTGGAGGGGTTCTGTGATATTCTACAAAGCACAGGTGACCCCTACCCTCATGGAGCAAATAGGCATATTTCCAGTTTTCCTTTGTTTCTTATCCCTGGGTGATTGTAGCAACTCACTCAATCCTTCTGAGCTTCCGATTCCAAGTGGGAGACACTCCCAGCCTCCAGGCTTGTTACCAGAATGGGCTGAGAGGGCAGCCACAGGGAGACTTCCCCTCCATGGGGGCTGCCTGTGTTTCTTGATGCCAGCTATTTTGTGATGGAACCTGGCAGGCGGTGGAGAAGCAAACGTGGGAGTCTTTATGCTCCCAGAGCTCACACCCTGGTGTGTGCACATCCTGCCTCTTGCTGACTACCTCAGTGACCTGGAAGTGCCCCACCCCCTGTGGGGAGGACCCATCCAGAAAGGCTGTGGACCCATACTCCCCTTTGCCTCCCCTTACATGAACCTTGGAACCTGCAGCCCCAGAGTGGAGTTCAAGGTCATAGTCCAGAGGAAGGAGACTGGAGCCACTCCAGCGTCCAGCACAGCCCGGCCGGTGGCATTGGGTGGGGGAACCTTTTATTGAGCTTGTTTCTACCCCTTTATCAGAGCCTGTACGAAAATGTCTTGTAGCACTGGCTACCAGCTTTGGTTCATCTGTACCTAACTAACAGGACTTTAGAAGAATATCCCAGGTTTGGGGTGCAAAGGATAAATACTGTGTTCTGTAACCCATAGAGCAGCAGCTGCTGCCATTTACAGGGTGCTGTCTGCACCCGAGGCCCGGTGCCAGTCACGTTACCTGTGCTGTCTCCTGAGCCTGTCTACCAGCCTTGGAGGAATGGGTTTCCAGGTGATGGCCTGAAATCACGGAAGGTATGTGTGTATCACAGAGTTAAGGATGGAACACTAGCACCTGAGCCTGAACTTGACTGAGGCTTTTGCGGAGGGCGTTCTCACCCTATTTCCCCGTCAGGACCTCCCACAGAATCTGGGTTCCCCCAGGTCACAGAATTCTCAGCCCTCTTTAAATCTTCTCAGCTCACATTAAACATTTGCCCCTCCTGGTGGCCACTTCTCTGTCCTCCAGTGAAGGAAGAATCTGAGAAGGAAAGAAAGAGCATCAGAAAGGTCTGCCTGCATTCAGCCTGGCGCTGCCGGGAACTAATGGGCCCGTGCTGCCTCCCCTGGGTATCTGGGAGAAAGCTCTCCACCAGAGTTTCCTCTGGCCTCTCAGGCTCCCCCTAACCCTAACTGCCCAGCCCTTCCCACAGTCCCTCCGAAGCTGGCAGGTGCCCCCCTGAAGGCCAGGCAAGGCTGGGAAGTCACTGGAGCCACTTTCTATGCCCCTGCCCTGCCTCTCTTTCCTCCTCATCCGCACCTCACAGAGTAGGATGGGGGCTCCTGGGGGCTGTGGGACAGCCATGGGGGTCTCAGTTCCTAATCTGATTTTGTTCTCGTTCTCAGATGACAAGATGGTGGGGGGGAGCTTTAAAATAGGAGAGTGGCCCTTCTTGGGGAACAGTAGCTTTGCCTGTTTTTAAAAGCATTGCATTTCAAGGCACCTGGGTGGTTCAGTCCCTTAAGCATCTGAATCTTGATCTCAGCTCAGGTCTGGATCTCAGGGTTGTGAGTTCAAGCCTGCCTAAAAAAAAATTTTTTAAGCATTGCATTTCTTTAGGTAAGAAGAGGTGCCAGCCGTTGCTTTAAAACCTGGTTCTCCTTGGCCAAGAAATTGTGGCCTCATATCAGAGCCTAAGTATAGCTCCTGAATGGGCAGCAGGTAACCCTGAATGAGTCTGTAAACAGGCCTCTTGCTGGGCCTGATGGTCTGACTGTGGGAAGGTCACGGGGAGCAGTAAAGCAGTAAAGCAGCCGCTTAGGAGCACGTAAATAGCCCTGGGCCTGGACTTCACAGGTGAGGCAGCACTGGCTTTTTACAGAATTCTCCCCTACGTGCACCTTTTTGTTTAGGAATTTTTCCAAAGGCAGTATAAATGTTGATGATTGTTGGAGATGGGTAACGTATCAGGGGTTCATTATAGAATTTCTTTTTTTTTTTTGTATATTTTAAATTTTCCAAAATAAAACATTTTTTAAGCAATTAAAAAAATATCGTTTCTCTTGGCCCCAATTCAGAAAAGTCAGGAATCCCGTTTGGCCTGCTTAAGGCTTGTTTGCTAGGACCATAGGTGGAAGAAGAAAAGCCAGTCTCTAGAGTAGTCAGTTCGTAGAGAAAGAAAATAGAATGGTGGTTACCAGCCGAGGGGGAGCCAGGGACAGTGAGTTACTGTTTCATGGGTATACAGTTTCAGTTTTGCAAGATGAAAGGAGTTCTGGTGATTGTTGCACAACAGTGTAAATGTACTGAATGCCACTGAACTGTATGGTTAAAATGATAAATTTTATGTTATGTGCATTTTACCACAACAAACAAAAATGCTATTTAAAAAAGAGAAGGACCCAAAAAAGCCTGTCTGCAAGAGCCCCTCCTGAGGCTTGCTGGATTGACAGCGTCCTGCCTCTGTGGTTGAGTTAGGCTGCTTGGTTGGACTTGTGGTCGTCAGTCCAATAATTGTGTGACCCCGGGGATGGCTGGGGTTCACTGGGTTGGCTTGTGTACCAGCCCCTGGGAGTACCAGGAGGAACTGTCATCCGGGTGTGCAAGAGGGTCCTCAAGGGCATTATTTGCAGGCTTCACCACCACTCCTACATTCGGGGCTCATTTGCCTCTGTCTGAACTCTAGACCCTGGGTATGTGCTTCAGTGGTGTTAGGATTTTTTTTTTAATCTTACAGGTATGTTAATATGACTCTCACCACTCAAATTTGGGGCAGTGTGAACACCCAAAAAAGAAAAATGTAGATAGAATGATAGAATTGTGAAAAATTCTTTTTCAACCCCTAAGTAATTATTTATTCAGGGAAAAATCATTTGTGGATGCCAAATCCTTAAGTTAAAGGTTGTTGGGAGACAGGATATTCAGTCTGAAGGTGTCACCTCACAGATTACTTATTAATTTCGCAGGAAAGTGGTACCTTTAAAATGGAGAGATCTGGGGTCACCACCTTAACCAAGCGATCAAACGTAGCATCGCTAATGCTGGGACAAACTGATGTGATCCGGTAAGAAGGACAAAACATTGCCTCTGTAGTTTCCTTACTCAAATTGTCTGATTGTGAGGAGACAATCCAGAATACGGGGCATTTTTTTTTTAAGATTTTATTTATTTATTCATGAGACATGCAGAGAGAGGCAGAGACACAGGCAGAGGGAGAAGCAGGTTCTCCGTGGAGACCCTGATGTGGGACTCTATCCCAGGACCCCAGGGATCACACCCTGAGCCAAAGGCAGACACTCAACCACTGAGTGACACAAGTGTCCGGGGCTTTTTTTTTCTTTAAGTTCTAGGCCCAACGCAGAACTTATGACCCCAAGATCAAGAATTGCATGCTCCACCAACTGAGCCAGCCAAGCACCCCCAGAATTGGGGCATTTTAGAAGAAAACTGGCATCAATTCATCCAGAGGCAGTGTCATGAAAAACAAAGAATGGGACTAAAGAGATATAACAGACACCATGTGTGAGCCTCATTGAATCTGGATCCAAAAAAACAAAAGTCATAAAAGACATTTTGAGGATTCCTGGGGAGGAAGTCCAATGTGGATTGAATGTTAGAAAATGTTATTGCAGGGGCGCCTGGCTGGCTCAGTCGGTGGAGCGTGCAGCCCTTGATCTCAGGGTTGTGAGTTTAAGCTCCACGTTGAGTGTAGAGCCTACTTTAAAAAAAAAAAGAAAAAGAAAAAAAGGAAAGGAAATATTATCGCATTAATGCTGATGTTCTTAGGATTGGTAATAGCATTATGATTATATAGGAAAATGGCTTCAGGGATGGATGCTGTCCAGGGGTGGCACATCACCTCTGCATCTTAATTAAGAATGGTCCAGTGAAACCAGTATGTACACACACACACACACACACACACACACACACACACACACCACACACACACACATACATACAGAACAAATGTGGCTCAGAGTCAGCAGTGGTGAATCTAGCTGAAGGGTCATCTGTGTTTACTGTTAACATCATTTCATCTCCTCTGTGGATTTGAACATTTTCCAAATAAAACGTACATTGAAGGAGTCAAAAGAGAGTCTTTGAGTCTGTGGCTCTGGCCTGACTTGGACAGACTCAAACGTCTGTCCCCCACACCTCCCGGGGGACCTGCCTGAAGACTTCCAGGCATCTGGTGTCAATACAGTTTGTTGATAAGGAGCAAGCAGCTGAGTGGCTGCGCTTGGTGGCAGCGGCAGCCCCGAGGACAAAGGGCTGGCCCCGCTCATGGTCACGGGAGGAGGGGAGGAAGTGTCTGCCAGGCGCCTGCAACGTCAGGAAACTCATAAAACCTTTTCTGGCCTCGAAATGTACCGTGCTGGGGATAGTCGCTAAGCTGGGGTCCACTGGCCAGCAGTCAAGAGCAGGTGCTCCAAGGTCGCTCCTGGATGCGGAACAAAATTCCTGAGCTTTCTCTCTGAGCCTCTGGGGGTCGGAACAGACCCTCCCTGGGGGATCCAGTGCCCGGCCCAGTGTGAGGACGCTGTCCGTTTCCGTGTGCCGGGCACTACTGAAGCACGTTGCTCTCTGCATGGCCATTTCATCTCCACAGGGGCCTCTTCCTAACGAGGGAACAAACAGCCTGTAGGGTTTAGCACTTTTAGTCCAGAGCAAACTCACTGAGGATTCAGACCCCACTCTGCCTGGCTCTGGCCTGCAGAAGCTTCCCCAGCTGGGGAGCTGGTCAATTCTGATTCCTTAGTAATCCGTGGCCCCTTCCCTTAGAGGGTAATCCTCTTGGGCCTGGTGGCTGGGGGAGGCAGAGCTCTGAAAGGTCTGAAAAGCTCTGAGGCCAGAGAGGAGACGAATCTCACTGAGCACATCTGCCAGTTAGGATAGATTGCTGGCTGCCAGCAATGGTGTGGACAGCTCTTACTGCCCCTCCCAGTAGGACACACATTTTTCCCAGGGCAGTGACCTTCGCCATGCCACCTTCTGCCCTGGGGAAGAAAAGAGCCACTTGTATCTGAGTGTCTGGGAACAGTGTTGGCTTAGTTCAGCACAGGATTCAGGAAAAATTTCACAACCTTGCAAAAATGTTTTTTCTTTCTTTTTAATTTGCACAAAGATATGATCATTGAAGAAAAAAATTAGGGATTACAGATCATCTGAGGTCATCAGAGAACAATTGAAATGGCCTAAAAATCAACTATCAGGAGAGTGCTATTCCTTCTTTCAGTGAATATTCATTGGGCAGTTACTGTGTACCAGGCACAGTCCTGGGAACTGGGGTGCACAGCTGCAAATGGGTCAGATGTGATTCTTGTCCTCACAGCCTGAGATCTATTGATGACCTGTGGGTCAGGTGCTAGCCGTTAATACTGAGTTGTTGGATATTAAGCAGTCTGAGCGTGAGAAATGCCTTGATGACATCCAGTGACCTCTGAACTGAGCACTGGGGGACACATGATGAGGTGAGTGAAGGGATGAACACTCCGAGCTGGAGGAGCAGTCCTGGGCTTAGGGAGGGTGTAGGGGCCTGGCAAGGCTCCATTGGCTAGGCCCCGCCACAGGATTTCCAGCCATACAAGAGACTCTTCACCCTTGGGTGGCATCGACCATGCCTTTCCTGCCTGAGTAGCCCATGCACGCAAGACAAGGGAAGGTGTATGCCCTGGAGGTGGTGCCATGCCAGGCTTAGGCCCTGGTGTGCAGGGCTCTGAAAGGAGAGGGTCTAGGCCTACCCTAAGTGTGTGGGGCTGGTCAGCCATCAGTCTGCACTCCTCACAGTTTTGTCTGCTCAGCTCCTGCCCATCAAAGACCAGAGCTTCATGTCACACCATCTTTGCCCATGTAGTGGGCTCTTTAAGGCTCGAGGAGAAGATGGAGATGCTGGCTTCCCAGAGTCCAAGTTTCATTTCTCAGTGACATTTTTGGAGGCCTTCCTGAGGAATGCATTGTATCTGCTGCAAGGCAGCCTGAAGTGGTTACTTCATTATCCCTCCTAAGAAGGGCAAAAGTCTGATGGGAACTGGGTCACGGGGTGTTCACCGTTGTGCACAGGTGTGTGGACGCCTTGCCGTTCTTTTCATCGGTGCAGACAGACAGACGCATGCTTTCTGAGCTCAGCTGGGCTGCACACTGTCTCTCCTAGCACTCACTCAGCAGTTTTTGCTTCCTGTGGGGTTGGGCTCAGAGGCTACAGGCGACCACTCTGAGACCGGCCGCAGGACTCACCATGTGATGTAGAGTCACACAGCACGGGGACTGCAGTGGGAGGAGGCTTCCAAGGCACAGGGACTTTGGGATGAGGGACAGGGAAAGGTTGGTGGAGCGAAGGGGAAGGGTGCTCCATGCAGAGGGCTGCGTAGATGAAGGCTCGTGGGCCAGGGGGGCAAGGGGCCTTCAGAGAAGTGTAGAGATGGAGACCACAGCCAGATGTGCGTGTGGGTGACAGCTGGGAGGCCCATAGCTGCCCCACCTGCAGACCCTCCCGCAGTGGGGGCAGCCACTGGAGCTATCCACCACTGGTGACTGCCACGGTTTGCTGTATAAATAAGATATAAGTGAATAAATATAAACCTCAGTTCCCTTGACCCATGAGTGGGATGATGAAGGCTCATGTTTAATTTTTGTGTCTTGCTCTGTGTGGCTCTATGTCATGTGGTTTATTTCCAGGACCTTCCAGTATTTATTCATTTTTCCTCCAGTGCCTTCCCGTGGCACTGTTTGATGTGCCTATTTGTGGGGTTTCACATCTTTTTGCCACCACCATTGATATGAATATATCCCAGTTATCTATTCCTGCCAAACGAATCCTGCCCAACTTGGTGATCTAAAACAACAGTGATGTGGGTTGCATGGCATTTCCTCTGCTGGCTTCACCTGTGCTCATTCATACAGCTGCTGGAGGGTCTGGGATGGTCTCATTCACGTGGCTGAGAGTTGGTGCTGGCTGTTGCCTGGGCACCTCTCTTCTCCTTGTGGCCTCTCCACCTCCACCAGGCTAGACCTGCTCCCTTACATGGTGGTCCAGCATGGCACTCTGAGGGAGGAGGGTGGAAGTTGCAAGGCCTCCTGTGGCCTCACCTCGGAAGACATACACATAGACCCAGTGTTATTGAGATATAATTGACATATATTAGTTGAAAGTATATAAAAATTGGGATGCCTGGGTGACTCAGTAGCTGAGCATCTGCCTGTGGCTCAGGTCGTGATCCTGGAGTCCCGGGATCAAGTCCTGCATCGGGCTCCCCGCGGGGAGTCTGCTTCTCCCTCTGCCTATGTCTCTGCCTCTCTGTGTTTCTCGTGAGTAAATAAATAAAATCTAAAAATAATAAAGTGTATAAAAATCATTTGATACATGTACATACTGTTAAATGATCATCACAGTAAGTTTAGTTAACATCCATCACCTTTACTATATTTTTTCTAGTGATGAGAACTAAGGTCTACTCATTCAGCAGCTGTCAGATGTAGAGTATGTTGTTAACTACAGTCACCATGCTGTACATTACATCTCGGGACCAATTTGTAGCTGGAAGTTTGTGCCTTTTTTTTTAAAAAGATTGTATTTATTTGAGAGAGAGACAGAGAGCATGAGTGGGGAGGGAGGCAGAGGGAGAGGGAGAAGCAGACTCCCTGCAGAGCAGGGAGCCCGACCTGGGGCTGGATCCTAGGACCTCAAGACTATGACCTGAGCCAAAGGCAGACGCCTAACCGACTGAGCCATCAGGTGCCCCTGGAAGTTTGTACTTTTGACCACCTTCACAAGTGTCACCCACCCCTGTCTCTGGTAACTACCAGCCTGTTCTTTGTGTCTATGAGTTCGGCTTTTTTAGATTCCACGTGTAAGAGGGATCATACAGCATTTGTCTTTCTCTGCCTGGCTTATTTCACTGAGCATAATGCCCTCAAGGTTTATCCATGTTGTTGCGAATGGCAGGATGTCCTTCTTCATACGGCTGAATGTTATTCTGTTGTATATAAATACCATCTCTTCTTTATCCTTTCATCTGTCAGTGGACACTTGGGTTATTTCCCTGTCTTGTCTGTTGTAATTAATGCTGCAGTGCACGTGGGGGTATGGATAACTTCAAGATAACGTTCCCTTCTTGGTTTTCCTCCCTTTCCTGCCTTCTTCCACTTACCAGTCTTTCCTTGGCTCACCTCCCAAGCAAACTGTTTCTGAGGGAATCCAAGCTAACAACCTGTTGATGGGGTTTAAGCCCAGTGCTGAGGGCAGTGGGGAGCCATTGTAGGGCTTTTCTCCATGTGGGGGGACAGGATCAAATTTGCAAGATCATTCTGACTCTGGCTGTCTGACCCCTGACCAATCTTGAGATTGAATCAGGGAGGGCCAGAGACGGGGAGAGGGCTCCCATATTCCCCAGGCCCGCACTGCTGTTGCTGACTGCCGTTAAACACCTTCTGTGTCGTACATGCTGGCCTGGATATCGGATATGCATTCTCTTGTCGTCTCTGACAAAAACCTTATGAGGTTTAGATTCCATTTTACAGGTATAAGCACTGAGGCACAGAGGGGGTGAGACACCTGTGCACGATCACACAGCTGGAAGTGATGGCTTGGAGATTCAAGCCCAAGTGAGTCAGATCCAGAATGTAGGCAGTTAGTCCCCTTGGCAGTGGGGCCTTTTGGCTTTCTGTCCTTCCTGCTAACACTGTCCAGGCATTTGAAGATGGGCCTTCCCCCCCTGGCGAAGTGCTGTCTTCTAATAACCTCTGCTTCTCCCCCAGGTAAATTCGAGGACAGGGAAGACCATGTACCCAAGCTGGAGCAGATAAACAGTACGAGGATCCTGAGCGGCCAGAACTTCACCCTCACCAAGAAGGAGCTGCTTAACACGGAGCTGCTGCTCCTGGAGGCGTTCGGCTGGAACCTCTGCCTGCCCACGCCTGCCCATTTCCTGGATTACTACCTCTTGGCCTCCGTCAGCCAGAAGGACCACCACTGCCACAGCTGGCCCACTGCCTGCCCCCGCAAGACCAAAGAGTGCCTCAAGGAGTATGCCCACTACTTCCTAGAGGTCACCCTGCGAGGTGAGGCCTGACAGCGGGGCCTCTTACCCCTTCCCCACCCACACAGGGCTGGGATCACTTGGCACCGAGAGACACGTCCACCCACGGAGTCCCTATGGACCAGGGCCCGTCCACCCAGAGCACTGCCACCTTGCAGGGCATACACAAAGGAGGGGCAACGATTTTCCCATTGTGTTGCCAGTACTATGTAAAAGACAGATGGCAGCTTATGTACTGCAGCTGGCACCCTACAAACTTACTAATCACCTGCTAATTTTTCTTACAGTAACTTGGTCCATTGCAAATGATCTAAATAGGACAGATTTGCCAGTGGGTCGTCCCAGAAAAGCTATCATACAGATAGGGTGGGGCAGGGGTTATGTTTTAGTAATAAAGTTTAGCAATAAAGTTACCCTTTTAAAGTTTGGGACTTTATTTGAATCCCCGTCTTCCCACTGTCTTAAAATCTAGGTATTAGGTAAAATACAAGGTCAGAAATAGCGTCAATGCAACCACCCTATAACTCGCCACAAACCAAAATGGTCCCGAGTAACAAGACAATCAACAATTATGATATCAAGCATTAATTGAATATTTACGTGCACCAGCCACCTTATTTTAGTTCTTTGGGTATATGATGTCATTTGAATTTCACAATGACTCCACATGCAAATCACTTCTGTTATTTTCATTTTACAAATCCGTTTCCTTAACGGATGCTCAAGAGCTGAAGTAACTTGAAGTACCCGCGGTCATTGCTAAGATTTGAATCTGAGGAGTCTGATTGGTGACGGTGCCCATAACCATAACGCCACCCCCTGCTTGTCTCCTGCTTTAACAGGCAAACGTTGAAGTCATCAGAAATCATGAACAATGTAAGATGGAACAATAGATAATACACTGATAACCAGTGTCATTCATGAAAATCATGGGAATTTGAACAATTTGCCTTTGCACATAAGTAGTGCCAGCTTTGCTGTGTTGCTGGACATCTTTGTAGGACATTGAGATTCATTTCACAACATACACACATACCGAAACATCACGTTGTACACCTTAAATATATATCATTTTTATTTGCCAATCATATGTCAGAAAAGCAGGGGGTGGGGGACCTGACGGAAGGTCCTCCGTAAACATAAGTTCAGTGCTAGTTTTAGTTGGGAATATCAGATGCTTGTGACCATGCATTCATCATTCATTCATTCAACAGATTTTTATTGCGTGCCTACTGTAGGCCAAGCTTTGCTACTATTAGCAAGTAGCCTGTAGTCATCGCCCGAAACAGAAGCCTCTGCAATGGTGTGTCATTCCCCCTAACAACCCAAGAAAGGACATGTGTTTTTGTGGTGCTGTTCCTAGCCCATCAGCGAGCCCCTTGCAACTCCCTGGAAGCTCTGGGTGAAATTTTGAAAATCATTAGACTGGCACTAGAAATCCCAGACTGAGCACCAAGGTGTTTAAGATTCAGGAGTGGAGCTTCACGCTGTTTCTGATTTTTCATCTTGTGCATGTGTGGCAGTAATGAACAACCTTGAACCTTACCCTTTGTCTGCCAGTTCTCAGGAGGTGCAGGGCAGGAGGGGCACTGGGACCCCAGAGCGAGGCTTTATGATGCCGACTCCTATGGTTCTCTTTCAGATCATATTTTCTACAAATTCCAGCCTTCTGTGGTTGCTGCAGCCTGTGTTGGGGCCTCTAGGATCTGCCTTCAGCTTTCTCCCTACTGGACCAGAGACCTACAGAGGATCTCAAATTACTCTCTGGAACATCTAAGCACGTGCATTGAAATCCTGCTGGTGTAAGTTGCATCCCTAATTTTTCTGTGTTTCTAAAATATCGAGGTATTTGCTCTGGAGACCCACCTCAGGCATTTTTTCAGGGTTGAAGGGTCATGGTGGTTCCTCTGGATAGCGTGTCATGTAAAGTCAGCCATGACGACTCCTGATAGAAATGAGGTTTGCAGAGTTGGTCCTTCCTATTTTGGGCAGCTTTTGGGTTTGCAATTTTAAGGTAAGGGGTGGGAGAGGAGAGAGGCTATGTGTGTACCCTTCTGAGAATCTGGGCTGTCTGCTCTGAGTCCCATTGTATCAGTCCTATGGATGATTACACTGAGTGATTACACTCATAAGCTACTTTTCTCTCTCTCTTTCTTTTTTAAAGATTTTATCTATTTACTCATGAGGGACATAGAGAGGCAGAGACACAGGCAAAAGGAGAAGCAGGCTCTCTGCGGGGAGTCCAATGTGCGACTCGATCCCAGAACTCCAGGATCACACCCTGAGCGGAAGGCATACACTCAGCTGCCGAGCCACCCAGGCACCCCTAAGCTGCTTTTCTCAGACACGGCCACAAAGCTGACCTCTTAGCCAGCTAAGCCCAAAGTGGCTTAACATAAGAAGCCACAGCCTCCTTGCAGGGGTCCCTGGGAATCTTGGTGAGGACATGTCGAGTGTATCAGAGAAGGTGCATAAGGGCAGCAGGACCCAACACCATGAAGGTGTTCAGTGGTGACCACAGGGAGGAGACAGAGGGGACAGAGAACTCCAGGCTGGCTGCAACCTGTCCCTCTTCCACCCAACAGGTGGCAGCATCTTCTAGATGCCAGCCCTCCTCACCACGGGACCGGCCCCTTTGGAAAGCTGCCTCCCTGTGTGGGAGGCTTTGCCTGTGGCTAGCTGCCTTTGTCTCATTACCCGCCCTGCTCCCTGGGCCTTGTTTTAAATCTGCGTTTGCTATATAAGACTGATGAAACACTGACCTCTATCTCGGAAACCAGTAATACATTATATGTTCATTAATTGAATTTAAATACATTTTTTAAAAATTGAAAAAATAAATAAATGAATAAATAAAAGCCGTGTTTGTTGAAGGTGCCTAAAACTAGGGCATATATGGTGTGATCTGAATCCAGATAGGTGCCCCCAGATTCTTAGCCACCAGCCCTGCCTCTTCACTGTGGTGGTGGCTCCAGGCTGGCCGCCGTCTCAGAGGCACAGCCTCAGTGTCCTCCTGTCTGAACCTAAGCCTCTAATGGATGAATGGATTTGTTATTTCAGAAAGCTTTATGGGGGCAGCCCCAGTGGCTCAGCGGTTCAGCGGTTCAGCGCCACCTTCAGCCCAGGACCTGATCCTGGAGTCCTGGGATCAAGTCCAACATCAGGCTCCCTGCATGGAACCTGCTTCTCTCTCTTCGTGTCTGCCTCTCTCTCTCTCTCTCTCTTTCTCTCTCTCTGTCACTCATGAATAAATAAATAAATAAAATCTTTGAAAAAAGAAAGCTTTATGGGAAGCTTTTTTTTTTTTTTTTGGATGGAAGTAACCCTGTTGTCCCGTTTTCTGAAGGTGACACTTAGGCCCCCCGGGATGCCTTGCTTAAATCTGTTTAGAGGTGCCTCGAAGGCAGAGACTGTGCTCATCTAAGTGCCAGGCCCTGTGTTGGGTGCTGGGGATGCAGTGATGAGCAAGAGCAGAGGGCCCCTCCATCCTGGAGCTTGTGCTTGGCACGAGGGGCTGGGAGATAACCCAGAAATTATCATCTGGGAGGTTGACCCCTGAGATGGGGCAGTGTAGCGGCTTGGAGAACAGCTAGGCTAGACTCGAGGGGCCAGAAAGGGTTTCCCAAGCCTGGATCTGCAGTCTGAGTCCAGTGAGAGAGCAGCAGGGGCAGTGCTGCAGGCAGAGAGCATGGGCTGGACCGGCCCTGAGGTCCTGACACCCAGATCTCAAATCCCACTTAGGGGCAACCTCAGGGGTCTCCTGCTATGGCCTTTGACCTCAAGTCTCACCCAGGTCCTTTCCTTTCAGAGCTTATGACAACGTCTTCAAGGATGCCGTCGCAGTCAAAAGTCAGTCCCTGACAATGGTGCCCAGCAGAAGCCCTGCGCCCACCCAGGTGCTGTTCCAGCCGCCCACCTACCCCACCCTCAGCCAGCCGGCAACGACGCCAGCCCTCACCCAGTTCCAGACCCAGACCCCAGTGCAGGACCTCTGCTTGGCCTATCGGGACTCGCTGCAGACCCACCGCTCTGGGAGCCTGCTCTCAGGAGGCTCTGGCTTATCCCTCCACACCCTGTACCCCACTCTCCAGCCCCTGGACGTGTGTCCCATGTCCCTCCCCGCGCCCCTCAGCGTGCAGATGGCCATCACTGCCGAGCCCAGGCACTGCCTCGCCACCGCCTACGGAAGCAGCTACTTCAGTGGAAGCCACACATTCCCCACAGGCTGTTTCGACAGATAGGGCACCTCCGGGCCACACAGGGAGGTCTTGGAGACTCACCTGGGCAGAGAAAGAGGACACAGGTGAGGGGAGCTCAGCCGAGTGAGGCAGTGGGGAGGCCATCCCCACAGAACCTCGTTGACCTTGGACACAGGGTTCATGTTCTTTTTAAATAAAGCTGACCCAGAGCAAAAGTCAATGACACCCCTCCCCTGAGAGAATTCTGAAAAATGTCTTCCACGTGTGTAGCTGGGGTGCAGGAGGAATGGCTCAGCCACCATCCTCTGGAGGAGAGGCCCGGTGATTGAGAAAGACTTGGGAAAACAGATGCCAGGAGACTGGAAACTGGATGCAGACCACCGGCCCATGCACGTGTTTGGTTTTTAGCATTAGAGACATCTTTATTCCTTGCCAGCGGCAGCTACACTGAAAAAAGAAGGGACTGCCTGATGTGTTCTCAGGACCCCCAGCAGATGCTGTATTGGGTGCTCTTTCCTTGGCTCCCTCCAGCGGAGCCTGCGTGCGTGCGTATGCCTGAGTGTCTGCCCTCCGAGGCGTGGGGTGGGTGGCTGTCTTGCCTTTGTTGTCAAACCTAAAACCTTATTTGGCCTTTTAGATATTTCACATGCTGCTGCTTCCTGAAGTGACCTAGCTTTCTGTTCAGTAAGATATCTTGTTTACATACTGTATCAGGGATTTTGTGATACTTGAAAATTCCTTAGGAGAAAAAAAAACAAAAACGTCGATTGCCACACTGCCTGTCCCACACAAGGGCTGTAAGTTTGAACCCAGCTTGTGACAACAGAGTTTTGTTCTCAAAAGCATATGATTGGGAAGAGCCACTTTCCAGGCTCTTAGTTCCAGAAGATTACGCGTCTTGGATGCCATGTTCACCTTAGAACTTCAGCAACCACCCAGAGGAAAAGGTGGTTGAAAGGGAGACAAAGGTTTATAACTAACGCCCCCCTCCTCCCTCCCTCCCTCCACAGCGTGCTTATGGTGCATGAGGTTAAACCTAGCCTTGGCTTTGAGTTTGGCTAATAGGGAAGGCTAAAAATGTAGAATATTTGCTCCCTGCCAGCTGGATTTGGGGAGCAGGGCATGTACGTGGGTATATGTCACAACCACTGACGGGGCATGTGATTGGTTGGATCGAAAGCCAGTATTTGGGTACCCGCAGCGAAAGGGCTCTCAGGAAGACTCTTGTATCCATGTGCAATATGTTTTTATGCTGACTTGTGGCTTGTGCTTGTTGTATTTTTTTGGTTGGTTCGGGGTCAGGGGGACACATTGTTCACCCATCAGAACTAGGAGGTGCAAAGAACCATAGAAGCATTTTTTTTGTTTGTTTGAAGAAGAACTATCTTGATTTTCTTGGCTCATTTGCCAGTCCAGGAGACTGGCTCGGGGACTGCCAGGAAGGTGGCTGCTGAATTGGATCCGAAGGTGATTTTCAGAGCAAATGAAAGCTTCAACATGGAAGCAGAATTAAGAAGAGGTGACGTGGATGAGGTGCTACTGCCACTTTGTCGCACGAGTGTGGAAAAACCACACGTTCATTTGTTGCTTATCTCTTTTTTTTCCTTTGCCAGCCTTCTATTTATGTGAGACTAGTTTGGATTCCAAGTTAATGTGTCTGTCTATTCTGGGACTGGGGCTTGTGAGGGGGACCCCCCCCCCCCCCGTAGAACCTCACAGCCAGCCCAGCACCCAGAAAAAGGCATCCTGCAATAAACATATCACCTGCTCTTGGTCTCTGTTCACTTCCTGGCCTTGTCCTCTCAGCTAGCCCATGGGTGTCTTCTGCTCCTGCCCAGAGGTTGTGGGGGGCTGGACAACACAACACTGGCTCCGGGGGAGCTGGGTTGCTGCTCTCTGAGCTGGAGCTGGGCCTCGCTGGTGACACCCGCAGCAGCAGTAAGGCTCGACAGCCCAGTTCTACCACTGTTCAAGGTTCTCTCTCCACAGAAACAACCCATTCTATCGGTAGCCAGAGATCTATTTTAAGGAATTGGCTCACAGGGTTGGGGCTGACGGGTTAGGAATTTGTAGGGCAGGCCAACAGGCTAGAAATTCAGGTAAGAGTTGGATGTTTCAACTGAGTCCAAAATCTAGGGTAAGCCAGAAACTCAGGACTTCTGTTACACGCTTTGGGGGCAAAACTCCAACAGGGAACCTGTTTTTGCTCTTATAGCCTTCACCTGACTGCATGAGAACCCCCTCCCCACCCCCAATGTGGAAAGTAGTCTCCTTTATTTAAGGCCTGCTGATCGTAAATGTTCATTGCATCTACAAAATGCCTTCACAGCAACATCTGGACTAGTGTTTGATTAAGCTGTATGCACAGCCTAGCCAAGCTACCATGTAAGATTCACCACAACCACTTACTAGTTGTCAGGAGGCAGTTGACTCAACTGCTCTGAGCCTCAGTCTTCTCACCTGTTAAAATGGGGTTGATAACACTTGCTTCATAGGGGTTCTCATGAGGGTTAAGCAACATAATGCACGTCAAAACCAAACGTAAAGTCTACTTCAGGATGCACCATTATTTTATGTACCTGTAAGAAGAATTAAAGAATTTTCCTTGCCAGGGAAACTGGCACAGTGCTTAAGATACTGCTGATTAAATATTGCATTCTTTTTTCAAGAATGTTAAAATGTAAATATATGTGTATCACAGAATCCGTGGATCATGATGTCAGCAATTATGGAAGGTGTCAGACTCTTTCTGCAAGAAAAAGAGCCCCACCCTCCGCTCTCCCGGGTTCCTGCAGGAGAACCATCCTGGGGACATGGTGCCAGTGTGGAGTCGAGTGGCTCTCGCTAAGCACCAATGCCTTTAGTTGGGACGGGGAGGTGTGGGGAGATGCCACTGAGGGCATGCAGCTGACGTCCAGCCCCAGGGGGTGTTTGGGAACGGCGTGTGTTGGCAGGCAGGGCAGGGCTGGGGGCAGTACTCATGTTTGCCATGTGCAGGCCAGGTGAGGCAGGAGACTCTAGGTTTGGGGGGGTATTCGGTGACAAGGCAGGTCACAGATTTACCAAGAACATTCACTTCACTACCCCTCTGTGTTTAAGCCTCAGTTTCTCCACCTGTTCCCATAGAGCTGGTTGAGTTGGGTGGTTTTGAGCTTAGGAGGGAAACTGAGGCACAGAGGGCCCCCTGCCCTTCCTCCACCAGAGGGATCCACTTGTCCTTCCACACACGGGCATTCCTTATTCGGTTTTGTTAGTTCCTGTGCTGGCCAGTAGTTCGGAAAGCTTGAAAAAGCACAGAGATGACCTTAAAGGCCTCTCTAGGGCTGACTTTTCCTACTTCAGAGATTTTCAAACCACTGAGCAAGCTGCGCAATGACCTGGAGCCCTCTCTGAGAGGAGCAGGGCCTGGGGGTCTGCATTTCTAGCTGGCTTCCCGGTGATTCAGATGCAGGTTTTCTTTGAAGTTCCAGTGGAGGACTTCATACGGGACCTGGTTTCTGGCCTGAAGGACAGAGTAAGGAAACTGCATCCCAGTCAGTTTCTGAGCCACCTGAGCTCCGGACGTAGACTTAATTCCATACTCCGTTGCTCTTTGTTCTATGCAGTATTTCTTTTGCCAAGCCGTGTGAAGGGCTGGGACGTGCAGACCGTTTTCCAGGGAGAGCCTGCTTGCCTTCTGGTTTAACATCCTAAGTGCCTGGATGAGGGTTGGGGGTCAAGGTTCCACTTCCTCATGCCCTTTGGGTTTATAGTCCATCTCTCCAAAGCCACCTGTTCTGTCATCTGAATGCTCTTCTCCCTTGATCCCTCAAGGACACGTGGCAATGTCTGGAGACATTTTTGGTTGTCACCACTGGGGTGGGGGTGGAAGGCATACAGTGGGTAGAGGCCAGGGATGCTGCTGAATACCCTACAACCCAGGACGGCCCCCACAATAAAGAACTGTTGAGCCCCAAATAACAACACTAGGAATATTAAGAAACCTCAACACATTACCTCCCAAAGAGATCTCTGTAATAACCTTAGTCACTCATTACCCTTTTTATTTTCTTCATAGCTGTTAAACCCATCTGAAATGACCTTGTTAGTTTTCTTTACTTGGTTTGATGGCTCTGCCCGAAATTACTTTCCCTCAATAGAATATAAAGAATATTACCACCTGGTGATGGTGGCATTAATCATAGCAGCTGGTATTTACTGAGTGTTTACTGTGTATAAAGTGCTACGCTAAGGAATTTGCTCCAATTTTTGATAACCACCCGAGTAACACTAAAAGGTAGGATTGTTATTAGCTATGTTGTACAGAACAGAGAATAGGGGGCGTGGAGAAGTTATTTGCAGCAGAGCAGGAAGGAGTCACACCTTGGGACGCCTGGGTGGCTCAGCGGTTGAGCATCTGCCTTTGGCTCAGGGTGTAATCCTCGGGTCCTGGGATTGAGTCCCACATCAGGCTCCCTGTAGGGAGCCTGCTTCTCCCTCTGCCTGTGTCTCTGCCTCTCTCTGTGTGTGTCTCTCATGAATAAATAAATAAAATCTTTAAAAAAAAAAAAAGAAGAAGAAGAAGAAACCATAACTCATACCCAGGCAGTCTGCATCTGCCCTGTCGCCTTGTTGTACCTCAGTCAAGGGTTTTTGAATGAGTGAAAGGCTCCATGACTGTCCCAGCTGGCCATCTCACTCACCTGGTAGGAAAGACATGACAGGATAATGGATACGGGTTCATAAAAGAAAAGAGTTGCCAGGCATTCATGCTCCTGATTTACGTGGCAGACGTGCTCTCAGAGCGTGCTCACCAACGGGCAGAAATGCAGGAACAGAGCTTCTTGTACATCTGCCACAGGCTAACGTGATTTACGGCTCCATCTGTCTCCCTCCAGCAAGCTCTGGTCTGGGAGGGGTTCCCTGAACCCCATCTGTGAAGGTGGTGATCTGGGGCTGACTCTAGCAGTCCCTGGCCCCAAATGCCTAGCAAAGACTTACCAGCCTCATTCACCCCATTCTCGGTTTCTAAGGGAAGACCTCTGTGACTTGAATTTCAGCAGCAAGGCCAGAGCATTTCGCAGGAGTCTCAAATCCAAATACACACCAGGATCGGGCAGGTAATGTAGTGAATCCAGCTGGGTGATCAAGAGTGACCTGGTGGGTGCTGCACTGAAACCAGTATCTCCCTAGAGGATATAGCTTCTACTCAGCTGTGGTCAACTATTACCTTCTAGGGGCATATGCTCTGCAGTGCTGAACCTTCAGATGTCCAGAGCAACTAGAAATCTCTACTTTCCAGGAAAACTACTAATTTTTCACTTAATTTCAAAATTAAATTTAAAAACACACATACAAGAGAAGATCAGTAAAACACATTGTTAAGTTAGAATAGTTCTTGGTCTGGAAGCATGAAACTTCTAGTATATAGACAAGAACACTGGGCCTGGGGTGCCCGGGTGGCTCAGTGGTTGAGCGTCTGCCTTTGGTTCAGGTTGTGGGATCAAGTCCCGCATCAGGCTCCCTGCAGGAAGCCTGCTTCTCCCTCTGCCTGTGTCTCTGCCTCTCTCTGTGTGTGTCTCTCATGAATAAATAAATAAAATCTTAAAAAAAAAAAAAAAAAAGAACATTGGGCCTCAAAGGTGGAAGGTCTGAGTTTGCTCTTAGCTTGATGACCTTGGAAAAAGCCACCTCCCTATTCTCAGCCTCTGTGTCCTCATTTATAAGGTGGAATGGCTATCAGCTTGGGCTATGCTTCAGGTTTATGGTAACAAAGCATGGAATACATAGTATCATTATTCAAGGGTGAATTCTATGAGAAAGAGTGTAAATAAGCGGGCCTCTCCCTCCTCTGGGGACTCCGGTGAGTCTCTGAGCTTCTCTTCTGACCTAGCTCTAGCTTCTAAGGAAAAACACAAGTGGTCTGGCTTCTGCTGGGCCAGCTCTGACCAGTGTTCTCCCAGAGGCACAACGGGCTGGATACACAGAAAGGCATGCCTTCTGCAAAAATGGGAGCACTGGGACTGGAACAGTGTCCAAAGTCATGTGTGGCTGGGGAGCACTTCACAGTGAGAGTTCTCTGGTCTTCCTACCGAAGAGTGCAGTTCAGCATGTCTAGGGTAGCGCCTGGGCTATCCTTTTAGGAGGACCCTCAGGAGATGCTCGTGCACAGGCAGGTTTGGACACTTCTCCCTCCTTTAAATCTCTGACCCTGTGTGTGCCCCTTCTCCCCAGTAGAACCACCAAGAGGAGCCCTTATAGCTGTTTAGTGAGCACTTACGACGTTCTAGGGCCTGTATATATGTGACACTTAAATCCTGCTCTCTCCCCCTTCCCACCACCACCACCACCCCCCCCCCAGTCTTTTCCCATCCTCACACCACCACCAAGAGCTAGTATTGCTACTACCATTTTCCAGAAGACGCAGGGGTTCAGGAAGGCTCCAGGTCTGAATATGAGTGAGGGGTAGGGATTGGTCTCAAATTTAGAAATGCCTGATTGAGGAGTGCCATGTAGCCACCAATGCCATGTCACCCCTACATGACACATACACTCTGCCACCAAAGCCCAACCACTCAGGATCTCATTGTCCACCCTTCGCCCCGCCTCCAACAAACACTCGCCGGTGTTCCCAGGGCAGCAGCTGGGGAGTGTGGAGCGCCACCCAGTGGTGTCTGTTCTTTAAAGTTGCTTTGGAAAGCTCCTGCTTCACCAGATGACTTGGAGGGAGCGGAGCAGTTGCCCTGGCAGAGTGAAAGAGACGACTCCCAAGAGTCAGATTGAAGGTCACGACGAGCCTGGGGTAAAGGGCACCCGGACTGAGGCCTGTGGAGTGGGGAGTCACCACGGCATCTTGAACAGTGCAGCAAAATGATGAAGCTCCTCTAACTTTTTGGAAGCCAGGAACATGGGTTTTCACCCTTTATCCTTGCATCTCCCTCATGACCCAGAAAGGAAAGGTCTTATTGGTCCGTTGTACACACGGACAAAGTAAGACTTACAGAAATCCAGCAGCTTGTGCAGGTGACTTGAGTCAGTGAAGGAGGCAGCTAACCCTCTCATCATGCTGGTTGAGAATGGTGGTGATGATGGAGGTGATGGTGGTTGGTCACGGTGGCAGCAGCTAATATGTCATGAGCTTGCAGCATGACAGCTCTATCAGGCAAGTACAATTACCCCTATTTTCAGATGAGGAAACAGGCTCAGAGGAATGGATGAACATACCCCAAGGTGACGCAGCTTCCAGGTAGTAGAAAAGGGATTCGAACCCTGGCAATGTGTCTCCAGAGTCAAAGCTCTTAACCTCTGTCCCTTCTACTGGCTGAGGACACTTCCCCACCAAGATGCCAGCAAAATGGATGCTTTTCTCCAGCTCACCTTACTCCATCTACCCACACTGTTCTCAGAGACTCACTCTCTGCTGTGTACTGTAGACACGTCTTCCCCTCTCTGAGCCTCTGTTTCCATGTCTGTGCAATAGAATTTAAACTAGCTGAGCTCTGAGGTCCTCTGAGATCCTATGCGTCTGTGACTCTCTAACAATAGTGGCTTAAGGATTTCTCTCTTGCTAACAATTTGAATTTGTCCTTGAATCAGTTGCCAGAGTAAAAACAGTCTCAACTCTCCTCTCCTCTACCTCCTCCTCCTTCTCCCTCTCCCTACCTCCCTCTCTCCCCTCCCCCTCTCTCCTTCTCTTCTCTCTCCTCTCCCTTCCTCCTCCTCCCTCTTTCTCTCAATCTCTCAATTTTCAGCCTAATTATGGTTAACTCTCTGTTATTTAGAGACTTATTATCCAAGCTCATTATGAGTAATTATTCAGTCTGGAGGGGAAACAGCAACACTGCTAGTTTAATTTAATGCTTACCTAGTTCACTTAATTAGCAATAGGTCTTGGCAAAACGATGGAATGTACGGGGTCCTGGCTTGGTGGGGGTTGGGGAAGGCTGAGTGCTGTTCTTGGGAAGATAAACAAATTTCAGGGCAGAATGTGGGAGGAGTCAGGAGTGAGCTGCCAGCGAGCTGGGCCATGCCACCTGTCCAGGCTGAGGAGGGCCTGTGACACTGAAGGACTGCACATTCCACGGGCTGGAAGGGCCTTGGGTCAGGTAGCACTTACGAAGCACCTGCTATGTGCCAGGCCCTGTGCAAGGCGCTGAGCAAACCTTATTTCTAATGCCCCATATCTGGGACTTGTGCATTCAAGATAATTGAGATAATCAGCTCTCAGAGCGAGTATGTTCTGTTTTCGGTAGCCTGGCAGTAACTTGATTCGTCAAGGAAAATGTTGCACACTTGATGCTGCTCTGTCTGTTACATCTCTGTCCTCACCAAGGGAGGCCACGAGCTCAGGGTTTTGGGCAGGCAACGGGATCTAGCTTTGTTCAGTTTTGGCTTTTTTGATAGTTTTCATCTATTTATGGCAAATGATGTTGAAATATAGAAGTGATGTAAAGTTTCCATTGCAGAAAAAATAAGTGAATTGTCATACAGAAAAATATGACGTAAGAAGTCAAGGTGGTGTCATTGCCAGGAAGGAAGGAGAACAGAAAAAGAACCGTTGGGTGCTCGGGGTGAGGGATTTATCTAGCCAGGGGGCAAGCTGCCCCCCCCCTCCACTCCCATGCCCCCAACAGACATAATCAAGCAGGGATGACCCAAATCCTGTGTCAGAATCCTGCACTCGGCACCAGGCTCCCACCAGGAGGTCAGAAGGACCCTGTGGACCATCCTTCCCAGCCAGCCAAAGCACCTTGCAGCTTCTCCCAGGCACCCCTGTGCAAACCAGGACCTTCCAGTCCCTTCTTGTCCCTCGTGTCACTCCCATGGCCCCTTTGCCATCTAATGCTCTCTCATTTCTCCTTGGTCCTTCATTGGTCTTTGTGGCCCTCCTTTGTACCACTAGGTAAACTGAGGCCCAGAAGGATGCCTCCACCGCCAATTAACAGCAGAGCCACGGCCGTGCTAAAATACCTTTCTGGCTCAGCCCTGGTATGTTTCTCCTTTGTCTGCCAGCCATGGGGTCCAGCAGCAGGGCCCTTTCCTGGAAGTGCCACTTCTACTCCTACTCACCATCTAATACACCTGTCCTGTGGCCCGTGTGAGAGTCTATGTGTTACCCTTCCCAGGTGACATGTGTCTCTTTAAATCAAGAGACACAGCTCTGTGTCTCTACCCACAGAGAGGTGGGTGGCAAGGAGGGGTAAGGGTGTATGGAGTGTGCCCACCGTGCTTCTCGAACACCGCCTTTGGCTACTTCCAGAGGGTCAGGAGTATTGCAGTCCCCAGTCAAGCCTCCCTCTGCCCTGTTGCAGAGCCCTGAGTAGCCGTCCTTGGGCCTTTCGCACCCCTTCCCAGCTAGAAACTGCCCCAAGATACCAGAAAACAAAAACAAAGACAAAGAGATTCAGAGCCAACAGAATGTCTGTTCTTATCCCAGCTTTACTAGTGGCTTTGTGGTCCCGGGGCAGCCCCACATGCTTGCTTAGGCCAGCCTCTTGCTCACACGCTCATAGGTCACGTTTCCGATGGTGGAGATCTGAAAGAGCAACCGGAACACAGGGAGTCAGTGTGGGAGACCCTAAGTGAGATGGAGCACAGCTGGGGAAGACGGGTGTCCAGTCCCAGCCCTAAGTGGAAGTCAGCAGGTTGCACCGTATCTATGAACCTCAGTTTCTCAATTTGTGACACAAGCCTCTGTGCAGACTCAGTGTGGCAAAAGTGCTAAACAGATGTTAGGGCTGATGTGGCTCTTCGTAGTATAATCTTCCACCTGTCTGTTCATTGAAGTTCACCTACTCCCAGCACTTCCCATGTGTTCTCCATTTACTTCTCCCAACAATGCTGTAGGATTTACCCACTGTACAGATGAGAAAACTGAAGTCTAGAGGAGTCAAGTAACCCCTTTAAGATCAAGAGGCCACACTCAGCCTCTGCACCACATAGCATTTATGGGGTCCCTGTGTTTGGTGATGGGAAGATAGAGTCCCTGTCCTGGGGGAAGTGTAAGATTTTATGGGAGGCGCAGGCAAGGGGGTGCTGTTTAGTGAAGGCCCACTGTGTGCTGTGTTCCGGGCCCGAGGCCATCAAGACCCACTGGCATGGGACACACAAATACCCTATCGTGAGTTGATCCTGATACCCAACAGAGGAAGCAGCCTTCTCATGGGAAGTAAGTGGGTGGCTCCAAAACATGGAGTTTTGTGTAAGCAGTTTTGTCAAGGGCAGCAGTGTGAAGTGGAGTGTGAAATTGCAAATGGAGCAAGATAGAGTGTGGGCTGCAAGCAGGGAGGAGGCTGAGACTTGGTCTAGAGAGATGATGAGAGCATGGTGAGAGGCTGCTGGTGGCCCGGCCAGGGAGGAGGGATGCCCACCTAATGCACTCCCCATTGGTAGAGAAGGACAGAGGTGACCGGGAAGATTCTGGGCCTCTAGGAATGGGGGATGTGCAGCCAAAACAGCTTCTCTCTGGTGCCCAATCTGTGTGCATGTGTGCATATGTACGCACACGTGTGTTCGTGTGTGTGTGTGTGTGTGTGTGTGTGTGTGTTGGTGACAACCCTGAGCTCTGGGCACTGCTCATACCATGCAGGCTCCAGAGTCAGGAGCCTCTAGGAATCAGTAAACAGGTTTGTTCAGTTTGGGAAGATTGATCCTCCTTTTGGGCACAAACTACTTCTGGTTCCCCTGCCCTGGGTTCTCCCCACATACTTCACAAGCCACGAGCTTTGCTTCTGGGAGTCAGAACCCACTGGCTGACATTTAATGTAAAAATGTGTCCAAAGCTTTTATCAGATATTCTAAGAGGTCAGTTTCTATTGACCTGGCCTATTTCTGACGTGGGACTTGATCCTAGGACTCCAGGATCATGCCCTGGGCTGAAGGCAGACGCTCAACTAAGCCACTCAGGCATCCCAGATTTGTATTTTTTAATTAAAGACCCACTGGGGGACACCTGGATGGTTCAGTGGTTTAGCGCCTGCCTTTGGCCCAGGGAATGATCCTGGAGCCCAGAGATCGAGTCCTGCATCGGGCTCCCTGCATGGAGCCTGCTTGTCCCTCTGCCTGTGTCTCTGCCTCTCTCTCTGTGTCTCTCATGAATAAATAAATAGTGTCTTTAAAAAAAAAAAAAAAAAAAAAAGACCCACTGGCCTGGGAAGAGCTGGCAGAGAGCCTGGTCCTGAAGCCAGCCAGTGGGACCTGCCTGCACCATGAACTAGCTGTGTGGCTTTGGACAAGTTACTTGTTATCTCTGAGCCTCTATGGCCTCTGTGTAAAATGGGAATAATGGGAGGTCACTGAGTCTCTTGGGCCCCTAGACTGGGTTTGAGATGAGGAAAATGAGAAAACAAGAGGGAGAGAAAAAGAGAGAGGGGGGATTGGGGAGCCTTGCGAGGGTAGGCTAGACCCCAGGGAGCTCGGACTCACAAGGGGAGAATGAAGTGTGGAAGAACCTACCTTTTGCTTTTGACTTCACATCCATTTCTTTCACCTGGGGAAACTTCTGGAGCCCCAGGAGAGGAAATGGAAGTGAGATGAGAGCAGCACCCCCAGTCTGTTTATAGAGCACCAAGTGTGGGAAGGGTTCATCCACAAGTGTGTGTGTGTGTGTGTGTGTGTATTTCTTAATCCACTTCTTTTAAAAGGTTTGATTCATTGCCAATGTTTAGCAGTCTGGAGATTTCACAGAAAAGTGCAAATTTCCAGCTTCTCTAGAAAAATCAGAAGGCCAGGCAGGAAGGGCCTGAAGTCCCTTGGGGAAGTGCAACAGCAGGGCCTCTGTCCTTGCAGGGCTCACCCGGACTCTGGGGAGGGGCCCTCGGGCTTCGGCACTGGTGCCCCCAAGGTGGCAGAGTCACTGGCGAGTGTGTATTCCCAGCACTGGCAGAGAGGCTAGGTGGCCTCCAGCTAAGCATTAGCTCCCAGTGCCTCAGTACCCCCACCTGGAAGATGCAGATAAAAATGCCTCCCTAGGGATCCCTGGGTGGCGCAGCGGTTTGGCGCCTGCCTTTGGCCCAGGGCGCAATCCTGGAGACCCGGGATCGAATCCCACGTCAGGCTCCTGGTGCATGGAGCCTGCTTCTCCCTCTGCCTATGTCTCTGCCTCTCTCTCTCTCTCTCTCTGTGTGTGACTATCATAAATAAATAAAAAAATTAAAAAAAAATGCCTCCCTAACAGGTTTATTGTGAAGAGCCAACAAGATGATGTATGCTGGGTGCTCAGCACAGAGCCCAGTGCATGGGAGGTGCCCAGAAGCCAGGGCCCAGAGGCCCGTCTCTCAGGGGCCATGGCTGGAGGCAGAAACTTGTTCTCATCACTGTCCCAAGAACCAGCAGGACACTCACCTCCACCAGTTTGTCACCCACAACCTCCGAGGTCTGGTGATAGTTGGGGAAGTCCACCACTATCTTCCCCCCGTCCATGTGCACGGTGGCCTGGAAGAGAAGCAAAACGCTGACCCTTGCTTGGCAGAAGGCCCCCCACAGGCCAGCCCGGGAGGGAGGAAGGGTTCCCAGCAGCAATCCCAGCTGTCCCCTATGGGATTTAATTTGCCATGTAGATGTACGATGACATATATCCAAAGATAGAGATAGCACACGCAAGTCACTCAGCCTTGCCGTGCCTCAGCTTTGTCACCTCTAAAATGGGGATGGCAACTGGACCTGCTGCAGAGTTCTTACGAGGATTGGACGATTTCATATGACATGTGGGAAGTGCTTAGAATGTGGTGAGCCCTCCTTGTCAACTGTGGAGTTGTTTTATGATCCTCATTGCTAGGATGATGGTGATGTCGCCTAGGATGTGGATTGCGGCATTGTTTGTAATTGTAAACAACCTAAATATCCAGCTTGGACTCTCCACCGGTAAGTAACCTAAATATCTATCAAAGAGGGACTATCAAATGAATGATAGCTTTTCCTTACTTTAGGATACTGTGCCAGCATTGAAAAGAATAAGGCAAATCAATACTTGCTGACACAGAACGACATCATGAGAAATTGTTAAATTTTTAAAATACACAAGTGACAGGGCACCTGGGTGGCTCAGTGGGTTAAGTGGCTGCCTGCAGCTCAGGTCCTGATCCCAGGGTCCTGGGACAGAGCCCTGCATCAGGCTCCCTGCTCCGCAGGGAGGCTGCTTCTCCCTCTGCCCTTCCCCCCCAGCTCCTTCTCGTTCTCTCGGTCTCTCTCTCTCACAAAAATAAATAAATAAAATCTTTAAGAAATAAAATGCACAAGAGACAGAATAGGAACATTATGACCACTTATTCTCCACCGTGGCAGCCTAAGGGGCAGAGTATTTACTGTCACGGTCGGGGGCGATAGAGGGGACCCAGAATGGGTGGGAGACCCGAGGGACCAGGCTCAGGAGGATGAGGAGGGCACCTTCAACTTCTTTCTTAGGTAAGATTGCGGTTTCGAACGCGCATGAATCTGGTTCTAGGGCTGTTCATGTCTAGCCTACACGGAGGTCACGCTCTCTGGAGCCAGGCTGCCTGGCTGTGAAGGCCTGCTGCACCGTGGGGCCGGGGCAAGCCACCAAGCCCGTGGCTCAGCCCAGCTCCCTCATCTGTAAAATGGGCCCGTAATTGTAGCGACTAGGTAGGATTCCCTGCATTAACACGTGTGACGTATTCAGCAGGTGTCTGGGCTACACGACGTGCTAGGCAAATGTTAATTAGCATCTTGAACAGTTTCTCTACAGCGTCTGTTATTGACGTAGTGTCAAAAAACTGGGGGGGGGGGTGGTTTAAGTTGCCGGGTAATTCAGGCACTTAAGGGTGGAGGCTGGAGGCTGGGTGGGAGAACAGGGGCTCGGCTTGGGGTGCAGCCCCAGGGGACATGCTTGAGACCAGGAAGGGGGGGGTGGCCAGTGGCCTCTCACCTTGAACTTCTTGCCCCCCATGGTCTCCATGTCACACTCCGTGCCGATGGTGAACCTGTTGGTCATGGAGTGGCCCCCCGGGTAGTGCTGGGACCAGGTGAAGTTCTGTCCATCCTGCTGCACCTCCGTGACAATCTTGAAGTTTCGGCCCTTTTCGATAGCGTCGTTGGGGAGCCCTGGCCCAGGGACAAGGAGAGCGGTCACATGGGAGCCACTTGCCACCAGGGCCCTGGGAGAGGGCTTCCTCGTGGGGCAGGCCGCGCGCTGGGAAGAGACACATCCCAGCTCCACCAGGCCCAGGGAGCTGGGAGGAGCCACTGCCTCCCTGAGCCTCAGTGTTTCCATCTACAAGATGGGAGATAATAAGGCCCATCTCACGGGGCTGTCGCAGGGATGGAATTAAAGTGATTGTGTCTTGGAAAACTCCTGGTGTACAGCTGACAATACCAGCCGTCTGCTAGCGCAATAACAGACAACAGACACTGTCAAGGTCACAAGGTCTGGAATGAATGGGAGCGTCGAGACTGTCTTCTAACGCTCTTGTTTCACAGATTAGGCAGTGAGGACCCGGAGTGGGAAAGGGGCTCCAGGGAGGCTCACAGCAGCCCCTGGTCTACAACGGAGGCTGGCGCCCTTTCAGCACCACCGGTTGCAGGCGAAGCCAGGTAACTGTTCTTCGGGGCCACTCCCAGTAACTGACTCTTGTCTCCCCCGGGCCCCGGGGCACACCTGCCCTGCTCTCACGGCCTCTCTGCCCACTGGGAGAACCTGTGCCCTGCCACCCCCCCCCTGCCTAGGACTGTCCCCTGATTCTCTACAGTGGCACTGCCTTAGACTTAGAGCATCAGGATTTGTGCAGGATTGTCAGGGCCATGGACCCATGTTTGTTGAATGGCCAGATGAACGCATGGCTTGTCGAACCTGGTCTCTATACTAAACCCTTGGTCCCCTCTCCCCGGGTACCACTCATCATCTCATCGTTGAGTCCTGGGTTCTAATGATCTCTGCCCCTATTTTACAGTGTGACCCTGGGCATGTCGTGCTGAGGCACCCCATCAGCAACGTCAGGTTGGCCCTTGCATATAGCAGGTGTTCCCTATACATCTGAATGAATAAGTTAAAGCAATCAAGTCTTCAGCTCACCCACTACCAGCTGTGCGACCTTGGACTAGTAACTCAGCTTCTCTGGGCCTCAAGGAGTTTGGATTCGCAGCCCCAGGCTGGCTGTGACAAACCAGCCCAGGGAAGGGGTGCTCATGCACTCACTCACCGAGGCGCTTCATGAACTCGTCATAATTCTTGTCACTCTCGAACTCGTACTTGCCGTTGAAGGCCATGCTGCTGGGAGAGCCGGAGGCCAGAGAGCACGGGGACGAGAAAGAATGGCCTTGCACTGAGGAGCCCAGTGCCCCAGCTTATAAACCCTTCCACATGCTGGGGCTGGGCCCCTAAGTCACCCCATCTCTCCCTGCAGCCCTGAAGAGGAAGCGCTTGCTGTTTTATGACGTGGGCGGGACCTAGAGGAGCAGAGCCGTGAGGTTATTCACCCTGGGGAAGTGCTGGCTGTAAGCCCACTGCCACTCCCAGCAAGAGCGGTGGCAACGCCATAGCATCCGAGGCCTCATCCACCTCTCCCTCCTCCCTCCCTCTGTCTTTGCCCTGCCATGCTCCCAACATTCCTTATTTACTTGTTCACCCCCTACCCCATTTATCCACCAAAGTGCTTCGAGCACCTACTGCATACAGGGCTGGCACTGAGGCAACACGGGTGAATGCAACGTACACCCTCCCCCAGAGAGCAGCCAGTCTAGTCCAGAGACAAAACGCAGGCCTGCAGAGAACCCTCATGCACACTGGATGTGCTGAGTCCCTAGACAAATGCAGATGTGTGACCTGGGGCCCAGGGAAGGAGCAGGCCCTGCAGCTGGGGACAGGGGCATCTTTGTATAGGAGATGGCATTTGATGCGGGTCTGGAAAGAACCATAGGACTTGCATGTTTAGAGAAACAGGGCTGGAGAAGGCAGGGAACACAGGGAAACAATATTCTAGGATGAGGGAACAGTGTGATGAAGGTGGGAAGGGCCATGATGAAAGGAAAAATGAGTCTGGTTGCAGCAAAGAGCACTTGAAGGAGAAGAGACACAAGCAGGCTGCAGATACTGCCAGCAAGGCGAAGCAGCAGCCCAGGGGCACAAGGAGCAGCTTGGCGCAGGAGCTGCCGGGGTCCACTGGAGACCCGCCACATACCAGGCTCAGGCCAGGAGCTCCATGTATTCGGACTTCACAACTGGGAGGGCGGGGGTTCAGACCCCAGACCTCCAGCACCCCTACACGCTGGGCCTCCATCTCCCCCTCGAGAACTCCTGCCCTGCCTGTCCAATGGGACTGCTCCCTGGGTCAGACTGACTGACCATGCCTTCTATAAGGACTCTCCTTTTTCTTATTATTAATGACGCAAATTTCTGCAAGTCTGTCACCTTTGGCAGAATCAGATCTTCATGAACCCCCATCATTTCTTTGGGACTGAGTGGTTCCTGAACAGGTGAAATCCACTTTGCCCCATTTTGCCGATGTTCAATCTCCAGTCTTGGAATTCCTTTCTCCTGCCAAGGTCTTATTTTTAAAAAATCATAAACACACACACACACACACACACACACACATACACACACACACACATCCTCATCATCATTATCGTGATCACAGATTTTCTGATAAGTTATATATATTAACATTTTATGAGCCAGAGCAAGTAAGTCCTATCAGTTGATACAGATGGCCCTTGATAATGGTTTTTTATCTATCCTACTAAACTTAAAAATGTATACATATGGGGGATCCCTGGGTGGCTCAGTGGTTTAGCGCCTGCCTTTGGCCCAGGGCGCAATCCTGGAGTCCCTGGATTGAGTCCCGCATCAGGCTATTGAGTCCCGCATCGGGCTCCCAGCATGGAGCCTGCTTCTCCCTCTGCTTGTGTCTCTGCCTCTCTCTCCCTATGTCTCTCATGAATAAATAAATAAAATCTTTTTTAAAAAATGTATACATATACTTCTTACATAAATGAAACTATATTGTTCTATAACCTCATCTTTATACAATGATATGGGTACATGTCTGTATGATGACATATTTCACATCCCTTTTGATAGAGTTATTTGCTGTTGGACTTCTGGGAGGGGAAGTTTACCCCCACTAAATGTGAGGCCACAGTGAGCTTCTGATGTAATTTTTATTTTTTTTTAAGATTGTATTTATTTATTCGTGAGAGACACACAGAGAGAGGCAGAGACATAGGCAGAGGGAAAAGCAGTCTCCCCAGAGGGAGCCCAATGCAGGACTTGATACCAAGACCCTGGGATCATGCTCTGAGCCAAAGGCAGACACTCAACCACTGAGCCACCCAGGTGCCCCTGTATATGATTTTTAAAAAAGCGTTCCCTTTAACTAAAGTCTCAGGATGGGATTCAAAGTTATGGTATCTGGAACTTTTTTTTTTTTTAAGATAGATGATGATGATAG
Source organism: Vulpes lagopus (assembly GCF_018345385.1). Lineage (NCBI taxonomy): Eukaryota > Metazoa > Chordata > Mammalia > Carnivora > Canidae > Vulpes > Vulpes lagopus. Next base: position 37,877,483 of record NC_054826.1, on the reverse strand, counting down.
ATAGATGATAGATAGATGATAGATAGATAGATAGATAGATAGATGATAGATAGATAGATAGATAGATAGATAGATAGATAGATGATAGGGATGCCTGGGTGGTTCAGCAATTGAGCGCCTGCCTTCAGCCCAGGGCGTGATCCTGGAGTCCTGGGATCAAGTCCTACATCTGGCTCCCTGCATGGAGCCTGCTTCTCCCTCTGCCTGTGTCTCTGCCTCTTGCTGTGTGTGTCTCATGAATAAATAAATAAAACCTTAAAAAAAGAAAAGATAGATGACAGATAGTGGCAGTGGGCAGAGGGACAAGAGAAGGAGAAAAGCAGACTCCCCACGGAGCACAGGGGCAGGGCAGGGGCTCGATCCCAGGATTACAAGAACATGATCTGAGCTGAAATCAAGAGTCTGATGCTTAACCAACCAACTGAACCACCCAGTACCCTGGGATTTGGAACATTCTTATAGCTCTTAACATGTTTTGCCAAGTTGTAACTCAACTGGTTTTATATCCAGCTTGTCTGGGTGCTGAATTTGGGAGGGATGCAGAGTTTAGACCACTTTTGGTACTTCCCCCAAACATACTGTCCCCCAACCTTTCAAACTATGCCATCTTGAAAATCTATCTCTTTTCATTTTAATAAACTTTATGGATGGTGGAAAGGGCTTTTAATTTTCTGATTATAAAAGTAATTGATGTTCATAGTAGAGAATTTGGGAGGAGCTAATCACAGATAAGCTAAGAACTACCTAGATCCCACCAAAGGTTCTTTTTTTAAAATAATAAAATTAATACATATTCATTGTTTAAAAAGACAAACACTCAAAACTGGGTAAAGTAAAAGTGAACGTCCCTTATCCCAGTACATTCTCATTTTCAAGAATCAGTTGCTGTTAAATTCAGAGTATAGCCTTCTAGACATTTCCCAGATGCACACAAAAATACTTTCTTTTCTTTTTAACAAAAATGAAATCTTAGGATAGTGTTATATCTTGCTTTTTTTCCATCTAGCAATATATCGTGGACATTAATGAATGTTATTTCTTCATGGAAACTCAAAAATATCCCACTATTAAGAAGGACTTTCCAAAGACATCTGGGTGGCTCAGTGGTTGAGATCTGCCTTCAGCTCAGAGTAAGATCCTGGGGTCCAGGGATCAAGTCCCGCATCAAGCTCCCTGCAGGGAGCCTGCTTCTCCCTCTGCCTATGTCTCTGCCTCTCTGTCTCTCATGAATAAATCAATAAAATCTTAAAAAAAAAAAAAAAAAGGACTTCCCAAATGGATAACTCCACTAATAGAATATCTTATGTCACCTGTCCTAGGCAGGGGAAAACAAAGGAGCATTTGCCATCTTCCTATAAACCTGGGAGGAAAATAATTTCACTGCAGTAATTGGCATGTAAGTTAGATAGGTGACAGCTGGTTGGTAAGCTAGAGAGGCTTAGGGGATGGAGTATAGACTCCTGGATTCCCCTGAGGTCTCTAGTATTGGAGGAAGTATGTACTTTGTAGAGTCCCACCTTCATGCCTTTGGCCTGCCTGGAATGACAGCTCACCTTTCATCTGTCTTTCCAAATTCTGTCCTTCCAATTCTACCTCCACTAGGGAGCCTTCTCTTATGATACTGACTTCTAGAGCGTCCCTTGCAGAAACCCCCATAGTGTGTACCATCTGCTTGTAATAGCTCACGGGGAGACCTGAGCTTCAGTGTTACCTGCATGAGTCTTCATGTATTAGCTCTGAGACTTTAGATACGCAACTTTCATTCACTCAGCAAACTTAAGCTGAGCACCTGCTGTGCTCTATGCTCTGGAAACACCAAGTATCTGCCTTCAAGTCTTGTGGGAGACTCAGGCTAGGAAACAGGTAGTTACAACACAGTGTAATAAATAAGAGGGAGGATATTGTTGGAAAACAGAGCTAGCACCCTGACCACCTCCTAAAGATTAGGGAAAGTTGTTCTGAGAGGAATTGATCCAATCAACCAGACTTAACTTACTCATTATTAAATGTGGATTTAAAATAAAAACCGTATCTCAGAGTTTTAATGAAATTAAATGAATTTAATAAATAAAGTGCTTAGCACAGGATTCAGTATCTCCTAAATGCTCATTGAATGACAGTATTATTCCCACTCATTGGCAATTTGTCCAGCCTATGCGCCTACTGTTTCAAATTAATAAATATTTATTATAGCATTAATTTAACTCTTCACAAAATGTGTCTTTTATTGCCCAATTAGATTGTAATCCCTTCAAGAAAAGAAGCTGCATCTCATCCCTCCTTGTAGATTTGTACCTAGGAGACTCTGGGATACCATTGATTTCATTTTATTTGTTCAGATCAGTCTGCAATAGGCTATGAGGCTGTGTTCTTTAAAAAAAAAAAAAGAAAGAAAGAAAAGAAAAGAAAAGCTTTATTTTATTTATTTATTTGAAAGAGAGAGCTGGGGGAGGGGCTAAGGGAGAGGAAGAGAGAGAATCTCAAGCACTTCATGTTGGGCTCAGAGCCCAACTCGGGGCTAGATCTCATGATCCTGAAATCATGACCTGAACCAAAATAAAGAGTCAGACGCCCAACTGACTGAGCCACCCAGGTGTCCAGGAGATTGTGTTCTTTATTTTTTTAAAGATTTTATTTATTTATTTGAGAGACAGCGAGCATGGGCAAGGGTGGAAGGGCAGAGGTAGAGGGAAAAGCAGGCTCCCTGCCAAGCAGAGAACCCCACACAGGGCTCCATCCCAGGACCCCAAGATCATGACATGAGCTGAAGGTAGATGCTTAACCAACTGAGCTACCCAGGTGCCCTGAGGTTGTGTTCTTTACAGTGTGGTCTTCATCATACACTGCTGAGGGTACAGGCAAGGGAGACTTGTGAAAAATGGGCTCCTAGGCTCTAACCCCCAGAAGTTCTGACTTGGTAGGTCTGTGTGGGGCCCCAGAATCTGCATTTGCCATACTCCTGGTGGTTGAGCTGCAGTTACCCTGAGAAGCTCCAGGCCAGGGGATATGGAAAAGAGTGGGTAGGATGGACCAGACAGCCTCTCCAGGGCCCCACTTAACTTCCTTACCCATTGACTTCCTTCTGCAGGTCAGAATTGCTTTCTCCTCAATAGCTACTCACTCAAGGTCAGCATCAAAGGCAGGATGGGTGCGGTGGAGGTGTGGGACAGGACAACGTTGGCACCGGGATACCTGACTCAGCAGCCCTCCTCTCCCCTTCACTGCAGTTTATGAGTGCATCTGACCCTCCATCCCTCCTCTCACCTGTGCCCTGCCTCTTCCCTCTTCAGCTGCGGTTCGCCTATTTGCTCACTTATTGAGAACCTTCCAAGAGGGGTAAATGAACTCAAACTGCCTCCATATCACAGTGAGTTTTTATGGAGCAATTGAGCTAATAGAGCAACTCTACCCCAATGGAGATCAAGAAGAGCCTCAAGGTTAATGCACCTGGGCCACCCCAACTTCCCATCTGGCCTCTGGCTCCTGCTTCAAATCAGCCACCATCATTCTGAGAGTAACTAGCCTAGGGAGTGAGAAATGCAGGTGCTTTAGTCCATGGTTGGAAGACAAATCCTCCTCCTAACCTCCCCACCCAGGACCTTCCAGCACCTTACATGGAGTAAGTGATTGATCAGGGTTACACATTCCTTAATCAAACCTCCTTCTTCTTCTTTGCTCAACCAAAACTCTGAAATGCTAGTTGGGGTTGATCCTAGAGCATCAAGGCTAGATGAGATCTCTGAGGGCAATTTATTCCATGATGATTTTCCTAGCTCTGCTCTCAGGTGTCGGAAGCTAAGAAATTCAGCATTCCCTTGAAACAGTCATTATCTTGTTAACCCACAATTTGAAGCAGAAGTGATGGAGACTCTGAGACCCAGAGGTCAGGGTTTGAATCCCAGATCTGATATTCACTGTCTGGGGGACCTTGGTTAAGTCATTTATCTTCCTGTGTTTCTGTTTTCTCATGAGCTAATTAAATAAGTTAATTTCGGTAAAGCATTTTTCACAGAGCCTAACATACCTTGTTTCGTTATGCTTTGCTTTATTCTGCTTTGGAGATGCTGCATTCTTTACAAAACAGTCGAGCAAGTCTACTGGCCCTATTTTTCCAACAGCATTTGTTTGCTTTGTGTATCTGTGCCACACTTTGGTAATTCTAGCAATATTTCAAACTTTTCTATTACCATTATATTTGTGACAGTGAACTGTGATCAGTAATTATGAGTCACTGGAAGCTCAGGTGATGGTTAGCACTTGTAGCAATAAAACATTTTTTCAGACATAATGCTACTACACACTTAGTAGATTGCAGCATAGTGTAAACATAACTTTTTTAAAAAGATTTTATTTATTTATTCATGAAAGACACAGAGAGAGGCAGAGACATAGGCAGAGGGAGAAGCAGGCTCCCCGTAGGGAGCCTGATGTGGGGCTCGATCCCAAGATCCTAGGATCATGACCTGAGCCAAAGCCAGACACTCAACCACTGAGCCACCCAGGTGCTCCTAAACATTTATATGCACTAGGAAGCCGAAAACTTCATTCAACTCACTTTGTTTTGATATTTGCTTTTTTGCAGTGGTCTGTTATTGAACCCGCAATATCTCTGAAGGTTGCCTGTATATAAAAGAGTGTTACATAAATGTTGCTGGGGCAGGCCAGCTGTGTAGTTTCAACGCTGCTATGTCTGGTCACCAGCTTTGTAAAAACAATCATCTCCATCTTTGCTAAGCGTCAGAAGCCCCAGAGTTTGGTCCTCATTCTTGTCTGTTCACTGAGCACTCACTCCCCTGGTGAGCTCTCCCTGTCCAAGGCTTTAAATACCTTCTATGCAGATGACTCTCCAACTATCTTCTCATCTTAGACCACCCCCTGTGACTTATATCCAACTGACTATCCAATGGCTCCACCTCATGTCTTGTGCCATCTCAAACTTAACCTAAAACCCTTGTTCTTCAGACCTCAGCAAAGCCTCCTCCTCCCCTGTACTTCTTCAGCTCCATTGATAGGGAATCTCAGAAGCCAACATCCATTCCGAACCTTTAAGGTGCTAAATACTTTACAAGAATTACCACTCAATTCTCCCAACCAATCGGTTAGATAGGTTCTGATATTATCCCCACTACTTAGATTAGGAAACGGAGGTTCAGAAATGTCACACTCAGGTGGTAAGTGGAGATGGCAGTCTGGCTTCAGGTCCTGCCCTTGTGTCCTCTCACTAAATGCAGCAATTTAGTTTGGATGCAGCCTCCAGAACCAACCAATTCTTGGAGACCATTACTGCCCCTGCAATACTTATGGAGGGATCCCAAAGTGTCAGACCCTGTGCTGAGTGTTGGACACATGGCATCTTGAATTCCCAAAAGAGCTGTTATTATCCCTATATACAGAAGAGAAAATCTAGGCTCAGAAAAATTAGATGACTTATCCAAGATCACAGAGCTTGTTGTTGATGACACTTGGATTTGAATTCAGTTCACTCTGACCTGAAGTGGTACTTAACACCACTATGGATCCTCTCAGACCTCTGATGAAAGCAGAATGCCAGTCTCTGGTTCTAACAGAGTTATGACCCATGCGTTCATTAATTCATTCGTTCAACATACATTTCCTGAGCACCAGGGTAGGTGTTAGAGAGCAGAGATACACAGCAAGAGAAAACAGTCCCCACCCCAATAAATGAAGCTCTACCCTTATAGATCATCCCCTTTGCCCTACTGCACCTTCCAATTTTAGCCTTGCTTTCTTTCCTATCCAGCCCACTGATGCATCACTTCCTCTGCCGGGACCCTCAATGTTCATTGGTTACTTTGGTTTCATAGGCCCCATCCTTGGGCCTCTTCTGCCCCAAACTATCTTTCCACCCACCCATCTCCAGGACTTCTGACTACAATCAGGAGAGAAAGCCCAGTGCAAGGGAAGAGAGGGTGAAACCACCACAAATTCATGATCTTCCCTCAGCCAGGTTTTGAATACTCAGTAGTCCTTCCCGTCATCACAGGGTGGTCATCACCTCTTACCAAGTCTTCTACATCATTCTCACCACCCGAGTCCACTCCAGTCCCAGCCATCACTTTAATGACCATATAGTAATCCACAGTGTGGGTGTATTGCAACTTATTCAACCAGTCCTCATTGTTGGACAATTAGGTTAGGTAGGAACAAGCACATACATGAATAGGAAACACCACAATGTGAAGACAAAACAAAAGCATTATTCAAGGCTACCAATTAACATGAATAGTATTATTTGAGGCAGGTGGGATGGGGCTGAAGTTCTGGTAGATGTTCATGGATCATGAGATTTATGGCAGAGTGGGCTTCATAACCATCCATGAACTGAACCAGGAGGCAACATTTTATACATATACGTGAATGTTTTGGAGCAGGTTTATGGCTTTCATCAGGTGCTCTAGGGGGCCTCCCCAAAAGTGAAAGGCCACGAGTGTGGTCTATAATTTGTAACAAGCACTGATCAGAAGGGCCCAGAGAATTTATTAAAAAGATCAGTGAAGTAAAAACGTGAGTCTAAATCCCACACAGACCGGGGGATAAAACCTCACTCTTCAATTTCATTTGTATACCTTTGAGTAACTTACTAAAAACATTTGAGCCTTTATTTTTTTTTTAATTTTTTTTTTTTTTTTTAATTTATGATAGTCACAGAGAGAGAGAGAGGCAGAGACACAGGCGGAGGGAGAAGCAGGCTCCATGCACCGGGAGCCTGATGTGGGATTCGATCCCGGGTCTCCAGGATCGCGCCCTGGGCCAAAGGCAGGCGCCAAACCACTGCGCCACCCAGGGATCCCCATTTGAGCCTTTAAAACAGGAATTTAAGGGGCACCTGGTTGGCTCAGTCCATAGATCACATGACTCTTGATCTTGAGATTATAAGACCAAGCCCCAAGATGTAGAAAGAGATTACTTTTAAAAAAATCTAGGGATGCCTGGGTGGCTCAGCAGTTGAACATCTGCCTTCAGCCCAGGGTGTGATCCTGGAATCCTGGGATCAAGTCCCACATCAGGCTCCCTGCAGGGAGCCTGTTTCTCTCTCTGCCTGTGTCTCGCCTCTCTCTCTCTGCATCTCTCATGAATAAATAAATAAAATATTTAAATAAATAAATAAAAAATTTAAAAATTTTTTTAAATCTAAAAAAAAAAATGTTCATAGGTCATAAACCTGTACAGGAAGAGTGACCTCAGAGACAGTACCCAGAGATGTGATGGGAAGTCCTGTAGCCTTTGGTCTGCAGGGCAGCCTCCTCCCTGAAGACAGTTTTTGCCAGACAAGGAAAACCCTTGTTTTCTGTTTCTGCTCCATGTCTCTGTTCCACTCTCTTTTTGAGCTGATGGAATGTCTGACTGTTGTAGGCACAGCCCTTCAGATTACAAGTAAAGAAACCCACTTGAGAGAGGCTTGGCCAAAAAGGCAAACTTATTAGGTTAAAATAAACTATACATACTTGTTAATATTTGATCTTCTAGACTTTTTAAAACAACAATTCCACATGGTTCAATCTAATGTAAGGATGCAGGACCAACTTAGGGAACCCAAGGCATGGAAATGGAGTTGGGTGTCATGAGGACCTAGGACCAGGAAGGAACTGGAGAGCATCAGGAATCAGCTTCTCTGCTGTCATGTGCAGCTTCTCTCTCTGTGTCTACTTGATTCTTGCTTCCTGCTGTCCTTTCTCTGCTGTCCACGTGCACACACACCCGGGGGCTTTCAGAGCAACCAACAGACGCTGAGTGGGGAGAAAGAATCTGATTGGTCTATCGTGAGTCAGGTGTCTGCCTCCCCCACCCCACCCCACCCCACCCCATCATCTGTGGGCAGGGAAGCAGGGGTCTTTATTGCAAGCAGTGGAAACAGATGTGAGCAGAAAAGAAATTTATTGGAAGGATAGAGATTAGATCACATCACAGAATTTTCAGGGTTGGAAAACAAGCCAGGACAGGAGAGGGTAATCAGCTAGAACTATGGCCTCAGTTACATCACAGAAATGGTTTTGTTGGGGGACGCCTGGGTGGCTCAGAGGCTGAGTGCCTGCCTTCAGCCCAGGGTCTGATCCTGGAGTCCTGGGATCGAGTCCCACGTTGGGGTCCCTGCATGGAGCCTGCTTCCCCTCAGCCTATGTCTCTGCCTCTCTCTCTCTGTCTCTCTGTGTCTCTAATGAATGAATAAATAAAATCTTTCAAAAAAAGGAGTGGTTTTGTTGGGATGTTGTTGCCAGTACCCCCAAAAGCTGGACTGGGCAGTTTGTATCCCTATCAATGGCGAGACGGCTCACTGGCATTGTAGCCAACATTCCCCTGGGCAGTGGGTATGTCCCCCTAACTCCTTCCCATTCCCAACAGATACCAGAATGGATTCTCTTGTCCCTGCTTCTTTGTATCACCAGCTGCAGAGGAAATGTCCCAGTGGGAATGTCTGATTGGTTGAGCTGAAGTCATAAGCAGGCACCTCATTGCCACTGGATGATGAGAACATGAGGCCCATCTGGCCTTTGCTGCTTCATACTGGGAAGTGGACCCCACCTTCCACCAGAACCCATGCTGTGGGGAGTTCTCTAAACATAGGCAACAGTGCAGATACCCACCAATGTGTCCACTGCTCAGGTGGACAGGGACAGTTTTGAAGAAGGTACTGCGGGATGAGCAGACACCCAGAAAGTCTCCACAACAGTGACCTCTCTCCTAGGATCCTGCCCAGCTCATGTGCCATGCCCTCCAGGAAGCCGTTTTCTCCTTCCAGTCTAGTCCATCCAGGTTTGGTTCTCTTCTGTTTAGAATCTGCATAGGAGGACACAGGATTAAATTGTTACTGTTACTTTTCTACCAGAGATTGAAGCAGAGGAGGGCAGGAAGTCTACCCTGTGTGCTTCTCTGTGCCCCATACAGCAGCTGACCCAGGGTGGCCTTGTAGTAGGAATGGTTACCAGTACTTGTTGGTTGCCTCAGTCGGGGCTTTTCCGGATGTAACAGACACTGATGCTTAGTGATAAACAAAAAGGGAATTTCTTGGGAGGGCGTGGGCAGCTCGTAGAAAGGATAGAAAAGCTAAACCACCAGACACCTCAAGATGCCACATAGCGCCAGGGAGCAAGAAGGAAAGACCAGTGAATCACCTTCAACCAACCTCCATCCTTACAACACTCCACTTAAGACTCAAATTCCCAAGCTCTGTGCGGTGGTAGTATCATAGCCAATGAGGTTTATCTGAGGCGCGATTATTGCTAATTGAAAGACCCAAAATTCCCAGCTTGGCTAACTACTGGCTGTATCAATTGGGCAGGTGATACAGGTGATATCAGGTGTATCAATTGGGCAGGTGATAGTCACCCTAAATTTCTGTGCTTGGGTTTCCACATCGGCAGAATGGGGCTAACAAGTCAACCCACCTCCTGGGAGGATTGGATAACTCCATGCGCTAAGGTACTCAGAAAGGGGATGGCACCTGCTCTTACAGGAAAGGGAAATGTATGTTCTTACAAGACCTACAGGTCCTCTCTCCAATTCCTTAGCTACCGAAGACTGGAAAAGAAGATTGCTCACCCCACCTCCACTGGTCTAATCCTGACCGGGGGCCCTAGCCAGGAAGGAGGAGGAAGTGTAGGAGGTAGATCCAACAACATCCAGGCAACCTCACCTCCACACTCACAACCAAAGCAGCCCATGACCCTCAGAAGATATTGCTTTGGGCCAAAGTCAGGTGCCAAAAGGTCTTCATCCAGTTCCCTGTGCAATTATTCATCCCCCACTCTCCTGCCTCTGGCTAACTGTGATTAATTCCTGTGGCAGTCACAGGAATCACTCCTAATGAATTTCTAATGAACTCATTTGGTGTTAATGCAGTATGTAATTCCGCAGGACACTCATTATAATTTAGCCTTATTAAGTCTCCAGTTATTGGGAACTACTATTGCTCTAAGCTCATAAGCAAGAGAAAAGTAATTATCCAGAGCAGGCAGTTAAATTATGGAAAGGATTGGACATTCAGAGAAGGCCAGGAAGTGGCTACTCCTAATTTTTTTTTTCTCCTTTGGGGTGTACAGCTCTGCAGAGAAGAACCGGCTGTGCAGGTTTTTGAGCTGAGGCAAGAGTGTCCTTCCTGACTTTATATTCTGTAATGTCAGAGCTGTGCGGGCTGCAGCCTGCATGGTGGGATTTTTAGGGCCCCTCCAAAGCTGGCCCCGCCCCTCAACGGTGCACTTGCCTACTGCCTGGATCTGAATGGGCACCACAGGGATGGATTCCTTTGCTTCGGAGGTGCTGTTGCACGTTGGGAAGGTGACCTATGACGCACCTCAGAGTTCATAAAGTGATTACAGATAAGCTATCTTATCTGAACATCACAGCATCCCAGTTATTGTCATTAAACTCCTCTGACAGATAAGAAGATTGAAGTTCACAGAGGTGAAGCCACTTGCCCAAGGCCACCAGGTCCCAGAGTGGCAACAGAATCGGAATCTCCAGACCCCCGGGTGAGTTCTCTCTCCAGTTTACCTCTCATTTAGCACCTGGCACGCTTCTCATGCACACGTGACACCTATTCCCCCTCCATCAGACGTCCCTTGAGGTTGGAGCTGTGTCTGTGACCCTTTTACCTGGGTTCAGATGATGGGCTGCAAGGGTCCCTGGATAAGGGCTGGGCGGCCCCCTGAAGACACCCAGAAGATTCACGCACAAGCTGATTCGGTTTTCTTCCCGCTTCTCCCTCTAATTTTCTCGCCAGTTTCTCACAATCGGCTTTATACTTTTAGCTAAAATGTAGATTACACTTTTTTTGAAGTTTGAAATCATTTTCTTCTGGAGATAAAAGTAACCCATGCTATTTGCATAAAATTCAGAAACATGCAGAAAAGTCTAAAGAACATAAGGATCATCTGTAACCCTATCACTCAGATATAACTATTGGTTAACAGTTGGTATATATATATCCTTTCAGACCTTATGGTATGCACATATCAACACACATACGAACATTTTATTCATAACAGGATTCTACTCTATGGATTTGTATATACTATATGTATATGAACTATTTGGGAAATTGCTTGGTTTTTTTTTAAGCTTTTATTTTTAAATCATCTCTTCCCTCAACGTGGGGCCTGCATTCACAACCCCAAGAACAAGAGTCACACACTCCACTGACTGGGCCAGCCAGATACCCCTGGAAATTGCTTTCTTTCTTTTTGAGAGAGAGAGAGAGCACAGCAGGGTGAGGGCAGAGGGAAAAGCAGACTCCCCGCTGAGCAGAGAGCCCTGTGCGGGACTCGATCCCAGGACTCCGGGATCATGACCTGAGCTGAAGGCAGATGCTTAACTAACTGAGCCACCCAGGCACCCCAGCAAATGGCTTATTAAACTTAGGAACATGAAATTTCTGAAAAGATGAATTTACATTGTCAAAGAATAAAAGCTAACTCTAGAATATTCTTGGTAACTGCTCTAGGTTATGAGAAGATACCAAAGAAGGGAAATTGAGAGAATATAACCCAAATCACCTCATACACAAGCCAGAAAGGAAATATACTTTTTAAAAAAAGATTTTATTTATTTATTCATGAGAGACACACAGAGAGAGGCAGAGACACAGGCAGAGGGAGAAGCAGGCTCCATGCAGGGAGCCCGATGCAGGACTCAATCCCGGGACTCCAGGATCACACCACACCCTGAGCGTTAGGCAGGCGCTCAACCACTGAGCTATCTTATCTTCCACAACATCTTGTTAATCATTGTGCATATCAATGGCACAAAAAGAGCAATGGATGGAAGACAGAAGGTCTGAGTGCAAAGTCACAGGGCACCAGGGGTCAGGGTGAGTGGGTGGGTCATGGGAGTGTAAAGGTAAACCCAGAAGCCTGATGAGGTCCTTACCCAACTCCCCAGCCTCATTTTCTGTTATGCCCTCACTCTCTGCCACAAACTCATTATCACCTGGACCCACACACACTGTTATTTTGCACCACCTTGCCTTTACACATACTTTCCTCTCTTTCTACAATACCCAGTGACAGAAATAGTGAGAACTCATTGTTGTGCGATACCTAACTCAGTTGTTTGCCTAGGAAGTAAAATAAAGAGAGCTCCTTGGAGAGCCAAGTAGGTTTTGTGTCAGTACAGACAAAAGTGCTGGGTGGGTGGTGGAAAGGTTTTCTTTCCCATGTGAGGTGGAAACAGACTCATCCCAGCCTTCCTTAGTGCTGTGTTTAGTTCAGCCTCCATGACCATGGAGCTGCTGTGCACACCCAAGCCACCCTCACAGCCAAGCAGACCCCTTCAGCTGTGGGTATGTTCACCATGGCTATTCATACATGGGAAGGAATGGGGTAAATTCATGTTAATATCAGTGTGACCAGTATGTGTGGCTCCGTGCCTCTGTATAAAAATGCGCATTGCCCAGGTTTCTTTATGTCTGTGACACCATAATAGGAATTGCATGCATGTGTGAGAAAGTGTATATATATACATATCAGTGCCCCTGTACCTATGTGTGTAGGAGGATGTGTGCTTTCCCTGAGCATAGGTGTGTATACATGTGGAGTGTTATGTACTTGTGCATGCATACAAAGCAGAGTACACAGGTGCTCAGCTATGGTTTTCTGTGAGTGGCTCTGGAACTGTTTCCATAAGGGCATGTTTATTTACTGAAGGGAAGGGAGAAATTAGTTCGGTGCCTAGACTACAAATAAAAACAAACAAAGCAAGGAAAATAAAAACCCTCAAACAATAGAGTTATTATCTCACATAACTGGAGTTCCAGACACAAGGAGGAAAGGACTCTCTAGTGGACAGATTGCATTGATCAAGAGTTCTTTAAGAACCTATTCTTTCCACCTCTCTACTATGTTTGATTCTGTATCCTTCTGGTCACAAAGTGTCTGCAGCATTTCCAAATCCCACATACAGACATGAAGAATCTGTTAACAAATAAATGCATCTTTGTTTTTGTTTTTGTTTTAATTTTTATTCATTTATGATAGTCACAGAGAGAGAGAGAGAGGGGCAGAGACACAGGCAGAGGGAGAAGGCAGGCTCCATGCACTGGGAGCCTGATGTGGGATTCGATCCGGGGTCTCCAGGATCGCGCCCTGGGCCAAAGGCCGGCGCCAAACCGCTGCGCCACCCAGGGATCCCTGCATCTTTGTTTTTGGGGTGACTTTCCTAAGAAGGAGGAATTTTTTCCAAGGAGCCCCAATCCTACTCCCCCCCATGTCTCATTGGTGAGAATGTGGTCACATGGTCAAAGCTAACCCAATCTCTGTTAAGAGGCCCAAGACCACCAAGTTCCACTTAAACTAATCAGGAGCCCCCTCCTGGAGCTGAGGATGGAATTAGCTTTTTAAAGCACAAAGCTTAGGATGCCTGGGTGGTTCAGCAGTTGAGCATCTATCTGCCTTTGGCTCAGGGTGTGATCCCAGAGTCCTGGGATGGAGTCCCGCATGGGGCTTCCTTCATGGAGCCTGCTTCTCTCTCTGCCTATGTCTCTGCCTCTCTGTCTGTCTCTCATGAATAAATTAATAAAATCTTTAAAAAAAATAAAGTACAAGATTGCTTAGAGGAATGGCAGTCATTTGACAGATTTCTGTCAGGACGATTAAGGGGTGGGGCACCTGGCTGGCTCAGTTGCTAGACTCTTCATTTCCAGGGAGTGAGTTTGAGTCCCATGTTGGGTGTAGCGATTACGTTAAAAAATAAAAAACAATGTTAAAAAAAAAAAGAAGACATGGAAATGCATGTTGGGTAGACAGTCAACAGTGTCTAGTACAAAGGTGTGTGTATGCAAGCATGCCTATAAGTGTACGCGAGTTTGTGTGTGTATCAGCATAGGTGAGTATATGATAGGTATGGGTGTTTTAATTACATATTGTTGCATAACAAACCATTCCAAAACATAGTGGCTTAAAACAACAAAGACTTTCTCAGTTCTCATGATTCTGTGAGTCAGGAATTTGGGCATGCCTGAGTGCTCATCTCCACACGGCATCATCTATGGTCTCTCAGATAGCTAAGCTGTATTCTGTTAGTCGCTAGGCTGAGCTGGAGGGCCCAGGCTTCCCTCCCATGTTTGACACAGTGCTTCTCTGCACAGCTCCTCTCCCTCCTCACATGACTAGTTTGGGCTTCCTCACAGCATGGTGGCCTAAGGAAGGCTGAACTTCCAAGGAGGAAGCAAATGGCTGCCAGTCCTCTTAAAGCCTGGATTTAGAAATCTCAGAATGTTACTTCTACCACAAATCTTCAAGAGGAGGGAGATAGAAGGTGGTGCTTTTCCACCTTCTGATAGGTGGAAAAGCATGCACATGCAGAGAAGAAAGGAATCCACAGCAGCCATCTCTGGAAATGATCTACAACAGGACTATGTATTGAACATGAGGGTGGTGTATCTAAGTGTGTGCATTTTTGTCTGTGGACTTTAAGAGTGTGCGTGTGTGTGTGTGCCTGTCAGTTAACACCTGACACATGTATACTGCATGCCCGTTTATGTGCATATATGTACATGCAGGTGGGTTTGTGTGGAGGGATGTGCATGCACACACAGGAGAGGTGTACATGTGTACAGGTGCAAGTGTCCACCGGAGCTAGCGGCTGCAGTATGTGTGCATGCACAGCAGGAAAAGCTGATAGAGTTGACCTGCCCTAGCTCTGGCCTTCCTGGGTAGATACGCTGAGCTTGCGAATTCTGGCCAAGGTAACAATCTGATCATTACTAGGATTTTGTCCTTGCCTGGGAGGATGTGTGGGTCCCAAGCCAGGCAAAAGCCTCAGCCTTTACCAGACCCCACTAAAGCCACACTGCTAGCAGTGGAAAGGACACCCTCTACATTGTTTTGATTTCCTGAGATCCTGGGGATTTCTACCTATGGAACCAATTACTCCAAGATCCCCACCCTGTCCTAGCCCTGCCCTGGGGGCTGTAAACCTCAGGACAGGATTTCAGAGTCAGTGGGAAGCCCAAGCTCAAGGCTGCTCGCAGGGTGGCCTTGAACCTTGGCTTCTCTTTCAAAGCATATTTCCCAGTAAAGAAAATATGACCATGGGGCAGGAAACAGGGAGGAAAAGAGGTGGATTGCGTACTCCCTTGTCACCACTATGAGTCCTCTATGGAATCTCAGTTGCCACAATGAGCTCTGAAGCAAGGACTCAGTGGGTCTTTTTACAGGGAAGGGAAAGGATGCTCAGAGACATCCCACAGTCACACCTTATAAAGAGCCAATGGGAGTGAAGGACAGGGGGATGGAAAGGAGAGAAGGTATATCATTTTTCTTTGGCCACCATTTCCTTTTCATTAAGGAGAGTTTTAAAAATCGGAGCCCCTTGCTGGTTCACGCCGTAAAGCAAGTGATTCTTGATCTCAGGGTCATGAGCTCAAGCCCCACATTGGGCATGGAGCCTACTTAAAATAAATGAATGAATAAATAAAAATAATATTTGGAGTAGGTATTACATGCCAATGTTTCAATAATCAAGAGTAATCTCCCCCTCATCCCTTGACCCCTCTGCCATTCTGATCCCCATGCCCTGCCCAGGCAACAGAACAGTTTCTTAGTATCCTTCAGAGCAATATGATGCATATAGACACAAATATGTATACGTTTGTATGTGTTTATATATCCCCCCTGCCTGTCACACTTCGATTTTTAAATTTATATAGCCTGAAGAATGTTCCATGTTGGTGCCAAACAGGTCCTCCTTCTTGATTCCAGCTGCCTGGTATTTCATTCTGTGGCTCCATCACAGTGTATTGGACCAATCACCTACTGATGCAGCTTTTAGGTTACTTCCAACCTTTCAGTGTAACAGAGCTGCAGTGGAAACTGTGCATTGTTTTGTTTCACATCTGTAAGATTGCATCTGTAGGATGAAGTCCCCTGAAGTAGCAAAGCTGGCCAATCATCCCCTGTGAGGGTTCATATTCCCCCAGCATGTATGAGAGCACCTCCCCGCCTCCCCCAACCCCCAGCTCCATCTCTGGGCTGGGTATGAAGGGAGGTCAGGTGCAGCCAGGCCAGGAGGAAGGGTGGAGTGGCCCCAGGGAAGCTCAGGGCAGGAAAACACAAGCAGGCCCTGGGGAAGGCCCTATGACATCAGCTGGTGACCCAGACCTCTCCCCAAGACAAGGCAGCACGTCTGTTCCCAGTGGCCTCGGCCACCTGTGTACTGGAGCCAAAGAGTTAATCGGAGGATTCTGGGCTCAGGGCTGCCGCCTCAGCTGGACAAGGGGCTGTAAGCAAGCAGTCCAGGCAGAGCGCTGAGCTGGCACTTCTGCAGCCTGAGTTCAGAGGGCTTAGGCAAGCTGCCCCAAGAGGTCCAGCCCTTAAATCACAGTCAGGATTTGATCCTAGACTTAGCACTGTGTTCCATGGTCTCGGCTTCCCCTTTGGGAAGTGAGGGGCTCAGAGAGGATCTGGCTGGGGTAGGGCAGGTGGGCATGTGGCCCCCCTCCACAGAGAAGACTGTGTCAAGTTCCACTTCTTACAGGAAAGCCCGAATCCCCAGCAGTCCCACCCTGGGGTCTGGCTCTAGGGCTTATCAGAGCAGGGTTCAGAGTGGGTTTACGGATGGAGAGAGACAAGCTTCGGTGAAGGATGAAGCTAGGTAGGGACAGAGAGAGAGAGAGACCCCAGCAGGTAGGACACAGGCTAAGGCCAGCAAACCCTCCTCTCTCTGGCCCCAGGCCTCTGGCTGCCACAGATGCCCTGACCTGGGGCGCCCTCTGGCGACACTGTGCAGCCTGGCCTGCGAAGGGCCCCCCATGGGATGGGGCCCAGGGGAGAGGCGCTGCCTCCTTCTGGCCTCGAGCATCTCTGGGTGGCTGGCTGGCCTGCCACTGTACCCAGGAGTGGCCTTCTTTGGAGGAAAGTCAGCTTAATAATAGCAATAATGAGGCACTCACAAAAAGAGAGGAGGAAAGGGAGTCTTGCAGCCATGATTGGTCCCTCAGAGCTACAAGAGAAGTGTGACAAATCCTGCAAGTGTCCTCCTTACTGTAACCCAGGACATCCTAGCATTTGTACCATTGACATCTCTGCACCTGCACAGAGCTGCCTGGGGCCACATCTGTTGCCCCATCACCAGAGGCTGGGCCAGCCTCACCTGTGGGCCTTGCTGAGCCAGAGGACAAAGCCTGCGATGACACAGGCCAAAGCCATAGTGTAGAAAGGGGCTCCTCAGACCATCTTATCACTTATTTGCCTGTCTAGTCAATCAATCTTCATGATCCTCTACTATGTGCAGATGCCCCAGCCCTGGGGATGTGGAAATTAGCAATAGGCAAGATCCCTAACTTCTGGGAACTGAGATGCAGGGCCAGCAGAGGCAAACAACAAAGGGACAAGGTGAAAAAGTGCTGTGAACCCTATACAACTGGGTGACGTGCCAGCATCTAAGGAGGTCATTTGCACACTGGTGGGCAGGGAAGGCCTGATAAGATCACTTGGTGGAGACACTCTAATGCTTAGGAGGCAGGACTGCAGACAATGGGCAGAGGAACCTCAGGCAAAATTCAGCTTGTATAAGAGCTGGGGTGGGGGTGGGAGGCCTGCTCAGCATATGGCAGGAATCGAAGGAAGGACAAGGTGGGGTGAAAGAAAGAGCAAGAAGAGCTGAGGTCCGGGAGAGGGCAGGAACCACACATGCTCCAGGGCTGTGCCAGAGGTTTGATTTGATTCTGAGGGCTGAGGCGGTCACTGCAGGGCTTTGAGTCTGAGGATGGCACGATCTGATTTGCATTTTTAATAGGTCGTGCCTTTTACTTTGTGAAAAATAAAGGATGGAAGGAATGAGGGTGCAAGCAAGGAGGCCAGCTAGGAGGTGAGTCCAGGTCTCTAGATACCTGGTATCTAGAGGCGGTTACTGCAACGGGGTGGGGAATGCTAGGCTAGGCAGAAGTGCCATCAGTCATGTTCTGATGGATCTTAGTGGACAGGAGCCCTGGAGGAGTGGCCGGAGAGCGAGACCCGGCTGGGTGCCTTCCCTCCCACTCTGTGCCCTTCCAGCCTGGGCCTGGGGCCTCCGGAGTCGTCTCCCTCAGCCCACTTCCAGGAGGGGCAAAGGACCTCAGACTCCACTGCCAGAGGCCCCCAGGCTCTATCGTGGGTGCTGTGTTCAGAGACTAGGGACGCGGGGACCTAGAGTGCTTTCAGGCTTCCATAACTCCCCCCACCCCCTGCAGTCTCATTCTCCTCTCTGGGTCCCTCGTCTGCCCCCTCCCTCTCTCTCCCGCCCTTCCCTTTCTTTCTTTCCCTCTCTCTCTCTCTCTCTCTCTCTCTCTCTCACACACACACACACACACACACACACACACACACACACACACACATGCAGTTTACTGCAGCCTTATCAGAAAGAAGCCTCCAGCAGAAACAAGGAGTCTCCAGGGACAGAGCAAGAGGCGCTGACTGAGGAGCTTTCCAAGCAGGGGGAGGTAGCCTTTGCTGCCTTCCCCGTTCCATCCTCCCGCTCCTGCTGCTTCCACAATACCTTCCCGGTTCCTGCAGCAAGAGGAGCTGTGGTTCTCAACTAGAGGCAATTTTGTCTTGGGCTATTTGGCAGCCTCTGAAAGCATTTTTGGTTATCCTACCCGGGGAGAGAATGAGACAGGCCACCTAGGGGGTGGAAGCCAGGGATGCTGCTAAACCTCCTACAAGGCACATGACAGCCCCCCCTTCAAAGAATGATCTGGCCCCAAATGTCAACAGAGGCAAGAGAAACTTCCCTAGGCTCACTGCCATCCAAAATAGAAGAGACTGTCCCCTTCCCCAAGGTCCTGCTGTCATCACGCTGCCATGGATCAGGTGGTGGCCATGTGGCCGCACAGTGGCTGCATTATCTCCCTTAGTCCTCTCAGCCACACGGGGAGGTAGGTAGTAGTACTTGCCCAAGGTCACAGTCAGTGAGAGGCCAAGCCATTAATCAGACTCCAAAATCTAGGGTCTCACTGCCCCCTCTCCAGTGAACAGATTTCCCAGGGTGTGTCACTGTTATTAGCAATGTGACACTTTGTTTCAAGTGAAGTCTTACTGGGAAGTCCACTGTATAAGAGATAAAGTAGGACTGTCTGGGTGGAAGCGGCCTGGGAGATTATCAAAGGGAGGATAATCCATCCTCCCCCTCGAGCCTCCAAAGCCATCTCTCTACCCTGGGCCACTGCGGAGGGCTGCCCAGGTTGCACTCTGCAAAATGGGGGACCCCATTCTGGTGAGCAACTTGTGGGGCTGGTAGGGCTAAGGCAGAGTTCCCTTTAGGGCAGGGGTTGCAAACAGGTAGCATCCTGAGTGTGAACATGCACTGCTTGTTAGACGAGGTGCCATGATTAACTAAGGAGGAGCAGAAGTGGGTATGGGGGTGGCTGTGAATGCTGAGTACCTGCCTTCCCTGTTCTGACGTATGGGAAATACGAAACTGAATTTTACTAGGAGATGTCTTGTCCCGCTCTACTCCTTGCAACTCAGTGGTGACTGAAAATCGTAGCTGTCAACCCTGCACTGAAAAAAAATGCACAAGACCAGAGGCTCATATACCTGGCAGTTCCCTAGAAGAGCCTCCAGCAAACCCTGGATTAGGGAACCAGCTCTGCCTCTTTCCCAGAACCCTGGCAGGTTTGCTTTCTTGGGTGCTTCTACATTTGTCTTAACCAATATATATATATTTTTTTAAAGATTTTATTTATTTATGAGAAGCACAGAGAGGAGAGAGAGGCAGAGGGAGAAGCAGGCTCCATGCAGGGAGCCGGACGTGGGACTCCAGGATCACGCCCTGGGCTGAAGGTGGCGCTAAACCGCTGAGCCACCCAGGCTGCCCTGTCTTAATCAATGTTGACCTCAAGTCCTCTGTTTGGGCAGAGAGGGGCTGTTGAGATTTTTTTTTTCTTTTTTCTTTTTTACTGTCTTCACTATCCTTTGGTGAGGAAGGTTTAGAGCTAGAACTGGCCAAATGAGCCAGATTAAGGATGCTCCTCCTCCAGGTCCCACACTGGAGTGAGAGCCTTCACCCTGGGAGCCTTGGCTTCTTTCCACCCTTGGTCAAGCCGTTTGGCATCTCCGGGGGTCTGGCCAGGAGGACCAGCAGAGACCTTGTAATGCAGGACAGCAGGCACTGTCTGTTCTCGCTGCAAGGGGGTTCCCCAGCTGCCCTGGAGCCTGGGAATCTTCCAGCCTGGGATGAATCATCCTGGCTCTCTGCCTTTACCTCCTCCATCGCTCTGCTTGGACCCAGCTACAGAGCGAGGCCACTAATGCCAAAAGTGATGTTCTCCTTCCTCTGTGGCTAGAGAGGCCAGGAAACGCAGGCTGCAGGCCTCTCTGGGGCACGTACCACGTACCACAAAGAGGAGACCAGCAGAGGGAAGGGCTGGCAGCAGCTGACCTCCAGGAAGGAGAGGCAGGGAGCCACCTCACGCATACCCTTTTGTACCTCTTGAGATGTGTACTATAGTGGAGCTATTCTCAAGAAAAAATTAACAAGAGAAAGTATCAATGGGCGTCTGGTTGGTTCAGTTGGTAGAGCATGCGACTCTTGATCTTGGGGTCATGAGTCTGAGCTCCATGTTGGGCATAGAGTTTGCTTTAAAAAAACAAAACAAAACAAAACAAACCAGCCTGGTAAATCAAAACAAACCAAAACATATTTTGGGGGCACCTGGTTGGCTCAGTCAGTAGAGCCTGAGACCCTTGATCTGAGTTAGGGTCAGGGGTTCCAGCCTCATGTTGGAGGTAAAGTTTATTTAAAAGAAAAGAAGAAGAGAAAACATCAGTTTGGGGCTTGACACTAGAGCCCCCAGATAGGGAGGTGGCCAGGCCAAAGCAAATACAGAGAGTGGGCCATAGCTAAGTGGAGGGGCTCTGGAACTCACCGCCTTGTCTTGGCCTCAGAAAGATGAAATTCTGCTTCCCAAGAAATTCCTTATCTGTGCATTTATTTGGGAAATAAATACTTCTTGAACTCATGCTTTGTGCTTTGCACTACACTTGGTGCTGGTCAAGGTCCCTGTGTCCCTAGAACAAATAGCCCTACAGTGTGTGCGTGTGAGGTATATAGACAGGGAAACAGGCAGACAGACAATACAAAGTGCTAGGACTGGGACCCACTACCAGGCTGCCACCAAGGTGGGGTCTGAGGAGCCAAGGAAGGCCTCCTGGGGGAAGGGTTATGGAAACTGGGGTCCAAAGAATGAATCAGAGCCAGGGAGGGCTGGAGGTGCCAGTAAGAGGTGTTTCTGACAGAGGGAGTCTAGGTGAGAGGCCCAGCTCTGGCACAGAATGAGTATGGGGATTTCTGATAGGATTCAGGACCATGTGGCATTATCTCTAGCTACCTCTGAGCCCAGATAGCTTTCAGCAGAACCTGGGCATACATACAGTGTCTCTGGTCTTACTGTGTGTGCACATATCTCTGCTCAGGGGGTCAGAGAGTCACTAACCCCGGGCCTGGTTATGTCTTTGTGGTTGCCCCACTGGCTAACATGGGGCCAGGCACATGGTCAGGCTCCATTTCTCTTGAATGGTTATGTTGCAAGTTCATGATCTCCCACTGAGAGGACAGAGATCCAGCCAAGATGAGTCATTAGCTCATCAGATATTTGTTGAGCACCGACTCTTTATCAGATATGGGCTAAGCACTGGCGATTTAGGAGAGGACAAGCAAACAAGTTTGGGCTGGAATGGAGTTTACATTCCACTAGGGGAGGTACCCTGCGTGCAGAGCATCAGATACCAGGACTGCCGGAAACAGGACAACATAAGGCTTGTGATAAAGGGTGGGTGGGGATGGGGATGGCCAGGGACGCCTGGCTGGGGAGGTATCACTGTGCCATCTCCTATATGAAGACCTGCAGATGAGGCAAGAGGTCAGGGGAGGGCAGAGGATTTGGCACCCTGGTGAGTCAGAGGAACAAAAAGAATGACACCACTAAGGCTGGAGCAAAGGGAATGAGGGCATGAGAGGGGGTTCAGGGCAGAGACAGGGAGGGACTGGGTGGCACGGCACCCTGTGAGAGATGTAAGGTTTTAGGTTTTATTCCAAGTCAACTAGGAAACCTTCCAAGTTTCTAAGAAGGGGTGTGGAGGGACTTGATCTGCACTTTTATTTATTCTTTGTTTTAATTTTTTAAAAAGCTTTATTTATTTATTTTAGAGACGAGGGTGGGGGGGGGAGAGAGAGAGAGAGAGAGAGAAAAGGGAGGAGAGGGGCAGAGAGGGACCAAAAGAATCTCTAACAGATTCCCTGCTGAGCATGGAGCCCTGTGCAGGCTCAATCTCACAACCCTGAGGTCATGACCTGAGCGGAAATCAAGAATCGGATGCTTAGCTGATTGAGCCATCCAGGAGTCCCTTGATTTGCACTTTTAAAAGATCACAGCAGCCCCAAAGGATATATTTTCAAGGATGAGAGAAAACAACTGGCCAATATGCTGGATGCGGGTTGAGGGAAGGGAGGAGTCCTAGAGGGCTCCTGGATTTGGGGCTTGTGCAGTCAGTTACTCTGGAGCTGCCGTCATTAGAGCTCAGTTTGGGGGTCAAATAGGCCCAAACTTCAATCTTCACTTAACTGTTTCAAGCCTTGCTTTTCTCTTCTGGAAAATGACAACACATGACAGTTGCACATAGAGGTTGTAAATTCTTGTCCCCTGACCAAAGAGATACACATGTCCAGAAAAATAAAGTGTCCTGTATAAGGTCACATAGCCAGACTAAGTACCTCCAAGTTCACTCAGAGGAAAATAAGGAAGATGAATAGAGGCTCTGAAGGTCAACCCAATACTCAGTTCAAATTCAGCTCTGAACATGTGACTCTTGATCTCCGGGTTATGAGTTTGAGCCCCATGTTGGGTGTTGGGTATAGATGTTACAAAAAAAAAAGACTTAAGAAAAACCTCACTTCTGAGCCTTGGTTTCCTTACCTGTAAAATAGGAATATGTTTTTGTCCCTCCTAGGCCTGAAATGATTAAATGAGGTATTGCATGGTGATCACCTAGCACAGAGCTGTCACATAGTAATAACTCAGAAAATTGGGGCGTGCAAGGCCTATCCTGGAAGTCCCTATGCTCTGTTGAGGACACATTTAAACTATAACACACAAAAAAATCACATCATTCACACAGTATCTTCATCTGTGGTCTGACTTCATCCCCATAATCATATGCAATCTGTCAGTATTTTGCAGATGAGGAAACAGCTCCAGAAAGGCCAAAGAACCAGCCCCAGAGCTCCCAAAACAAAGCCTGGGCTATAAACCAGGGCTTGCACAGCCTGGGCCACGTTGTGGATTTTAATGCAGTCTGCTAGCTACGCATGGTTTCCACGTTTTTTAACGTGGTATTATTTATTTATTCATGAAAGACACAGAGAGTGAGGCAGAGACACAGGCGGAGAGAGAAACAGGCTCCATGCAGGGAGCCCGATATGGGACTCCAGCCGGGGACTCCAACATCACACCCTGGACGGAAGGCAGACACTCAACCACTGAGCCACCCAGGCGTCCCTAAAAAATATTTTTAAAAAGAACACGCTTTCTTGACACGTGAGAATGATAAGAAATTCACATTTCAGCTGCCATTAACAAGGCCTTAGGGGAACACAGCCCGGCTCATTTTGCTACAACGGCAGAGTTGAGTGGTTGTGACAGGGTAGGGCCTAGAGATCCTAAAATATTTACTCTCTGGCTCTATGGGAAGGGGCGGAAGGGAGAGAAGGTGCCGAGCGCTTCGCGCTTCTGGAAGGCGCAGCTGCGCTTCAACAGTTCGCGCCCGCCCGGAGGCCGAACGGATGAAAGCCGCGGAAGTACCCCGGGTCCACCTGCAGGCCAGGGGTAAGGGAGTGTTCCTAGGAAGAAGGCAGGTCCCTCACGGGCCGCTCCAAGCTGCAGGGACCTCGGAGAAACCGAGTCCAGCCGCTTTTTTTAAATGAGAAGCCGAGGCCCAGAGACGGGAGGGAGGATGCCCGAGGCCACCGGGCACGTGGCCGGCAGCCAGGGCGGGGCGGGGCGGGGCGGGCGGCCGGTGCCCCTGGGGCCTCTTCCGTTCAGTGGGGAGCCGGGGCCCGGGAAGGGAAGGCGGGCAGCCCCGAGGCCTCCCCGGCGGGAAAGGGGAGGCGCCTGGGCCCGGCCGGGGCGGCTCCCGGCTCCCGGCTCCCCGCCCCGGGCTGGGCCTCCCCGCGCTCCGCGCCCCACCCCGGCCCCTAGGGAGGCCGCGCGCAGCCTGCAGCTCCCTGGGCGCTGGGGCGTGCCCGGCCCTCTTTTGTCTTTCGTCTTTTGTCCGTTTTGCAGAGCACCGAGCCCCGCCCCGCCCCGGGGCTCCGAAAGCCGCGGGGGGCGGGGCGGAGCGCAGGGGGCGGGGCGCTGGGCTGCGCAGGGGGCGGGGCGGAGCGCAGGGGGCGGGGCGCTGGGCTGCGGAGGGGGCGGGGCGAGCGCGCCGAGCCTCCCGCAGCCCCGGGCCGGCGGGCCGCGGCGGGGAGTTCCGGGGGCTCCTTTCCCGCGCCGCCCGCAGGGTGAGACACGTTCCCAGCCAGCATTTGTGAAGGGCGAGGCTCTGGGTGGGCGCCCGCGGAGTTTGTTTGTGGGACCGCGAGATCCTTCAGGCCGGGGCCGCCCGGCTGCCCCCAGCCCCTGCACAACTACCCCTCCCACCCAGACTCCCCCCCTTCGGCGACCACCCTGCCCGGGGCCCTCAGGAGCCCGGGTACTGAGCAGCCGCCCCACCCCGACCCCATCCTTCCCCCCCTTCAAGGGAGGCCTGCTGATTGCCGCACGCACACCTGTGGGGAGGGGGCGGGGTAAGGCCACCTGCGCGCTCCTTAGGGGCCCTGGCAGCCCGTTTCTCTTCCCTTCTCCTTCCGAAGTCACTTCTTCCTGCGGACTTCCTGCCGCCAGTCTAGACAGCCTACAACCCCACTTGTTACTCTAGGGAAGGAAACGTTCAAGGTCTAAAAGGTGGGTTAAGAATTCAATTTACATGGGACAGATTAGCAGGAGAAAAAAAAACACTACAGTTTTATTACCATGTGCATAGAGGCCCAATAGTGAAATTGGGACTCAAAGAAATGACCCAACGGAGGCAATTTTTATGCTTTTTAAGACAAAGAGGCGATAAATCTGTGCGGATAGACAGGACAAAGAAAATTTAACTTTGGGAACATTCGGTCTGTAAGGAATGCTAAACAGAAGAATTTGGGCTGGAGTGGTAAATTAGTGAAAAGTTAACAGTTGCTCATACAGTCTTCTGGGCTCTGAATTTTCAGTCTCTGATTAAGGAGGTCTCTCTACCTCCTGGTACAGGGAGGGGGACTTTCATGTGGGAGATTTATTTCCTGCTTTCAGAGGGAAAAAGGAGTGTCTGGGTGTCCTTACACAGGCTGTCTCTTCAGTTAACTTTGATTTAAAATCACCGATATGCCGAAGTGGCCCATCTTGGGATAGCCTGCCTTTGACCCCTACATTACTCTCTCCTGCAAGCTTTTTCTTTAAGATTTTATTCATTTATTTTGAGAGAGTGAGAGAGTGAGCACATGAGCAGGGGGAGGGACAGAGAGAGGGAGAAGCAAACTCCTGGCTGAGCAGGGAGCCTGACATCAGCAGGGCTTCATCCCAGGATTCCAGGATCATGACCAGAACTAAAGGCCGACGCTTAACCTGCTGAGCCACCCAGGCACCCTCTCCTGCAGGCTTCCTTTTTTTGTTGTTTTTTAATTTACTCATGAGAGACACACAGAGAGAGGCAGAGACACAGGCAGAGGGAGAAGTAGGCTTCCCGTGGGGAACCCCATGCGGAACTTGATCCCAGGGCCCTGAGACCATGAGCCAAAGGCAGACGCTCAACCACTGAGCCACCCAGGCATCTCTCCTGCAGGCTTCTTAAAAGTGACTCTCACTGGTCAGACACCTCCCTTATTCCTGTTACCCTCTGCCCCCCTCAGCCACATCCTCCCACCGGTGGTATCCTTAACTCCTATTGCCAGCATCACAATTTTAGGGGTCCTTGTTCCCTTCAACTGCCACCTCCTCTTCCTCCTTTTTCCTTCTCTTCCCTCCAGCATGTATTCAACTTCATCCAGGCCTGCAACCCATTGTCTCTGTGAGCCACCTTCTCCCTTCCTTCCAGTGCCATCCCCAGACACCCAGTTCCCTCTACCACACTCACCACTAGTTTGGTTTCGCGTGTAGTACTTCCTCTTGCGTGGCATGCTTTCTTGAAAAGCTTTTATTCTCCCAAAGAAATGTCTTGGTTTTCCTTATACTTCACTGACTGACCCTCCTCAGGCTCCTTAACATGTTCCTCATCTAGTTGGCATCAGAATGCCCTGCCCTGGGACACCTGGGTAGCTCAGTGGTTGCGCGTCTGCCTTCAGCTCAAGGAGTAATCCTGGAGTCCCAGGATCGAGTCCCACATCAGGCTCCCTGCATTTTAAAAAATAAATTAATTAAATAAATAGTACCGAGAGGCTATAATACCCACATTTGTTTCTTCAGTTCCAACTTCTCTGGGGTCCAGCCACTAACTTGACACCTCCACGTGGGTGTCTAGCAGTCCTCTCAAAGCTAGCATGTATTCATCTTAGTGATGCTGCTATTTTTGTGTTCATAGGATTTTTT
Organism: Vulpes lagopus; assembly: GCF_018345385.1. NCBI lineage: Eukaryota > Metazoa > Chordata > Mammalia > Carnivora > Canidae > Vulpes > Vulpes lagopus. The sequence continues at coordinate 37,850,890 of NC_054826.1, read as the reverse complement.
CCCCATGTCCCCAGTCCTGTGCCCCATCATGAGCCTCACACCCTCCCCACCCCACCACCTCCACTCCTATCTTCCCCACTGCAATGAATGGCATTCATACCACAGGTGCTTAAGTCCAAACAAGGTATCATCTTTGATTCCTCTCCTCCCTTCTGTGGCCACAGCCAGCCTCTCAGGAGTTCTTGTCAACTCCAAATGAATCCTTGTCCCCAAAGTCTGAACTCTCACCCCCTAAATTATCACAATATCCTTATCAGTGATATCTCTGCCTTTTTTTTTAAAGGTTTTATTTATTTATTCATGACAGAGAGAGAGAGAGAGAGAGAGAGAGAGGCAGGCAGAGACATAGCCAGAGGGAGAAGCAGGCTCCCTGTGGGGAGCCCGAGGCAGGACTCCATCCCAGGACCCCAGGATCACACCCTGAGCCCAAGGCAGAGGCTCAACCGCTGAGCCACCCAGACATCCCGATCTCTCTGCTTCTTCCCTTGAGGCCCTGTGGTATATTTACACAGCAGCTAGAGTGACCTGTCAAGGTGAAGTCGTGACTGCTTGAACTCCCACTTCCCTCCCAGTGACAGTCCCTACAGAAGCCCACAAGGCCTAATGACCTGGGCCCTTGACCTCTCATCAGAGTGGGTTAGGGCTGCTGTAAAAAAATACTGCAAACTGGGTGGCTTACCAACAACAGAAATTTATTTCTCACGGTTCTGGAGGCTGAAAGTCCAAAATCAGGGAGCTAGCATGGTCAGGTGAGGGCCCTTTTCCAGGGTCACAGACCTGTCTCTGTGTCTTCACATGGCAGAAGGAGGCCAGGAATCTCTCTGGAGCCCCCTTTATTAGGCCACTAGTGCCATGTGTGAAGGCTCTGCCCCGTGACCTAAGCATTTCCCAAAGGCCCCACCTCCTAATACCAGTACTTTGGGGATTAGGATTTCAACATAAGAATTTTGAGAGGCCACCACCACATTCAGACCACAGCCCCTCTCTGGCTCATCTCCTGCTAGCCCACTCAGCCACATGGGCCTTCTTTCTCCCTGTTCCTTCCACATGCTCGTTCCCCACACAGGGCCATTGGCTAGTGGTCTCCTCTGCTTGGGAAGCTCATTCCCTCACCTGCCACATTTGGTTCAATGACACCTTCTGGGTGCCAAGAGGAGGCACTTCTCATTATCATGAGGTCTCCTTAGGGACCAGAGGTTGCACTGTTGACAAGGGCAGGAAATTGTGTCTGTATTGCCCTCTGGTATGCGCTCTGCACTTGCACACTGCCTGGCACACAGGATAAGTGATATCAAATCCCTGGAGCCTTAGCGCCTTTGCTCAGCAGCAACCTTCCCCAGCTCTATGCCCCTACAAAGCCAAAGCTCAGCCCCCTCCCTGTGCAGGAGCCCCAGCCTCTCTCACATTTCCCTGATGACACTTACCACCTAGTGTACTTGGTGTCTGTTTCCTGACCTGATATGTCAAGTTGGCTGTCTTCTTTCCCTCCTGTATCTGACTGCTGGGAGATAGGCTCTCAGCAAATACTGACTAGATCAGGTTAACATTTGCATTACTATACTTCCCCCTGACCCTCCAACCCAGCCCTGAATAGTGAAGTGGGACAAGAAAAGTTCCTTGGATTTTTAATCAACTCCTTTTTCCCAAATAACTCCTAGCAGCCACAGCCCAAAGAACCATCCGATCATATATTTTATTCAATTAACCTTTATTCAGCAATCCCCATGTGCCTGGGAGGTGTTTATACATTAGTTGTATATTTGATATCCGTTTAATCTTCACAACTCTATGACATAATGTTATTACCCCTTTTACAGATGAGGAAATTGAGGAACATGGTAGGAAAGTCTGGAGTCAGTCCTCTGCTAAACCTTAAGACTGGGAAGACCCGAAATCCAGGCCAGAAATTCCAGCCAGACTCTGCACAGAGCCAACTGGATGCATCTTACACTCAACAGGTCTGAAGAATTTGACTCTCCCTGGCACTTCTCTTCCAGGGTTCCTCACCACCACCCCCATGCCTCCATTTGCAGGTCATCCCACCCAGAAACAGGCCTCACAGATCTAATCCAGCACCAGAGCCCTCCTTATCTTTGGCAATCCCACCAAGCAAACCTCCAGGCATTTGCCCCCAGGCCACCGCGCCCATCCTCTAGATCTTGAGCTTTCTAAATGTGTAATATCCTGCAACAATTCCCCAATGTCCTGAGGATGAAATCCATGTTCCAGTAGCCTGTTGAATCTCCATTTCTACCTTGCTCCTCCTATCCTCCTGGAGTGGAAGCTCTGGTGGCAGCTGTGGCTGACTGCTGGGCCTCTGCTGGGCTGGCCCCAGTTCCTCTCTTTGTCTGAAGAATTGCTTAATTGGTTGGACCAGAAGACTCAGCTTGCCCTCTTTGTCCCCTGGACTAGATGATGCTGTGACATCCAATGCTCATCCCTCCCCTAGTGGAATTGCTGGTCTGTCTGTCCTGTCCCCCAATGTGTGAATGTAAGCTGCAGAAGTGCTGGGATTCTAATGGTCTTGGAAACAAAGGCCTGGCAGACAGAGCAGGTACTCAATATTATATTTGTTGAATGAGTGAATGAATAGATGAACAAGTAGGAGGATCTGTTTGTTTTTATCTATCTGTTTTAATTTTTAAAGATTTTATTTATTCAGTTGATAAGTCATGCACACACACTAGTAGAGGAGTGGCAGGCAGAGGGAGAGGGAGAAGCAGGCTCCCTGCTGAGCAGGGGACCCAACGTGGGGCTGGATCCCAGGACCCTGGGATCATGACCTGAGCTGAAGGCAGATGCTTAACCTACTGAGCCACCCCGGTACCCCAGAAGGATCAATTTAGATACCAAGCAGAGAGGTAGGCACATTTACACAGTTGTCCTAGGATGGGGTTGTCATACTCAAGTAGTGGAGTGGCCCAGAGCCTTGGTTTGGAGGCAGATAAATGGATTTGTATCCTGCTTCTGATAGTATTTGTATGGGTGACATTAGGCAGGCTCCTTGGCTTCACTGTGCCTGAGGTTTTCCACCTGGAAGATAGGATGACAGTGTCATCCCCAGGTGGTTAAAGTAAAAGGCATGACGGGTGGGAAGGGCTCTGCAGACAGTGTTTTTTTTTTTTTTTTAAGACTTTATTTATTTATTCATGAGAGATACAGAGAGAGAGAGGCAAAGACACAGGCAGAGAGAAGCAGGCTCCTCGCAGGGAGCCCCACACGGACCCAATCCCGGGACCAGGATCACGCCCTGAGCCAAAGGCAGACGCTCAACCGCTGAGCCACCCAGGCGTCCCTGTTTATTAGATGGTGGCTCTGCCTGTTGGCTGCTCAGCAGGATGACAGAATGACAAAGACAAGGATTCGATGATCAGGCTGCCTGGGTCCAAATATTGATTCTTCCATGTATTAGCTGTGTGACTTTGGGCAGATTACATAACCGATCTGAGTCTCTGTTTTGCCATATAAATTGGGGTCATAGTACCTACTTCCCAGGGTTGCTGTGAGAATAAAATAAGACAATGTAAAGCAGTTAGCATGATGCCAATAATGGGTGGCTGTATTTTTAGCCAAAGCTACAAATGTAGCACATTTGAGTCCTGTAAAGGGGTGTGGTGGGCAGGACCCGTGGGTTCTCCATAAGTGACTTAGAGACAAACTCTTTCTACTGTTCAGTTTTCACATCTGTACAAAGGGGCAGCTCACCTGGCTCCCTTGAGCTCTGAAGTGCTGTAAATCTGTGTCTTGCCTGCTCTTTGCCTTCCCTGACACTCCCTGGCACCCTCTCTAAGGAAAACCATTTTCCAAGGAAAGAGGAAAACTGCTTTCCAGTCCCTCCATCTCTCCTCCCTCAGCCTCTTCAAAGCTGGCTTACTCTGTGACTCATCCCCTCTGGAGTCCCTGTACTTCTGCTTCCACTGGGTGCTAAGGGGTTAATCTGAGGCATTAATGGAACCAACAGGAACTCAGTGTTAGCTCACTAATGGGTCGCCCCATCTGCCCTCCCTGTAACATAATGCCTTCACCCTGGTAAAAGGCACTCAGGGATTTCCTGTTGGCTCCAATCTGCTGGTTTCTGACATCTTGAAAGGCAGAGGCTGAAGAGGGAAGGAGTGGCCTGATAGAGGTGGGGACAGGATGAGGAAGGCTCTGAACCAACAGTCAGATCATCTGGACTCTCATCCCAGCCCTGCCACTGAGGTGCTGTGCGAGCTTGCACAAATTCGTTCCTCTCTCTGGGCCTCAGTTTCTTCATTTGTGACCTGTGCAGATTGAGCTGTAATGGCTTTGCTGGAGCTAACATTCTGGAATTATCCGATCCTGTCACTTTCACAGCCGAGGGGAGTATGTGCTTCCAGCATCAATGAACATCCACAAACTATTGAGCACCTAACAATGTGCCAGTCTATGCCGGGCATTGTGGTCAGGGTGCAAAGGTGTGCCAATGAGGCACGGTCCTACCCCAGGAGCAGGCTCTGTGCTGTTCTGCTACAGCTTTTCTATTTGCAAATGGAAGAGTGCAGAGAGGCCTCCATGCTTACTGAGGACCTCCTGTCTGCCAGGCTGAGGGCACAAAGCAAGTACAGAGAGCTGCAGATCTTCCATTTCTTTAAGTTTCCTGATGATACCATGTTCTCTCACCTCCTGGCCTTTGTACAGGCCATTCCCTATGCCTGGAATAGTCTTACTTCCCCTTGCTCTTTGTCTGTCTAACTCTATTTATTTTTCTGGGCTTGCCTGTCTTTCTTCTTTCCTTCCTTCCATTCCTTCCTTCCTTCCTTCCTTCCTTCCTTCCTTCCTTCCTTCCTTCCTTCCTTCCTTCCTTCCTCCTCTATTTCTAGAGCACTTACCATATGCCTGGCTGTGCCAAGGATTTGGGATCTAGGAGTGAACAAGACACACTGTCTCTGCCCCCTGGGAGCTTATGGATTCTTAGGGGAGATAACAGCCAATTAAACACTTTCATAAAAAAATAAAATACAATAATTTAAGTCACAATGCACACAAGAGGGACAGAAACAGAGCTGAGATAGAAGGTGAGGTGGGGGCACTCTTGGAAGAGGCAACAGCATGCACACAACTCAGAGGCAGGAAAGCAAATGGCTTGTCAGGAGAGTGGGCAGGCCAGTGTGCTGGAGTATTGGAAGGGAGGAGGCCAAGCAGGAGGCTGGAGAGAGGGCCTGGGTGGAGCAGATCAGCTTGGGGGTCCTTTGTGGGGAAGCCAGGACTCCTCCCCCACGTTTGGATAGGTGCTCATGCTTCCCCTTTCTTTCCCTATCACAGCACGCATCACCCTGGATCACAGCACACTTCCTGCTCATTTCTCTGACCCCCCTGCCCCCAACCAAATAGACCACAAATCCTAAGGACAGAGACCACTTCATGTAAGCATTGTACCCTTTATTCTTTTTTTTATTATTATTAAGATTTTATTTATTTATTTTGAGAAAAAGAGCAGGGGATGGGGTGGAGGGAGAGGGAGAGAGAGAATCTCAAGTAGACTCCTTGCTAACCACAGAGCCTGAGGAAGGGCTCAATCTCACCACTGTGAGATCATGATCTGAGCCAAAGCTAAGAGTCAGATGCTTAATAGACTGAGCCACCCAGGCGTCACCCCCCCCACACACACACACACACTTTTTATTAAGATTTAATTTTATTTTTGTAGGTAATCTACACCCAACATGGGGCTCTAACTTACAACCCTGAGATCAAGAGTTGTATGCTCCACCTACTGAGCCAGCCAGGGACTCCTGTACCCTTGATTCTTGACTCACTGCATAAAGCAAACTACTTCTCATCCGTAGAGCTGCCAAACACCGTCTCTCCATTTAGCCCCATTTTGTTTTTTGTTTTTTTAAGATTTTATTTATTTATTCATGAGAGACAGAGAGAGAGAGAGAGAGAGGCAGAGACACAGGCAGAGGGAGAAGCAGGCTCCATGCAGGGAGCCATATGTGGGACTCCATCCTGGGTCTCCGGGATCGTGTCCTGGGCCGCAGGCAGACACTCAACCGCTGAGCCAGCCAGGCGTCCCCATTTGGCCCCATTTCTGTTGCTACCTTTCAAACAGCAGCTCAAACAAAATACCCAGGAATCATTGCAGACACCTTGATTTCAATTTCTCTCCTCCTGGGTATCCAGAAAAAGACTTGTCCCCTCTATTTCTTGCACCATCCCAGATCTGCCATGGCCAGGGCCCTGGCCTAAGCCACCATGGAGCTGCTGTGCTGTCCTCCCTTCTACTCCCCCCATCTTAAAATGTTGGCAAGTAATTTTTCTTCTCCTTCTCCTTCTCCTTCTCCTTCTCCTTCTTCTTCTTCTTCTTCTTCTTCTTTTCTTCTTTTTTTTTTTTTTTCTCTTCTTTTCTTCTTTTCTTCTTTTCTTCTTCTTCTTCTTCAACTGGGCAGGTTGAAAAGCAAAACAAAAACAAAAGCACAGTCACTTCCCACTGTGCTTAAAATAAAATCTTTATCCCGGCCTTCAAGTCCTTGCTGATCTGGTCTTGCCTGGGTCCAAGCTCCTGTCCTACACTCTCCCCTTTGCTTTTTTAAACATCCTGCTCACATTCTCTCTCTCTCTCTCTCTCCCCTGTTGCTTGCCTATTCCAAGGTTCATTCCTGCCTCAGGATCTTTACAAGTACTGCTTTCTCCTTGTTTATTGGTTCAGTTATTTATTGTCAGTCTTCTCACTCTCAAAGGTAAACACTGTGAAAGCTGAGAACTCATCTGCCTCATTCACAGCTGTCACCCCAGAACCTGGCACATCAGAGACCTTCAGTTTTGGGGTGTTGAATGAATGAAATAATATATTTATCTCTTTTATATGCCAGGCTCTGTTCTAAGCATTTTGCATATAGGATCTCACCAAATCTCACAGTGGCAGCCCTGAGAGAGGAGTTGCAGCCTAGAGAGGCAAAGTGACCTGCCCAAGGCTACACAGCTAGGATATCCTGGAGCCTGGCTGCAAGCCAGCCTGCCCCCCAAGACCACACTAGCAATTACAGTGATGTGCTGATCCCCATAGCAAACCCTTATGTTGTGAGAATAAATGAATGAAAGAATGAGCAAATGGCAAACACCTGGATGGAGTGGCATGCTTGAATGGAAGACATACCCAGCTTTTAGGAGCTCACCGCCTTTAACTACGTGGGTCTCTATTTTGAAGTGAGGAAAGAAGGGAGCGCTCTCAATGGCTGAGGGATCCGTGTGGGAGCCGTTCTGTATCCAGTGGCCCTTGTGGTTCTCTGCTCTGCCTAAAGTGGTTGCCATGTCAGCCTGGGCAATGGGGAACCCCAGGTAGCATCCTGGGGGGGATGGGCTCCCCCCCCCCCCACCTACAGGAAGCTTGCTATCCGGTGAGAGCCCTGTCTGCCTGGCTGCCCACCACCCGCCAGCCCGAGCTTCTTAGCTCATCAATCACACTGCTGTGCTCTGCCAGGCTCTGCATCTGAGGAAGACAAGTCAGCTGAAGATGGAATGGGCCTCAGGCCGGGATGGGAAGGGAGTGGAAGACGCGGAGCGGGGGTGGGGGAGGCCCAGAGACACAGCCAAGGTCTGGATTAATCCTGCTCTGCTGAGGAGGGTTGACTGGGGACAGAGGCAGGGGCAGGGTTCCCATTAGAAAAGCAGAGGGGGGAGCAGAAGGGGGGGAAGGCTGGTGTGGGGCCCGAGCGGTTTCCCCTTGCAACTGAAATTCAGTCTCCCCTGGTGCCCAGGGAGCAGACAGACAGCTCTGGAGGGCAGGCAGTTTATGGGGGGTATTCAGGCAGGCTCAGCTGCCCACCCACACTGCTCCAGGCGCCCCGTGGCTTGGCTTCCCAGCACCCCCTGCTTCCTCACCCTCGCAGGGAGGGCCAGAGAGGCTGGGGCATCTGCACCTCCACCACTCCCAGTCCTTTCTCAGATGGCAGCCACTTGGGATTGGGCTTTGCGCTCCCTCCCCAGAGAGGTTCTGCTGAAAGTCAAGATGTCTGAGCTGAAAATTCCTTGGAGATCTTCTAGTCCAGAGAGGCAAATCGGCAGGCTTTTGTTTTTGTTTTGCTTTTCCGACTGCACAGTTTAAAAAAAAGAAGAAGAAGAAGAAAAGAAAAGAGTTAGTTGCCAACATTGAAACAGGAATAGATTGCACATAAAAATCTGATTTCTAGTTTCCCTTAAAAAATTCAAAGATCTGACAACTTTGGGCTGGCTTTCCCAGAGCTGAGTAGAGGCAGCTGCCAATAGAGCCCACCACGCCCTTTGTGTTACCTCCCAGGTTTGGAGTGGGCTTGGGCTTTTCGACCCCTTGCCTATCTGGAACCCCTCCCTGAGGAAACTGAGGCCCACCGGGGGCAAGGGATGGGAGCAGCGTCCCAGGGATGAACACCCTGGCGCTGGTAGGTCCCTTGGTTTCATGTCCCAGGGCTGCCCTCTTATGAGCTGTGTCATCTTAGACAAGTAACCCAAGAACCTATGGGCTTCTTAGTTTTCTCAACTGACCATGGAGACAATGGCAGTTCCCCGTGAGGAATAAAAATTTAGCATGTCCTTTGTGTGTTTACAAAGAAGATGCTCTTACTTTTGAATAGTAAGATGTATGGTAATATATACATGCTACTTTTAATATCACTTCCCCCACACGAACCACCCCCATGCTTAGTGACCTAGAACAATATTGTAGTACTGTCTTTGGCAGGTCTGTGTGTGCCTTGGTTCAGATGGGTGGTTTTTATCTGGGGTGTCTGGCATTGTGGCTTTGTGGTCACATAGTGGCAGAAAGGGGATTGCAGTCATTTGAATGCTCGACTGGAGCTGAACATCTCAGATGGCTTTCTTACATAGCTGACACTTGATGTTAGCTTTCAGCGAGAGCTCAGATGGGGCTGTGGACCACAGTGCCCATGGGGGACCTCTCCATGTGGGTTGGGCTTCTCCCAACATGGGTAGCTGGGGGCTGAGTGTATCCCAGAGGAGGGAATCAAAGAGAAGCAGATGTAGCTGAATGACCTTCGATGTCACAGAGTGGCACTTCCACCATTCTTTATTGGTCTCAGCAGGTATAAATCCCCTGAGATTGAATGGGAGGGGACACAGAACCCACCTCTCAAAGAATGTGGGGGCCATCTTTTAAAACCATCACAACATATATGTAAACTGAAAAATAAGTTCCCTTCCACCTCATTCCCCCAGGGCTGAATTACCCTCCCTGGTGGCAACCACTAATCCACTTCCTGTGTGTCTTCCCAGAGAGAGTCCACACATATATGGACATGAGAGTTACACCTATACAGATATCCATACTAGGTACTCTGCTTATCCAAACGCTATTCCAACTCAAGAATCAAATGGATTCAAAAAAAAAAAAGAATCAAATGGATTCAGATAGCCTCTCAGATAAGCTATTTGCTCTCAAACTCCTGCTATTTGTTATCTGAAATGAAACGCAGGAGTCAAAAGATTCCAATAATGCAGCATCTCCTGCTATCGGAACCCTCATTATCTGAATTCAGAAACCAAATAGATTTGAATAGCAAAAGATGCTATTCATATAGAATAGATGAAGATGAAGATATATAAAGATGCTATAAATATACATAAAAAACATCTCTCCCCCCCAAAAAAAAAAAATCTCTCCCCCACCTGAAATGTGAGCATACCTGGCACACCGTCCTGTACCTTGCATTTTTCACTTAACAATTTATCTTGGAGATCAGCCTATTTGTACAGGGTCTCATTCCTTGTACGAGCACAGAGCATTCCATTGTTCAAATGCACCATCATTTGTTTAATCAAATTGGCCACTTGCTTTTTCTCCCAATCTTCTGCTAATCGTAATCCACATGACAGTGAATAACCTTGTCCTGAAGTCTTTATGCAGTTGTGTAAGATTATCTGTGTGATAAGTTCTTAGAGGCAGAACTCTAGGTCGAAGGGCAGGGTTCTTGTGACCATCTCTACTACCTCCCAGCTGGGCAGGCTCAGACTCCACGTCTTGTGCTCTGGCCTGGATCTTCCACCCTTGCCTGTGCTGTCACCTGTGAGATCCTGCTTGCTCCAAGCTGCTTCCTAGCTACTCACTGAGGGGACACAGGGGCCTGCGGTGGGGAGGGGAATGAGAGGACTCTGCAGGGACAGAGATGATGGCTTTTGCAAAAGGAGGATGTGGGCACCTGGGAGGTACTTCACCCACTTATTTGCCTCCTGATTTTCAGCAGCATTTATGTCTGTTTGTCTTGGACCTCAAAGTAGTTGCTGAGGAGATTCAGGCTGTTGTCCCTTTAAAGAAAATAAGATCTGGGACGCCTGGGGTGGTGGAGCATCTGTCTTTGGCTCAGGGTGTGATCCTGGGGTCCTGGAACCCAGTCCCACATCGGGCTCCCTGCAGGGAGCCTACTTCTCCCTCTGCCTATGTCTCTGCCTCACTCTGTGTCTCTCATGAACGAACGAATGAATGAATGAATGAATGAATGAATAAATAAATCTTTAAAAAAATAATAAAGATTATGAGAGCTTGCTTCTGTGGTGGGTCCTGCACCTGGCTGTGCAGAACCATCTGTAGAAGCTTCCAGATGTACAAAGGCCAAGAGGAGGTGGGTATAATCAGGAGCTTTTCAATGTCACAGGATGCTCATAACTGCTGGATTCTACTCCCATGCTTGCCACAACATTGAACCAGGCATCAGGGACTTAAATTCTTGCCCCCACAGTATGTGTCTTCCATTCCCATTTATGGCACGATTGTCCTTATGTGCTCTGCATTTTGATGAGGAGGCTGTATAGCACGGTGCATATGCAGTCATTTCCTGTTTGGTCTTAAATCCATCCCCTGCCCTTCCCCTGCTGGTCTTAGCATCTAGGGCTCAACAACATTTCCCAGACTGCCCTGCCCACTGGTTTCCTATTAGGTTTGGCCAATGGGAGGTCTGAGCAGATGCCAGGATGTAAACCAGCATTAGTAGGTCTGCAGTCTCTGGTCATGACTCCAGAGGATGGCCCCTTCCTCCAGTGTCCCAGCTCTGCCCAGGGGGCATGGCTCTTGGGCCATAGTGACACCTCTCCCTGGGCAAATAGTGCTTCCCTACAGCTGTTACTCTCTAGATTGTCCCACCAGTTCTTGGTTTCCATCTCTGCTAGCCTGTCTTATTGGTTGCTCATATTCACTCCTTCTCTTCAGCCCTTTGCTGTGGGGTTGACTTCTTGCCTGGACCACTGATGGGTGGGTGAGCATGTGGATACAGGCTGGTCAGAATGCCTAGATTCAAATCCCAGCTATACCAGTACTAGTTGTGAGACCCTGGGCAAGTCCCTGACCTCCCCATGCTCTAGAGTGAGAATAATAATAGTTCCTTCATCTGTAAAGTGAGAATAGTAATAGTACCCACTTCCTCCGCTTATTGTCAAGGTAATTCGACCAATAGTTTGTAAAGTGCTTAGAACCAAGCCTGGATATAGTAAGCATAACATTAAAATTAGGGTTTGTTTCTTTCTTTCTCTCTCTCTCTCTCTCTCTTTCTCTCTCATCTTGTCCTTACAACTTCTCTGAAAGGAGCTGTTCTGTCCTTAATTTCCCGGACATGGAAACAGAAGCCAGAAAGGTAAAGTGACTAAGGTCACACAACTATAGCGATGGGATTCAGACTAAGCTAGTCAGACTCCAGTTTATACCCACTCTATCACACAGCCAATTCAAATCACATTTGGTGGCCAGGCTGGGGACCTGGGCAGGGCTGCTGCAGCTCTCAAGCTGAATGGGGGGCACTGAGTGGTTTGGTCTGCTTGTCACCATACCCCTCACCCCCAGCCCATTTTTGCAAATGGGAAGCCAATATAACTAGCAGCCTGTTTCCCAGTACAGAAGGAAAGGGGTGAGTCATGTTCTGGAAGGGAAAGAAGTGGTGGTAAAGGAGGAATAGGATCATTTTCACCCTCTCATTGTAATGACCAGTCACTGAGCTCTTCTTATGGTGGCAGATACTGAGCTCATGGTTTTTCATGACAAATGACTTAAGATTTTTGTATCTGCATATAAAAGAAACCCAACTCTTTTGACTTAAGGAAAATGCTAATGAGTTGGCTGGAGGAACTGGGAAGTCTAGGAGTGGATTTGGCTTCAAGTAGTGCAGAGTGATGTGTGTTACATCATCATCAACATCGTCATCATCATTAGCATCATCATCTTGGCTCTATTTCCTTCTAAGAAGTAATTTCATCCATGGATAGATGGGCTTTGTCCAAAGTCATATTCTCCAGCTCCGGAACTTCAAGCAGGAGAGATCCTTCCCCCAGGGAGACTCTGGTTGGCCCGTGGGAATATTGAGTCCACCATAGGGACCAACCGCTATTGCCAAGGAGGGGATATCATAATTGGCTGATATGGTCAACACCCCATCCCTATGTCCAGGAGAAGGCCAAAGCTCCATGACTGCAAGTCTCAACAGAGCACATGGAACAATCTGGATCCCAAGGAAAAATAAATTAAAAAAAAAGAGTAAATGAACAAATTCATGACTGTGTCACCAGTTATGCTTTACTTTTTTTAATCTGTACCATATTAGCTTCATGTTTCAGAGGAGCAGTCAGGCACAGAGAGGTTGAGTAAGAAGGCTACTTTTACCCATGATAGTTCCTGTCCTCCCAGGCCCAGCAGACTCAAGGACATGGATGGAAAGGGAAGAATCTAGGAGGGATGAGGAGTGGGAGAGAAGATGGCAGACTTTGCTTTGGGCCCTGCCTTCAGTGGCCTATAGTTCTTTCCAACAGGAAGATCTAAGCTTTCTCTGTGGGCAAGGAGCTCACCAATGCTTGTGTTCAAGGACTCTGTTGTACCCCCTTGACCCAGGACCCTGGCTGGGAATCTGCCAGCTTGTTTTCTTCTCTGTGGGCATGTCAGGTTTTGCTCCAGGCTCATGTTTGCTGCTGAGCTATGTTGCTTGCTAACTGTGGGTCTGTGCCCACAGGAAGCTGTCCTCATCACAGGAAATGTGTCAAAGCCTAGCTGCCCTGTTCCTGATGGACAATCTCTGTGCCTCTCCCCAATCCAGCTCTGTGCCAGACAGTCCTGGCAGGCCACAGCCTCTCCCATCTCCCCAAGCTTCTATCATGTGCTGTTCCTTTGGCTTACCTGGAAAGCACTTCCTCTACCCACTATCCAGCTGACTCCTCAACATATGGAATTCAGCCTGGATCACTGCCTTCAGAAAGCTTCTTTGCCATGCTTGCTGCTCTTCTCCTGGTTTCAAGGCCTCTTCTCTGTGCTTATTTTTAGCAAGCACTAATCACATTCTGATGAAATTCTTTTGACTAGTCTGTTTTCTTCACCAAATCCTAAGATCTCTGATGATAAGAACTTCATTTTTGAACACAGCTGGTGCTCCATAAACGAGTGTTGGATTAACAAATGAATTAATAAAGGGCACCAGGGGGACATGTGACATTTGTTTCGCAGGCAGGTTTGGGCACTGACCAAGAGTGCTCAAGGGTTACTTTGGGGGTACAGACAGGGCAGCAATGCGGCCAGAATCTTTGGGTCTTCAGGAGCAAATCCCTCTGATTTCAGGGACCCAGGGCAGGTCTTCAGAGGCCCAGGTCACTGCAGGCTTCTCTCTGCTGTAAAAAAAAAAAAGATTCAGTAAAATTTAGTTCTTAAGTAAATTATAGAGTAAATCATAGACTTCAGTGGAATGGTAGAGTCATGGAAGCGGGTATCAGAGGGAGATTTTTTGATTATGTAAAACTTTTCCTATACCCTCTTAGGCTCATTTTTGAGGCCTGCAAATTAAACTGAAAAAAGACAGATTTGCTCACATCCAGACAGGAATTCACAGAAAAAAAAAAAAAAAAGACTCTGGATAGTGGTTAGAATTTGGGATTCATACACCATCTTCATTGGGAAATGCAAATAGGGAGAAGGCACTTACAGGAAAACAAATGACTTTAAGTAAAGATAAACTGGCCCTTAGGAGACAGATGAGATGATAGTTTTGTGACAATGTCTGTTTAGATGCAGCAATTCTAATCTCTAGTCAGTCTCTCCTGGTTGCCTCCCAGAGGGGATTTATGACAATTGAGTTATTTTGGGAGGCTATTGCATTTAGGCAGATAAGCCACATCAGGAATTCAAATGCCTTCTGCCCCAAATAATTTTGGTGCCATGGTAGCATATTCTTGACCCCTTCATTGAAAAGTCCAAGGATTATGGGGCTTCTGGCTGGCTGGTTCATTCAGTAGATCATGTGACTCTTGATCTCAGGTGTGAGCTCAAGCCCCACACTGAACATAGAGATTGCTTACAAAAAAACAAAGAAAGAAAAAAAAGAGAGAAATAAAAGAAAAAGAAAAGTCCAGGAGTTAAATACTGCATCTGCTAAAGCTGAACCAGGGGCTCAACCCATTTTGTCAAGTCTCAGGTCTCCATCTCTCTCTCATAAGCATCAATTAATTAATCTGTTCCACTCTCCCTTCCTTCTTCTCTAAGTCTCTCCCTCTCATTCCACACTGTCTTCTGTGATGGCTTCGTTCTCAAGAAAGCTCCTCCCCTGTCATGGCCAGATGGTCTCTAGCACCTCCAGATGTGCACCGAACCAATTGCTGGCAATTCCTTTTTTCTCAAGAGTTCCAGCAAAATTCCTTGGATGGGATCTCACTGGACCCAGCAAGCAGAAAACGTAGCTGATGAGCCATGCCAGGCCTGGCATGCATGCCCACCGTGGAGCCAGGCGGCTAGAAAGGCCAGGTCAGCCTCACCCAAGCTGCATGGACTGAGAGTGGAGGAGGGGTGGTTTCTGGAAGGATGACGAGGGTGCTACTAATAGAAGGAGTGGAGTGGATTCCAGGCAAGGGAAAACCACAGATGTCCTTTATAGAGAGAGAAGTCTACAGTGAGAAAAGCTGAATCATAGTCGTGGAATCAGAGTTTCAGAAGGTTGGAGCTGAAAGACCCCTTAAAAATGGGCTCACGCAGGCCTTTCTGTGACAGCTGCTTGCCTAGTGCCCCGGGGAGTCCTGTGCCATTACTGGCTGATGCTGGAGTCCTGGGCAGCCGGGGGGCATAGGGGGAAGGGTCTCCCTGGTATTCTCTCTCCCTCCTCGCTGCTCTTCTGCTGGAAGATTCTGGGTCACAGCTGCCCACCAGGGGCCTTGTTATGCTCCTTCCCGGTGAGCTCTGGGCTCCGGCCATCTGCCAGCCTGGCAGTCAGCCACGCTGATCATGGGCTCCACGCTCCCTCCGTGACACAGAGGCCCAGCCGGAAAGACATCCGGGACTCCTCCGGAGCTAGAAGCAATCCAGGGAACAGGGAGCAGTACAGCCCAAGGCAGAGGCCCGGGGCCCTGCTCAGACCTAGGAGGCTGAGCCCCCCCACCCCCTCCCTCCAGCAGCCCTGGGAGCCAGGACCCGCCACTTCAACCACCAACGAACTGGGCCATCCTGTTCAGACCTGTTCAGACACTCCTGAGGCTTGGGCCATTGTGTCTCTCCCAACTGAGAGCTGAAAGCCAGAGGAAAAGACAGTTAACCTAAACAAAGCTCTATAGAGTGGAAAGGCCAGCCTTCCTCTCCCTTTTCCCAACCCTCTGCTTAACCAGCAGAGGTTTGGAAGCTCAGCAGAGGCTGAACAGGGTCTCAGAGAGATTCCTCTGTGGCTCCTGCCATCCTTCCTTCTTTCATGTCCTCCTTCCCTCTTCCCTGCCCCCTTCACTTCTCACATAGAATGTTCCAGCAGAAAGGGTACTTTACAAACACCAACTCCAGAGATTGCAGACTGGAGGCTCATGGTTCAGAACATGTTGTATTTGGCCCTCCCACTGTTTAAGAAAAAATTGAGCCAACATTTTGAAAATTGGAGATTTTACATAAAAATTCACATGTCTAGCTTCTTTAGAAAGCTACGATCTGTTAGCGCTGGGCCTGTGTGTCCACATGGTACCAACTGGTCAGCTGCTCCTGTGGACGGGGAGTGGGCTACAGTCCCCTCCTGCCCCTTCTCCGGAGACCATCTACCAGCTTCCATCTTCCTTCACTCTTCCCGTTCTTGTTTTCTTTCTTTAGAAAGTTTGCATATATGACCCCACCAGAAAATGAAAGACTGACAGAGTGGCATGTTTTCAGGAAATCAGAGGATGTTTCTATCATTAGCTTGGCCCCAGTGGGCATTTGTGCTTACAACCCCAATGTAATCAACACCTTAATTTTGCAGAAAGACTGATCTGGGCTCAGAAAGTTACAGTCCTCTCCACCCAAGATGCACACTGAGCTGGTGGAAAGGTATCTGTACCTGTGCTTCTTGGATGGAGAGGGGGCTTGAGGTGGCTTGAGGTCCCCTCCATCCATACCTGCCCTCTCAGCAGGGATGAGGACATACTTTCCAAAGCAGCAGTGTCACCCTTATCTCTGTGCCTCTGGCTTAAAGAGGGAGCCTTTGCAGAGGAGACAAGCAGCAGAATGGAGGTCTGGGACTCCAGCTGTGAGAAGCCTTCCAGAAAGGGAGGTGGAGGTGGAAGGACCCAGAGCTTATCAGGAAGAGGCCGTCTGGAAGCAGAGAGCTGGCTTGTTCTTTGAGGCTACAGGCTCTGTGCAGTGGCCTCTCTCTGGGAGACAGCTATCACCTCACCAGACAGAAGTTTGTATTGAATCTTGCTGTTTGAGGAAGGAGCTGCCTGGGGAGGCCGGAAGTTGGCCAAGCAAGAGCAAAGGCTATTGATGGGGATGTTGTAAGGAGAGAAGAGTTACAGGGATTGGGTTGAGCAGAGGCTACTTTTTGGAGGTTCTCTGATACATATCAGAGTTTTGGGGAACCCCTAAAATGACAAAGTTATGTGTCTGAGGAAAGTATTTATGGCTCTTTTTCAGATTCCCAAAGGCTCACTTGAGTCTACAAATAGGTTATTGTGCAAGTGGCAGGTAGATGGCCAAGAGGCAGGACAGTGCAAAGTGAGGAGCACAAGACCATCCTGGGCCTGGGTCAGTTCCCCTCCCTGTTGTTAGCCATCTGCTGCATCACTCCAGCAGCTTCTCCGCCTGACCTCCTTCTGCCTCTGTTTCTACCCTTGTAAGACAAAAATAATAATGGCGCCTACCTTGTATTTTAAAGGTTAAGTGAACTTACATTGATAGTTGACACAGGATTAACTATGATTGTTGCTAATTTTCCTTTCAACTCGGAGCTTCTACTGTAAACAGATTCATGCATTTTGAATGTGTGCATACCTGGTAAGGCTTAATATAAGTCTTGCATTTTTGCAGGAGGGGAAGCTATGGTCCTTAGGTAGGATTCTTTAATAGTGAAACTTCAGTCTGTGATGGAGCAAGGAGGGGAAGCTGCATAGCTCTGCTTAGAACTTTCTTATTGATTGATTGATTGATTGATTTTGGAGAGAGTGAGCAAGGTGAGGGGGGCAGAGAGGGAGAGGAAGAGAAGGTCTTAAGCAGACTCCTCACTGTGCACGGAGCCCTATACACTGGCTCAATCCCACAGAACCTGAGATCATAACCTGAGCTGAAACCAAGAGGTGACCACCTAAATGACTGAGCCACACAGGTGCCCCTATTTATTTATTATTTTTCTGAGTAGTCTTTGCACCAGATATGTGGCTCCACTCATGACCCTGAGATCAGGAGTCATGTGCTTCACTGACTGAGCCAGCCAGATGCCCCTGCTTAGAACTGTCTTAACATGGCCTTAGTTCAAACTAAGTTAAACTTAGGTAAACTTGTGGCCTTAGTTTCTATATTTATAAAATGGGAGTCATGACAGTTCCTACTTCCTAGGGTTGCTTCAAAGATTAAATAGCATCATTCATTCAAAACATTCAACCAGTGTTTTCCACAAATGAGAAAGCACTCAACAAATGATGTTTGTTACCATCGTTCTGGGTAGGACGTTCTTTGGGAAGATCCTAAAATCACAAGGGATGGGTGTACTGCCTTGCACATACTAAGTCTCAGTTGTCACTGTAGGTTCCTGAGATTTATTATGTACATGTACAGGCTCCCCTCTTAGACCTAAGGCCCTTGGGGACAAGAAATGGCAGCCACCACAGATAGTGGAAAGAGCATGAAGCAAGAGCAACAAGTTCCAGCCTAGGCTCTGGCGCTTAATTGGCAGTCTCTACGCTTCATCTCAACATTTCATTTGTATGAAAATGTGCCTAAGAATTATTCAGTTGCTCCCCTCTGCTGATCACTGCTTAAAATGATTAAGGGAGACAATTTAGGTGATACAAACAAATTTATTTAACACTTCATGAAGCAGGCAGTTTCTGTTCCTGAGGGTCCAGAGAACAGCAAAATGGGGCAGAAGGCAGAAAGCTTTTATAGGGTAAAGAATAAAGAACAAGGAAGAGAAAAATAGAAAATGAATAAGGAACAAGGAAATGAGTATGGGGCCCAGAGTGAGATTGGCTGCCTGGATACACTGCGTTTCTGGTTTGCCAGAGCATTTACAGGGACTCAAAAGTAACCTAAATTTCTATTTCCCTGACTTGGTTCTCCAGGCAGGAGTGGCTCCCTGTTGGGCCTAGACATTTATTTCAACAGCACACGATGCTGACCTTTTTTTATTTATTTATTTATTTATTTATTTTTTTTAATTTATGATAGTCACAGAGAGAGAGAGAGAGAGAGAGAGAGAGGCAGAGACACAGGCAGAGGGAGAAGCAGGCTCCATGCACCGGGAGCCCGATGTTGGATTCGATCCCGGGTCTCCAGGATCACGCCCCGGGCCAAAGGCAAGCACCAAACCACTGCGCCACCCAGGGATCCCGATGCTGACCTTTATATGGCTGATCTCACTTAACCACAGGATCACTTTGTAAAGTACCTTGTATTATTATCATTCTATTTTACAAATGGGGAAACCAAGGCTCAGCAGTTGACTCCAGATGACACAGGAGGTAAAGGATGGAGCTAGTTTTGGACCGAGAGCCTGTGTATTTCACTATTTTACACAATGATCTCTAAGACCTCAATATCCCACATGCAGCAGGAGTCAAACATCCTAGAAAAGCTGATCTAACTCTGGGCCATTTTTATTCTCCCCATCCCATCGTATCTGCCTCATATCTCTCTTCCTACTTCTACCTTCCAGTACTTCTGGGTTGCCTGGACCTGGGTTTCAGCCAAAGAGGTGCTGGTACCAAAAGCCCTCATTTTATGTATGTTCATTTATGTTCTCTTCTTTTCTAGGCCCTGGAGATATGAACTGCTCTTGGTCCGCACAGCTAAATATATCTCCCTTAGGCTGATGGCTTCTCGAAAGTTACTGAAATAATTTACCTCAAGTGGCCATTTGTCCTGTGGTGATTTGAATAAGCAAAGCTTGATCCAATTCGAGTTTGATTCTAGAGTGCCATTTACTTCACAATTGTTTATTAAATGCTGGTAATGTGCTAGATACGGCCCTAGCTGTGGGGCCAGAGTACAGAGTTACTCTCTAGCGGGTGAAAGAGGAAGAATGAAACCAATAGGTACCTACCTAAACAATTTCAGGTAAGGATAAACATCATGGAGGTGAGAACGCCAGGCGAGTGAGTGAGAGCCTGAAGACATGTGGTTGGTATGCAGAGGGTTCTCTGAAGCAGTGTGGCTGCCAGCAGGTTTAAACTCCACCATGGGCATCATTCCTCAGAAGATCTCCAGGAGGAAGGTATTATGATCTTTATTTTACTGAGGACGAATGAGGCTTCCAGAAGTTAAAACCTTACCTGAGTTGCAAAGCTCAGAAGTGGCTGGCTGGGATTCGAACCACATCCCTTGCACACCAGGTCTGTTAACTTTCCTGGCGTTGTGCTCAGTTCACTATAAAATGAGTGGGTCAGAGAAAGATGGCTTCTAAAGGTCTTTCTTCTAAAATCCTATATGTGGCAGGGAGCTGGCAAGGGAGGTTATGTGTGCCTGGGTGGCTCAGTTGCTTAAGTATCTGACTCTTGATTTCAGCTCAGGTCTTGATCTCAGGGTTGTGAGTTCCAGTTCCATGCTGGACGTAGACCTTACTTAAAAAATAAGTTAAAAATAAGTTAAAAATAGAAGTGCCTGGGTGGCTCAGTGGTTGAACATCTGCCTTCGGCTCAGGTCGTGATTCCAGAGTTCTGGGATCGAGTCCTGCATTGGGCTCCCCACGGGGAACCAGCTTCTCCCTCTGCCTGTGTCTCTGCCTCTTTCTCTCTCTCATGAATAAAATAAAATCTTAAAAAAATAATAAATTGGGATCCCTGGGTGGCTCAGTGGTTTAGTGCCTGCCTTCGGCCCAGGGCTTGATCCTGGAGACCGGGGATCAAATCCCGCATCAGACTCCCTGCATGGAGCCTGCTTCTCTCTCTCTCTCTCTCTCTCACTCTCTCATGAATAAATAAATAAAATCTTAAACAATAATAATAAATTTAAATTAATAAATAAAATCATATATATGAAGACTATACAAAGGAGATCTGGTGGCAATTGATGCCCCAAGAGTAGGTGCTCTGGCTATTCCCTCTCTATGCAAGGAATAAAACACTAATTATGACAAGAAAGCTGGGAGGACCAGGCTTACTCATATCCTGCCTGTGCACTGGGGTTTTGGAGAAAACATATCAATGGCTTAGTAGCTGCTGAACAGGTCAGCAGTCAAAATACCAAATGCAAATGTCTCCCACCCAGAAATTCCTGCCTTGTGGAGACAGAGGACCTCAGGCAGTCTCAGGAAGGGCTCACCTAGGTGGGCCAGCAGGAGCTTGTGCTAAGGGTGTGGAGCCCTTCTTTTTTCTTTTTTCTTTTTTCTTTTTTCTTTTTTTTTCTTTAAGGTTTAATTTGTTTATTCATGAGAGACGCAGAGAGAGAGGCAGAGACATCAGCAGAGGGAGAAGCAGGCTCCCTGCGGGGAGCCGGATGCAGGACTTGACCCCAACCCCAGCATCCCAGGATCGCGCCCTGAGCTGAAGGCAGATGCTCAACCACTGAGCCATCCAGGGGTCCCGTGGAGGGGAAGCTTTATAATCTATGGTTTCAGGCTCACAGGAGCTGTAGTTTTGGCCTTACCGAGCTCCCCCCTCCAACGCTATGACGAAAGGTGATTCCTGTGTCACCTCAGCTGTGAAGGGTCCCTGACCAAGCCATAGACAGAGTTGACCAACTTGCTTGCTCCTGCTTCCCTAGCTCTGCTTCCTTCCTTTATTAGAATACTAGGGAAAGGGATCCCTGGGTGGCGCAGCGGTTTGGCGCCTGCCTTTGGCCCAGGGCGCGATCCTGGAGACCCGGGATCGAGTCCCACGTCAGGCTCCCGGTGCATGGAGCCTGCTTCTCCCTCCTTTCTCGCTCTCTGTGACTATCATAAGTAAATAAAAATTCAAAAAAAAATTATCTTAAAAAAAAAAAAAAGAATACTAGAGAAAAAGTGATGATAATGAACACCTATTATGTCCTGTCCTAAGAGGCCTTAAAAATGATCTCATTTAAAAAAAAAAAAAAAAAGGGATCCCTGGGTGGCGCAGCGGTTTGGCGCCTGCCTTTGGCCCAGGGCGCGATCCTGGAGACCCTGGATCGAGTCCCACGTCGGGCTCCCGGTGCATGGAGCCTGCTTCTCCCTCTGCCTGTGTCTCTGCCTCTCTCTCTCCCTGTGACTATCATAAATAAATAAAAATTACAAAAATAAAAAAAAAAAAACAAAACAAAGCAATAAAAAAAAAATGATCTCATTTAATTTTTCTTTGTCGTAGGGTGGTAACATATATGTACCATAAAAATTTATTATTTTAGCTATTTTTCTTTTTACTACTGAAATTTTTTTTTACCTTTATTCAAGTATATTTAATATACAGTGTTATATTAGTTTCAGGTGTACAATAAAATGACTCAACAATTCTATACAGTACAGTGCTCATCATAAGTGTACTCTTAGTCTCCATCACCTATTTCACTCATCCCCCACCCGCTTACCCTGTGGAAACTACGAGTTTGTTCTCTATAGTTACAAGTCTGGTTTTTTTGTTTGTATATTTTATTCTTTGTTCATTTGTTGTTGTTGTTATTGTTTTAGAGCAGGGTAGGGAGGGGCAGAGGGGGAGGGAGAGAGAGAATCTTAAGCAGGCTCCACATTGGGCTCCATGCTGAGATCATGACCTGAGCCAAAATCAAGAGTCAGACACTTAACTGACTGAGCCAGCCAGGGCCCTTTTTTCATTTGTTTTGTTCCCTAAATTCCACAAATGAGTGAAATCACATGGTATTTATCTTTCTCTAACCGACTTATTTCACTCAGCATTATACCCTCTAGATACATCCATATTGTTAATTATATATATATGTAAATCCCACATTTTCTTTATCCACTCATCTATGGATGGACACTTGGGTTGGGTTGCTTCTATATCTTGGCTATTATAAATAGTGCTGCAATAAACTTAGGGGTGCATATATCATTTTGAATTAGTGTTTCCATTTTCTTTGGGTAAATACCCACCAGTGGAATTACTGAATTATATGATAATTCTATTTTTAATTTTTGAGGAACCTCCATACTGTTTTCCAGAGTGGCTGTGCCAAATTTACATTTCCACTAAGAGTGCACATTTTTTATCCACATCTTTGCCAACACTTATTATTTCTTGTGTTTTGGTTTTAAACATCTGACAAGTCTGAAGTAATATCTCATTGTTATTTTGATTTGCATTTCCCCGATGATGTGTGATGTTGAGCATCTTTTCATATATCTGTTGGGCATCTGTGTGTCTTCTTTGGAAAAATGTCTATACATGTCCTCTGCCCTTTTAATTGGATTATTTGTTTTTTGGTGTAAAGTTGTATAAGTTTTTTATTTATTTTGGGTATTAGCCCCTTATCAGATACATCATTCACAAATATTTTCTTCTGTTCAGTAGGTTGTCTTCCATTTTAACTATTTTTTTAAGTGTATAATTCAGCAGCACTAGGTATATTCACAACCAGCCCCTGGTAAATGTCATTTTACTACCTGTATCTGAATTTGTCTATTCTAGGTAGCTCATGTAAATAGAATCACAAAATATTTGTCCTTTTGTATCCAGCTTATTTCACTTAGCATGATATTTTCAAGGTTTATTCATGTTGTAGCATGTATGAAAATTTCATTCCTTTATATGGTTGAATAATATTCTATCATATGTATATGCTACATTTTGTTTATCCATTCATCCTTTAATGGACATTTGGAATGCTTCCACCTTTTTGCTCTTGTGAATCATGCTGCTATGACATGGGTGTACAAACATCTGTTCAGTTCTGTGCTTTCAGTTCATTTGGGTATATACCCAGAAATGGAATTACTAGATCATCTGCATTTTATAAATAGGCAAACCAAGGTTCCAAAGAATTAATTCACCCAAGGCCAGGAAGTGAATGAAAAGCTATGTCATCCTTGCTTTCTCAGAGCTTATAGTCTAGTGAAGAGAAGAAAGACATTAAGCAGCTAACTACACAAAATGTTACTTAGTCACAATTGTGACAACTGCTGGGTCTTCCCTTGCTCTCCCATAGCTGGTCACCAAGCCCCTCACCTCTCCATAGCTCTCAAATCCCCCTTCTTTGCTACTCTCCACGGCTGCCACCATCAAAAGCCGCCCCAGCAGTCTCCCAGCTTCCACGCACCCCCAGCCCAGTTTCCTGCAGCAGCTCAGGTGCTCTCTAAAGTGCCAATCTAAGCCTGCCACTGAATCCTTTAAGATTCTTCAGTGCCTTCCTGAGGTTCTCCAAAATGGTTTCTCATTCCTGTGTGTTCCTGCTTACCTTCCCCTCTCCGTGAATGTAGGACTGAAGATCAGGATGTACAGACCTCCAGGGCAGTCCCAGCTCAGGGCATCTCCGCCCTGAAACTACAGACATTTTGGGTGAGATCATTCTTTATGTAGGGGCCTGTCCTGTACATTGTAGGATGTTGAGCAGCATCCCTGGTCTCTCCCCACTAGATACCAGTAGCACCTTCTTCCCCCAACTGTGACAACCACAAACGTCTCCAGACATTGCCAAAGGTCCCCTGAGACACAAAGTCACCCTATACTATCTATTGTGGTTGTAGAAGCTCTTCTCCCTCCCAGCAAAGTCATACACGCTCTTTGGGTGTCACTCCTGGATGTTCCCATCAAGCTGTATCTGTATTCGCCCCTTCCTCTCGGCCAGACTATGTACATCCTGAGAGTAAGGACCATGTGTAATTCATCTTGGTCCCCAGCACCCAGCTCAGTACCTGGCTTTATCCAGACTGAACCCAATAAAATTTGTTGGATGAAAGAATGAGTAAATGAAGTATAACCGGTCCATCTCCCCTCACAAACAATGACTTTCTTTTGAGGAGAACAATCCATCTCTGAGTCCTTAGTAATCCCAGGAGAGCTTGCACTTGGGTAGATATTTCTGTCACTATCCACATTCACATATCCCTTATCATATATTGTCATCACTAACTATTGACAGATGGGTTGCTAAGGGAAGCAAAGGTGTTTGGGGAATGCCCTAATTTTTGAAGTTGAGAACAAAGGGACAGCATGGGTAGTGGATTCAGGGCAGTCCTGCCCAATAGAACTTTCCATGGTAATGGAATTGTTCTAATAACCTATGGTCTTCAAGTATAGTAGCCACCAGCCACATGTGGCTATTGAGTACTTGAAATGTGTCAAATGCAAATGAATAATTAAATTCTTTATTTTATTTAGCTTTGATTAATTTAAATTTAAATCTGGGCAGGTCTAGAACATTAGTATTAGAGTCAAGAAGCTTGGATTCTAGTCCTGCCTCTGACTTTAACTCATCTGTGCGGCTTTTGACAGTGCTTTTCCTTCTCTGAGTCTCAGTTTCTCGTTCTGTAAAATGAAGGATTAAGATTAGGATAGGGATGACAAATATGTTTCCTCTGTCATGCCAGCCCTCACGGATCGCTGGTGGCTGGCTGAGCACCACCTGCAGGAGAGTTCTGAAGGCCTGTATTGTGTGGAAGGAAGAATGCAAGGTCTGATGAGCCCGTGCAGTGGATCGTGAGGGGGTGCTGCAGGCTTATGGCTCCAGACTGTCATTCACCCAGCTGCCGGGAGTACTGGCATGTTATCAGGGCCAACTCAGCTGAGCCCCTCTCTAGGAGTGACCCTGGACTGAAAGAGCACCACACCACTGGTCAATGTGGGGGTCCATAATTGGAGGAAAGTCTGCACAGGTGATTCCAGCTCCTGATCTCCCTCGTAATTCAACATCTCCCCTGCCTCCCATCCTGCTTTGCTCTGTCCCCACGGCTACTGTCCCAGAAAGCATCTCCAGTAAATTTCCTGCATGCAAATCTCTGTCTCAGAGTCTATTTCCCAGAGAACCCAGCTCTAAGACAGCATGGTGATGGTGAGGGTGGGGGCTAGGGATTGGTGATACTTGGGTCATAAATTTGCCATCTAGGGCCCAGAGAAGTTGTAAACCAAGTTTTCTCACAATGGCCCCTGGTATCTACACCAAATGACAAGAAACAGCCCAGTTACAGCCTCCTCCTAAGAACTATATTCCCACCTGCATCCCGCATCTGATGCTGCTGTCATTAAGCACAAGCCAAGATGAAAACCAAGGGCAAAGCCCACATACAGTTCAGTAATCTCTGATGGTTCTTTGATGGTTCTACCTTGCAGAGAAGACTGGGAGGCTGCCCTGAGTTCCCTGACATGCCCGCAAGCCCCAGGAACCTTTGGGAGGCCCAAGAACAATCTGACATTGACAGAAAGGACAGGCCTGGGGGGAGGAGACTCTAGGTGACAGGTCAGAAGTCACTTGTCATGCAGCTGCATGGGGTGGGGAGGGTAGTACTAGCACCGATAGAAGTTAAGTTTCTTGGTGTATACATATGCTGAGTATGTCTGTTTACATTCCATGTGTAAGGAAAAGGGACATTACAAGCATTACCTATTTAATGTGTTCCACCCTTTATGTGTTAGGGAGTCCAATCCTATTTTATAGAGAAAACTAAACTCAGGTACGAAGAGAACTAACTCACCTAAGATTGTACAACCAGTATGTGGCATTGCTGGGATTCAGACCCAAGACTTTATGATTCTAATGTCCATGTTCCTTTCCTACCACGTTCATGGCTTGCCTCTGTTGTGATTACAAACCTAAGGGTTCAAGTTCATCAGAATATCAGAGTGTGCAGGGAGCCTGCTTCTCTCTCTGCCTGTGTCTCTGCCTCTCTCTGTGTCTCTCATGAATAAATACATAAAATCTTTAAAAAAAGAAAAAAAAAGAATATCAGAGTGGACACACCCTGAGAAATGACCCAGTTTAGGCACATACCCAGTAGGTACCAACTCTGATCCATTGGTGGTGTGCTGATTAGGACATCGTGTTAAAAAGAATTCTGAGACTGATCCCCAAGAGTGCCACGATGGGTTAGTGACATGTGCCATGGCAGGGGTATGCATGGCCGAATGTAGACCTGGTCTTAGTCATCCCAGAACTGGTCTAATTCCCTAATTTCACAAATGGAGAAACTAAGACCTCTCAAACTGATGGGACTTTAGTAAGATACAGGTTGGTCAGTGGCAGAACCAGAGCCAGAATCTGGGCAACCAGTCCTTCTCATTGTCTTCTAAGGTCAGTCTGCTCTTTGTGTGCTCTGCCTCAGATCAAAGGAGCTGCTTGCTGTACTGAAGCTCAGAAATCCCTACTTCCGGGGGCATTCAACTTGGTGGTGACCTTCAGAGGTCAGGGGTCTTGGGGTTGCCTAGTTCTACACACACCACTGGACTAGGATTTAGAGTCCTGAGAGGAAAAGCCATGAACTCACAAAGAGCTGTTCAAAAGGGCCCCTGGGACTGAGCAGACGT
This sequence comes from Vulpes lagopus, assembly GCF_018345385.1. NCBI lineage: Eukaryota > Metazoa > Chordata > Mammalia > Carnivora > Canidae > Vulpes > Vulpes lagopus. The sequence continues at coordinate 37,824,115 of NC_054826.1, read as the reverse complement.
CATAGCCTGACCAACTACAAGTTTCACCCCCCACGGTTCTCCATGTCCCATTTTGTCAACCAGCCTGTTGGAGGATGGGGGGAATTCCTGGGGATTCTAACAAAACCAATGTGTTTAGTCCATGGCCTTGATTTTGAGAAAATATTTTCTTTAGATTCTGGTGTTCTCTGCAACTGCTGAATAATTTTTACTCATCATCCCCAGGGGAAGCAATTTTGCTACCTCCCTCCCTCCCACCAGACAGAGAAAGGGAAAGATGCCATAAAGACATTTCACAACTCAGATGGGCACTGACTTGAGCAAGAGAAAAGATCATTCAATCAGAAAAAGCGTTGGTTAAAGCTGAGCTGGCAATGGAACAAATCCCTACCATCGGGCCTGGGGGAGCTCAGAGGAGGCTGCTGGATGAATGAAGGAATGAACCAATTAGAAGCCACCCCCTCAAAGAAGCCTTGCTTGGCAATCCTAATTGGAAATGGAAGCTGACTTCCACTTTGACCCAGTCTTTCTCTCTCTCGTTCTTTTTAAGACTTACTTATTTATTTATTTATTTATTTATTTATTTATTTATGTGTGTGAGAGAGAGAGAGAGAGAGAGAGGGAGCACAAGCAGAGGAAGAGAGAGAAGCAGGCTCCCTGCCTAGCTGGGAGCCCAATGTGGGGCTCATCCCAGGCCCTGTGATCATGACCTGAGCCAAAGGCAGACACTATTTACTGAGCCACCCAGGCACCCTGACCCAGTCATTTTCTATCTTAAAATTCCCACTTGTTTCTTTTTGGATGTATCAGTATCTCTAAAATTTATTTATTTATATTCAGCCTTTCTTCATTAGAATGTAAGCCTCTCAAGATCAAAGCCCTTGTCTACCTTATAAACCACTGTATCCTCAGTAACCAGAGTGATGCCTAACACATGGTACTCAGTAATATTTGTTGGAGAGCCCCCTGAATAAGGAGCTAAGTCCCTGAGAAGCCATATGTAACACAAGCCTTATTACTTTTTATAACAGCTCTCCATTTAAAGCATACAGGTTAGAGATGCCTGGGTGGCTCAATGTCTGAGTGTCTGCCTGCAGCTCAGGGCATGGTCCCAAGGTCCTGGGATCCAGTCTCATATCTGGGTCCCCATAGGGAGCCTGCTTCTCTCTGCTAAGGTATCTGTTTCTCTCTGTGTCTCTCATGAATACATAAATAAAATCTTTTTAAAAACAAGATAAAATAAAGCATACAGGTTAGTGCTCTTTAGCATATTCATAGGGTTTTGTAACTATCACCAAAGTCGATTTCAGAATATTTTCATTATCTTAGAAAGAAATCTCTACCCACTAGCAGTCACTACTCATTCCCTACAACACCCCCAGCCCTAGGCAACCATTAATCTAACTTTGTCTCTATGGATTTGCCTATTCTGGATACTTCCTATAAAGGGAATCATACATTATGTGGTCCTTTGTGACTTCTTTCAGTTAGCGTTATGTTTTCAAGCTCTATCCAGGTTAGAGCATGAATCAGTACTTTATTTATTTGTTTTATGCTTGTTTATGTTAAATTCCAGTATAGTTCACAAATAGTCTTATATTTGTTTCAGGTGTATAATATAGTGATTCAACACTTCCATACAACACCCAGTGCTCATCACAAGTGCCCTCCTTAATCCCCAACACCTATTTCACCCAGCCCGTCACCTACCTCCAAGTTGGTAACCACAAGCTTGATCTCTATAGTTAAGAGTCTGTTTCTTTTTTTGTTCTTTGTTCGATTTTGTTTGTTTGTTTCTTAAATTCCCCATATGAGTGAAATCATATGGTATTTGTCTTTGACTTATTTCGCTTAGCATTGTACCCTCTAGCTCTACCCGTGTCTTTGCAAATGGAGTACTTCATTTACTTTTATTCCCAAATAGTATTCCATTGTATGGATACACCACATTTTATTTATACATTCTTCAATATAGACATATTGTCGTTTCTGCTCTTTGGAGATTATGAATAATGTTGCTATGAACTTTTGCATCCAAGTATTTGTGTAGACATATGTTTCCATTTCTCCTGAGTGTTTACCCAGGATTGGAATTGCTGTGTCATTTTGTAACTCTGTTTTACACTTTTGAGAAATGGCCAGATTGTTTTCTGAAGCAGCTGCACTTTCTTACAACTTCACCAAGAATGTATGAGGGTTCCAGTCTCTCCACATCCTGACCAAAACCTGTTATTCTGTGTCTTTTTAATTTAGTAGCCATTCTAGTGGGTGTCAGTGGTATCTCGTACTTTTTGCTTTGCATTTACCTGACAGCTGATGACACTGAGCATCTTTTCTTGTGTTTATTGGTCATTTGCATATCTTCTTTGAAGAAATACTTAGTCATTGTCTTTGCCCATTTTTAAATTGGGCTGTCTTTTTTTGTTGAGTTATAAAAGTTCTTTATTCCAGATACAACTCCCTTATCAGATATATGATTTGCAAAACTTTTCTCCCATTCTGTGGGTTATTTTTCACTTTCAACATGGACTTTAAAATCAGAAAGAATGAGGGCACCTGGGTGGCACAGTGGTTGGGCATCTGCCTTCCACTCAGGTTGTGATCCTGGGGTCGTGGGATCAAGTCCCGAATCAGGTTCCTGGAACGGAGCCTGCTTCTCCCACTGCCTATGTCTCTGCCACTCTCTGTGTCTCTCATGAACAAATAAATAAAATCTTTAAAAAAATCAGAAAGAATAGATTCAAATTTTGGTTCCGCCATTAGACAAGTTATTTAACTTCTTTCATCCTCAATGTCTTTATTTGTAAAATAGGCATAAAAATACATGCCTTACAGTTATATTGTGAAGAGAAAAAGAAATAAATAGTGAGTGCAAAGTTATTGGTCCATGCCTGGATACCACACATGGAAACTTGTAGCATGATTAATTATAAAGTGGAATCAATGACTAAATCAGAAAAACAATACATCAAACTCCCAAAGGCTTCTGATATAATGATTACCAAACTCGTTTTGGGGACATGTAGAGAGTCTCTGGTCCACTAGGGGAATTATGTAAATATCCTAAACAGAGTTAATATGCATTTATTTTAGATAAAACAAAACCTAATCCTGCATGCCCAAAGGAGTCAGGGTAGGAGAACAGTTCTACGTGTTGGGAATAAGGAGTGAGGAAGAGAGTGATGATTATAAATCAAGCAGGTCCATGTTCTGCCTGTGGTTACTGCTCACTTAGACAATATTCATGTAGATGGGCAAAAAACTCAAGCTTTGTATTTGTGACTAATTATATAATAGATTATTTTGGTCTCTGCTCTGTGGAAAGTTGTAAGGCATTCCACCAAAGGATTTTAATGTAGATTTTTTTTTTTTGACATCCATGCTATTGATTGCTAGATGTAAATAGTCTGATCATGACTCTGAATGAATGTGACTTAAAAACAAATCTAATCGGAGATCCATAGACCAAAAAAATGAATTTCAACATAAACCTCACAGCTTATACAAAAATTTTTTTTTTTTTTTTTACTTATTTATGATAGGCACACAGTGAGAGAGAGAGAGAGAGAGAGAGGCAGAGACATAGGCAGAGGGAGAAGCAGGCTCCATGCACCGGGAGCCTGACGTGGGATTCGATCCCGAGTCTCCAGGATCACGCCCTGGGCCAAAGGCAGGCGCCAAACCGCTGCGCCACCCAGGGATCCCGCTTATACAAAATTTAATCAAAATGGGTGATAGATGTAAGTGTAAAATGTAAAAATATAACACTTTTATTTTTTTTTTATTTATTTATGATAGTCACACAGAGAGAGAGAGAGAGGCAGAGACACAGGCAGAGGGAGAAGCAGGCTCCATGCACCGGGAGCCCGACGTGGGATTCGATCCCAGGTCTCCAAGATCGCGCCCTGGGCCAAAGGCAAGCGCCAAACCACTGCGCCACCCAGGGATCCCTAAAAATATAACACTTTTAAAGTTTATTTATCCATTTGCGTAAGCTCCACACCAAACTTGGGTCTCAAACTCATGACCCTGAGGTCAAGAGTCACATACTTTTCTAACTGAGCCAGTCAGGCACCCCTAAAAGTATAAAACTTTTAGAACAAAAGTAGGTGAAATTTCAGTATTTAGGGCTAGGCAAGGAGTTCCTGGACTTGACATAAAAAGCAAGATTCACAAAAAAGAAAAGCTGGCAAATTAGGCCTTATAAGAATAGAACTTCTGTTCTGTGAAAGCCCATGCAAAGACAATGAAAAGACAAAACACCCAATGGAAGAAAATATTTGCAAACCACATGTTTGGTGAAGGACTAGCATCTAAAATATAGAAATAACTCTCAAACTCAGTAGTAAAAAAAATAAGCAACCTGCCAATGATAATCTAGGTAAAAGCCATAAAGAAAACTCTCATCGAAAAGTATATACAGGAGGCACCTGGGTGGCTCAGTTGGTAAGTGTCTGCCTTCAGCTCAGGTCATGATCTCAGGGTCCTGGAATGGAGCCCCACATTGGGTTTCCTGCTCAGGGGAGGACTACCTCTCCCTCTCCATCTGCCTCTCCCCCAGCTTATGCTCTCTCTCTCTCTCACTCTCAAATAAATAAAATCTTTTTTTATTTTTTTTAAAAAAAGGATATACAGATGACAAACATATTTCATTTCCAACATCATTAACTATGAAGAAATGCAAATTAAAACTACAATGAGGGGGGCTGGGTGGCTCAGTCTGTTAAGCATCAGACTCTTGATTTTGGCTCAGGTCGTGAGATCAAGCCCTGTGTCAGGCTCCATGCTCAGCACAGAGCTGCTTAAGATTCTCTCTCTCCCTCTCGCTATGTTCCTTCCCCTACTCCCACATTCTCTCTCTCTCTCTCTCTCAAAACAAAACAAAATAAAACTACAATGAGATATCACTACACACCTATCAGAATGACAACAATAAAAACTAGTGATGACCCTTTTCAATAGACATCAATAGAAAGCATCAATAGATAGAGGCACCTGGGTGGTATACTTGGTTAATCGTTGGATTTTTATTTTTGGCTCAGGTGGTGATCTCAGGGTCATGAGATCAAGTCTTGCATCAGCACTGAGTCTGCTTAAGCCTCTCTCTGTATCCCCCCCCACTTGCATTCTCCCTTTCTCCCTAAATTAATAAATTTTTTAAAAAATCATCAATAGATAAGTAATTGCATATGCATAACTTTAACTATAATTGTGAAATGTGCCATAAAGGAAAATTACAGGCATATAACATGGCTGACCAAGGAAATAACATTTGAGCTGGTATCTGAAGAATGAGTAGGAGTTAAAACAAGAGGGAAGGGTGCCTGGATGGCTCAGTCAGTGGAGCATGCTACTTTTGGCCCTGGGGTTTTATTTTTTATTTTTTATTTTATTTTATTTTTTTTAAAAATTTTTTTATTTTTTTTTATGATAGTCACAGAGAGAGAGAGAGAGAGAGAGAGAGGCAGAGACACAGGCGGAGGAAGAAGCAGGCTCCATGCACCGGGAGCCTGATGTGGGATTCGATCCTGGGTCTCCAGGATCGCGCCCTGGGCCAAAGGCAGGCGCCAAACCGCTGCGCCACCCAGGGATCCCGGCCCTGGGATTTTAAATTCGAGTCCCATCCTGGGTGTAGATATTACTTAAAAAAAAAAAAGGGGGGACCACTGGGTGGCTCGGTGGTTGAGCATCTGCCTTTGGCTCAGGTCGTGATCCCAGAATGCTGGGATCAATTTCCACATGGGGTTCCTTGCAGGGAGCCTGCTTCTGTCTCTGCCTCTCTCTCTGTGTCTCTCATGAATAATAATAGTAATAATAATAATAATAAATATCTTTAAAAAAAAAAACAAGAGGGAGAAAGTTTTCTGTGAGTTTTTCAATTCTTTTGGGTATAGACCTATACCGTAGCGGGATGCCTGGGTGGCTCAGTGGTTGAGTGTTTGCCTTTGGCTCAGGGTGTGATCCCGGCTCCTGGATCGAGTTCCACATTGGGCTCCCCGTGAGAGCCTGCTTCTCCCTCTGCCTATGTCTCTGCTTCCCTCTCTGTGTGTCTCTCATGAATAAATAAATAAAATCTTAAAAAGAAAAAGACCTATACTTTAGTTTTGTAACATGATAACACTGAAATGTATAAGGGATTTTTCTGTATTATTTCTTACAACTGCATGTGAATCTATAGTTTTCTCAATAAAAACTTGAATGAAAAAAATCAAGCAAATGGTTCTCATCATGTTAGCCCCTATTCTGTAGCCTCATAACATCTTTGCACTTAGATAAGGAACCCAAGACAGGGAGAAATTGTCAGCTTTCCTGAGGACAAACATTAGTAAGCACTTAATTCCAAATCACATCCCCTCCACTTCTAGCCTCATCAAACCTACCAACCTGACTCCCAACGCACCTGAGGATTGTTCTGAACACCTGGCTCGAATTCCATGCTGTAAGCCCTCATTTCATTTGTGCATATTTTATTTTTTCAAGTAACTTCTGGAACGTTTTTGATTTCTCCAAAGTGCTTGGCACAGGCCCTTGTTAAAGTAACAACTCTGGAAAGCTTTGGGCCAATTGCCAGATCTTCTAGATCGCTGGCTGAGTCAGCCCTGCCTGCCCTTGAGCCTTACCTCACAGCCCCCCTCTCACTGTGTTGCCACGCCTGCCTTCTCCCAACTCCTCCTGCCAAACAGGTTCCCTCTGTAGGGCTTTTGCATATGCTGTTCCCCCCGGCAGGAACACTTTTTCCTTTTTAACTCCTACTCATTCTCCAGACACCAGCTTAAATGTTGTTTCCTTGGCCAGCCATACTATATGCCTATAATTTTCCTTTATGGCACTTTTCACAATTATAGTTGAATAATTATGCATATGCAATTACTTGTCTGTTATGCTCTTCCTCACCAGCCTGTAGCCCCTGAGACCAGGGACTGTGTCTCTATGTTTATCATGATATTCTCAGTATCTAGTCCAGTGTCTGTCACATAGAAGTTTCATACATATTTGGCAATTGGCATAATTCATGGGAAAGGAAATGCTTGGACTAGGAGATCTGAAGGTATATAATACATTGGAGGAAAGAAGACAATAGTCCTGGGGCACCTGGCTGGCTTAATGGGTAGAGCATGCAATTCTTGATCTCGGGGTCATGAATTTGAGCATCGAGTTGGGTGTAGGGATTACTTAAAAAAAAAAAAAAAAACAATAATTATACCCAAGAACCTGAGAATTGGGATGGAAAGAAGCTTTACCTTTCACTCTACTCTTCCGTGTGGTCTGAACTATTCATTATGTGCATGTGTTTATTAGAAAAATTTTTCCGGGATGCCTTGATGGCTCAGCAGTTGGGCATCTGCCTTCCCACATTGGGCTCCTTGCATGAATCCTGCTTCTCTCTCTGCCTGTGTCTCTGCCTCTTTCTCTTTGTCTCTCAGGAATAAATAAATAAATCTTTTTAAAAAAAGAAAAAAGAAAAAAAGAAAAACGTTTTTCTTTTTTTAATATTTATTTATTTGAGAGAGAGAGAGTGGGGGAGGGACAGAGGCAGAGGGAGAGAGAGTCTTAAGCAGACTCCATGCTAAGCTCAGAGCCTCAGGTGGGGCTCAATCCCACCACCCTGAGATCACAGCCTGAGCCAAAACTAAGAGCTAGACACTGAACCAACTGTTCTACCCAGGTACCCCAAGGAAAGGACATTTGAATCTAGATCTTTGCCTGGAATCTCTCCATGTGCCCATCCCCCTGTCCTCCCTGGTGTTCAGAACGGACTTAAGAAATAAATGGACCATTGCCTAGCAGGTGAGGTTCGGCCAGTTGCCTTCATTGCCAAGCAAAAAGTTTACTCAACCAGCCAAAAACCCATGAGGAATTACTTCTGATTCTGACTTTTCCTTATGCTCAAACGTGCCACAATAGCCTGCTCCTCCCAAGATACTGTCCATCCTAGTTTGTCAGGGGTCCCAATCAATACTAATCAATATTTGGAGTCCCAAATCTTTAGTCCTTTTAAAACCACTGACCTTTATCTAGAAATAAAGGAAGAAAGATAAAAAGACAGAAAGAAAGAAGGAAAGAGAGAGAGAAAGAAAGAAAAGGAAAGAAAGGAAAGGAAAGGAGGAAGAAAAAAGGAAGGATGGAGGAAAGAAAGGAAGGTAAGAAGGAAGGAAGGAAACAATGAAGGAAGGAAGGGAGGAAGAAAGAGAGAAAGAAGACCCTCCCTTTTTCTCCCCTTTCTGATTCTGAGCTGCTGTCAGACCAGGGGGCATGGTGGGCCTTGCCCTTATTCTCAGGACAAATTTGTTTCTATTGATTCTGTCCTTTTCAGCTTCCCTGAGTGGCCACCTGCCCAAGGCCCTGCTCTGGCCTCCGCAGGGAATTCAGGGCCAGGCTTAACAAGTCCGTATCCTAGCTACCTTGGAAAATGGGAAAGGACCTTGATGAGAGAGGAGCTAGAAATAGCAGGAGAGCATTCTGAGAGCGAGCAGGCAGACAGGAGCAGAGGACACAGCTGCCTCTGGATCTCAGCTGGAGAATGTTTGTTGGAAAAAGCTAGAGCCTTATTAGAATAGGCTTTAGATGGAGATGACAGAGAGATTGATTAAAGAAACAAATGTGTGGTAGACGCTCTGCCAGGTATGATGTATCATGTTTCATGTATACTGGCTTGTCTCACCTTCCTAAGAGTCGTGAGGGTAGTAATGATTAACCCATATAGCAGATGGGAGAACTAGGGCCCAGAGAGGTAAGTGATGGAACCAGAATATAATCTCAAGGCTGCTCTCAAAGCTTGTTCTTTCCAGGGTACCCTGCATCTCTGAGGACTGGTACCCTAGCCATGTTGCTGGGATACTCTGATCAGCTCTCCAGGGTCAGGCATTAGCTCTGGTCTCCAGCTGGTGAATTATGGGTGGTGGCTCTATAGGCCATTAATTAACCATCAATCAGTCAACCACCATAACATGAATTAATCAAGAGTTTCAGCTTTAGAGTTCAACTGCCTGGGTTTGAATCTAGGCTTTGCCATCGACTAGTTTGGTATATTTGAGCCTTTTAGACATTGAAGTGACCACTTGTCTGTCTATGCCTTCATTTGTTCATCTGTGCAGTGGGCATCAGGCTGTTGTAAGTATTGAATGAGTTCATATGTATGAAGTACTCACTGCAGATGTTAGCACATGGTAGGAGACCTGTTATTTATTAAGTGCCTACTACATGGTAGGCCTGGGAGTAGGGTTTGAAGATGGGCAAAACAAGGCCTGATTTTTGCTTTCTTTGGTCTAATGCAAAGAGTAACAAGTAAATAATCATTCAAACAGAAAAGGCTGTGTTTTAGCGGGTACATAGTTCATATGATTAGATAGGAAGCTGTGATCTGAAAGATGAATGGGTAGACACAGACAGACAAGGAAGAGGGCATAGGGCTCCAGGCTGAGTGGAAGGCATATACCTGGGCTCAGAAGATACTAGATTGCCTTGCTTTTTGAAACCCTTTCTGTGGGATCCCTGGGTGGCGCAGCGGTTTGGCGCCTGCCTTTGGCCCAGGGCGCGATCCTGGAGACCCGGGATCGAATCCCACGTCGGGCTCCCGGTGCATGGAGCCTGCTTCTCCCTCTGCCTGTGTCTCTGCCTCTCTCTCTCTCTCTCTCTCTGTGACTATCATAAATAAATAAAAATTAAAAAAAAAAAAAAAAGAAACCCTTTCTGTTAGAATCCTCTGTACCCAAGTGCTTGTGTCTATTACTCCAAAGACAGTCACATCTTGCAAGGTGATCGTTGGACCAAAGCCTTCACAAAGACCATCCATCAGTGGTCCTCCAAAGCAAAGATTCACCTGGGGGCAGTAAGAAAACATGATTAGTACTGGGTCCCAGACAAGTGAGAGGTTAAAAAGGTGGGTTTGGGGTTAAGACTGAACTAGGTCTAGGTCTTCAACTTTTGATGGGTTTCAGGTCACCTGTGGAGACTCTTCAATACATCCTTGGAGACTTTTTAATATATCCAGGGGCAAACTCTAGGGAGTCCTGAGTTGGTGACTTAGAGGAGGTCTGGAAATCTCCATTTTATCATGCTTAGCCAGGAATGAAGAGCATGGCACTAACTCTGAATCCTGGCTCCACCACCCAGCCTCTGCTTGACCTTAGATAAATTATTTAGCCTCTCTCTGTGATCCATTTCCTTCAATGAAAATAATAATATCTATCCATAGAGTAGTATGAAGATGAAATGATAGTAATACATGAATCCTTGGCAAGTAAACATTCCAAATATGGTAATTAGGTTTATTAGCATTTTTGGCCAACAAGGGACTATTCTTTTGGTAAGGTTGGCAATGGGAATGATTTATGATGGGTATCCTGACCCTTTGCAGGCTGGTAATGGTTCTTCTATGGGCTGCCAGGCAGATCAGACATATTTTCAAATTAAGTTCTTGTCCTTTTCTTCTCAATTTTTCTTCTTTGAACCACTGATTTTAAGTGAACTTAACAACACTTTGGCCTTAGGGGAATGTCAGGGTAAGAGTGAATTCATTTCTTCTACAAATCTTTATTGAGGCCTACTGACAGCCAGAGACTGTTGTCTCACAGGGATGGAGGCAATGGGGGAGTTGTATGGAAGGGACAACAATTAAGTTAGTGTATAAGGAAATAAGATTTAAAAAAAAAAAAAAAAAAGGAAATAAGATTTATCATTCCATATAGTGATCAGTGATGAAAAGGAACAAACAGGTAAAGGAGTAGAACGGAGAGGGGGAAGTGCAGAGTTTGGATAAATTCTCATGTTCCTTTCAAATTAGTCACTTTGAGCTGCTTTACACTTATTCCAAATATAATGACATTATTCACTATGATTTTTTTTCTCTTGGAATAGCTTGCAGAGACCAGAGCACATACTTTTGAATACTCTTTATAGGGGCCAATATTTAACCATTAAAGGAAATATATTCTTATGGAAAATTTTAATTATGCAAAAATATAGAAGAAAAATGACAATGGCTTTTATTTCTAATGTTCAAACATGACCATAATATTTTAGAGTATTTATTCTCAGGATTTTTTATACCTTCAGTCATTGTTATAATATTGTCTATCCTTTTAGACTAGGCCAAACACTTTTTACATTAATGCAAATCTTTATGAACACAACTTTTAAAGTTGTGTAATATACCATGGAATGGTCATATTATAATTTATTTACCAGTCCTTGGTGAAATTTATGTTGTTTGTCACCTTGCCCCTTAATAAAGTATATAGTGAAAACTTCCTTATACATAAAGTTTTCAAAAGATTACTTTCCTAGAAACGGGATTGAAAAATTAAGGTCTTTGTATAATTATCAAATTGCTATGCAAAAGGGAACTATCAAATTGCAGAGGATTGAGTCCTTGAAAGAATGCTCATCTTACCTCATCTTGATTCATTTTTGGTATTATCATTTTTAAATCTCTACAAGATTGCTGGAAAGAGTATGTTCTCCCATTTTTGTTTTAACTGGAATTTTGGCTCTATCACTTACCAGCTATGATGTGACCTTGAGCAAAGTAGTTCATAGTTCTAAGCTTTGGAGTATGATATTCTAGGTTTGAGGTCTTGGCTTGGCCATTAGCAGCTGTGTGACCTTAAGCAAGTCACTTCACTTCCCTTAGCCTCAGTTTTCTCCTTTGTGTGATGGATAAAACCGACCTCGTAGGTTGCTATGAAGACTAAGTGATAACATGTTTGCAAAGCTCCTAGCAAGTACTTATCATTATAGTCACAAAGCCCAACATGACTGGAAGACATGATTATTATGGCCTCCCCTTACCCTGTAGCTTTAAAATGCCAGCTTCCCTAATCCCCCGCCCTGCAAATCTGCAACTCCGAGAGATCTGATTTTGTACTCGGAGAAGGTTAATACTGAGCAAGTTTCCCCCTTAGCTTTAGAAGTCAGGCATGATCTCCGTGATCTCCATAAGGGCTGTGCTCTGGAAGCTGAAAGCTGGGAGGTGGCCAAGTAAGACATGAATTGTAGCTCAGGTAAGGGAAACTTGTTTTTTTAAAGATTTTATTTATTCATGAGAATCACACAGAGAAAGGCAGAGACCTAGGCAGAGGGAGAAGCAGGCACCCTGTGGGGAGCCTGATGGGGGACTCAATCCCAGGACTCCGGATCATGACCGGAGCCAAAGGCAGATGCTCAACCACTGAGCCACCCAAGCAACCTGGTTCTAAATGCCCTGTCAGGTGGGGAGAGGGCTAGGTAGAGTGATGACCCCCTCAATACACCTGGTCTCCCGCTGTAGGGAAGGTGTCGTTCAAGCTGTGAATGGGAAGGAGACAAGCAGCCCAACTACAGCCTGGTCTTCACTGGCCCTGGGGCACCAGGGCCTTCCCATCTGGCTCACTTTGGTCTCCAGAGCTTCCTGACATTTTCCATTGGAAGGGAAAATGAGAAGGGGCTGGTTAGATAGAAATCTCTCTTCCAGGGGTACCTGAGTGGCTCAATCGGTTAAACACATGCCTTTCGGGTCAGGTCATGAGCACATGCCAGGGATTGAGCCTGCTTCTCCCTCTCCTCCCAGCTCCTGCTCTCTGTCACTATCTCTGACTCTGTCTCTCTAAAATAAATAATAAAATCTTAAAAAAAAAAAAAAAAGAAAAGAAATCCCTCTTCCATATTCATGCAGGATGAAGGCAGATGTGTTGATTTCCTTTTAAATACGAGTGTCACTTCAACTGTAATTATCTTTTCCCAAAAGCAAGTACAGACTGGGGTGGGGTTGAGAGAGAAAGGCTATGAACCTATAATAGAATAAAAAAAAAGCTCAGCAAACTTATAGCCAAATGCAAACTGCCGTCATTCCTGAAACTACTATGGGGAGGCACAATCAATGCAGAACCTGCTTTAGAGTTTACCAGATGGGAGTTCAAATCTTACAGCCCCCACTTATTAGCTGGTGGGTCTCAGAGCCTCAATCTCCTTATCTTTTACATGAGGATAATTATGGTACCGACCTCATGGTTTTACAGAACTGAAAGAGCAAAAGCATATGTTAGCCCAGTACCTTTAAAATAGTAAGCTCTTGAGAAATGCCAGCTGCTTTTATTATGAGACAGTTGTGAGGGGCAATGTATTATTTTTTGCAGTTGAAATGTTCAACGATGTTGATATTACAAAGTCTTTCTTTTAAGAAAAGATGACAGTGCATAATAGTAGTGGGTTTTGATGACCTTATCTGGCAAAATGAAGGGTTGGCATCCTTAAGTTTGCCCTTCAGGAGTAAATGTAGATAACAATATCTTCCAGACAATATTGTTATGAGAATTAGAGAGAGGGGATCTCTGGGTGGCTCAGCAGTTCAGTGCCTGCCTTTGGCCCAGCGCTTGATCCTGGAGACCTGGGATCAAGTCCGCGTCAGGTTCTCGGCATGGAGCCTGCTTCTCTCTCTGCCTATGTCTCTGCCTCTCTCTCTCTATGTCTATCATGAATAAATGAATAAAATCTTAAAAAAAAAAAAAAGAATTAGAGACCCACACAGGTGGGCTGAGATGGAACTCCATGCTTCTATCTATAGCAGCTCTGTCTTTTAGAAATATAATGTGAGGCACATACAGCACTGAAAGTTTTCTGGTAGCCATATTAGAAACATCAAAAGTAATGTGTGAAATTAATTCTAAAAAATGTTTAAAAAAATTTTCCCATTAAGTCTTTTTTAAAAATTTTATTTATTTATTCATGAGAGACACACACACAGAGAGAGGCAGAGACATAGGCAGAGAGAGAAGCAGGCTCCATGCAAGGAGCCTGATGTGGGACTCCAGGATCACACCCTGGGCTGAAGGCAGGCGTGCTCAACCACTGAGCCACTCAGGGGTCCCCCACTAAGTCTTTAAGATCTGGTATGTTTTATACTCACAGCACATCTCAATTTGGACCAGGTGCATTTCATGTAATCAGTAACCACAAGAGGCTGAAGGCCACCCTGTTGCACAGCATAGTTCTGGAGAGTATCAGAAGCAAAGCTATAGAGAGAGACAGGTTTCTTTTCTTTTTTCTTTTCTTTTCTTTTCTTTTCTTTTCTTTTCTTTTCTTTTCTTTTTTAAGAGAAATACCCTTTTATTTATTTTTATTTTTATTTAAATTCAATTAATTAACATATAATGTATTATTGGTTTCAGAGGTAGAGGTCAGTGATTCATCAGTCTTACACAACACCCAGTGCTCATCACATCATGTGCCCTCCTTAATGTCCATCACCCAGTTACCCCATCGCCCCACCTCTTCCCCTCCAGCAACCCTCAGTTTGTTTCCTATGATTAAGAGTCTCTTATGGTTTGTCTCCCTCTCTGATTTCGTCTTGTTTTATTTTTTCCTCTCTTCCCCTATGATCCTCTATTTGGTTTCTTAAATTCCACATATGATAATTGTCTTTCTCTGATTGACTTATTTTGCTTAGCATAATACACTCTAGTTCCATTCACGTTGTTGCAAACGGCAAGATTTCATTTTTTTGATGATGGCTGGGTAGTATTCCATTGTATATATATATCACATCTTCTTTATCCATTCATTGAGATACTGATTTCAACTCTTCCCTTCCCAAGACTGAATCTTTTAAAAATGCAAAATCAAGCTATGAAAAGCATCTTTCAAATTCATTTTACTTTCTTTGGGATGCCTTTTTTTTTTTTTCAAATACTCCGTATTGGTCTCTGGGTGAGCCTGGATGTGGGATGTAGATTTTTTTCTTTTTGTCTGTGACCAGCAGTTCTAGCAGGAGAGTATTTTCTAATTTTGGAATAATATAAACCACTTATTAAGTGTCCGGTACAGTGCTAAGTGACTTATGTGTATTGCTTTATCTATTTATTTTTATTGCTTTATTTAAAACTCACAATGACCCTGTGAAATAGGTTCTATTATGCCATTTTTTTACAGTTGGAAAATAGAGGCTCAGAGAAGTTAAGTAACTTGCGTAAAGTCACACAGCTGGGAAATGGCAGGGAAACCTCATCTCACTGAATTTGAAGTCAGCATCTATACTGATGAGCTTTTATGCCATTCTTTATCATTAGCAAATTACACAGTTAGGATTCAAATTCACCCCTGACTCCCAAGTTGTTCCATATAATCACTCTGATGCCACAGGTTTCTCAATTTATTTTTTATTTTTTTTTTATTTATGATAGTCACACACACACAGAGAGAGAGAGAGAGAGAGAGAGAGAGAGAGAGAGAGAGGCAGAGACACAGGCAGAGGGAGAAGCAGGCTCCATGCACCGGGAGCCCGACGTGGGATTCGATCCAGGGTCTCCAGGATCGCGCCCTGGGCCAAAGGCAGGCGCCAAACCGCTGCGCCACCCAGGGATCCCAGGTTTCTCAATTTAAAAGGGAATAATAGTTGTCACTTTGCAGGGTAATTTTGAGGATTAAATGGGCTAATTTACTTGCATATCTGTACTGGAAATGGAAGTGCTTTGTCTTACTATGGGAGCTCTAGTTCTGGGCTTTTACTAGAGGCTTACGATCTGGTTACCATAAATTTTTGTATCCTTTAGTGTGACATTCCCAGGGAGTGTGACCCCAGTGCCTGGCACAAAAGGCCAAGAAGTTGGAAAATCTGGGATGACACCATGGACTCAGGACACTTAGTTCCAGTAGGGGCGTCTCTCTCGGAAGGGCTGAGCAACTTTGGGCAAGTCCCTTCTCTACAAACCATGGGAACAGGCCCGGAGGGGAACTGAATTCTTTCCCAGCTCTGATCCTTCGCTGTGCCTGCGCATCCACACACACACACACACACACACACACACACACACACACACACCCCACAGGCGCACGGTTTAAAGGCCCAGCACATCAACCATGTGACTGCAAATGCGCGCGGTGCTCTGTTCCCCAGTGGGCGGAAAACGCAGGGGTGGCCTTATTATGAATGAATATTGAGCAAAAACCACAGGGTTGAAGCTTCAGAGAGAAGTCACTATGGTGACCAAAGTAGAGAAAACGAGTGCGGGGCCCCCAAAGCCCTCCAAGGTCTCTTGCCTTTCATTCCAGAACTCTGCCGGGCTCCCTGCACCGCGGGCTCTGCTGCGTTAAGTGCCTCAAGGTCAAGGGAACAAAGAGAGGACGACAACTAAATTGGTTTGTCTGTTCCCTTCTTCGTCAGCATTCACCGACGAGGGTGGAGTGGGCTGAGCCTGGAAGGAATTCGGATTTGGATACTGGAGCCAACTCCTACAGAAGGGGGTCACCTCTGAAGGTTCACTGACGGGTGGGGTGGGGTGGGGTCAGGAGCGGCGCCACCTCCAATTCGATGCACCTGACACTCAAGCCTCCGCTTCTTCCGGAGAATTCCTTACAATCATTCAGAGTGCCTAAAAATGTTTTTCTGGGACTTGCTTCTTGCCTTCACCCAGCAAACACACCAGAGTAAAATATGATGTGTTGTGACCCAAAGGAGAATGGTAACTGCAGGATGGTGAAGCGTCTGGGTTCTAGGATGCAGACTCTCTTATCCTTCCTCCCACGTTCGATCCTGGGCAACCCTCTCAACCTGCAACAGCGCGCTACTGTCCAGCGATTCCGTGTTTGGAATCCTCCCATTGCATAGCTACCCTGGCCCTAGTTTATTCACTCAGTTATATATTTATTCGGTAAAGTAAGGATTTAAACATTTCTTAAATACATGCTCATTACAGGAAAATGAGAAAATTGGGATAACTCGGACATGCAGATGAGCAAAAAGAAAAGAAAACCCACATTGATTCTACCCCCCAGAAATAACTATTCACTTAGTTAGTCATTTGCTTATGAATTCTACGAATATTTTTCGAAAGCCTGCTATGTGTCAGGCACTGTGCTCCAGGAGAGAGGTGTAGTGATGAACAAGTCAGACATCACAAGGTTTTTTGTTTTGTATTTTGTTTTCTATTTATAGCTATACACACATTCCTTCCTAAAAAAAAACTTGGCTGTTTTAAAAACAAACAAATACAAATGAAATAGAGAGTAGGAATTTGGCATAAAAATGAACCAAAGCAATTTAGAACTGTATTTGCATATGTAGTCAGAGGAATGGCTGGGAGTAAACACTGAAATAGCTGCTTGGAAGTGAAAAGCCATGAGATAAATGCTGAGACTAGTGCCTGGCCCCCAGCTTCTGGCTCAGAATTTACATTGGATGCCCCAAATTACTTCCATGCTCCTACCCAGACCTCTAGAGCTCTAGGAGGGATAAAAAGAACTGTTATCACCTCACAGACATGATTCGACTTAATGTTAAATTTCATATCAACTATTTGAGTCATTTTGATTTCTTAAAAAAGATTTTATTTCTATATTTGAGAGAGAGAGAGCACAAGCAGGTGGAGGCACAGAGAGGGAGGGAGAAGCAGGCCCCCCACTGAGCAGAGAGCCCCATTCAGGGCTCTATCCCAGGACCCTGAGATCATAACCTGAGCCAAAGGCAGACGCTTAATTGACTGAGCCAACCAAGTGCTGCATGATTTTTATTTATGTATTTATTTGAGAGAGAGAAGAGAGAGAGAGAGAAAGAACACAAGTAGGGGGGAGGGACAGAGAGAGAAAGAGAGGGACAAGCAGACTCCCTGCTGAGTGAGGAGTTCAACATGGTGCTGGATCCCAGGACCCTGAGATCATGACCTGAGCCAAAGGAAGACGCTTAACTGACTGAGCCTCCCAGGCGCTTGCACAGCAACTATTTGAGGTAGAGATGATGATCATCATTCCTATATTACAGATGAGGAACCTGAGACCGAGAGAAACTGTCATAATATAGGAGCAATTCTATCAAAATGATTTTGAGGTAGAGGCTTTTCAAGGTTGGCTCTCATATCACATATATCTCTTTAGCTGAGGTTCTCAACTGGTTTTCAGAAAAGCTTCACTTGAGGTTATCAGAGCAAACGATAGTCTTCCTAGAGAAAACACAGGAGCTCTTTGTAATCAATGAGCAAATAGGTATTGTTCTCTGATACCTATTTTTTTTTTAATACTCTTTACACCCAATATGGGACTTGAATTCACAATTCTGAGATCAAGAGTAGCGTTCTCCCCCCAACAGAGCCAGCCAAGTAACCCATCTGATACCTATTCTTACTACAGGTATGACCTTGGGCAATTTGCTTAACCTCTCTGTGCCTTACTTTCCTAAACTGTAATGGTAATAATTACGGAATGTACGTCATAAGGATGAAACACCATTTAGTTGATTTAATGCCTGATAGGAAATAAGCACATGATAAAGATTAAGAATCATTACTTGGATAAGCACTATTGTAAGGAAGCTATAAAATTAGAGTCTTTACAAGATTCTTATAATCTAAGAGCTGCCACATTTCAAATGGTAGGAGAACCCAACTGAGAGAAATATGAAGTAAATAAATGTTCTTAGGATTTTTTTTTTTTTTTTGAGAGGGTAGGTACAATCAGCGGAGTTTAGAATCTAGTCAGGTTTAACCTGTAGGCTTTGAACTAGAAGGCTAGACAAAAAATGCACACTGATATGCCACTTATCCAAGGATCCTGTCCCAGGGGATCGTGAAGGAAATGGAAGAAATAGCCAAGAAATCAAAGTTGCCAAGAGCACATTCTTTGGAGACTGACAGGCCCAGTTCCCATCCTAATCCTATCTCCAGCTCTGGAGGCTTTCTTTGACCTCTCTGAGGCTCCCTTTCCTTTTGGGTTGTTGTGAGGATCAGCGTCCATCTCTGCAAAACACGCAGCATGGATTCTGGCCAACCATCACAGCTTGCCCAGGACTGTACCACTTTGAACGCTGAATGTCCTACATTTCAGAAAACCCTTCAGCCCCAGGCAAATTGAGATGGTCAGCCTAGAACCATTCCCTCCAAAGTAGTGTCCATTTTTAAGTAATTTTGTTGACATGGCAGCTGTTGAAAATATACAAAGAAGGGAGGGGCAGCATGTGAAAAAACACCCAAGACTGTAGAGGAAGATGTCTCAGGACAGTGCCCATCTTTGATGTGCCTTGGTACAAGAAAAGTCAGAGAGAAATGGAGCTAACCTTTGATCCTGGCTCATCTGGCTGCTGTCTCTACCTCTGCTTCACACATAGTAAATACTCACTAAATGATTAGATCAATGATGGCTCTCCCTATGGGGATTGTTCTCAATATTAGGATCGACCTTTGTAATATGATGGCCTCTTTCACCAGCCTGTCTGAGATGAAGATCTGTTACTAGGAGGCAGGTGGTATGGGTTATAAAGCATCCATATGGAACAAGACACTTTAACAGAGTCTATGGATGAGTATATGGGGGGGGGGGAAGATTTAGGAAAACATCTCTAATATTTTTCCTTTTCATTTTTTTAAACCTTTGAGTTGTATGGTAATCAGCTCCCAATGATCCCTGCCTCTTGGAACTCATGCCATTGTATAATCTTCTCGCCTTATGCTTTGGGCTGGATCTAGTTGATATGCTTCTGAAGAGAACATAGCACAAGTGATGAGATGCCTATTCTGAGATTAGGATATAAAAGACTATGACTTCTCTCTTGCTTGCTCCATTTCTCTCTGACTTTTCTTGTATGCTTGCTCTGATGAAGCAAGCTATAAATCATGAACTGTACTATGGAGAAGCGCGTGTGGCAAAGAGGTGAGGGCAACCTCTGGTCAAAAGCAACCAAGGAACTGAACCCTGCCAAGAATCATGTGAGTGAGCTTGGAAGTGGGCCATTCCCTAGTCAAGCTTTCAGGTGAGACTGTAGCCCCTGCTGGCATGTGGATTTCAGTTTTGAGAGAGACCCTAAACAAAGGATCCCGCTAAACTATGCCTGAATTTCTGCCCATAGACACTGTGATAAAATACATGTATAATGTTTCAGACACTAGCTGTAATAGATAACATCTATCTATATACAGAAAATCACATATAAATGCATGGCTTGATGAAGTTTTATAAGCTGAACATACCTGTGTAACCAAAGGTAGATGAAGAAATAGAAAATTATCAGAATCCTAGAAAACTCCACTCATATTCCTTTTTAGTCATTAGCTGAAATGTCCCCCTTCCCTGGGCAAAAATGACTTCTATTCTAACTTCTAACAGCATAAATTTGTTTTGCTTGTTTTGGTACTTTATGTAAATGGGATCACACACTATGTAAAATTGCTTCCAGCACATTCTCAGAGAGATCCCTTGATACATTGAGAACCACTGAGACACATGGAGAGAGAGCCAATGATTGACATGTTTGTCAGTAGTTATCCATTACAGTCTTTATCTGAGAGTAGGCGATCTGCTTTTAGAAGAGAAGTATTGGTTACTGGACAGAAATAGTCTTAGAATAGGAGAAACAATTCATTTAGCCACCATGGCTTTGCAGCCATGTGCTGTAAGTCAGTTCCTTTTGCCTTGAGTTTCTGATCCCCATGTTATTGTTTTAGAGATTTTATTTATTTATTTGACACAGAGAGAGAGAGGGTGCACAAGCAGGAGGAGCAGCAGGCAGAGGGAGATGGAGAAGCAGGCTCCCCGCAGAGTAGGGAGCCCAATGCAGGGCTCAATCCCTGGACCCTGGGATCACAACCTGAGCTGAAGGCAGATGTTTAACCAACTGAGCCACCCAGGCACCCACCCCATGCCTAGATCATATAGTTAGAGGCCAACTGGGGAGTCACATACAGGTTCATTCATTTCTACTCTGAGTTTCTAGCCACAAAACTATAGTACCCTGCAAAGCTCAAGATCAAAGTCTGCTTGTGACAGTGAGAATCCACTTGAGTAGTCAGTTGCATTCCTTATCACTTCTGCTTTTCTATTCACCCATCTGTCCATTCATTTGATGATCTGTCCAATCAATCAATTATCCATCTGCTATGCTCTGAATGTTTGTATGTCTCCAAAATTCATATGTTAAAATCCTAAACCCTCAAAGTGATGATACTAAGAGATGGGGGTCTTTGGAAGGTGGTTAGGTCATGAGGGTGGGCTTCTCATGAATGAGATTAATTACCTTCTAAAAGAGGCCCAAGAGAGCTCCTTTGCCCCCTTCTGCCATGTGAGTATTCCAGATATCTGCAACCCAGAAGAAAGAGGGCCATCACTTAAAACACGCTGGCAACCTGATCTTGTATTTCCAGCCTCTGGAACTATAAGAAATATATTTCTGTTGTTTATAAGCCTGTTCTGTTGTTTATAATACCCAGTCTGTGGTGTTTTATTTTAGCAAACTGACTGGGCTAAGACACCATCCAACCTTCCAACAATCCATCCAACCCTCCATCCATTCATCTAACTATCCATCTAGTCCCAGATACCATGTGTGGCTATCCATTCCACAAATACCAAGGGCTTCTTCTATGCTGATTCTATGCCAGGAAGAGGCTGACTAGGATACGAAAGCTAGGTTCCCACTAGACTTGAAGCTCCCTGAGGGTAGAATCTCTTGTTTTTATGTGCGAGGTATATAAAATATGATTGGGCTCCTGTCTTCCTTTCCAACTCTATTTCACCTATCTATCTTCTTGCTCATTCCTTTTCAACCACACTGGTCTCTTTCTGTTTGTAGAATAAGCTAAGCCTTCTTTTGCCTTAGGACTTTAGCAATTGCTGTTCCTTTTGACCCAAATGTTCATCCAACAGTGTCAATAACTGGCTCCTTATCCTTTGCATTTTAGCAAAAAATGTCTTATCCTCAGAGGGACCTTTTCTGATCACCTTATTCTCTGCCCCTATGCTAGCAATAACTGCTTATCATCTCACCCTGTTTATTTCCTTTATGGCATTTCTCACAATCTGTAATCATCTTGTGTATTCATTGCCTATTTTCTAACTCTCTAATTAGAAAAATAAGCTCTAGGAGGCTGGCAACTAATTTTCTCATCTTCTTTCTGCATGCCTTCAGCCTGGCTAGCCCAGCAACTGACACATAGTAGGCTTTCAACATTTATTTGTTGAATAAATGGATGAAAGATGCATAACCAGATCCTCCCAATATTAGCAAGCTTGAAGAATAGTAGAAAATAAGCCTGAAATATAGAGGAGGAACAGAGAGGGCCTTGAAAAACAAGGTGAAGGGGGTTATATTTGATGTGAACATGGTGATGAGACTCTTCAGTGCAGGATGAAAATGGTGATTTAGAAGGAGGACTTGGTATGCCGCAATCTGCCATAAAACCTTAATTTAAGTGATTCACTGTAGCATCTTGCAATGAATTACTGCGAGAGTTAATCAGGTCCCAGGACCTGAATTGTATTCTTTTCCCTTCTGATAGATTATACGGTGTGGGAACTCAGCATGGCTCTAGGAGTTTCATAGAACTATATGTAATATTTAATTAATTGACTATGGTGAATTATAGACCAAGTGATCATGGTGAAAGCCCTGTAAGGTGAGATCCTTGTTCATTTACTGCAGGCATCTGGCTTGCAGGAGATAAATTATTTGTTCAATGAATGAGAGAGTGGAATAGTCATGCGCTTGACAGAGTTGGGTTAGATAGGATCTGCTGCTAGCTGTGTGACCTCTGAGATCTTTAACCTGGCTAAGGGTCAGTTTTCTCATCTGGAAAAGAAGGAGAAGACTTCGCTCAGAGGATTTTAAATGGGAGCTTATGGGAAAATCTCTGACAGAGTGGACACTTAGTAATTTAATTTCCTTCTGTTACTTTGGAGATGCTGAACCTGTACTGATGATGATTTCTTATCAGCTTTTCCCAAGAGCTCCGTGACTTAAAATAGAGCATATGGTAACACTTAGTTTTTGCCATTTTCAGTCCTTTTAGTGTAAACTTGAAATTCTGTCTCTGAAATTTACTAGCTAAGTGACCTTGGGCACTCTCTCTGTGCTTCAGCTTCTTTTTCTACAAAATGGGTATAATAATAGTACCTGTATCATAGGAGTAGTGTAAGGATTGAGATGGTATATTACCGGTTTGTACTAGGCCCTGAAAGGCAGCAGGTACTCAATGTTAGCTGTAATTATTTAGAATTTAAGTTTAAAAAAAAAGATTTTATTTGAGAGAGGGAGGCAGAGAGAGAGAGAGAGAGAGAGAGGGAGAGAGAAACAAGGAGGGGTAGCTGAAGAGGGAGAAGCAGGCTCCCCACTGAACAGGGAACCCAACGCTGATGCCAGGCTCCATCCCAGGACTCTGGGATCATGACCTGAGTTACCCAGGAACCCCTGGAATTTCATTTTTCACTCCCCTTAATGCTGTCAACTTTTCTCCCCTCCCTCCTGTCGGCATTCTCAATGCCTACAATCTCTTCTGGAGAATAAGCTGATTCTGCGGTGCAGTCCGAAATAATTGGGTTCGGTAGATTCTTCTAGACACGACAAATCGAGAGACTTAGAGTGGAAAGAAAAGTAGGAGCATTAAGACATGGAAGAGAGAGACTTTTTGAACCTGTCACATAGAAGAGGCCAGGAGAAGAAAAGGCTTAATCAAGGAAGCAAGTGCGTCCACTTTCTAGTGAATTTGGAGACAGAAAACAATATTCACATGTAAGTCCCCCCATGCCTCAGTACTCCTCTCTGGAATGTTCATCAGCTTCCCACAGTACGCACGGTGTCCCTCCTCTTTTTTTTTTTTTTTTCAATTTTTATTTATTTATGACAGTCACACAGAGAGAGAGCGAGAGAGGCAGAGACATAGGCAGAGGGAGAAGCAGGCCCCATGCACCGGGAGCCCGACGTGGGATTCGATCCCGGGTCTCCAGGATCGCGCCCTGGGCCAAAGGCAGGCGCCAAACCACTGCGCCACCCAGGGATCCCACGGTGTCCCTCCTCTTGTCACGATTAGCATTTTCCTACTTTGAAATAAGTAGGTGCATTGTTCCTAGAAAGTGGAGAGAAGTCAAGGAAAACGCTCGCTGCGTGGGGGCTGGAGCGTCTGTCGCGAGGTTATGGAGAACGTCTTGCAACATCATTCTACCCCCAGCACCTAGCACAGTGCCTAGCTTAGCAGGAGCTCCCAACATGTGTCTAGAATGGTTTTCAAACTTTAGTTGGCCTTGCCAAGGAGGCTTGTCGTGCCCACACGCGGCCGCCAGCAGGTCCGCGCCTAGAAATAACATTTATTCTAAGGACCTCGGCGCAGGGATTCTTGGGAAGCTGCCCCCCTCCCGCATTTGCCTTGTTGCTCCTCCCCCCGCCCCCTCGCCCCCGGTCGCCTTTGAAAGAACTAGCGCGCCACGTGATTCTCTCCTTTCTCCCACCTCCGAAAGCCTGACTGATAATGGGCAAGAGCGTGGGCCAACCGTAAAGCGCTATTTCCCCTTGCAGCCAATAGAAAGAGGCGATGCGTGTGGGGCTCAGCTTTTGTGACTTCCCCCGTGCCCTCACGCCTCCTCCAAGGTTCAACATTTGACAACTCGTCCGGCCAATGAGAAGTTCCGACTGCGCCTGGGGGGGCGGGACCGGCCCGGCGATTGACGCCCCCGCCTGGCCAATGAGGGGCCGCACGGGCGGGAGGGGTGTAGGCCGGAGCCAATGGCGCGGTGCCAGTAACGAGCATCAGGGAAAGGGCGGGACGAAAGTGTTGAAGGGAGGGAGGGGAAGGCCCAGGGAACCGAGCCGCGCTGCCGCGGCCGCTGCACCCCGAGCTGGAGGAGGGAGAAGCCAGGAAGAAAATGGCGGCCGTGGCTGCAGAGGCGGCAGCGACTGCAGCGTCCCCCGGGGAGGGGGGCGCCGGCGAGGCCGAGCCGGAGATGGAGCCGATCCCCGGCAGCGAGGCCGGCACTGACCCCCTCCCGGTCACGGCGACTGAGGCGTCTGTGCCGGACGGCGAGGCCGACGGGCAGCAGCCCTCCCCTCGGGCCGACGAGCCGCCGCCGCCGCCGCCGCCGCCGCCGCCGCCGCCGCCGGGGGAGCCCGCCCGCAGCCCCGAGGCGGCGGGCCCGGAGCCGGAGGCGGAGGCGGAGGAGAAGCTGCCGGCCCGGGCGGCGGAGCCGGCGGCGGCCGCGCCTCCGGGGCCCGCCGACCTCCCGCCTGCCCCCGCCGCGCCGCCCGCGCAGCCCCCCGCGCCCGAGGAGCCGCCGCCGCCGCCGCCGCCGCCGCCCGCAGCCCCGGCGCTCGTGGACTCGGCGGTGTCGCAGCTGATCCCCGGCGCGGAGGTGCGGGTCACGCTGGACCACATCATCGAGGACGCGCTCGTCGTGTCGTTCCGCCTGGGGGAGAAGCTCTTCTCCGGGGTCCTCATGGATCTGTCCAAAAGGTACCGCGCCCGCCCCCAGCACGCCCCCGGGCCCGCTGGGTCCCCCGGGAGGGAGCGAGCCGCCGCGGCCCCCCCGCCCCGGCTGCGGCCGCCCGAGCCCTGGGTCCCGCGTGGGGCCGGCGCGCCAGGCCGCGGGAGCGCGGTCCCCGCCCCGGGTGGGCGCCCGTGAGCGCAGGTGTGTGGCCGGCGGCCGCGCGCACCTCTGCACCGCGCTCGGCGCGCCCACCCGGGGCTGGCGGGGCCGGGGCTGGCGGGGCCGGGGCTGGCGGGGCCGTGCCAGGCGCGGCAGCGGCGTGCGGAGAACCTGGTGCTGGGCGGGGGACGCTGCTCGAGGGGGCGCCTTTCCCCTTAAATTCACCTTTAACGAGGCTGGAGAAAGGGGTGTGCGCGTCGGGGTCCCCGAAAGGTCAGCTGTCATCCCTGGGGGGGGGCTGCTGGTTAGCCGCGAACGTGTTGACTGTTACTCTCACCGTTAGAGCTAATTACCCCTTAGATAACTGCAGCGGGGAAGCACATTTGGCTAATTAAAGTGATAGTTTTAAGAAAGGCCTAAAGAAGAGAGAGGTTTTGGGGGTTTTTTGTTTTTTGTTTTTGTTTTTTGTTTTGTTTTGTTTTTTACATTTTATAATATCAAGATGGTATGGTATCGAAATGTCCAAATAATCGACTTCTGAACTGTAGATAACAGTTTATGTACGAAGGGCAAGAAGGTGGAATTCACCCGCAAGCCTTTGGCTTAGCACATTTTCATCCTTCATTTAAAATGTGTATGGGCTTTGCTTTAAACAGGTAAAGGAGGTATCCTAAGTCTAGAGTTAAGTTAACCTTTGTATTCTCTTCTTTTGCAGATATGAAGTGCAGAGACTCCCATTCACGGCTCTCCATTCTGTTTCCTGCAACAGCACACACTCTGATGGGTATCTCACCTGTTTGGAAATGGCTTACTTTAATATGTTTTATTATTTTTTTTTATTTTTAAAATTTATTTATTTGAGAAGAGAGCATTGAGCAGGGAGAGGGGCAGAGGGACAAGCAGATTCCTCACTGAGCAGGTCTGGGGTGGGATCAACCCCTAAGACCCTGAGATCATGACCTGAGCTGAAGGCAGATGATTAAGGACTCAGCCACTGCAGGGGCCCCCAGTATGTCCCCCCACCCCCCCCATTATGTTTTATTTTTAACTCCTTGTTGTAGCATCAAAGACACCATCTTTTTCCCATTTGGAGGCCGGTGGGGGAGGGAGGGAGGGAGGGAATTTAATATACATGCGGAAGGCAGTTAGAGGGCAGGAGAGACCTGAGAAAATAAAAAAATATAAAAATACACATTGAAGTAGGGCCCTTGGGCAGGGAAGAAGATGGGAGCCTTTATAATTATTATTATTGTTTTTTAAGATTTATTTGGGAGAGATCACAAGTGGGTGAAAGGGAGAGAAGAATATCCAAGGAGACTCCTTCCTTCATAGCAGGGAAGCCCCCTCACCTCCCCAGTTTATCTCACAAACCATGAGATCAGGACCTGAGCTGAAACCAAGAGTGGATGTTTAACCGAGTGAGCTACCCAGTGCCCCACTTCTTTTTTTTTTTTTTTTCCAGGTTTTATTTTTTATTTATGTATTTTAGAGAGCAAGCATGAGCGGGGGAGGAGAGAATTGGAAGGAGAGAATCTTAAGCAGACTCTTCACTGAGTTCGGAGTCTTCTCATGTCCCATGAGATCCTGAGCTGAAACCAAGTCCTTCGGTTAACCAATAGAGCCATCCAGGCACCCCAACAATTATTTCTGTACATTGTTTAACCTCAAAAGCTTTTTTTAGTTTTCTTTCCTTTTTTTTTTTTTTTTTTGAGAATTTTGGATTAGGACCTTTGTACTTATGTTTTCATAGTTAGAAAGCAGAATGAGACCAATGTGCTTCCTACTGATGTATTTAATAGTGAAGGAGAGAGAGACTCAGTAGTGTGTATGCTATTGAATCAAACAGAAGTGAAGGCCAGTGATTGTGTGAGAATCTGGATTTCAAATCTGCAAAAGGAAGGTGTAAAAGGTAAGTTGTTCCTGGAAGTGAAACGGATAGTTCTTTCCTCTGTTGAGGCGCTCATTGTGTTGGTGTTTTATTTTTTAAAATTTTCTTTGATAGGAAATGGCAGTTTATTTTTTGACTTTTGTTCTACTTTGCCAACCATGCTTCTTACACCAGTTCTTTGGTTGAAGGAGCTATTTTTATTATGAACCTTTTGCATTTTAATGTTAGGAGGTGAAAGGTCTGTGTAATTAAAATCTTTTGTGAAAGGTCAAGGAAATCCTGTTACCTTTTCATTCAACTATTATTTATTAATCACATCTGCGTGTAAGGCACCCTCTTAGTATTTTGAATATTACAAGATGTGGTCCCTGCCTCTGGAAGTTTCTATGTGGGTGGTAACCACATTGTGGAATTGGTGAAGAAAAATAGTGTCTTTAAAATTTAGCACTTGAAGGAATTATCGGACTAATGAATGACTAGTTGGGTATTTTTTTTTTTTTTTTGTAATACAATGGAAAAATAGATCTGCCCATATATTTTGTAATCTGTGTTTTACCTTGATTGAATACTCGATGCGCAGTTTTGGGGTTAACTGATAATCCAGTAGATGCTCTAGATTGTACCATGATTGTGACTACAGTAATCAGCTGCTTTAAAAACAGTTTGCATCATATTCGAATTGGCCATTTAATGAAATCTTTGGGTAAAAATAATAAGAGCTTCCTATTATGTACCGGGCATTGTACCACTTGCTCTAGTCTTTATAACTCTTGGTATTTTTCATTTAAATAGGAAGAAATTGAAGTTCATTTAATTTGGCCAGTCATTGAGCTTACAAATGGCAAAGTAAGGATTCAGATGTAGGTTGATCTGATTCTAAAGCCTGTACTTCTACGTTCATGTTAGAAAGTTGGGCTGACAAATTTTCTTTTAAATAAACTGCATATTTCTGAACTTTAGTGCCTATCCTGATATCAGTAGCTGTACGGGATAATACAACTGGTATGGGTATTGGAGCAAATGGATTCTTTAGTCAGGTAATAGCCATGAGACCTTCTGCTCTGGAGCTTCCTCATTTCCTTAGCTTTAGCTGTGTATTGTAGAACACACAGCAGCCTCTGAAGTCGTGATTCTTGCCTGTTCAGTGAGGTACTCAGGAAAGAATTAACATTTGGGAGACTATTAAGTGCTTCATGTATGTGTATGGTTTTCTTTAGTCTTAAAAAGGAAAAGGGCCAGTTACTGCCTTTTTGATAATTTTATTCTGGCATTATCCACGGTACAGAAATGTTTTTTAAAGTTGGAAGAGTTGTTCACTGTGTTCAGTCCTCATATACAGCTTGTCATATATGTGGATTGCTCTAGACTCTGCTTTTTGCTTTTGTAAGCATTTAACATTCTTCACCTTCTATCATTGTAGTATTTTTAGCCTTATTTTTAGTTATTTGATTGAATAGCACATTTTTGAGGAGAGTCTTTTCATGGAGAAAAGGAACAGGACCCACGTAATTTAAAAGAAAGTGATAGTACCACTTACCAAGTAGTAGCAGATTGAACTGGACAGAGTGTCAAGGTAGTTGGGGTCCAACTTCTGGTGCCACGCTCTCTAGTTAACACTATGACTTTGGGCAAATCTCCATGCCTCTTTGGGCTCCAGTCTCTCTAGTTCTTAGGAGGTTCATTCGATTTCAGGCAGTTCACAAACCCAAACAAGCAAATAAACTTCATGACTTGGTTTATGTATAGAGTGAGTAGGATGACCAGGTCCTATGGTTTTTCCTGTATCATCCCAGTTTGATTGTTACTTCCCCCTCATGTCTTCAAAGTAGCTTGCTTTGGTTACTATACAAATGACATGGTCACCCTAAAAATGAAGATACTTGAATATCTGGTTAAAAATTTTATGTAGCATAGGATTTATTTATTTTTATTTTTTATTTTTAAATTTTTATTTATTTACGATAGTCAGAGAGAGAGAGAGAGAGAGAGAGGCAGAGACATAGGCAGAGGGAGAAGCAGGCTCCATGCACCAGGAGCCCGATGTGGGATTCGATCCTGGGTCTCCAGGATGGCGCCCTGGGCCAAAGGCAGGTGCCAAACCGCTGCGCCACCCAGGGATCCCCAGCATAGGACTTATTTGAAACTGAAAACACTTTTATGGCATTCTTTAGTTTATTCTAGGCTCCTCCTCTGTTGTTTTATACCCAGCTGTCTTAGGTAGTTTGAATTACCTGCCTACTCCTGAATTCATTAGGAATAGGTAAAGCCAATAATCTAATAGTAGCAGATAAAAGTAATCAGCTAACCCACCAATTTAGTTTGGTCTTCTTCCCTAACCTTAAACTTTTGAAATTTTGACAAACGTACATTTGTTTCTTCTTTAGCATGATAGAACTCACATTCCTTCAGGTTGTTAAACTGTCTTAATGATTATTTTAGAATAATCAGTGGTTGTACTGTAATTTTTTTGTTTTTATTATGGGAAATGAACCTCCATGTATGTATTATCCTTGCTCTGACATTTATCAACTATTAATCAAACTTGCTTCATCTTATGTCTACTTCACTGGATTATTTTGAAGCAAATCCTAAACATGTTTCTTCATCATAAGAATTTTGGTATAGATGTCTGAAAAGTATTTTAAAGCCGTAATGTACTACTGTTATTGCAACTAAAATAATAACAGTGTTCCTTTCTATCATCCTACAGCGAGTCAGTGTTAAAATTTCAGTGTTTCAAAATTAACGTCTCAGTCAACATCTAAGTTTTGTTCAAATTAGGATCCAACTAAAGTTTATACTTTGTAATTGGTTGATAAGTTTCATGTTTTTCATCTGTAGTTCTCTTGCCATTATATTTTATTTCCTTGAAGTTGACTTGTTAAGCCATAGACTTAGGCAGAATTTTCCACATTTTGGATTTTTTTCCAATTGCATCCCATTAGATGAATTTCCATGAGTTTTAAAAATAGTTCTTTTCCTTCAGGAGCAGACTGAAGGGACAACCACCACAGCCCTCTGAGGGCCTCTTTAGAAAGCCTCTTGTCCCTTGTTTTGGGTCAGTAGAAATGATACAGATACTTCTTACCTGCTTGCACACTTGAGACCTATCCTTTAGCACACATTTAACTTTAATAATTACAAATATAGAAAAATTTAACCAGTCAGGATTATCTGCGAAGGGTAAATGTCTTCAGCCCTAGTTTCTGAAAAGGTATTTTTCAGCTCAGTCCATACCTGAAGGGACAGTATTTACTGGGACTTATCGTTTCTGACTACACAGAGGGATAATTTCAACTATTTATTGCTGTTCTCTACATCTTGAAAAGTAGTTCTAAAACCACTTTGAAAACCTGAAAAATCTCTTGAATTCCATTTTTTTTTGAATTCCATTTTTTTTTGGATCTGATAAGAATTAAGGAGTCATGAAGTAAATGTTTATGCATAAAAACCCTTGTCATTTTAAGTTTTTGGTACATACTTTTTAAAGGTTGTAGCTAGTTATATTTCAGAATTGACCTTTTATAAATACATTTTGTGTGTATCTGGGGTACTGTTAAAGAGAATCGAGGGGATTTCTTTTAAAAAACTTCAGATTTCACTAAGTTCTTAAAATAATTTGTAGAAAAGTTACTTGTTTTTTAAGGAAATATAAACCAAGACAATGATTTTTTTTCTTTACAGAGACCATGAAACGTATGGTGCAATAGCTCTACTTTTGGTGGGAAAAATATACAGCCATTCTGGTGAAGCAGTGAGTAGTGGTATTAGTAGCATATACTAAGCATCCAGGTTGAGAATTTAGGTCCTCACATAGTGTGCTTGAATAATTGTGTTGAGTTGTACATATTTAAAACACATTTTTTTGTGTGATTATTCTGCTTTTATTCTAAGGTGTTGATAAAGGGTTCCCATAGTAAGCCCAGAGCCAAATGCCAATCACTTTCTGATCCAGACATTTAGGACACCCACTACTAAACCAGTGTATATGTTGTATTGAAAGAGTGCTCTCTTCCCTAGCATGTTGCACTGCAACGAATTGTTGGACATTAAAAACTTAGTTTGAGTGTAAAAATCCTGTAACAAACATCATGGTATTAAAAACAGATTTTAAAACTAAATTTTATAAACTAGATAACTAGATACTGTAAACACAAACTATGCCAGGCATGTTTTAATGGACTTGGGGTTTCTAATGAGGTTAATTTTCAGCCTTTTAATGTAAGACAGACCATACTTCACTGTGTACTGTTTTAAAGCAAAGTTCTTGATAAAACTATATTTAAGCTTCCTAAGATCCATTTTTCTCTGGGGAACTATTAAAGGGTTTGTGCAATATGTATTCATCTTCTCTGTTATGGTGGAGTTAATGTCACACTGATAAAAAATGAAAGATGTTCTTAGTACTTATTCGTGTCTATGAAGTGCATCCTATTTCTTGATATTTATTGGCCCTATTCTCCCTAAATTCCCAGATTAATTTAGGCACACATTGTCAGCAAAACAGAGCTTGCTCTAGTGGCAGATCTTGCGACAAAGTAAGTGGAGGTTAAGTTACACTTTGGGTGAATTTAATATAGAATGTTTTTGCTAAATACTTTGGTCAGTGATCCTGTAAACAAATGTGCTTAAGATTTCTGAACTCTACTCCAATTTGCAGTTTTAACCAAGATGATTCT
Source organism: Vulpes lagopus (assembly GCF_018345385.1). Taxonomy (NCBI): domain Eukaryota; kingdom Metazoa; phylum Chordata; class Mammalia; order Carnivora; family Canidae; genus Vulpes; species Vulpes lagopus. Next base: position 37,792,267 of record NC_054826.1, on the reverse strand, counting down.
GATGCAGGGTGATTCTTGTACCATATTTGGAGATAAGTAATTTTTAGGGAGTAGCTTTGCCAAAATAGGACCATAAATTTGTTAAACCTATCTTAAAAGTTACTGGTTAATTTTGATTGGGATGTAATTACAAAGTAAGCAATACATATGGGGATGGGCCACTTGGGTGGCAGATCCAGATCCTTATTATAGAACTGGTAATTAGACTTGCAAATAGGTTTCTTAAATCTGGTTGCCTACTAGGAATTTAGTAGTTCATAACTTTCATCTTTTTCCCTTGGACCGATTTTATACAGTCACCTTACAATAGAATAGTGTTTTTCAGCCATTTAAAACTCATAATTGAGTATTTGATATTTACTTTTCACTTTCTGCATATTCTCACCATATAGGAAGGTTGCCATATATGGCACTATATAACACTATATGTTTCTCTCTTAAACTAGGCACTGGGCCAACCCCCTTGTTTATATTGTTTTCAGTTACTCTCTGGGAAATCCAGTGATGTAAATTCCGCTAATCCCCATTTCATAGATAAAGACACTGAGGCTCAGATTAAGTAAATTGCCCCAAGTTATAATATATTTTATATTTATATTAAAATATAAGATATTAGTGGGAAAAGATGCCCTTTTTTGAACAATATGCAGTTCTTTAAGATTTGAAAACAATCTTATTCCAAATCTAATATACTTCTATTTTTACCATTCTCATTTAGCTTAAGATTTTAAGGAGGAGTTACCTTGGTAGGTAGAAATGATAAATAAACTCCTTGTTACTCTCTCAACCAGGCAATAGCTGCTTTTGAAATATGAATAGCTCATCAGTTCAATTTAGTGAACACTTTGGGCATTTTTGGAAGTGGGGTTTTTCTTCATATATGGTTCTGAGATGTTTTGCCTTGGTTGGCCTGGCCCTGGCAACAGTGGAGTCCACTTGAGAGAGAAATCAGAAAATATCATATTTGAGTCTCCCTGAGCATAGGATCAGCATTTAAGTGCTGGCTGGCTGAATTGGAAAATAATTTAAAGACCGAAACACTGTAAGTTTTTGAACAGCCTATTTTTGGTAAACTAGAAATCGAGAAATAGTTATTTTGAAAAAGTCTGTTGAGAAATAATTTAGGCCTCTGTATGGTGTGGACTCCATTAGACATAATACAAGAGAAATATTAAAAGTACTTAGAATTCATAATAGAAACCTAGAAAATGGGATCCCTGGGTGGCGCAGCGGTTTAGCGCCTGCCTTTGGCCCAGGGCGCGATCCTGGAGACCCGGGATTGAATCCCACGTCGGGCTTCCGGTGCATGGAGCCTGCTTCTCCCTCTGCCTGTGTCTCTGCTTCTCTCTCTCTCACTGTGTGCCTATCATAAATAAATAAAATTAAAAAAAAAAAAAAAGAAACCTAGAAAATGTAAAACTGCCTTTTGGTATCTTAGAGCCTAGACTAAGGGAATTCTGTTGAAGAATTTGTATTTACATTAATAATAGTTATAAAGTTATCTTCCGTACCTCCTTGCCCATTTTGATATCCATAGTCCCTGCTGCAGATTGCTCTTGTAATACTTTGTTTTTAATTAAAAACATCACTCATATTCACTTATAGTTAATAAAATTGAATGCACCTTAATAATAGTTACCATATATTGTGCTTACTTACTGTGTACTAGGTTCTAAGGTGAGCAATTATGCATGTTCTTTTTTTTTTTTTTTTTTTTAATTTATTTTAGAGCACACAAGTGCCCATGAGCAGGGGAGGGGCAAAAGGGGAGGGCGAGGCAGAGATTCTTAAGCTGACTATACTTCTTAAACTGAGGTGGGGCTTAATCACCTGACCCTGAGAGCATGACCTGAGCCAAAACCAAGCCTCGATGCTTAACAGACTGAGCCACCCAGGTGCCCCTATTTATGCATATTCTTTTTCTTTTTTTTAAATAATTTTTTAAATTTATTTATGATAGTCACACAGAGAGAGAGAGAGAGAGACAGAGACACAGGCAGAGGGAGAAGCAGGCTCCATGCACCGGGAGCCTGATGTGGGATTCAATCCCGGGTCTCCAGGATCGCGCCCTGGGCCAAAGGCAGACGCCAAACCACTGCGCCACCCAGGGATCCCTATTTATGCATATTCTTAATTAAACTATGATAATCCTTTGAAGTTACTGAACTACAATTCTGATATCCAAAAAGCTCTGAAAACTAAACTTTTAACTTTTTTGGTGGGAAAACCTAACTTGACTGAAATTATGTGAGATTATATATATCCCATTTAGTGTGAATGTTTTTTCATTTCCTTTTTTTTTTTTTTTTTTTTAAGTTTTTATTTATTCGGGACACTTAGGTGGCTCAGCGTCTGGGTATCTGTCTTTGGCTCAGGGCATGATCCCGGTCTGAGGATCGAGTCCCACATCGGGCTCCTATTGAGGAGCCTGCTTCTCCCTCTGCCTGTGTCTCTGCCTCTCTCTGTGTCTCTCATGAATAAATAGATAAAATATTTTTTAATAAAAAATAAAAATTTTATTTATTAAAAATTATCATATTTAAAATTATATTTAAGTTTATAATATAATTAAAAATTATATTTATTAAAATTATTTATTTTTATTTTTAAATAAAAATATTTTATTTATTCATGAGAGACACAGGCAAAGACTTAGGCAGAGGGAGAAGTAGACTTCCTGCGGGGAGCCTGATGCAGGACCCTGGGATCCCGCCCCGAGCCAAAGGCAGATAGATGCTCAACCACTGAGCCACCCAGGCAGCCCTGTTTTTTTGTTTCATTGCTAAAGTAGTAATACGCTTGATGATAGGCTGCTTATTATCTCAAAAGCCAGAAAAATTCCGAATTCTGAAGCCTGTTTATCTCCATGGGAGAAATCAGCATGTAGACCTGTGAATTCCTCTACTTCATTAGTGGGGAGGTGGAGACAGAGGAGAGGGGTTAAGTAACTTGATGAAATGAAGGGAGGCGGCAGCAACAGCAGCTGCAGTAGCAGTAGCCGTAGTAGCGGTGGTGGTAGTGTGGTGGTGGTGTAGGAGTACCAGCAAAGAAGCGGCTTCGGGTTGGCTGCTTGGATTCATATGCTGGCTCTACTGCTTACTACCTGTTTGATGTTGGGAAGTTCGCTTACTCTCTCTCTAAAACGGGGTAGTATTAACACTTTACTAAAAGGGTTGTGGTGATTAAATGAGTTAATGTAAATAAGTATGTACTAAAATAGTTCCTGGCACATAGTAAGTGCTGTATGTATTAACTATTACAACTTTTAATAAGTAGTTCCCAAGTGGCAGAATTAATTAGTATGGGTTTACTTGACTAGCCACTCAACCTAAATCCTGTTGTATTGCAGTATGATCTAGATCTTTAAAATTCCTTGAAGTGATTTGTAGAAGCTTCAGGTAATACCTGAAGTATAACTTTCCCCTTTTAGTAAAGATGGATGACATTTATTATTTTAGTAGGTAATGAGATAACAAGGAGATCCTTGCATAACGTATGGTATAGAATGTTTCTCAGTCTTTTCTACCCACTAACCCCTTGGGACAGATGGCTTGTGAGGAAGTTATAGGCTCTCTCATGAAGAAAAAGTTAGTCTCAGATAAATTTGGTCCTTACAGTGTTTCTGTTTTCTATATGCTTTTAAAACATTGAAAAGTGCTCCCCTTTGAGAATGACGCATTTCAAAGTTAGCAAAAGGAAGATAATTTTGTGCTTTTCTTTGCATTTATTAGATGATAGGACTAGACTAGCATAGCTGAGCTTGGTTTTCTTTGTTTTTGGTTTGTTGTTTTTCGCTGAGCTTGTTTTTTTAACAGTGATTGAGACACTTTCAATCACATCACTGTATAATCAGAAGCCATCATTGGCCTCGTTGTAAGAGACTAGTGTTACCATTCAACACACTCACACACCCTCATTAGCAGTGCTCTGCCTCATATGCACTCTTCAGCATGCCTTCTCTTACTGCCAGATGGATTATCTTTATTTTATTGCTTGTTTAAGCCTCTGAATTCTTACCTGTCTCATGGAAAGGGGAATCAGGTTGCTGACTTCTGATTCCTAATGCTGCATCTGGTCATTTGTTAGTTTTTACCACACCTGTTCAGTATTTCAGTTTTTTAAACCAGCTGAAATTGGTTACCAGCATTCAAAAATGTGTAACCACTCTTTACCACTCCCTGTTTCGCTTTTCCATAACTCTACCTGTGCCCTTCTAGGTGTGGTCCTTTTCCTGCAAAGCTTGTTGCCTGATCACTAATCCACAATGATTCTTTTCCCTCTCAAGTTTCTTTTGGCAAGAAGTGTTACATTCTGGTCTTGCCTACTACTGAAGTTTGGTTCTAGGGCTGGGACTTAGTTTTATACTATCTGAATAATTAACATAGTTGTACCTGAATATAAATTTTCTGCTTAGTGGTACTTGAGAGGTGTTTGCTGACATTTCTGCTTAAGTAGGATAATTTTTTAAATTTATCATTTATTTTAAGTAGGCTACACACCCAGTGTGGGGCTTCAACTCATGACCCTGAGATCAAGTTGCATGCTCTACTGACTGAGCCAGCCAGGTGCCCAAAATTTTCTTTCATATAAACTTTCTTTGCTTAAATGTTTTGGTGGAGCTGTAGTGAACTAAATTTAAGATTATACTTTTTGCAACTAATGTTTAAAACCTTTTTATTTTGAAATATCAAACATAGAGAACTCTTAAGCTTTCTCTAGATTCACTAATTTTTAGTATTTTGCCATGTTTGCATTATTGTTCTTTATTTTTTTGAGTATTTTGAGAGTAGGTTACATATACCCTAAAACTTGTGCATTTATTTCTTAAGATCAATAGTTTTCTTTTCTTTTAATTTTGTTTATTCATGAGAGACACAGAGAGGCAGAGAGAGAAGCAGGCTCCATGCAGGGAGCCTGATGTGGGACTCGATCCCGGGACTCCAGGATCACACTCTGGGCCAAAGGCAGACGCTCAACCGCTGAGCCACCCACACGTCCTGAGATCAATAGTTTTCAAATTCAAGAAACAGTACTTTTATCTAATTTGCAGCTCGTTTCATTATTTTGTCAATTTTTCTAGTGATGCCCTTTATTTTATTTTATTTTATTTTTTAAGATTTATTTATTTATGATAGACCTAGAGAGAGAGAGGGGCAGAGACACAGGAGGAGGGAGAAGCAGGCTTCATGCAGGGAGCCCGATGTGGGGCTCAATCCAGGGACTCCAGGATCACACTCTGGGACAAAGGCAGGTGCTAAACTGCTGAGCCACCCAGGGATGCCCTAGTGATTGATGCCCTTTAAAGCTTTTTTCTTCATCCAGTAAATGATCATGTATTGCATTTAGCTGCAATAGAATATATGTAATAGGGGTTTATTCCTCAATTTAGGTTTATCTGATACTTACAAAAGGTTTGGGTTATATAGGCAAAGAAGTGTTCTCAGGTACTGCAGGCATGTGATCATTTGCTTTCATTGGTAATGTTCACTTGGATTCTCCCTCAGGTCAAGGTGTTGTCCTGTTACCCCTCAGTGTAGTTACTGTTATTTCCTTTGTATGAATCATTCCTTTACTACCATGAAAATATTATACTGCTTCTTATCAAACTTTTTCCTTCTAAGTTAAGTACATATACAATTACAATTTTTTTAAATTGTGGTAAAAAACACATAATATGGGCCATCTTAACCATTTTTTAGAAAGATTTATTTATTTTAGAGAGAGCCAGGGTAAGGCAGAGTGGGAGAAAAAAATCTCAAGCAGACTCCCTGCTGAGCACAAAAGCTTAAGCCCAACAGGAGGCTGAGATCTTGACCTGAGCCAGAATCAGTAGTCAGCGGGCTTAACCGATTGTGCCACTTTGGTGTCTCCTATCTTAACCATTTTTAAGTATATTATTCAGTAACTAGTGTTAAGTTCATATTGTTGTGAAACAGATCTCCAGAACTTTTTAATCTTATAAAACTAAAACTCGACCTATTAGACAAATTCCTGTTTCTCCCTCCCCTCAATCATGGACAATCACCATTCTACTAGATATCTTAAAGAAGGTGGAATCATACAGTCTCTCTGTTTTTGTTTCTGGCTTACTGTAGTTAGCATAATGTTCTCAAGGTTCATCCATGTGGTCGCATGTGGCAGATATCATTTTAAGGCTGAATACTATTCCATTGTATGTACATACCATGTTTTATTTATTTATTATCGATAAATATTTATCGATATTTATTATTTGTCGATAGGTGTTTGGGTTTCTGCTTCTTGGTTCTTGTGAATAATGCTGCTATGAACATGGTTATGTAAATATCTCTTGGAGACCCCATTATCAATTATTTTGGATATATACCCAGAATTTTGGGGGGCTTATATAAACACTTACTTTGTAAAACATATTTTCTGTGTATAGCTTATTGAATTAATTTCATTTGTCCTGAGAGTAAATTTTGACATCCTAGCCAATTTCCAGAGATGAAATGTGAACCAAAATAAGTTTGCTTTATAGTTTTCTCTCCTTTGTGATTTAACCTGTTGCTAATTTAAGGAAGAAGTAATTTCTGAAAACATCTGCTTGCATTGAAATGGATATGGATTATTTTTCATGTGGTTAATTGCATATAATTTTTTTTTTAACTGTAGATTCCTTAAGAGAACATAATTCTGGGAAGGAAAGATTTCTTTTTGTTTTCTGTTTATTGGAGGAAGGTCTGGTCCAGCTAGAAAAGTAGGGCCTGTCTCAACTAACCCTTCTGAACTTTTTGAGTGCCAAATTTCTTAGGACCTCTGTTTGCTTGCCTAAAATATAATACCTTAGTTTTTAAATTTTTACTGTACATTCTTTAGAAGAATTTCCTCCAAAAGTTGGAACTTTGGCAACCAGAATTTGAAGGAAGAAAATGAGAAATTAGTTGTGTACTATTGAACTATTATAAACAGGAAGGAAAAGAATATATTCCTAGGTCAGAGATGAGGTGATTGAGGTTGCCGTGAAGTTAATGCTGATAAACAGTAGTAGATCAGCGTTTAAAAAAGAACTTTCAGAGTAAGAGGTAAGAGTTATTGGTCAACATTTTTGTTTTGTTTGATGTATTTCTGTGGAAAGGGAATTGAGATGATAGTTTTCACTCCAAGGAGTGAAACATGTTTAGGTATAGGATTGATTAAGCAAATACCATAATTTTATCAGTGGGTGAATGAAAGCTTCATTTAGTTGAAGCTGGAATCATCAATAAAACTCAGGCCTCTATAGTGGAACCTAAATTTAGAAAATATTGTTATCCTTCATGATAGTCACATTTTGAATTTGGGCTTACTAAATACTCTGTATTACATTTGCTTCACCTTCACATTAGGTGAAGATCCGTTTTTCCTTGACACAAAATAACTATTAAGCCCCAGTGTTCTCCCTCCTCAAAATTTTGGCTGTCTTTACTCCTAAATTATTAAGATGGTAACTAGATTTAAAACTCTATTTTATAGATTAACAGAAAATTTCAAAGATAGTTCAGAAAGGTCTCTGGTACACTTCACCTGGTTTTCCTCAGAAGCTATTCTTATTTTTTTAAGGTTTTTAAATCTTTTATCAATTTGTTGGGTTTTTTTTGTTGTTGTTTTTGTTTTTTTGTTTTTTTGTTTTTTTTTTTAGCAAGAGCCCCCAAGCAAGGGAGGGGAGCAGAGACAGAGGCAGACTGAGAATCTTAAGCAGATTCCCCGTTGAGTGGGGAGCCCAACATGGGCTCAGTCTTAGGACCATGAGATCACAACCTGAGCTGAAACCAGGAGTTGGATTCTTTCGCCAGCTGAGCCACCCAGGCGCCCCAACATGGGGCTCAAACTCACAACCCCAAGATTGAGTCACATGTTCCACTGACTGAGCCAGCCAGGTGCCCCAGAAACTATTTTTAAGTAAGCCAGAATACCTGTATATTCTTCCTTTAGAATTTTTGGGTAGTGGTTAAAGAACACTGAAAATAGGTAAGGGTTAGGATGAGTCATGGACACGTTAATACCTTCTTGCTGCATGAAGGAAGGGGTAGGGAAAAGAGGAGAGATACTTTGTATCTTACTGCTCAAGTCTTAAAGAATTTGTGAGATGTTCTAGAAAAAGCTCAAGCAAAGGATACTGGTCAGTCTTCCACCACTGGAGTGATTGAAATCCTCCTATGCTGAGGTCATCCTTTGGTGAGCATTCACCTGAGACAAAAATACCTTCACCTTAGAAAAAGCTATGCAAAAGTGCTTGCTAAAAATTTAAATCCTGTATTCCATTCTAGAGGAGGGTTTTAATGATTCAGTCTTGGGGAAGGGCCTAGGAATCTTCATTTTCAAACACCACGGAGTGTTATGTTGCAGATTTCTATAGAACACACTTGAAAAGTTAGATTTTGGGATTTTAAAGAGGTTTCTTGTTTGTTTTTTTGTTTTGTTTTTTAAGTAGACTCCATGCCTAACATGGTGCTTGAACTCAACTCTGAGATAGTCACATGCTGTACTGACTAAGCCAGCCAGGTGCCCAAAGAGGGCATAGTTTTGTTGCTACTTTATATTCTTATTAAGGTTACAGTTTCTTTCTTTTTTTTTTTTTTTTTAATTTTTATTTATTTATGATAGTCACAGAGAGATAGAGAGAGAGGCAGAGACACAGGCAGAGGGAGAAGCAGGCTCCATGCACCAGGAGCCCGACGTGGGATTCGATCCCGGGTCTCCAGGATCGCGCCCTGGGCCAAAGGCAGGCGCCAAACCGCTGCGCCACCCAGGGATCCCAAGGTTACAGTTTCATACATGGATGGTTTTCAAACTTTTGAGCATAGTTACAAATGTCTTTTACATGTGGATGTATATGTACATACATATATGAAACAGTTTCATTGCAGTTACATATATTTAGACTCTGATTTTTAAAATTTAAATGGTAATTGTGATCCTGGAAATTGCACAACCAACGTCTCCACCCTTAGTTTGAAAACTGTCATGTTACTAAGTGTTATCCATGTTAGGAAGACAACGTGATTACTGAGATGGAGTAGTACATTGGATAGCCCTTTTCTTCTTAAGATGATTTAATCTTTCTGGTCCTTTGAGAAAGGTGTTTTTTTTTGTTTTTTTTGTTTTTTTTAAGATTTTATTTATTCATGGGAGAGACAGAGAGAGGCAGAGACACAGGCAGAGGGAGAGGGAGAAGCAGGCTCCATGCAGGGAGCCTGACATGGGGCTCGATCCTGGGTCCTCAAGATCATGCTCTGGGCTGAAGGTGGCGCTAAACCGCTGAGCCACCTTGGCTGCCCATGAGAAAGTTTTATTACTTAAAAATATTTTTCTGCTTTTGCCAAACATCTACCACCCACAATTTCCAGCATGGTTTCTTTTTTCCCCCCTTTTTGGTGCCTTATTACATAATGAAGTGCCTTCCTATGTTACTTAAAAGTGGTTAATGCTTATACTTTATTTTTTAAAGACTTATTTATTTATTCATGAGAGACAGAGAGAGGCAGAGACATAGGCAGAGGGAGAAGCAGGCCCCCTGCAGGAGCCCGATGTGGGACTCGATCCCAGAACTCCAGGATCATGTCCTGAGCCTAAGGCAGACGCTCAACTACTGAACCACCCTGGCGTCCCAGTGCTTGTATTTTATATGCTTTAGAGGGAAACGCAAGGACAAAAAAAAAAAAAATTCCAGAAGTGAAATTAATATTTTTATTAAACTTTACCTGAGGGAAAACATAATAGATTGTACAGCTTATTTGGCATAAAGTTCTAAAATAATTGGCTAGATCGTCCTCACTTTGAGATTATAAATTAAAGATATAGAAATGATCTTAATGTCTAGAAAATTAGTTGAAAATAAGATCAAATTAATTAAATGAAGTAAATTTTATCAAGAAAATGACTGGCATTTTCCTATTAATCCCTACCTGAATTCTTTAAAGTAGGAAATAGTGTTAGCCCATTTTACACATACAAAAACTGCATCTAGAAAGGTTTAGTAACATCATGGATACAAAGTTGGTAAGAATAGGTGTGAAACTCTACCTCAGACATTAGGATGATTATGATTTTAGTTATGTCTAATAAAAGGATGGGTATTTTTTATTTGTTCACCTGTGAAAACACCATGTGAAAGTGCAATGGGGCAAAATGATAGTTTTTTAAGAGTTAGAAATTTGATTGCTGATGCCAGTAGTGGTCACATCTCAGATGAGTTACATTGTTTATGTAGCTCTGTTTCTCTCTCTCTCATCTTAAAGTGGTCATTGAGCACCTACATTGTAAGAAAATGCTAAATGCTCAAATTGCCTTGCAAGTAAATAGGAAGCAAACATTTTAAGTATTAGATGCCATGTTAGAATAGAAAGCCACTTTGCAAAGTCTGATGTAAAGAAGGTGTCCTTTGTGGACTAGCCCATATTCAAATTTGTCCCACCTAGGTAAAAGCTTTCCCCTTCCTTTGTGGTTTGTAAGTATTTTATCACAAGCTGTTGGTTGTGGTCTCCAAACTAACAGAAGACTTGAGGAAGAAAATAATTGAGGTATAAGAAACAGAACTGGTGGTATTGGCTCTTAGAAGTACGTCCCTTTCCAAGTTTAGGTGTGTTTACAGCCTTCAGAACTTCATGTCAGGATTTCTTCCCAACAAAGATATTCCGAACCTTTTCGGGGGATATAACATCATGTTAGAGAATATGAGAACCAAGACTCATTCTCTAGAAAGATATGTAAGACATTTGTACCTTAAGAGTTCTGGACTCTCTGAAGCTGATCGTTGGTTCTAAGACCCTCTGCCTTAAAGGATTGACCCTAGAATTGTGTTCACTGCTATTCAGACAGCATCAAATAGTGCTTAGAATTAACATGTTAACGTGTACATGATGGAATTATTTGGTGGTGTGATTTTATTTTTATGTGCAGATACCAGTATAGCAGGTTTAGCTTTAAGATGTTTAACCCAGGAGGACTAAATCACAGTGATTTCTAAGTCCACATGAAAAAACAAGGTTCTATTGACCGTGTTTTATTAGAAACTGAGAATTGTAAAGATTTGTGTTCTATACCAGTGCTTTGCATACTGGGTCCGGACCAGTTTTAAAATCCATTAATGTGTCTCACTAGCATTAAAACAAATGAAATAGATCAGAGTAGGGAAAATACCATTATATATCACATAAGGTTAAACATTTAGTGAAACTTTGGCTTAAGTATGTGTATTTGTATATGTATATATGCATGCATGTAGACATACATAAATGTTATTAGATTACAACGTGAAAATAATTCTTAACGTGTGATTTTTCTAACATTTTTAAAATGTTAGAAAGCCATAGTTCTATACCTTCTGCTTGTGCGGTAATTTGGGCATCTGAATTTCTCATTTTTTGTGGTTTTGGGGGGCAGGAGCTAGATAAAGGGCTTTAAGAGTTAGAGTGAAAGAGTAAAGGAGCAGCTGGTCTTTGAATATTTAGTGATTAAGTGAAGTTGAGATGGAATTTTGCTAATTCAGTGTTTTTTAGGTAGTTAAGGCTGAATTTGTTTTGTGAATCTTTTGAAAGCTCTTAAAACCAGAGGGAGACATGTATGTTGCAAATTTATAGTTGCATTTACTGGATTTGTTGTCCATGGATCAGTGAATGTAATATCAAATGACATTTACTGTTAAGCTATCTGATAGAATGCCTTTCTGATCTAAGATTGAAAGGTCTGTTTTAAATAATGTCAGCTATTCCAGTGATGCTTAAAATAATCATTTGAACTTAAACCTAAATGTATAATCTGTTTATACCTGATATGTTTATACCTAAAATGTAGGACCAATAAAAAATGAAGGGCTTTTAGGGGTGGGGGGAGGTGGTCAGTAGATTATTTTTATTCTTTAATGTAAAATAGTTTTCAGGAAAGGTCAAATGAACAAACATTAGGTGTTTCAGTTTAAGAAACTGAATTATAGACGTTGAGTAAATGGCTTCTTTGTTTCTTTCATTTCTTTCCAAGGTTTGGGCCCCATGGGATCCCTGTGACAGTGTTTCCCAAAAGGGAATATAAGGATAAACCTGAAGCCATGCAGCTCCAAAGTAATACATTCCAAGAAGGGACAGGAGTCAAGTGTGAAGTGAATGGTGCTGTTTCCGATGACCCTTCTCCCATCTCGCCTCCCGAGCCAGGCTTGGCTGAAAGCCTATGGACTTCCAAACCGCCACCTCTCTTCCATGAAGGAGCACCTTACCCTCCCCCTTTGTTTATCAGGGACACCTATAACCAGTCAATACCTCAGCCACCGCCTCGGAAAATTAAGCGACCCAAACGAAAAATGTACAGGGAAGAACCTACTTCAATAATGAATGCTATTAAACTGCGACCCAGGCAAGTCCTGTGTGACAAATGTAAAAACAGTGTTGTTGCAGAGAAAAAAGAAATTAGAAAAGGTAGTAGTGCAAGTGACTCTTCTAAATATGAAGATAAAAAACGGAAAAACGAAAGTGTAACTACTGTGAACAAAAAACTGAAAACTGACCATAAAGTGGATGGGAAAAACCAAAATGAAAGCCAGAAAAGAAATGCTGTGGTTAAGGTTTCCAATATTGCTCACAGCAGAGGCAGAGTAGTCAAAGTTTCTGCTCAGGCAAATACATCAAAAGCTCAGTTAAGTACTAAAAAAGTGCTCCAGAGTAAGAACATGGATCATGCAAAAGCTCGGGAAGTGTTGAAAATTGCCAAAGAAAAGGCACAAAAGAAGCAAAGTGAAACCTCTACATCCAAAAATGCACATTCAAAAGTCCATTTCACACGTCGGTATCAGAGTCCTAGCTCAGGTTCCCTTCCACCCCGGGTTCGTTTAAAACCACAAAGGTACAGGAATGAAGAAAATGACTCTTCTTTGAAGACAGGACTTGAGAAAATGCGGAGTGGCAAGATGGCACCCAAGCCCCAGTCTCGCTGCACCTCTACCCGCTCAGCAGGTGAGGCCCCTTCAGAAAATCAGAGTCCCTCAGAAGGCCCTGAAGAGGCCAGCAGTGAGGTTCAGGACACAAATGAAGTGCTTGTGCCTGGTGAGCAGGATGAACCACAGACACTGGGCAAAAAGGGCAGCAAAAGCAATAGCTCTGTTTACATGACCCTAAATCAAAAGAAATCTGACTCTTCCAGTGCTTCAGTGTGTAGCATTGATAGCACAGATGATTTGAAATCCTCCAACTCTGAGTGTAGTTCTTCTGAAAGCTTTGATTTTCCTCCAGGCAGTATGCATGCACCTTCCACCTCCTCCACTTCCTCCTCTTCAAAGGAAGAGAAAAAGCTCAGTAATTCCTTGAAAATGAAAGTCTTTTCCAAAAACGTCTCTAAATGCGTCACACCAGATGGCAGGACCATATGTGTAGGGGACATTGTTTGGGCCAAGATCTATGGCTTCCCTTGGTGGCCAGCCCGTATTCTTACTATAACTGTGAGCCGGAAAGATAACGGCCTTTTAGTCCGACAGGAGGCCCGTATTTCATGGTTTGGGTCTCCAACAACCTCTTTTCTTGCTCTTTCGCAACTCTCCCCCTTTTTAGAAAACTTCCAGTCACGCTTTAATAAGAAGAGAAAGGGCCTGTATCGCAAGGCTATCACAGAGGCGGCTAAGGCTGCCAAGCAGCTGACCCCTGAAGTGCGGGCTCTGTTGACACAGTTTGAAACGTGAACATGGACAGTAAGGTAGGCAAGAACCGTTGGAAGGCGCCACAGATATTCTAGTCTAGTTAGGAGTAATGTCTACGAAATAGCTTGGCCAAATCGGAAAGAGAAATTGTACTCAATTGGCTGCTTTTTTATACTTACCTTATAGCCATTTTTAGACTGAGAAGCTTAAACTGAACAAGCAATCAAATTTTGTGTTAAGGAAGTGAGATTTTAGCAGTATTTTTCAGTTTTGAAGTCAAACCATCCCAAGGCATAGGAGCCATAGCCTCAACTGAAAATGAATTTTTTGCAGGGACTGTTAATTGCCATTTGTACCTAGTACTGTGTGTGTATGTGTGTATATTTATATATATACACATGTACATATATGTGTGTGTATGCATACATACATATATATAAATATAGCCTGTCACTATGTGACACAGGTTGCATATTTGGGATTGCAGTAAGGGCTGGTGAGCTGGGGGGAGGGGGTGAGTGTGGGGGTGGGACCTAGTGTGGATATTTAATGACTACTTGTTTTTTAATTAATGAATACTTAGCCTTTCTATGTGCATAATGGCGCAAGACTTTGATACTTAGGTGTTTGACAAACTGATGCTTGCTATTCAGTTGCAAACTGGGGAAATAGCCCAGTATTTGGGGTTAAGACTTTTAAGGCTGACAAGGTTTGAAGCATCACTTTCCTTTGTCCAATGGGGATTTAACAAAAACTTTCAAATTTCTGGTTTGGGAGTTTAGGTAGGTTTGTCTTTGGATATGTAAATAGTTGATTGCTAAATTTGGTCAGATTTCTCCTGACTGGCTGTTCCTAAATTCTTAGGATACGTCCTGGTAAATTACACTTTGTGAATTGTCATATGTGTAATCACTGCATTTTGGATGTACCTAATTTGATAATTTTTAAAAAATATTTCCGTTTAAGGTATCTGTTTGCAGGTCAGAAAATGAGAAAATGTAATTGTGTAATGCTCTGAAATGTAAAAAAAAAAAAAAAAGCTGTAAATAAAATCGACTAAATCCGAATTATTTGTGTGTGTTTCTCAAAAAGCTTTGAAAAATTTCAAGATGGTAGAAAGTTATTCTTGGTAATAGTGTATGGAGGAGATGGAAAAAATCAAACCTTTATTTTCCTATTTGTCCTATCAGAGAATATATTACCCAATCATAGATAAAATTCAAGGAAGTGATTTATCCATATATTCTGAAAATGAGGTTTTATAGCATAGAGGTCTGATATGCTTCTGGATTTGAGGCCCTCCCGCCAATTGTTCATAAATGTGTGGGTTTAGTTTTCCTCATTTTTAGCCTTAATATATCATTACATGGGTTTTTTTTTTTTTTTTTTTTTTTTTTTTTTTTTTTTTTTTTGTTGTTGTTGTTTTTTAAATACTTGTGTAGTTAACAGCCAGTCTCTTCTGCTTGGTTGGCTTCCGGTATCCTTGCTTTTGGGCCTGGTAACTTAGATCACTATTTTCTACGTGGTCCATCTGCCCCTCAGATTTGACTTTATTTTCCATTTTTAGCTTTTTATTGTTAGTGAAAAATAAATCCCATTTTTTATCCCAAGAGTTTATGCCAAGAGTTTTCAAGTTGCTTTCATAGATTTTTGTGTCTAACTTACCTTTTGAATTTGATATAGTATCAGTCTGGCAGTTTTGGAAATTTGAAAATTTTAAAGAGAGCAACTTTCTTTAGTAATCCAATTTGAAATGTCTTAGTTACTATGGAATTAATGATAAGATTAATGGAGATTAAAATCCATGATCTGTAGCTTCCTTAAGGTTATGGACTTTGATGATTTGTGTACCGATTTCTGCAAAAAACCAGTAGAATTTCTTTTGGGGAACTCAGTCAATGCTTTTTGATTATAATAAACACACAATTGAAAAAAATGTTTTACTTGAGTAGAACATATTCTTTCCTGCAAACAGAAACAACGATACTATTTTGAAAATTCTTTGATTATAACAGGTTGAAAGATGTTCACAGTGTGATTGAGGGGTTTTAAGGAACTATCTTAAAAGATTTTTGAGTATTGTTTTAGATTAATGAACTTGTTCAGTTATTTTTGAAAGTTTGGAATCAAAGGTTCAAAGATTTAAGTAAGGCAGAGCAAAAAGTCATTTCTGTAATTCCAGGGCTTCATGTAATGATCCAGGTGAGTTTTATTGTAACATAGTGGGTGTGACAGTGGATATTGCTAATATAGTCAAGTGCTTTGGAAAATGTGCTCTGGTGGCATAAACCAAACTTGATTTGTTGGAGGAGAATAGTCATGAATGTTGAGAACAAAAATAACGTTCAATTTTATGTAGTCTACCACTGAGGGAAAGGTTGAAGCATAATCACTAAAGTATATGATCTCTAATTATCATGCCAAATGATTCTCCATTTTATTTTATTTTTTATAAAGATTTTATTTATTCACGAGAGAGACAGAGAGAGGCAGGGACACAGGCAGAGGGAGAAGCAGGCTTCCCGCAAGGAGCCCAATGTGGGACTTGATCCCCAATCCTGGGATCACTCCTGGAGCTGAAGGCAGATGCCCAACCACTGAGCCACCCAGGCATCCCTTATTTTAATTTTTTAATAAGTATTTTATTTATTTGAGAGAACACTCATGAGAACACTGCACAAGCAGAGGGAGAGGGAGAAGCAAGCAGGTCTCGATTCCAGGAACCTGGGATCTTGACCTGGGCCAAAGGCAGATGCTTAACCAACTGAACCACTCAGGCACCCCTGATCCTCCATTTTAACTGGCTTATTTCATCTGAAGTTTCAATAAGGAAACACATTTTAAAGCATTTCTTATGTACTAAGCACTAATCCAATATCTGCATATTAAGTGTTTTATCCAAATGGAAATTTAAAATAATTTTTTTAAAGAAATTATGAACGTAGTACATTAGTTTTAGGTAAACAACATTGTGATTCTACTTCTCTATACGTGTTACGGCAAATGGAAATTTCTTAAGGTGGCTAAAACAAAAGATTAGCAAGGGTAGAAACCAAGTGAGAGTAAGAGCTGTAACAGCCAAAGATGTCTTTATTTCTAGAATTGCTCAGAAATTTAAAACATCAGAGTATTTTTCTCTAGTTTCCCAGAATATTGAACAGAAAGCTGACTATTCATTTGAAAGGGATATATATGTTTTTAAGGATTTTATTTGCAAGGGAGAGCCCACAAGCAGAGGGAGAAGGAGAAGCAGGCTCCCTGCTAAACAAGAAGTCCAGTGCAGGGCTTGATCCCAGGACCCTGGGATCATGACCTGAGCAGAAGGCTGCTGCTTAACTGACTGAGCCACCCAGGCTCTGAGAGGATATCTTTTCGACTCTTATAAATGTGGAGCCCGACATCAAAGAGATCAGTGAGATAGGAAAAGTAAAGTTGATTAGTCTTGAGCCCATTTGCATGACTTCATGGTGTGTCTGTTGTGGTTTTGATGGGAAATTCTAGAAACAGTAATTTTAAATTAGTATTAAGTAGAATAGGCAAGAATATAGATATGAAGACAGACTTCAGGCAACATGAAGGTAGTACTGAAATCAAATGTGCATCTTCATTAGTGGGTCTGAGTTTGTAATCTACAAAATACTGACTTGCACTGCTGTTTTGAGCAGGTTGTACTTAATATTGGTTATGTTGAAGGAAAGACACATTTGCATTCCTTTACATACATACAGAATTACTTCACATAGAGTAACTGAATCGGGAATTGGAAGTACAGGCATACCTCAGAGATACTATGGTTTGGTTCCAGACCACCATGATAAAGTGAATGTCCCGATAAAGTGAGTCATGAATATTTTGGTTTCCCAATGCATATGAAAGTTACTTACACTGTATGGCAGTCTGCGTGCAATAGCGTTGTGTCTAAAAAAACAAGGTATACCTTCAACTAAAAAGTCCTACTAAAAAGTGCTAACCATCTGAGCTTTCAGTGAATCATAATCTTTTCTTGGTGCGGAGGGTCTTGCCTTGATGTTGATGGCTGCTGACGGATCAGGCTGCTGGTTGCTAAAGGGTGGGGTGGCTGTGGCCCTTTAAGACAGTCGTGAAGCTCGCTGCATCAATGGACTCGGCCTTTCAGGAACAATTTCTTTCTTTGGCACGCACTGTTGTTAGATGGTGTTTACCCACGGAGGAGCTTCTTTCAACACAGGTGTCCTCAAACTCTGCCGTCCTTTATCAACTAGGGATATTCTAAATTCTCTAATACTCTAAATCCTGTTGTTTCAACAGTCTTCACAGCATCTTCATCAGGAGTAGATTCCATCTCAAGAAATACTTTCTTTGCTCATCTGTAAGAAGCAACTCCTCATCTGTTCAAGTCTTCTCATGAGATCTCAGAGTTCAGTCCCATCCTCAGGCTCTACTTCTAATTCTAGTTCTCTTGCTGTTTCTACCACATCAGCAGTTACTTCCTCCACTGAAGTCTTGAACCTTCAGTTTGTTAGAACAAAACAAAACAATATCCTTGAAGTGTTAGTAAAGTGAAGCACAATAAAACGAGGTATAGCTTGTACCTTAAGAAATCTATAATTTGGATCTAAAATTAGATTTTCCCTTTTAAACTGTGAATTCTTCTATGGTTTGTGCTATATCAGTTCATTTTTGTTTAGTATTCCTGGCAGAGAAGGGACTGGCAAATGTCTAGAAAAGTTGATCCCATGTTTTGATTCAGGACCAGTGAAGGCCTCCAATACGGAATTTGCCAGAGAGAATGAAGATCCTATTTCTAAGTTGGGACATATTTACCGTTAGCCTTGAGATTGTATTAGTATGGTGGTTCTTAAGACCGTCTCTACTGGAAATGCCTGATACAGGCAGTTCAGAAATAGAACGAGAGGCTAGTTCCATTGCCAGTTGCCGGGAGAAAATAAAACCGCTAAGCTGAACGAGTTGAGTTACTTTACCTGGTTCTGAGTTGATAGGCTCTTCATATTCTGTATTTACAGTTTGTAAATATAGTATGCCTTCACTCAAGAGAGTGCATATAATTAAAAAATGAAAGCTTTAGCAATTACTATGCTCTATTGTGCTATTTTGAACAAAGGAACAGAAAGTTTAAAGTCATAGTGATATAGATGGCTCTCTGTATTTTTAGTTTTCCAGGATGTCTTGGCTGTACCATGGATAGTTGACCCCAAGATCAGAAGAGAAACAGTTCAACTCTTTTTGTTTAATCTTTACTCAGGAGACTTAATATTTATAGACTCAAGGACTTTTTTCCCCCTTTCCTTGTGACTTTAGGTGGAAATTATTTTCTTCCTGTAATATTAATAGAACACTGTAATTTCTTAGGTTTTTTTTTTGTATTTTAAAAAGTGTTAAGTATGCCTTACATAAAATTTAACCATATTACCCTGTTTTAAAAAGTGTACAGCTCTGTGTCATTAAGTACATTCACATGTTGTGTATCTTTCAGCATCATTACACTCTGTAATTTGGATTTTGATAGAAATATTTTAAATTTGGGCTGATACCGTTCTAGAAGGTATTTGGAAATTAAGTCACAGGAATGTTTTTCTTGGTCAAGCACAGTGATTGGAACAGGCACCTTGGCTGCTTGGCTTCCAGGATTCCTTTGTGATCAACTTGCAGTACTATGCAGTGCTAAAGGCACCCCATTCTTAAGAACTGTAATGGCCTCTTGGTAAAATTTTTAAGTGAGTTAGTTTGACTGTTTTTGCCTGTTAAAGTCTCTTATGAGGAGGTTTTAAGTTAAAACCATTCCCTCCCAGTGACAAAAATAATTGTTTTGGACAACTCTATGAATATGGAAACCACTTAAATTATTTCAATAATGGAATTAATTAGCTTCCAACAACACTTTACTTAACCCACCATCACACTTTTGCCGTATTTTCAAATTTGTGTACTCACTTTTTCTTTCAAGGTTTTATTTATTTATTTATTTATTTATTTATTTATTTATTTATTTATTTATTTATTTATTTAGCAGGGAGCCTGACGTGGGGCTAGATCCCAGGACCCCGGGATCATGACCGGAGCTAATCATAACCAACTGAGCTACCTGGGTGCTCCACTTTTTCACTTTTTATTTCAGTACAATTAATAGAAAACATATAATCCCTGACATACATACTATTAATATTCTAGATCATCTGTGTACCACACTCCAGTAGGAAATGCTGAATTAACTTAATTTTTTTGAAAAAACAGCACAAATGGGAGGGGCAGAGAGAAAGGGAGAGAAAATCTCAAGCAGACTCCATCCTGAGTGCAGAGCCCATCCTGGGGCTTGATGTCACAACCCTGAGATCACAACCTGAGTGGAAACTGAGTCAGACACTTAGCTGACCGCACCACTCAGGCGCCCCTTAGATTATTTTTATGTCATGTCTTTGAATCCATCTTGGGATGGATTGAATCAGATTTTAATGTATCTAATCTCTGAAAAAAAGTAATTGCTGAACTTCTGTTTTTTCTTATAGATTCTTGTTATTCTGGCACAAGTTAAGATTGGTTGTGGGGAGGTGTAAAGGAAAAGAAATGTGGACCCCAAAATTATAAGGATTTATGAAAATACCAAATAGTCAAATTCTTATTTTCCCACTGAATAAATTAAATGGCTTGTAATATATGTTGTCTAACTTATGGGCCTTCTATTGGACACTTTGTACAACAATTTTGTAAAACTTTGTTGTTGAAAAAGATCAGTTGAAAAATACCTGGTCTTAAAACTTGGTTTATTTTTTTATTTTTTAAAGATTTGTTTATTTATTCATGAGAGATACAGAGAGAGAGAGGCAGAGACATAGGCAGAGGGAGAAGCAGGCTCCTTGCAGGGAGCCCGATGCAGGACTCGATCCTGGATCTGGGGATCACGCCCTGAGCTGAAGGCAGATGCCCAACCACTGAGCCACCCAGGCGTCCCTTAAAATTTGGTTTAAATGTGAATTAAAATTTTCTTCTTCAAATTCTTGGTAGTTCTATAAGGCCTCATTAAAAAGTAAGTTGAAAACTCAGCCATAATTTAAATATAGAATTTTCCTTGTATCATAAGAATATGACAGGTAGCTTCTTTTTATTGGTTAAGACTTAGAAATCTAAGTCTTAGTCAGAAATTATGATTTAAAACTCATAATTTTTTCTATCCTAGTGCCTGTATGGAGAAGGAAATTGCATATGCCATAGCTAAAGTGTTAGGCTGTTATTATCACGCTTTCCCCCTTTTCATTTAAACCAAAAACTTGTAATTATAATGTATATCAAGTTTTATTAGCAAAGACATTTTAAAAAGAAATGTGTAAGATAACTTTTTAACTCTCAGTGTCCCTTATCAGTTCTCTCCAGTACAAAGATTCACTTAAAAGTTATTGAAAAAGCCTAGAAGGGATATAATTTTCCCCCAGTAAAACAGTTTTTTGCTTCCCTGGGGAGAATGTTTTTGGAAGAACATGAGGGTTATCCTGTTGAGTATAAAATACAGAAATGGATACTTCTATAACTTGCCAGTGACCAGCGGTGCTCCATACCAGCTTTTATTGACCATAGAATCATTTTTTAAAAAAGATTTTTAAGTAATCTCCGTACCTAACATGGGTCTTAAACTCAACAACCCTGAGATCAAGAGTCGCATGCTTCACCCACTGAGCCATCCAGGTACCCTGAGCAAAGAATCATTCTCACTTTTTAGGCACATTTCTCAAAGTACAGGGTCTTGAGCCAGATTTCTTCCTAGATTCAAAGGAAGAGTTGGATTTGCCTCTTATAAGCTAGTTGTATGATCTTAGGTTACTTCAATGTCATCCTCTGTGATAAGGAGAAAAATTGTACCTCTTGATAATGTAATTGTGAGAACTTAAATATTCAAAGCGGTAAAATGCCTAGCATAAGACCTATAGAAATAGCTTGCTACCCTTGCCACAACCACCATTTTCTGTGTATGGTGTAGGAATTTCATCCTGGTAGCTTTTGAAATTGTCTTTGTGCAGCATATACTCATTATGAATGAAAAGTGTTATATTCTTATCTGAGATTACAATAATCTTAATATGATGGTCCATAAATATCTAGAAGGCATGAACTATTTCCCATAGGCATTTGTGGAAGGCACTGGGTTGGAGGTTATGGGGATTACAGTGAACTGCATTCACCTCCTATTTCAGCTCTTGCCTCATTCATTTATGTATTGCATAAACTCCAGTCTATTCGTCTCCTGTTTATACTCTCCCTTATGCCAAGCACAGGGCCTGACAAAGGAGAAATGATGTCTATCCGTGAATGAATGAGGAAGAGTAATTCTGGTTGAGACAGTTATATACAAACGACCAGTCACCATCCCAGAAACCTGGCACATCCCAAATCCTTTCAGAGAGGCAAGAGAAGTTTTTGTGCTTGTGGGGCTCAGTGGAGTAGAGGTCCTCTTAGGAGAGCTTTAAAAAGATATTAGAACCACGAAGCTATGCTTGTTGGCTTTTAAGTTGCATAAGTTAGCTGATTTGCGCAAATGCCTTATTCCCTTGGGACCCTAGTGTTTTAATACTTTTTGTCAAGTGGTGAAAAAAATGGCTGTTAATTTGAACATTCCTTTTTATTTTTTATTGCTACTGGTATGATTGAGTAGATTCTTTCCACTTTTTAGGAGGGAAATAAATACACATTCTAAAGCCTTGATCTGTGTGCGTTGTGGCCATATTTTCCAGAAGATAGTCCTCTTTACCCATGGCTCATTTTTGAGATGCTGTTGATTATAAATCTATGATTGCCACCTCCTGTTTAGTTTTTATCTGGGAATCCGGCTGGGAGTGGAATCTTGTTTTAAGTCCTGGTAGGCTGGGAAGAACTATTAAAATCATATTAGAATGACTGCTTAGAAAAATAGCACCAAGGCTAGAAAACCAGAAAGTCTATTGAAGAACGAGATACTCTGCTTTTCCTGTTTGTTCATGTTGCATGATAATACACTGTATTAAGGGAAAACTTAGAGTGTTCTGCAAGATAAGAGGTACATGTATATAATCTTAACTCTTTAAACTTTGCTCTCATAGCGTTACTTCCTTCCTTCTTTCATGACTTCCCCTGTTCTGATCTGCCCCTTTATATCTCTGCTGCCTCCCAGGTAGAGTTGCCATTGTGGCATATAAGCTTTCTCTTAAAGGATAATTTCCAGTAAAACACTGCCTTTCTTGAGGGTATCCCTCCATTTGTTGCATCACCACCAGGGCTCCCTGGCTCTTCCTAATGGATCCTGTATGTGTGGTCTGTTTCTAAAGAAACCCCTGAGGCCCTAAAAGCATTGAGAGGAAAATGAAATATTACCACCAAAGACTCATGAGCCAGGTTCTGTGGACTGGGACAGGCATGTTGATATTTTTATGGTGTTTCGGGGTTGGAATGTACAGCAAAAGGTGATCATTTTTCGAGGCAGCTTCTTGACTCTCTTACCTAGAATCCAAGAATAGATTTATTTGTTTTTAAAGATTTTATTTGAGAGTGTGCATGTGCTTGAGCAGGGGGAGGGGCAGAGGCAGAGGGAGAAGCAGAAGCAGACTCCTTGCTGTGCAGGGAGCCTGATGCAGGGCTCATCTCAGGGTCATAACCTGAGCTGAAGGCAAGGCAGACGCTGAGACTGAGCCACCCAGGTGCCCCCAAGAAGAGATTTAGAATGATTGTTGAAACCTAACAAGTTTGACTTCTGGAGGGAGAGGTTCAAAATTAAATGGTTTCGTGCACTCAGATTACTTTTTTCTTCTGTGATTGCTGTTGGATTACAGTTAATAGTGTATTTCAGTATATAAGATATACTTACATAGTATATTTAAGTTTTCCCATGAACAAAAAGGTGAATAACCTCATTAAATCTCATTTAAGAAAATTGTTCTCCTTTGAGTTAAAATTCAGTTAAAATTATAGATCATGTGTATGAGATTTTTCCATTTCAGTGTCAGAAAAGCCTTTTAAAAAAGTTTTGATTATATGTTACTGTTTCTTATGTACCTTGGTATTCTAAAAATAATTATTTCATTATAAGGACTGAAGATCCTGTAAATCAATGATCCCAGAGTTGACTACCATGATGTGATGAATTGTTTATACTTAAAATAGAGGAGTAAGAATACAAGCAAATATGTTAAAAATAAGTCTTAAAATAGCTATCCTTCATTTGAATTATTCTTTGTATTGAAGTCTGCTCTGAAAGCCCAAGTGAGGAAGCTTATCCTGGCAAACTTATTTCAAGCAGATACTAACTCACACAGGAGGGTGTGCATAGGTGGTCACGGGCATTAAAAGGTTATTTGCAAAATAGGGTCTTTGAGCTCAGTGAAGGAACATGGACAAGGATGACAACTTCAGCCCTCGCTGAATACTGAGATCAGGACTACTCCAACCCTAGCTAAGTGGTAGGCTAGAAATTTTTTGAGCTGGAACATTATGTGGGTGTCAGCCTGGAGGGCAGCATCCTAGTGTGGGCGCCTCAAGGCCTGTTGCTGCTGAACTGACTTGTGCCGGAGAGTGCCCTCTCCTGGCCACTGCTGGTGTGTCAACACCTCAAGTCTTTTCTTTAAGTACCCAAGCTTCACTTACTGTGAAGTCAGCAAGTTATCTACATTCATTATGAAAATTCAACTGAATTTTGGTCTTATTTTTAAAACTTTTTTTTTGTAAAATGGATTTAAAAGAACTCAAATGACTGCTCTATTTTTGTTAACTTGGTTTTTTCTACCATAGGTCTCAACAAATGGCAGCTATTACATCAGACAGTGACGAGTCCTGCTGCTCCCTTACAGTGTCTGACAGACCACTGTGGATTCAGACTGGGAGCATTGAAGTTAACACTGAGACGGGCAGGTCTGTCTGTGTTAAGCCCTGCCACAAAGTGAAGAGGGCATCATGTCATCACTTAATCATTCTAAAGTAGATTAGGCTAGACCTAAAAGAATTCATTAGTTCTTTTTCTGTAGTTTTCATTGACCTTGGTAGCTGGGTGTACCTCATGCAGGTGACAATTTTAATGAGAGAAAATAACTTTCAATTGTGCTAAAAAAAAAAAAAGTAGAGCTAGCCTCCTGTGAACGCCTGTGAAATGAGAGTTTCTCCTAGGGTGGTAAAAGTTGGGTATCAGTTTGTAGAATTATGTCAAATAGCAACGGAGCCTCTGTGGGAAGTCAAATAGTGGATTTCTTTATCTTTTCACTATCTCAGTCTTTCTTTGTCACTTTGATATCCATTTAACTTCTTAGTCATTCTTAATGTGTGTATATATAAGGATATATATATATATATGTCCATAGGTGAACATATATATGTTCTCAGTGAATTGACTTCAAAACCACTGTCATTTACATAAGGAAAGTCAAAACTCAGAGGGGCCGTAATCTCTTTAAGTACATTTATTGAGACCTCTTTGGATAGTGCCTTAAAGGCTTATTTTGGGTTTTTATACAGCTGGAAAGATTTAAGGATTTCTGTTATGCTGCTTTTGAACTTATGATCCCATTTTGCTTCCTTGAATTAAGGCTATTTAAGCATATGGTGTTTGCAGCCAGTAAAGAGCCATGATATTGCATAGGACCTGTAATTTGCAAGCTGGGTCAGAATGGCACAGTTTGGATCAGAGATTGAGGCTGGGAGATTGTGGACGCTGACCTGTACTATAGGGATGGTAGGGTGATTTCTTGAGGGAATAGTGTTAGTTTTCTGCACCTCTCATATGAATAATAAGACCTGCTTCAACCCTGGGCTTTCTTGTCAACTTGAATAGGCCTCCCTAAGGTTGAAGCCAAATACTGAGTCATAAATAGAAGGAAAGGGAATTGTGCATGGGATTGGCTGTTTACCTTTTTTTTCTTTCAGTTTACTTCCAAAGTTCTTTGTGGGTCTAAAAGAGTATTACATGATACTAGTTTTAAAAACTAAACGTTTCTTAGCTCAGTGTCAAATTTAACGGTGTTAATGATTCTGTTTCTTCAGAAGTAAAGACAATTCACCTTCTATTCTGATGTGTGTGGTATTTACGGCTAGGAGCCATTGTTCATTGCTTGAGAAAAATGTGATAGAATGCTCTGTTACTGTGTTTTATAGGCCTCGATCCAGTAAGTCAGGGAGGCAACAGAAGCTAACAGAAGATCAAGAGTTCTACCAGAGAATGGCAAAGACACTTCCTTTGAAATGTTTGGAAGTTAAATATTGGGAAGGATTGGGGGGGGGGGGTTCTTTTTCTCTTCTGCATTTGTTTTGTCAGTTGTTATTCTGAAAACACCACAGATCTTTGGTTTAAAAATACATTTGACCAAAAAAAAAAAACATCATTCTCTCCATGATCAACTCTTTTAGAATTTAAGCTCTTATTGGTACTTAGTCTACCAGGTCCGAGAGGCATTAACCAAAGATGATAGAGGGTTGCCGTGGGGTTCTTACCACTTGGTATTAAAGGGAAGTTGATAATGTTAGTCAGAAATTCTGGTCATGCTGTCTAGCAGGAATTTTTATAAGCCTTGTATGGTGAAGAGCGCCTCTGCTCATGATCCTGTGTGCTGGTGTAATAAGGGACTCTGTGGTCAGTCTACTTAGTGTACAGAAGTTGTCTTCGAGTAGCAACACGGTGCTCTGGATGCCTTCTGATGTGCTGTGTCTACCTCTGGGAAGGCACCATCCATCCTCCTGGTTTGCTCTTTGCGCATATGCAGACAGTACGGTCTGCAGCTGACCTGCACCTAGGTTGGTTTCACATTTAAATCTGCCTAAGTCTGTAGGTGGCCTGTGCTAGAAGAAGGCTGCTGGCGCTTCAGAGCAGTCCACGGCAGCAGCGTGGACTTAAAAAGGTTAACATGGATACCAGTGAAGTGGCAGCAGAGAACGGAGCTAAACGCCCCCCTGCCCCAACATCAGGGAAATACTCATTAACAAATATTTTTAAAATCTACTCAAATGCAGATTAACTCTGTGAAGGTGACAACAGTTTTGTGTTGGAATGTGGCCAGATGTACTTTGGAAATAAAATGAATGCTTCTGCTGGCTAAGAGTGGAAGTCAATTGTTTTCTCATATATCGGTTAAGGTTAGCTGGTTTAAAGGAAACATTCAATCTACTGAATTTAAACAATGAGGACATCATTTTTGTCCCATTTACTTGTGCTTAACTACATTTTCTTCCTTTTCTTTACTGTATTTCAGCACAAAGACATTAGCAGGCTGCTGGTTTCATGGACCCGTACCACAGTGACACCACACCAGAGCATCAGGACTGAATGCCATTGGAGACTCAGATGTTTAAAGCTGCACTGAGAAGTAAATGTTAAGGCAGTGGTTAAAACCCACAGTCTATAAAGGGGCACTTGCAAACTGTGCTATAGTAAATCGAAGAAAAGGTATTAGGGGAATGTTTTATAAAAAATAAACTATTGCAATAAGTTATGCATGAGAGGAGGAGAAAAGTGCTATGAAACACGCAAAGAACTCACTTGAATTTTATGTATGAAGATTATCACTGACCGTTAACTTTTTCTGAATGTGAAGTTCTTTTCAGTACAGTTTGGACAGGCCTAAAAGGCACGGGATGATGACAAAGATGCTGAATTATTTTTTAAACAGAAACTCTGTGCTTTCTCCAAGGTTTTGTTAATCAGTTCAGATATGAGCAAAGGCATTTCTAAGATGGCTCTCCTGTGACACAGCAAGAGTCGCACCTACCCAAGCGAGACCAGAGTCTCCTTCAGGGTACCAGTGGAAACAAGAGAAAAGATTCTCTAACATCCTACTAAAAGGATGGCAAAGTGCCCCACCCCGCAAAGAGAATTTGGATCTTTTCTTTCTTCAATAAAGCAGGGCTGTATTATCTTGAATATACGTTTGCTTGTTAGAACATATTAAGATGTATTTATTTGCCACCAGTATTTAACATTTTGTGCACATTTTCATAACTACATTCTTACCTTTTAAATTCTGACTCAAAGTGGATAGGCTAGTGTTGACCTTAGAGTGAAAATGAATACTCTAAGCTAGTTCTTCATTCTACTGATGTAGAAAGGCTTTCCCCTGAATTTTGATGTGGACCTCTCTCATGGAGAGCCCTCCCTTCTAAGTGCAAAATACTCTTCCAGGTGTCAGGTGGGACTTGACCCTGGGAACAGGCAGTAGGAACAGACCCATAAAGAGCTTTCATGCATGGAACATGAATTCTTATTAGTGGAGACCACAGTCTTTTTCTTGTCTTTGGAAAATACATATTATGAAAAACCTTAATTTTTCTTTTTAATGAATGGAGAAAACTTTCATGAGAAAACCAGATGGACCTATCAGAACTGCATTTTTAAGGCATTTTATATTTGATGGTGCCGTACTTTTAATAAAACTGAAGTTTTTTAGTGGCAATACTGATTTATTTTTTAAACCAGAAAGATAATCCATATTGATTACTTAGTACAAAAAAGGGAAAAAAATGCCAAAAAATAAAATATAAAATTCATTTGAAGCAACATAACAGATAAGTGAGCATTTGGCTCAAGTGTTCAAACTTTCCATAATCTTACTGTATAGGTTGGAATTACTTAATAACCCCACACTCAGGATTAAGAAAAGGATCTGAGTGAGAGTTGGAGAACATTTAATAGCCCTACCTAGGACTTGTTTTACAACTCAAGAAGAAAAGGTGGACCGTCTTCTAGTGAGCTTAATATAAACTCTAATTATGCTACAAGTAAGTAAAAGTTTGGAGCGCATGCTAAAGTGTTTTTAGAAACTTCATGAAGTCATTATACACGTTTGATCAAATCTGAAAAAGTCAGCTCAGGAACTGGAGCAGCAGGGAGCTCTAAAGATGTGTACCTCCATGGTACCCTCTTCTTCACGGCCCTAGGGCTTAGGCTTGGGTCCATCTTGTTCTTTCTGATCTTGAACACCAGCAGTACCTTTCAGGCTCATTTCAAGACCCAGGTAACTCCAAGCCATGGTGGACTGTATAATAAGGATTTTTAATGAAGCTTTAGAATTCTTTGCGCAGTGATGGAAATGACCAAGAAATATACAAAGGCAAAACCTGATCTCTCCCAATTCTTTAAGTATCTAAATATTTTTTTTCTCATGACAAAATTCTCAAAGGCATTTTGTTATAAGCCATTTTCATTTTTTAATAAATGAAATTTGGTGGTATTTAAAATCTAGACATATCATGTTGCTATTTCACTTTTCATTGCTTTAGTTGCTTAATATTTAAGCTTTGCTTCATGCTACCTTTGTCTGTGTTTCAAATCTTCACAAGCCTATTTCATTTTGTAGACTTGAATGAAAAAAGTTGTTTCTCATCTAAAGTATGCTAAGACTTAAATGTTAAAGAATGTTGTGTAACATTTATCCAATAAAGTCTTGATTTTTTAAAATTTAGTTATTTAAAAACTTTTATTTTTTAGGAGTTAGGTTTTAAAGTTACTATTTTTTAACCAGTAAGATTCAACCACTAGTTGTTCCTTAGGGAGCTGTTTTAAGTAATACTGCTTTCTTAGGAGAACAGTCTATTTTTATATAATCACTGGAAGATTTTTTATGGGACCCTCTATGACCAAGGAATAGAGGAAGGGTGAAGAGTTTAATTATGATCCTGTCACAAACATTACTGTTTTCCTTTCTGATGGAAACAAATATGCTACCCTTCAGAGCTAGATGAAATTGAGCAAATATCTACTGGTAGGTTTAAGAAGTCCTGCCCTTACGGATAAATGGTTGCTTCTTTAAAAGCTCAGCATGTCTGATGTGTTTGAACCAGAAACACTCCACTGTTAGGAAAAAATGAGCCAATTAAAACCTCAAATTTCTAAAAATTTGAGAATTTTTAGACCAAAAACCTCGGTTAGTGTGCCTCCCCTACACACCTCTGGAAAAGCAAGCCTCTGGAAGGCTCTGTTATTCCAGAGTATATATGGAGTCTGTTTTTATCTACCCCGCCCCCCTTGTTTCCTAATAATGAAAATGGAATTAGAACCAAGGTAAACAAGCCACGTGCACATTATCTGGAAAGCCTCCACATGACACTCACCCCAACACACTCCCAGTCATGTTAACATACATGTGTCTGTAGACACACCTCCTATCAGGAGAGGGAATGAGTGCAGAGACCCATGGCTACAACTTAGGACCTTCCTGGTGCTGTCGTCATGTAAGGAAATAGAAGTTTGGATTCATGCCCTGGAATTGTGTATGGAAGGTACTGGTACCATCCTGGACATGCGGGGTATGTCGCAGCAAGTATGCACTGTAGAAAACTGTTTTCATGCTTTTATACCTGATAACTCAGTTGTCCTCTTTCAAGTAAGGATTCTTCCCTCAGTGCTTTGAATAGAGCACACTGTATATTGTTAAGTACACCTTTCTCTGGTGATTAACATCACAATGAAATTTCATGGACTAACAACTCCTTTGCTCTGATATCAAGAAAGCACTGAACCTGGAATGAAAAGAGAACACAACTCAGGAATACTGTGCAAGAGGAAGAAAGAGCTGGCCGAGCCCAGTGGCTAGGTTACCATACCTAAGAGTTAAGAATACTTGTAGAATTAGGCCTTTCCTAAATTCCTTGTGAGGCGTTCTGTATAGAAAAGAACCTTCTAACACAAAGGAAGCAAAGTAAACCGGTGATACTAAGAGGAGGATGCTTCTAGACGCATGACCTGCTTTAAACTAGACTTGGATTCTGATCGAAGTCCTGCCAGTTACCTTCCTGACACAATCTCACTGTAGCCGCACTGGTCAAAAACACGGAAGACGGAATTTTTTTTAACTTGAGTGAAATAGTCTATAATCTTACCTTTCTGAATTCTAAGTTGTCAGTGCCTAATTCCTGTGGGTTCTGAATGGACAGCTCAGACCTACGATCCCAGGAAGGTGAACTATATCAGCAAAGTGAAGTACCTCAAGGTAAAGGAGTGCCTGCTGTGTCACTGTTCTAGAAAAGCACAGCCAGGGGTTCAGTGAGACACAAAGCAACCTTGTGGAAGACAGGGATGGGGGTGATCCTTCATATGTTTTAAATAAATGCAGCAGCTTCAACACTTGTAGAAAACGAGGCGGGCTGGAAACACTTTTGCAGCATAAGCGGAAGCTCTAACTCCTGGTCTCTAATGCCAGCTCTGTCAATGGCAGGATTTAATCAGTGTCACAAAGGAAGTTATCTGACCTTTTCTCCCAGTTAACTTCATGAAGCAAAGCTGCAAACAGCACATTCTATTTTGGGGTAGTCAGACTATCCCTACAAAAACAATGTTGTGTATCAGAGACCGTCCACCAAGGCTAGGCTTTGAAATGCAAACTGTTGTCCCCACTTGACTCCAATCCCCTGCTTCCCATTCCAGGCCTCCTTGAAGATTTCTGTCTTTAGGCTGTTTGGAGACTTGACCATTTGTGGGTTTCTGAGTTGCTACTTTTGGGGAGCTGGAGGGCACTGGGGTGCTCTGGTGGTATGAGGTGGCTGCCTAATGGGAGTCCAGGCAAAGGGCCTGAGGTAGAATTCCCACCTGGGTGAGCTCTATTTCTCAGCAAGCAAGAGCTCTGGGTGCTGGGACTGAATAGTGGCTTCCCTGGCAGGGGGACAGCAGGCCATGCCATGCTTTAGCAAGAGGGAAATGGGAGTTTCCAAAGTTTTCCCCTTGAGTGAAAGGAAGAAGAAGGTAGAGTCCTATTTCTAGTTCTGGCTGACAGAATTTAACTCCTACAGGATGGAGCTTATTCCTAGTTTGCAGACCTCAGAAGGTTGGAAAATTACAAGACTGCAATATTCCTATTACCAAGTATTCCAAACATCGGTAAAGGCAGACTGGACTAACTCACAAGCCCTGAGTGTCCAGCCCCAGCTTCATCAATGAGCAGCCTGGAGCCAGGAGGACTGAAATGCTTAATGCTTTGGAATATGAGGCCATCTTCACTAGTTTTCATGAACATTACTAGTTTCTCTGATTGCCCTTTGAAGGGCTTGAAGCAACTGTTCTTATGCTCCAGGGTAATGCCAGCCCCACCTCTCGGGCTGCCTGGTAGCATTGTGGTGTCAGGAGTGTGAGTGGGCTTGGTCCTCCTTTTTTATAGAGTTCCCTGAAGGAACAGATGTCCCAGCCACTAATGGTACAGTGTGCACATACTTCCTCTTTTAAAGGAAATGAAGGTGCTAGAAGGACTAGGCATGTTACTATTGCAGTTCAGAGGGGGGCAGGCTGAAAAGGAGCATATGCATGTCCCTGAAATTGCTCCAGGATTTTACTAGGGTTTAGGGGTATGTCTCAAGCACACAGCACACACCGATTAAATATTAAAGGAAGAGTTCAATGGGGCAGCCCGGGTGGCTCAGCAGTTTAGCGCTGCCTTCGGCCCAGGGCTTGATCCTAGAGACCCAGGATCAAGTCCCACATCGGGCTCCCTGCATGGAGCCTGCTTCTCCCTCTGCCTGTCTCTGCCCCTCCCCCTCCCGTGTCTCTCATGAATAAATAAAATCTTAAAAAAAAAAAAAGTTCAATGCCTTAAGAAATGAGGGACGAGGTGGGCGGCAGGATCACAATAGGAACAAACAGAACAAACCTACCCAGGCTGGCAGTGACCCCTGGGCTGAGGCCGACAGACTGTGCCCCAAACACTCAGCTCTCGAAGTTCCATGCTGCCTTTTAGGCCAACAGCAAGCTTAAGGAAAAGCTCAAATAAGAGGAAGAGGGATGGAGGCTTAAGTCACTGATTTTTCCTGTCCTAGGAGGTTTCTTAGATTGGTACTCTGGTCTTAGATGGTTACTAGACCTTTCCCTTTAAAGATCTTGAGATTCAAGCAGCCACTCACTTGCACAGGTGTTCCCTACCTTCCCCTTTGACGTTCCACCACTGGCTAAAAGAAAGGATTTGCAGGTCTGGTTAGTTCTTCGGATCAGACAATCCTTGCAAATATATCTTCCAATCAGGTTTACATTTAATTAACACCTGCTGCCAGTTTCTCATCCCATGCCAGTCTGTTGACAGTAAAATGCCTTCAAAAGGTCTCTGGTCTCCCTACACCAGTCTGAACTCCAGCATGAGAGCCATGTGAAGCCTAACCCAGCAACCATCTCAGAGGCCAGCTCAGGGCCCCACGAGCACAAGTACTCAGCAGGCCCAATAACGTTTCCAAAAGCAGTTCCCTACCTTCAACGACACAGAATACTGCAGAAAATAGGACTTTGGTCATTTGTAGACTTAACAAACATTCATGCTTTTAACTATACCTGAGGAACACTGAAGGTCCAATGTGTGAGGTCTTGGCATTTTACTGCAGCTCAAATGTAGGCCCAGTGCTGCTATGTTCAGGTCATTAGCTAGTAGGCTCGGCCACTCCCCAGCCTCCGCATCTCAGCATGGTGTAATATTCTCTATTCCTATAAGCACAATAACTTGTAATAAGATATGGCATTCTGGGGGGTAGGACAAGGAGCAAAAGGATATGCGGGAAGAACCCAGGAGCAGTGCTTGTGATGGAAGGTAAACCTATATGCAAATTCAGACTTAGAAAAAGAGGTCCATCTGAAGAACAGGATTTAACCACACTCAGATCCATGATGTGAGAGAAAGGAACTAATCCACGGTGTACTCACAGAAAAAGCACCGGATGAGTAAGACTTTGTTGCAGAAATAGTCCCAGTTTCCTGGGTGAGCCTTCTGCAGGAGGTTCCGTGAATGGAAGCTGCTCTGTAAGAGTTGGAGGGGTAGCTAAGATATAGTGTGGAGGCACAGAGAACACAGGATTCAGTGGAAATGTGATCTGGGACAAGGTGGGGAGTTTTGAAAATGTCAAGACAAATCCTTGCAGGTATTTAAAATGCAAAAATGAACCTTTAAAGACCAGGAGCCATATGCTTATTAGCCAGGTTGAATGCTCTACACGGCGGCACATGATGGCCTGGACTGGCTTGAAATGATTCTTTTTGCAAAGTGTCTTTTTAAGCTTCATGTGTACAAATACTGGGCTCACTGTTGAGTAATCCTAGGTGTGCCCTCTAAATCAGCCAGAACTGCCCATCTATCCAAATAAAAACACTACTGTACAAAGTTAACCGGGACTAGAAACGGCAGGGTGTTGAGCCATCCAGGAAGTCCAGATCAATCCACTGGTCTAGACTAGGTGAAACCAAGCTGTTGACTTTCACTGCCTCCCACCACACCCTTTGGGTAAGGTGAAAAACAGCACATAAACCTTCTAAGCTGACACTTGAATCACTTGCTGGTCTTAAAATTTTGAGGAAAATGACTAGTTTCTACTTACCTTGAGATAATGGTTAGCAAGGAGACATTTTAAAAACCAGGTACTAATCAAAGGGTACAGAATCTGGAGACTTCTGGATAGTGATTGTTATTCACACTGAGAACACTTCTTATAAAATACCTTTAATACCAACTTACTAGGTTTCTGGTAGAGAAGTAGATGTTGGTGCTATAAAGAAATAAACATGGCCCTTACCTTCCAGGAGGTCGTGGAGGCAAAGGGGGAATAGGAGAGCATAGTATTTAAATAAAATGTATCTTATAGTCTTCAAGGAAATTCTAGAAAGAGATCCAAAATTATTTTGATCCACTGCAATATTGTCGAAATAGGAGCATATACAAACATTTTTATTCTATTCCATTCATTCTATTGTCAAACATTTTCAGAAAGTTTGACTCTATTTTTTTCTTCCAGATTTGTAAGTAGAGAAATAACTATGGTTGATTAAGAAGAAAACCAAAACACACCTTGGCTTAAGAAAATGCACATCTAGTTAAGATTCCCTTCCTTTCCTTTCCAGATGCATTACTTGGCCACTGTGAGATTTCGGCGTGGTGGTGGTGGTGGACGGTGGTGGAGGAGAAGGGAGACAGAGGGAGAAGGCCTGAGAAGCAAAACCTCTAGAGCCCGCAGCAACAGCAGTGTCTTGAGGCAGGCTGTATCTAGGCAAACACGTCTATTTCCCCACTCCCTGGAGGGTCAGACAGGTGCTCAGGAATCTCAGCCCCAACCTTGGCCAAGTCTCAGTTATTAAGCTTGAAAGTCATAATCTAACAAAGTAGTTCTCAAAATATGGTTTGAGGGGCGCCTGGCTGGCTCAGCCAGGAGAGCATGTGACTCAATCTTGGGGGCAAGTTCAAGCCCCAAAATGGGTGTAGAGCTTACATTTAAAAAAAGCCAAAAAGTGGGCTAAAGCTTCTGAGGAGTTCCTGAGATCCTTTCAGGTCTCCAGGATCAAAGCTGTTTTCTCAGTAATACTAAGGGGTCATGTGCTTTTCTCACTGTCCTGCTGTCACAGGTATGTGCAGTGTAGGATTTCCAAGACTCCGTGACATAACTGTAACAGCCTGAATTTTAGAATTTTACTATCTTCTATCAAGCCACACAAGATTTGCAAAAATGTAAACTGATGTCATTTTCCTTACTGAAATGTTTCTGGTTTAGGAGATATTTTTCTAAAAATATTATTTATACTAACAGGAAATGTATGTTATTTTTAAAGGAATTAACTAGATGTTTAATAAGAGAATTCTCTGGTTTCTCATCTGGTTGATGTCAATGTACATAATCCACATAAACCAAAACACTCTTTGAACTTCCTTGAGTGTGAAGGGGTCCTGAGGCAAGAAGACCTGAGAGCTGCTGCTCTGGCACCGTCCGCTGCACAGGAGGCACTGCCTGCTGAGAGCTGGGCCATACGGTGCTCAGCCCAGGCTCCTGTACAACTTCTGTGATGTCACACAAACACTTTGGAATATGAGATGCCAGATTTGCCATAAAGATAGCAAAGCAAAAGGAACCACGCTCTTTTTCCCTTTCCCCTTAATTCTATGAAGAATTTCATTTCAAAATCTGGAAGACATGCTCACCTTTTCAGTTAGTACTGCACGTCATCCTGCTACCTGCCAACACTTTCTAAGGGGCTTCAAGGAACAGATCAAAGCAGCAGCATATCCTTCCTACTGGAAGTAGGCCCTATTCCAGCGTCACTCAGAGAATGACATGTGCGCTTCCTTTCTCAGATGAAACCTGCACGTCCCTGCCTTTGACACTCAAACCAGAACTGAAAGCTTTTCACCAGCAATCACTGATGACTAGGAAAAAGACCCTAAGCCTACCTTTGAAACCTCTGGGTTGCTGGAGCCTAAGAAGATGGCTTGTTCTGGGGTTTATGTATCACCATACCTGAATGAAGCTATTTTAAGTTGAAACTGTTAAGATGCTTGGATAAAAACACTCATAATGATCTGCACAAAACTGAAGAGGTACAAGAGAGTTTGTGAGATGGAGTTTCTTCTAGCATGTGGTAGAATGGTCACTTCTTCAAGATCATCTTCAAGTTGGCAACTAAGACTTTGGGCAGATTTGTAGACTCCAGTAACACTTAGCGACACTGCTCCCGAAGCCAGAGAAGCCTGGTGCTTCAGCTGTCGTCACGGGGACAAAGTTCACAAGCCAGCTCAGACCATCACAGAAAGCGTTTATTACCACAGAGGAAACCAGGAGACGCCAGAGCCCATGCCCGGCTGCCTGGGCAGTGGGAGTACTCAGGGAGAGGGGACAGTAGGCGGGAACCCCATTAATCATGTTTGGGCAGTTTCTGACCAGCAGTTTGCTCAGGCCGGGAGATACTCTGCCTGAGCCAGTGTGGAAAGCTTGAAGAGACCAGCTTTGACAAGCAGGCTTCCTCCTGGACAAAGCAAAGAACAGCCAGAACCAAGGGCAACAGCCACACAGACATCGAAATCCAATTAGGCTTATTACATCAGAAGTGTGTTTCACCCTGGCCATAAAACAAGAGGGAAAAGGGAACAACTGGGCCCTAGTGGGTAGCCTGTCTTTGAGATAAAATGCTTTTAAAAGTTAAATATTGGCAGGGCCTTCCCCCTTGCTAATAGCGAGCAGCACAAAATCCCCAAGCCAGCTTTACAAGCTACTGTGAACTTTGTTATCTGTTATTATTTGGATTTTGAACAAAATTGATGGAGTAGGAACCAGTAGAGGAATCCTGTTTGATCTGGAAATTTTCGGTGGAGAGTCCAAAAGGTCGAAGAACCAAGTTCCCAAGATCTTTTAGTTTACCTGTAATGGAAAATGGAAAATTCAGATAAATATGGGGAATAAACAGAAGGAGGAAGACCCCAACTGATCCTGCCTTACTATCTGATTACAAAATATAAAGAGCATCTTGCTTTTAAAATTATGAACCCTTTAGCCCCTCAGCAATGTGGTCACTTTGGTGCCACTCACCCCCACACCCGTGCTTTTGTAGATGATCGTGAAGGAGCACCACTGGCTCCCTTTGGGAAAGCAAAGCTTCCTGTTCTAACTGGCCAGAACCAACAAAGGACACAGACCCTGGGATGGATGATGGCCAAACTGACCGTTGCTCCTGGGGGGCTGAAAGTATCCTGCCAAGTCCCAGGGCCTGGTGCTGAGGGCGGCGGACCCTCCAAGTCTGTTCTTTGAGGAAAGCAGCAGCCACCTGCTGAATCTGATCCCTCTCAGATTTCTACCGAGCTTGGGTTCAGACTCAAGGGCCTCCTGCTTTACTAAGGAAAGCCTTAGCTTCTACACCAAACTTGTCGTTTCTTAGGAAATGAGAAATGTCAAATGATCTTGCTCATCTGACAGCACTGCCAACCTCAACAGTTCAGTCTCTTCTCCCTCGGATTCAGGCTTAACCCAGGTGAGCTCACATCCAACAGCCAAAACTGAGACACATGGTATAACCTAGGATTTTTATGCTGATTCTACATTTAAGAGTGCCATGGAATTTGTATGTCACAAGCTGGAGTTTTCAGGATTTTTCAGAGATTTACAGGGACTCATGGGGCAGTAAGATGGAATATTTGAAACTAAGGGTGTTTTGGAAAATCTTGGCTGGGATAGGTGAATACACAGTTTCGACCCTTTCTAAATTGTTGTAATTTTTCTTGCAGGTCCGTTCCCAATGGAGAGGACAACGGGAGTAAAAGGGAAAGAAATCCTTAATCATCAGAGCTATAGGTTCCTTCCCACCATCCTGCTTGTTAGCAGCTTTCTCTGAGGCATCCCACCTTGAAGTAGCCCAGGTAAAGAACTTCTAGACACACAGCCTTTAAACATCAAGGTCTTTTCTGATAATTCATGGAAAAAACTTTTGGTCTCAGACTAGACTTAGACCCCAGAGCTCACCATATTCTGGGGAAGCTCCCAGAACCCAGGCTGACCATTCTGCAGGCAGGCTTCCCCAGCCTAAACCTGAACACATACATAATGCTGAGCGTGCCCATCTGAGGAGAACTGCTGGCACAGTTCAGCCCTGCACACAGGTGCCGACTAGGGCATGGTCTCCAGCAGATGGATGCACAGGTAGGGGCCACAACCAGCACAGAGGAGGGGGCACCCCTGGGTAGGTGTGAGTTCCCCAGAACCCTGGCAGTCTGCTCTTGGGTTGAGGAAGGAGGACAGGGAGGGAACAAACATTTAAAGAAGCCGAGTAAAATGTTGCCGCTGGCACAATCCCTGGCTCTCCTGACACGGAGGGAGTTAAAAGAGAATGAATCTCCAGGAGTCACATCACACTGCCTGAGACCGGCAGGGCCACCCTACATGAACAAGCCTCTGCTCAGGTCCCTATCCCTCCCCCTGCCCCTGGAAGGAGAGCCCACTGCAAGTCCATCTCACTGCAGAGCAAGCACTGAAAGCACCAACTGTAAAGTATCTACTATGTGATGCAGCAGGAGCTCCGGAGTAAAGTTTATTCTCGGCTTCTGAGAAACTCTGTCTGGCAGGGTGACAAACACAGGACTAAAGTGGGCTCTGGGCAGAAGCTCCCCGGCCTGTGCAGGGGTGGCGAGACAGGCATCTCAGAGAGAGTACACTCGGCAGTGCCCTAAGGTCCTGGCAGTTCCAGGACGCTGGTGTGCCCCTGTGTTCCACAGGTGGCAGGGGGACAAGCCTTCCAGCTGCAGATGGAAAGGGGCAGTTAGGACCTCTTGCAGGTTTCCACTTGGCCTGACTGGGGGAGGAAACTGCCTGCCACCATGAGCCTCGCATATTTTGCTTCTCTAGAGTGGCATGTGTGCAAATGTGCTTCTCTGGCCACAGGTGCCAGGGTGGCTGTGCTGCATGCCAGGGCTGTGCATCCCTGTCGCCTGCCGATGGAGCCCGACAGAGCCCGGCAGGTAAGGTACTCCCACAGGCAACTGTAGCTCCTCAGTGGCTCTGCTGGAACTTTCTCAGCACTAGGTCCTCGCAGCTTGTGACTTTCCCTAGCCAGCATCCCTCTCTCTGCCACGGGCAACGCCAGCTCTCTGCTCCACACTCAGCTTCGGCTCCCGCCCCTCCAGCCACTCCTCCTACAGGTGTTCCGCCTATCAGTCTCTGGAACTTCTCATCTGACCCTGCTTCTCTCTCTGGGGACTCAACCTACACTTAAGGCGATCATTCTTCTTCTGTCCATTCTCAGCCTTTAGAATATTCTACAATAGTTTTACTACATTATCTCCAGAACAGAACAGGACATGGGAAGTTCCACTTGCTCAATGAGACAATGGACACGAAGTGCCTGAGATAACTTATTCGCCATACACAATAAGAAAGTCTCCACATCAGAGAAGACCTGAGGTTACCAGACCTGAATTCGACCAATAGTCCTAAGTTTATGCGATGGCATCCTGCTCTGTGTGCTGGGGATGCAGAGACAGGAGAATCACTGCACCAGAATAAGCTGAGATGTGATGGGGAAGACGAGACACACACACAGAAGGCAGCTCAGTGTTAAGCTGAGATACAGAGTGCCAGGAGAGTTAGTAAGAAGATTCCTCCCTGACAAGCGGGGAGGAGGGGAGATCTGGTCTTTTCTAAGAGTGTGCACAGGAATTCCCACCTAAGAACAGACAGGACCGCAGCCATCCGAGATGGAGGGAATGGGCAGGGCAGGCAAAAATGGTTTAAATAAATGTATAGAGAAGGGCGGGCAAGGACCAGCAGTGTGTCCAGTGGGCTCCAAGCTGGATGGAAGGGCACATCCTGGCAGGTTCTTATGAGCCAGGCCAGAGGTCTCTGGTTCTTGTGCCACAGGGAAGGTCACTGATGGCTTGAGAACTGAACTTTAAGGGTTAATAACACTGTGGCAAAGGGAAGAATGAATCAAAAGACAAGAGCCTGGGGACACCTGGGTGGCTCAGTGGTTGACCATCTGCCTTCCGCACAGGGCATGATCCCAGGGTCCTGGGATCCAGTCCCCCATCAGGCTCCCCATGGAGAGCCTGCTTCTTCCTCTGCCTGTGTCTCTGCCTCTCTCTCTGTGTCTCTCATGAATAAATAAAATCTTTTAAAAACAAAGAAAGAGTCTGGAGGGGATTCTGACAGAAAGTTAGTGCAGCATCATGGGAAAGAAGCCATTTATTCACTGAACAAACATTCGAATATCTATAATGTTGGGTAAAGAAGTTCTGAGGGATGCCTGGTTGGCTCAGTTGGCAGAGCACACAACTCTTGATCTCGGGGTTGTAAGTTCAAGCTCCAGGTTGGGTGTAGAGATTACTTAAAAATAAAATCTTAAGGGGTGCCTAGCTGGCTCAGTCGGTTAAGTGTCTGACCCTTGATTTTAGTTCAGATCATGACCGTAGGGTTGTGAGACTAAGCCCCATGTCAGTGCCCAGCACGGAGCCTGCTTAAGATTCTTTCCCTCTCCCTCTGCCCCTCCCCACTCCCTAAAAAAAGAACAATAATTAAAAAAATAAAATCTTAAAAAAAAAAAATAGCAGCTCTGAAATCAGACTGAGGCCAATGAGAACAGAAGGGAACAGAGCAAAACATTATGGTAGAACCAACAAATTTTTGGTTTATGAAAAATTCATCTTTTGCTGTTTATGGCAAAAGCAGAGAAACACCTTCAGTAGAGATGATGCTCATAAATACATATACAATCACACTGAGTTTTCCTGTTGCTGTTTAGAGTCAGGCTGGATGCTCAGAGACTAAGGCAGCCTGCCCTAAGACAGGATCCTTTGCTAAATTAGCCTATCTGCCACCCTTTCCGCTGGCTGCCAAGTTCGACACCCTCCCCCCTATGAGGGCCGTACCCAACTGGATTTCCTAATTTCTATTTGTTACAGATCTGGTACCATCACTCAGCCAGAACGTGTCAACATGTCCCTGACTTAGGATCTCCTCTGTGAGACTAGATTGCAGGCAAAGAGAAGAGTCCAAAACCGTGCTCAGACAAGAATGTTTAGGACTAGAGATTGACGCCTGTCACTGGATCCAGATTTGATAAATAATAGTTTTCATGCTTCCAAGCAACATGGTATCACAATAACCCACGGACTCATTATGTGTAACTGCTCTTTGGAGATACTAACTGTGCAGTAGTCCATTTACCCTGAAGAGAGCCAGGAATGCCATTTGTTAAGATCCCTGTGGTTTGGGCCCCATGGGATACACCTGAATCCTGACACCACATTTCCTCTTATGACGTAGGCCCTAAGCCACGCGAGCTGCCTCTTGCTTTCCTCTGAGCAAAAGACCTATCAAGAGACAGCACAGGATATGAAAGAAAAAATTCACAGCCAAATCAAATGCCTACGTTAGCTCTTGGGTGAAAGTGGAGGCTGAAACAAGCCTTACCAAGAACTGTCGAAGAAGCAGGAGTCATTCCCCTGAGAGGAGCTGATGGAGTGACAACCAGGAAATGAAGCAGAAAGCAGGGCAGTGAAAATCTACACAGATACTCCCAGAGGGAATAACCACAGCAAGGAAGTGGTTTGGAGACACTAATGTGGCCAGAGTACAAAACACTGCATGTATAGTCTCTAATGAGGATTAGGTGGGGTGTTATGAAGAGAAATATGAAAAAAAAAAAAAAAAAAAAAAAAGACCCTGGATTTCCAGGGTATCCACATATATGGCTTTAGCAGTTTTAAGAGTCAGTGACAATATCAAGGCTTTCTTGTGACCCTGGGTAATGGAGCTGGGTCTAGGACCCTTTACTACGCAGAGTAGAGAAGCATGTCATGCACAGGAAGAGCCAACAGAAGGTGTCTAATATTTGCCAAGATAATGAACAAGTTACTCCTAAGCATCCTTATGTAGTACTTGATCATGGCATCGTACAAGATGGCATTCTTAAATCAGTTCACAAATGTGTGCTCATTAGGTTGCTAATGGCCAGGAGTGAACTCTGGAGAAACTTCAGGAATCAGGAGAGCAGAAATGTCTCAAGAGATCTGCCACCCTTTCCGCTGGCTGCCAAGTTCGACACCCTCCCCCCTATGAGGGCCGTACCCAACTGGATTTCCTAATTTCTATTTGTTACAGATCTGGTACCATCTAGGAGATACCTAGGAGATAATGGTACAAAGGAGATAATGATACAAATGGAAGACCTGGGCTGGATGGTGATCAAGGCCCAGGTGTATGCCAGAGCAGCCGGGTAGGAAGCAGTGTGGGAAAGGATTCTGGAGCTGTGTCCTGCTCCTTGTCTCTGGTTCCTTTGGGGTAATCAGTGAATTTCAAGTTGTGGCTCTAGATTTTCTAGGTCAGGACAGGAACCTGGCAGCTCTTGGTTATGGTAAGAAGAGTAGCATCTCATGGAACTGTTGGGACACAAGCTATACCTGCTAGTGGGACATAATGCCACCCTAGGACTTGGTAAATGGTGACAACCCACAGTGAGCTGACTCAATTTCTCCAGTGACACCTTGTCCAAATAAACACCAGAAATGGAACACAGCAAGGAATCGATGGCCACAGAGAGGTGTCTGAGATCTCAAGTCTAGTACATTCTCAAATATCTTTTTCTTTTTTCTCTGCTGCAGCTACAGCACAAAGAGGGAAAGGTAAAACTCAGTGACCTGCTGCTTCTACTTAGTGACCTCTGCTTCTCTCTCAGAGCAGAACGGCTGACCACTCCTGGCTGCATCCCTGCGATGCACCTCCCACGATGCTGCTCCCGTGCAGCAGTCACACCCCTCACAGTGGTGGATAAACTCAAGTGTGCACCAGAAAACACCTAGAGGGGTTGTCAGAACTGAGTGCTGCGTTCCACCGCAATCTCTGATTCAGAAGGACTGGAAATGTGCGTTTTGAATGAGTTCTCACGTGAAGCTGGTCTGAGCAATGTATTCTGAGAACCAGCCCCAAAAGATACCTTGCTTTCATAGCTGTTCAGTGGAATCTTGATCAGAGAAGCCTGATATTAAAAACTAACTGGGGATACCTGTCACTAGTGATCAGTGGGACAGGCTGCCCAGGCAGAGTGTCTCTCTCACATTTTGTGAAAATACACAATCCCATTCTTTTTTATTTGCAACCAAGGCTTATTCAGAGATCTATGTGAGCATCATCATCTGGCCTCCAAGTACACATCGCTTGCTCTCCTGGCATAGCTACCAATATGAGGCTCACCTCACCACTCCCTGTGTATAGAACCTAACCCCAGGAAGGCTCTCGTCTGTCTCCCCAAGGTTAAACAGCCATGCTTCTCAAGATGCTCCTGAGGGCAGAGCAGTAGACTAAAGATCTGCCCTTAGTTTCCTCCAGCTGAGCAGAGGAGCTTCAGGGATTCTGAAAATGTCTCATTTGAAAGTGTTTTTACTGTTTACCTATGTGGAAAAAAAATTTAATGCTGTGAAACCAAAACAGGAAATAAAGATAGCTACAAATATAATATAATAATATAGCTATAAAGCTATATTAGATATAGCTACTCATAAGGCTGTGCCTACCATCCAAATCTGATTTCAAATTTCTATGTTCCTCAAACTTGCCTGGTTATTCTGATCATAAAAATGCTACACATTTGAATTATACAAATAAAATACCACTCTCTGTTTTCTACATTGTGGTTTCACATAAGACTTTTTTTTCTTTAACTAGCTGTTCTAATTTGGTGTAATCATATAAGGTTTTTTTTTTTTAAGATTTTATTTATTTATTCATGAGAGTACAGAGAGAGAGAGAGGCAGAGACACAGGCAGGGAGCCTGATGTGGGACTCGATCCTGGGACTCCAGGATTCCACCCTGGGCCGAAGGCAGGCGCTAAACAGCTGAGCCACCTAGGGATCCCCATATAAGGTTTTTTTTTTTTTTTTTTAAATCTATTTAAATAAAAAAAGTGAAAATCACTAGATTTAAGCAAAGCCAAATAAATAGGACATTGATCACTTGTACTACCAGTCACTTAAAAAAAAGCTCTGAGCTTCCTGGGGTGCTCTGCCTAGCACCACTAACCATCCCCCAAATCCTTTCACTGTTTAAATTTCCTGGCTTATTACAGCCATGGAACTAATCTTTCCAGAGAAAAAGATGAAAGGAAACACTTCAGTTGCTGACCTCTTTCCTCAAATCTGAAGCCAACCTGATTAGCAAGGACTGCAGCACTATGATGGACGGCCACTATGGGTCTCCACTCTTGTTCTAATGATATTTCTAAATGACAGGCTAGGAAGGGTGTTCAAGTGTGTTCTATTCCCTTTGTTATTTAAATTAGGATTCCCCCCCACCATGGAGGCAGCTACATGGTTCTTCTTTCCAACAAAAATGCAGTCAAGTTACTGAGAAAAGAAAAGCAAGTCAAAGATTATTGAACAAATCTAAATAAAAGCCCACTTTGTTAAATAATTACCTAACTTCGTAAATGCCAATGACAAATGGTGTTGAGCAGTTTTTCAAATCTTTAACTGCCGGTTTTTTAGCAGAAGCCAGCATCCTTGGAGAAACCAGCACTAAAAATTGTGCAGTCCACTGCAAAAAGCTTGCTCAGAATATCTAAGGGGTGACATTATTTTAGAGAATGAGTAGCATCCAAGGCTCTCTTAGCATGTGAAGCACAGTCACATCATCTGTATCAGGGAGGGAAGAACTCCAGAAAGCTTTTGTGGGGCTGGGATTCCACACAGGGTCATTCTCTCTTTTAGGCTCTCTGATGGTAG
Source organism: Vulpes lagopus (assembly GCF_018345385.1). Classification (NCBI taxonomy): domain Eukaryota; kingdom Metazoa; phylum Chordata; class Mammalia; order Carnivora; family Canidae; genus Vulpes; species Vulpes lagopus. Next base: position 37,747,734 of record NC_054826.1, on the reverse strand, counting down.
GGAACACCTAAAGGCAAGATCTTATTCATGATCCTTATACTTAGAAGATAAAGAGAAGATAAAGCCATTCACAGTATTTATGTGTAACAACAAACATATTATTTACCAAACAACTTAAACTGCTAAAGTCTGATCAGAGGAGAATTCATTACAGAAGCAAAGGAGAATGAACTCAACTTGAATATTTCAAATGGAGAGAACAATATAAGTAAAGCCCAAAGCCATGGAGATAGAAACTAGCTCATGAGACTTTAGATAGACTGAGCCAGCCAGGCAGGGAGAAATGAAGTTTTGATTCCATCTAAAATTGACAATGGCTGCAAGATTCAGTTTATATACATCCCTTTACGGTTTCATACCGGCTTAAAAAAAAAATGTCTAAGGGTCTCCTCCAAGTCTACCAGAGCCACCCCAACATCATCTCTTTCAGCATGAAATATGGCTCAGTTAGAGTACAGATACTGTCTTTTTTCTAAAACCGAGACCTTGTTAGTATAGGTAGAAAATGCTCTTTCCCTTCTTCTTTGAAGAAAGAGCACCTCCAAAATAATTTTTCTGCTCAAACATGGTGTCATATTTAAATATGTAAATTAGGGAAAGAGCCTGTTTTGGAAAAACTGGAGAAGGCTCCCGAAGTCTCCCCAACTCTCAAACAGCTCTCAGCAGAGGCCAGAGGGTTGTGGACTGTCTAGGTTTAATGGCTTTTTCTTAATCAGCTCTGCTAGCAGAGTGATTCTTTGGAAAATATGTTCTCATTCTCTAGATATGATACCTGAAGGCCATAAATGGCCAAGTTCAATTTATTTTAAGGTTTTTCCCTTATGTCCATGTGATTGCAATATATTATTCAACCCACATGGTGGATTTAGAAAATACTCATTTCAAGGAGGAACACCAAACAAATCTTGAGCAGGGAAATATCAGAGAGGCTATGAGATTATGCTGGACAGGCCTCAGTCCAGGAACCATTACTCCCCTTAGTCAAGCAGACTGTTCATGAGAGGGCTTCTGATTCCAACTATAAAATGTTTTGACAAATATAAGAACTAAACCATGAGTCCATCTGTCTTATGCTCTACTTACAGTCTTCTGTTCCTCTATCTACACCAAACGTGCCCTTTCGTGTCTTCTCAAACACTCTCAATGCCATTTTCAAAACAAACATTCCCTTGTTTCTGACATGGTTTGCGTTTGCAATAGCTGTATTCTAATGAAATTTAAAACTTAAGTCATTTACTCAAGGAAGAAACTCAATTGTTTTCATGAGATTCATGATCTGAAATAGAGGTTAGTGGGATCCCAGGTTGAAAGGTTGAATTATATTTGCATTCTTGAAGTGGGCAAAGTTCTCAGGAAAAACAAAATAGAAATTTAGTTCTTCAAAAGCTGACATCCATCCTCTCTAAACCACTCTAAACCTTCTAGAGTCAAAGACAGCTCAGACCCTGATAGCACCATGGTTATAGCTCACAAAATAAATGAAGGGCCCCAAAGCTATTTCTAACTGCTGTGTTCTCCTCCAGCAAAAAGTACCAAATCCTGCTTTCCCTCATTCTGCACCTCCTAGCTACTAGAGTCATGAGAAAGAAAGAGAAGCAAACTTACCTAACATCTCTGCCTTTAGCCTTTCATTACGTTCTTCAATCTGCTTAGGTAATCTCTGAGGGGAAAAGAGGAGAAAAAAGGGTTGGTGAAAAATCTTTTGGCTTTATTTTCAATCTGAAAAACAAAAAATGTGAAAGATCAGGTGATGTACATATATATGATCCTATTAAATACAGAAAAAAAAAACAAGTATTTGTGAGGGAGCTACACAAACACAGGAGCCTTGTTCAGTTCACTGCTATATTCCCAGTTCTGGGCACAGTGGCCTGGGGAGGACCTCTATAAAAATCTGATAAATATATAGACAAAAACATTTCTGAAAGAATACATTCCAGATGTTTACAGTAGTATTTTTAAGTGGTGGGATTATGGGTCATATATCTTTAAATTTTTTGGCTGATTTGTATTCTTTAACTGGAAGTCCTTTCTTACTATAATCTAATTTGTTGAAAATGGTCAGATCAATATTGGATGTTCCTAAATGATCAACAAATTCAAGGTTTTCAATCTTGGCACTACTGATATTCTAGCTAGGTAATTTTTTGTTGCAGGGGGGAGAGAGGCGAGGGCTGTCTTGTGCATTATAGGAGGTTTAGAGGATCCCTGGCCATTATATGCTAAGAGTATCACTCTAGCCAAGACAATCAAAGTGTCTCCAGATATTGCCAAACATCCCTGGAAACCAAATCATCCCACTTGAAAACCACTGATCCAGATTAGAGTCTCATATGGCTGCTTTTAGTTCTGTAACTGGCCCTAAGTACTTGCAATTTTAATAACAATCCAGATATAATAATTCAAAATAAAATAAATTCTTCATGCACATAACAACTAATATAAAAGGCTTCCTTTTACAAGATTTAAAACTAATGTGATCACAATAGAGAGGCCACCAAGAATTTGGCCAAGATTTTAAGAACTCTATTCTCTTTCCTTGTTTCAAATTTAAGTAAATCCTACCACGCTTCAGAGATGTTAAAAGTCAAAGGATTAAATCTGGTTTCAAAATGCTTATGTGTTTTAATGATCCAAATCAGTCTGTCTTCTATTATTCCATTTCTAGATAAATAAATAATCAGTTATTAGTAAAGGAGTTCATCTCAAGTGTGTGTAAAAACAAAACCCAAACCACCTAAGACATTAATGCAGAGCAATTAGTCAATATTTCTCAGGTCTGAAATGAGTGGGAAATCCTCCATAGCAGAGGCTCAAATGCTCTCAGCAGCCACACAGGATACGTAAATAAGGAAAGGATTCCACGTTATGGGCAACAGAGAGTGATGTGGTCAGTGGTGAGCTGGAGAGTTCCAGGTGAATGCCAATACACAGCAGTTCAAGAAGGACCCAGAACGTCCACATCTATGTCCCAATTTTTTAAAAAAAGATTTTATTTATTTATTAATGAGAGAGAGAGAGAGAGAGAAAGAGTGAGTGAGCGGCAGAGATACAGGCAGAGGGAGAAGCAGGCTCTATGCAGGGAGCCTGACGCGGGACTCAATCCTGGGTCTCCAGGATCACGCCCTGGGCTGAAGGCAGCACTAAAGCCACCCGGGCTGCCCCTATCTCCCAATTTTTAAGAAGAATCTGATTTAGATTTCCATCTAGTAAAATCTTCTAATTTTTAAATGCTGGTTTCAATTAAAAACAAAAACAAAAAAAGTTTGGCTTAAATAAAACAGATCTGTAGCTTCCCCTCTCCCTTGTCTGCTGGAGGCCTGTGATCTGTGCTGTGGGCTGGTGTTCATGACACCCCTCTCCATCCTGATGGCTCTCTGAAAAGTCTGGCAGTTAAGAAATCTGTTTAATGAAGTCAGTGTTTGTTGAATTTATTTGAACATCCACTATATTGGGGGCAATAACATTTACACATCTGATTCTGTAGCATATATTTTAGAGTATATGCTGCTCTGCATCTTAAGAGATAAAGAGTACGTTAAAGCTAGATGCACAGATCTGGAGTTAAAAAAATTAATTTGTAATGTTTTTTTTAAAGATTTATTTATTTTAGAGAGAGAGAAAGAGTATGGGTAGGAGAGGCAGAGGGGAGAGAGAGAGAGAGAGAGAGAATCTCAAGCAGACTCCCTGCTAAGGGTGAAGCCTGAAGTGAGGCTCAATCTCCTGACCCTGGGATCATGACCCCAGCCGAAATCAACAGCTGGATACTCAGCCAATGCATCACGTAGGTGCCCCTGGAGTTAAAGTTTTTAAGGGGAGAAAACCAGTAACATTTAGCTAATTGACAACAGACATAAAAATATTATGACATTTATTAAAAGCAAAACCTGTAGTGCCATGGACAAGAGTAAGAGTAATTTTAAGGTAATAGGGCTAATCTGGAATATATTTAATTGGAAATAGGCTGGCCATATGATAGTAAATAGAAACTTGGTGACTGAAAAGGATGGGCAGAAAACCAGAAGTTTATTACCTGTAATACTAAGACTCATTTTGGACTAAACTGTACAATTATAGTGCAGAAGATTTCCTTAGTCCAACAATGAAACAGTTCTTATTAATCCTATAGATTAAAGGTTTGCACAATTAAGGCTTACAGAGTGGAAATTAAATTGTAATGGTCACAGAGGGTCTATGACCACCACTTCAAAGTTAGATCTCCCATATATTTTGATAAGCCCTTAAAAATATGTAAATGGAAAAAAATATATAAATGGAAGGTAGTTGGGTCCCAAAGGATTACTTAAGATTCAATGAGTAGCAACACAGGCACAAGAACAAAAAATATTTTTTAAAAATTAGGTTTACCATGCAAGCTTCTCTTGCTTGATATACTGATGGATCTTTTTCTAATATGGATTTATAGTCCTCCAGGGCTTCATCTAGCTTGTCAGTTTTTTCGTACAACTCCGCTCTCCTCAATATTGCCCTGATATAGTTGGGGTTTAACTGAATTGCTGTAAAAAGAGAAGATATCATTGTTATCATGAAGTAAAAGGGCCTGCACATCCCCAGCTATATTGTGTTTCTTTATTAACCATCCTCCAAGGGTCTAAAAGGAAGAGTCATTTGTCAAATGCTACAGCTGGCACTGGCAAACATTTTCTGTAAAGGGCAAGACAATAAATATTTTCCACTTTGCAGGACAGACCATCTCTGTCACAACTACTCAATCCTGCTTCTGTAGCACAAAAGCAACCACAGATGATGTACAAGTAAATCAAGATGGCTGTGCTCTAATAGGCCTTTGTTTATGGATACTGGATTTGGAGTTGCACATAATTTTCCTATGTCACAAAATATTTCTCTTTTGATTTCCAAGCATTTAAAAATGTAAAAGCCATTCTTAACTCATGCACTGTAACAAACAGGTGGAAGGCTGGATGTGACTTGTTGGCTGTAGTTTACTAAATCTAGTTCTACACCCAAAGTCCTATTTTCACATACTTGCCCTTCATCTAGTTCAGAACAGGCCAGAACACGGAGCCCATGTGTATGGTGCAGAAGTGAGAGAGAATCTGAAGGTACAAATTAAGAGTTAAGGGGAAACCATTTGGTGGCAGACTCTATCATTCTCTTTTTCCTAGGCCTCAACAAGTGAGTTATGCCATGACTACTGAGGTTACATTTTTAGCTAAAACCTCATTGTTCCTTCAGACTTCTATTCCAACACCTTAAGGTCACCAGTGCATAATATCCTTTATTTTATCAGCGATGACTGTCCTAAAAAACCCCTGGGCCATGTTTTGGATCAACTATACTGCATTTCTCCTATTCCTTTTAATTGTTTATTTTTCTGTCAAAAATCAAGGTCATGGCTCTAGAAATTTTTCCTTCAAGTAATATATTCAATTTTTATTCATATCTGTTTTCAATAACTATTTCTTTACTACCTAATAGATGTACCTCACATAGTGTATCTCTGGAGTATCGTGGTAAACAAGACAGACAAGGTCCTCCGACTCATGAAGCTTTAAGCTATTCTAATAGGCAAAAAGCAGACAGCATACAGATATGTCATTTCAGACCGTCACAGTGCTCTACATAAAAATAAAACAAGATAAGTAAATACAAATGAAGGGGGAAATAAGGTAACCTCAGAGAGTGGTCAAAGACAGTGAAAAGGGAGTATCTGAGGGAGAGCAGCCATTTGAAAGGAGTGTACCAGAAAGAGGGACCAACAAGAGTAAAGGCTCTAAAACAGTAATGACATCGGCATGCTAGTGACAAAGTTCAGGGCTGGGGAAGGGGTAAAACTGAAGATACACACAGACCAGATCATGGAGGCCTTGTTGGCCAGGGAAAGGAGCTGATATTTTTTCCTAAGTGTGATGAGAAGCCACTGGAATGGTTTCAAGTAGACAGACTAAAGGCATCATCTAATTTGCAGTTTTAAAAGATCCCTCTGGCCACAGCATGGAGGGCAAGAATGAAAGCAGTGAGGCAGCTGGCAGGCTACTGCAGTGGTCCAGATAACAGAAAATGTTGGCTAAGCTGATAACTGTGGAGAGGGATTGAAAAGGCCAGACTGAGTATGTGCCTTTGAATTAGAGCCCATAGACATGCTAATTCATTTAACCATGTGGAATGAAAGAGAATAAAACGAGTGGATGGTAATGCCACTTTTAAGAATGGAAAAACTGAACTACAAGTTGTTTGTGGGTATGTGGGAGAGTGGACTGAGGAGGCCTCAGTCTGTTCTGGGCACCTCAAATCTTCAGTGCTTAACCAGACATTCAAGAATCTTGAGATGTCAAGTTTGCAACAGGATACAGGGGTGCAGACCAAAGGGAAGAGCTGAAGATATAAACTCCAGCATACAGATGGCATTTAATGTTTAAGAACTGGATGATATCACATAAGGAAAATTTATAGAGAAAAAAAAAAGAAGAGGGCCCTATGTGTGATTAAGATCTAGCAACTTTAAAAATGTCAAGAATGATTGAGAAGCCAGCAAAACTAAGAAGGAATAGCCAATGAAACAAACAAACAAACAAACAAAAAAGAGGAATGATAAAGTGTTATTAAATGCAAGTAAAAAAGAGAGGATAGAGAAGCAACTATTGAGTTGAGCAAGATCAAGTGGTGGATGACCTTTACAAGGGAAGTTTCCCAGTGCTATGGATCGAACAGAAGCCTAATGGATGTGGAATGAGGAGAGAATGGGAGAAGACAAAATAGACACAGCAAGGACAGATAATTATTGTGATGAAGAGGGTCAGAGAAATGGTACAATAGTTAGTGGGGGATACTGGTTCAGGAGAAGGTTTTCTGAAAGAAGAACCCAAATCCCATAACATTTCAACTTTACATGTAGTCAAGTCTGGTACATCATCTTCTCTTAAAATATTCCCAACTGCAATATCATAATATCCACAGGAAAAGTTCTCCAGTGACCTCTACTACATCTTTTTTAAAAAACTCAACCCCCTAGTTTACATTTTAACCCAGACACTGCCTCCTTTTCAACTAGTGGATAAATTCTAATAATACAAATATATATTGAAGAGAAAGAACTTGTCCCAAGATCACTTTTTAAAAACCTCTAAAATCAACACAACACCCTAACCATGTGATTTTTCTTTCCTGATCCATGTAAAGAGAATGAACTTAACTTTATGCCAAAACCAAAATGTCTAAGGTGAGTGACATTAAATACTAATATTAAATATTATTCCACATGACTAGTGCTAATGAGTTCCAATATGACCTCACAAAGACGCTGTTAAGTCTTATACCAAGGTTTATGAACTGAGTGAGCCATACATATGTATCTGGTGTGGGTAGGTAGTAAACCTGTCAATGGTTTTGCCTATGAGTACAATGTATACGGCTAATAATGACTATGTATAAACACATGAATATTAGCAAATATTAGCAAATATTAGCAAATCCAAAAACAAATCTCGAAAACACTTTCCTCTGCTTCCTCTCACTTTTGTACCCCTACACTTTGAGGTACAGCTGGAAATGAACTTTTTCCTGGTGTATGACCTGCTAATCACGCTTAAAAGGCATTTTCTCATGATTTGGTTACAGAAAAAGGTCTAAACATCAGTAACTTGTTCCTAATTTAAACACTTCTAACCCAGACATCTCACACAAATTAAGGTTAAACACCTTCTCTCCAAACAAAACAGCACATTCAGAATTAGTTCCAGCCCAACATATAATAGATCAAAAGTACTTCGCTGGATTCAAAGGTACTAACAGTTTCATTCAGGTATCAAGAAATACCAAATATCTCCAAGAAAGCCAGAAATAAGGTGATTAATTAATGTAAAGAAAAAAAAGAGGAATTCATGCCGAGCGTGAGTAGGACTAGATAACATACAAAGTTCTTTCCAATTCTTTAATTTTCTCAGAGAAAATATTATCCAAAGATGGAAAAAACTGGTAAAAGAATTTACAAAAACTAGTAATTTTCTAGGAATTCCTAAGAGTAGTAGGATGCAAGGAAAAGTGTGTTCTCCAAACCAAGCTGGTCAGAAAGGCAAGACAATGGTCAGGCCTATCTGGAAACCTTTGGGGGAAAAAACCAAAACCAACCAACTAACAACCCAAAAGTGATCCTATGGCTGGGAGTGTCTCTATAAGTTGGTGGGACGAAGAGACTAATGAAACTCAGGTATGAGAGAGCAAAGTCTTGGTTCACTGTTTGGAGCTTGAAGAAATAATTAAAATGATGGCAAGTGGGTCTGGAAGAATTACTGCATGTGAAGAGAGTCCCAATTCCCTAACAGAAGCTGCCCCTCTAATAGCCGCCCCCCTCTCCACAAACACACAGATCCAGATGCCCTAGCAACAGCTAAGAGCTTCAATTTCAATCCCCAAGGAAAGTAATTTAGACACTACATACAAGTAAATTCTGTTCCATGAGTTCTGTTGCCAAGGCAGCTTTGAATTTTTCTTCACATATTCACTAATACAGGGTAAACTGACAGAACTTTCCATTTAAAAGTGTGTTTATGCTAAGATGACTACTATACAGTACCTCTAAGAAGGCTGAATTATAAAGCTTTTTCTTTAAAAGTCCCAGAGTAAGGGATACACATGTACAAGTAGAGTTGACCCTTGAACAATGCAGGGGTTAGGGGCACTGACCCCCAACCCCCAAGCAACCAAAAATCCACATATACTTTTTGATCCCCCAAAACTTAACTACTAATAGCCTACTGTTGACCCAAAGCCTTACCAGTAACAGTTGATTAGCATGTACTCTGTATGTTATGTATATTATATATTCTTATACTAATAGAAGCTAGAGAAAAGAAAATGTTAAGAAAGTCGTAAGAAAAAATACATTTAGAGTTCTTTACTGTATTTATTGAAAAAAAAAATCCACGTATAAGTAGACCTATGCAGTTTAAACTCGTGTTGTTCAAGGGTCAACTACACACATTTGACTGACTCTATTTGCTCAGCTGAGGTAATGCTCTTATATGTTAACATAACAAGATTAAAAAGTTATACCTTTGTTGCAGTCACTGATGGCCATCTCTTTCTTGTCCTAAAAGGAAATAAAACATTATTATGTGTCACCCTAGTTCAATCTTAATGGCCCAAAGGTTCAATGACATAAGCTGATCATTAATAACTGCTTATAGAGATACACAGTACTCTTAAAAGAAATCACATGAAAACACGAATGTTACTTCCAACCTAAAATTCAAAATGTGACAGCTCTGAAATGAAAGCTTCCTAGCAACAAATTATTCAAGTAGTTTATTCCTAACATCTTTAAAGACTGTTGCAACTGATCTATTAAATTTGCAAGGCACTTCACATTAGAATGCTGATGTTGAGAAAAAATTATCAATAAGCAGAACAAATGACTGATATATGAATAACTGTTCATAACTCTCCTCTCTGGCTAGCTGTTGTATTATCACACCCAAAGTGGTATCTTCTACAAAGTATACAGAGGACCCATTAGAGACACGGAGTGGCTTGTCATTAGTCTGTTACAATTTTTTTTTTTAAGATTTTATTATTTATTTGAGAGAAAGAGAGCCAGCAGGGGGAGAAGAGGGAGATAATCTCAAGCAGACTCAGATCATGACCTGAGCAGAAACCAAGAGTCAGACAGTTAACTGATGAGCCAAAAGGCACCCCTTGGTTGTAAATCTTAATTTCTCCATTGATACAAAAATACAAAATGATTCATGAAATAAGATATCTAATTTACCTCGCTGAATCTAGAAGCATGGGAGAGTGAAAAGAACACTGGATGCCAAAAGAACTAGACTGTAATTCCAGCTCTAACACTAGCCTACTATTTAACTCTTCAAGCTCTAAAATGTCTATTCTCCCCCCAATTATAAGTTTTCTACCATATTACAGAAATATGAATTCAAATAAATGTTCAAAACTGGGTGGCTCAGTCAATTGAGGATCTGACTCTTGATTTCAGCTCAGGTCATGATTTCAGGGTCATGAGATCACCCCATATCAGGCTTTACACTCAGCAGGGAATATGGTTGAGATTCTCTCCATCCGTCTGCTCTTCCCTTTTCTCACATGCACACATGCACTAATAAATAAATATTAAAAAAACAAAGAATACTTCCCATAAGGGCTACTATTGAAAATATTGATATTTTGCACAATATTTCAGAGCAATGTCTAACAAATTGATTTTTAGAATTCATCCAAAATTCCAGGTGGGGAATGATTATCTAATGGGTACTGCATTTCCTTTTGCAGTCATGAAAAAGTCCTGGAACCTGACAGTGGTCATGGCTGTAAAATATTGTCAACACATTTAATACTGAATTGTATAGTTTAAAATGGTTACAATGGTAAATTTTATATCATTTGCATTTTACCCATAGCAAACAAAAAAGATTCCAGAGTGATATGGGAGGCACTAACTATATTATCTCTCTTCCAATGTTCATCATTGACAATTCACATATTAAAAGCTCTATGAAGTTCTGTAGTAAAGAAATCTGTGTAACTTTGGGTAACTCAGTATTTTTCCAATTTACCATATTTCTATAAATCTAAGACAATTTCATATTTTTAAAGTTTCTTAAACAGCAAATCTTTACAACTTATATGTACAACTGTTGTGGTGATATTCTTTGTGCTCCTAAGAGACCCACTAAGTTGCAGTACATCCTCTCAATAATCAGCCTCTGCAGATCAAGGAATTATGGTATTTTACTGCAGAACCCTGTTTAAGGTCATAGTCTACTAACCTCTCAGGGGACCCAGGTGTCTGTTGCTAAGAGTGGTAGTCTCCAAAGTGCCTATTTGCCATCCTTTCATAACTTATATAAGTTATAACACACACATACACACAAAACAGAATATATATAACATATAAGGACAGTTTTTAAAACTTAGGGCCTATACTTTTAGGGCTTCATGTGCTCTTGTGCAGCCATTCTTAGAGCTGAAACTCTGTCCTAACTCAAGTTTGCCTTTTCTCTCCAGATGTGAAATGTAAAGCTTGGCCGGGGTCACTCAGTCAGGGATGCTGAGCCTGCAAATATGCCTTTCAGAAATTCTTGTTAAAGCAGTTAACATACCACTCCTTGAAAAACTCAAAATATGCTCCTTAAATCACTTCAGTGTATTAATCCTGCAAGTTTTTGTCTCTAATTATAGAATCTTTTTAAAACATAAGAGTACAACTTAAAAGAATAAAAGAAAACAAAACATGCACCAACTCTATCCTTTGTACAGGAAACAGTCATAGAACAACTCTCTTTTGAGTTCTCCTCGGATGTGACAGACAAAGACCAGCAAGACCATACATTTTCCTAATTCAAGAAAACTGGTCAATTATGCGAGCTCAACCCAGGCAGTATCAATAACTTGGCAACTGTGGAAACAAAGAATTCCAAGTACCAGAAGCCAAATGGGATGATGCCTTTTCTTTGAAACTGAAGATATCCCAGATCTCATTTCACAATGACAATTTCCAGTCTGAGAATGTGGCCAGCCATCTCCGAGAAGCAAAAGCAAAAGATAAGATTGTTCCAGCTAAGTGTGAATTCAGATCAGTGGTAGAATATATTAATGAATATTGTTCTAAGTAAACTTAAAAACAATTGTTTTATTTCTTCTAACACAAAATGTCTATATACAATTATTTCTTCTCCCATTCACACGAATAACTCTAAAAACACTTCACCTTAGAAGCTGAATCCAATAATAAAATATTTAAGTTTAAACATACAAAAAGATCCCCCTTTCCTCAAATCCAATTATTCAAGTATTCCCCAGCCCACTCCCTTTTTAAAAAAAAAAAATTCTGGTCATCGAAAGTGACTTTGGTAGAGGCACTAGAGAATTTCATGTAACAAGAGAAAGTGACATAAATATCTGTTCTAAACAAACAAAAAACCACTTAACCCAATCTTGATTGTGCTTTGTGGTTGCTTAAAGGTATGCTAAACAACCTACTCTTGGTGCTTTGGATATAAATAGCCATATTTAAATAAGTGGTAATGTTTTTTTCAAAACTCACATTTCAATCCATTGAAACCATGTTGAATAGTCCATAGGAATAGCAGACAAATCAACACCGAATCTAACTTTTGTTTTTATTTATTAAAAGATTTTATTTATTTGACAGAGAGAGCATGTGAGAGCTCAGGCACTCAAACATGTTGGGGAAGGGACAGAGGGGGAGAAGCAGACTCCCATTGAGCAGGTAGTCCTGCAGGGGACTCAATCCCAGGATCCTGGGATCATGATCTGAACTGAAGGCAGACGCCTGACCAACTGAACTCCCCAGGCACCCAAAATCTTAGTGTTAAAATTAAAATTAAAATTAGTGTTAAAACTAACACTAATATGGCACAAAACAAATACAACTGCACTCTCCTCTACATTAACTGTTATGCTAGGTCTCAATCCTTTGGAAATACAAAATGTTTTTGAACTTTCCCTAACACCTATTCTACATTTAGGAGCACCTCTCATCCCAACTGTTGGCCATTTCTCCCTGTGTCTATACTTTTGACAGAAAATCAGAATCCTAGCAATAAGCATTTTTGAAGTTCAGAGTTTTAATCGGTGTTTCCCTCTCTTTGAGTCTTTATCTAGAATTCCAGAGGCCTAAAACAAGCAGGTGCAGCTATTCTAGGACACGTACTACTTGACTTTTTGCTTCATTAACCTGCCCTAGTTTGGTGGAGACTTTGTCAGCCTTCCTTCCTCCCATGAAAGCGTTCAAACAGCTACTCTAATAAGAATGTTGGCAGTAATCTGACTCAAGTTTTTCAAGAATACTTTTCTATCTTCCATATGACCTTTACATTAGGGAAATACATGGGCAGGAAAAGGGAGGCAGCAACTTTAAGCCTCTATGCTAGGTTTTTTTTTTAAAGATTCTATTTTTAAATAATCTCTACATCTACTGTGAGGCTCAAACTCACAACCCCAAGATCAAGAGTTGCAGCTCCTCTGCTAGTTTTGAGATAGAAGCTACCCAGGGCACTGAGGTGGCTGAGAGAGGTAAGCATCTGCCTTCAGCTCAGGTCATGAGATGTCAGGGTCCCAGGACCGAATCCAACATGGGGCTCCCTGCTCAGTGGGGGTAGGGGGAGGTCTGTTTTTCCCTCTCCTTCTGCCCGCTCCCCCTCATGCTCTCTCTCTCAAATATATAAATGAAATCTTAAAAAAAAAAAAAAAAAAGAGAGAGCGGGAGAAGCTACCCTATGAAAACACTGTATATAAGTTCATGAGCTTCTTAAACAGGTGAAAGATACATACCTGTTTCATCCTTGCAGCGGCTCTATTTGAAAACAGAATAGACCTGTCTTTCTGGAAGCAGGATGGGCACATCTGAAGGGCTTGACTATAAGAACTCTCAGCTTCTATATAATCTGAGAATAAGGTAAAAGATGAGAGGTCATTATGATTTTATTCCTCGTATTACTGTATTCCATAGTATCTCAGAATACATAGCTTTCCATTCACAGAACAAAGGTCTCAAGTAGAATGTTCTGTATATTTAACTTTCACTTGGCTTATCAATTTAGTAAGCAATACTGAAAAGGGATTAGAGAACTGGACAGATGAAAGGGACTAAAGTCTGGGATTAATGGCTTGGGATAAAGAAAAAAATTCTATGTATGTATTTTCATTAAAGATGCTGTGCTTTCATGGAGTCAGCCTGGCCAAAACTGCTTCTCTAAAACGTTTGGAGATATGTTATGGAGCAAAAAGCAACAATGTAAAAATCAGTGGTTGACTAAAAACCTTAGAAGAGAAAATGATGATAATTTTATTTATTTATTGCCACACACAGAATTATGGTAGGGGCACTAAAAGAAAATTGTCTGTTCACTCCTTTCTTAGGTTTGAAATATTTAACACTAAAATACAAAGAAATATGCTTTCAAAATAAAAACCATTAGTTTTGTGGTTTTTTTTTAAGATTTTATTTATTTATTCATGAGAGACACACAGAGAGGCAGAGACATAGGCAGAGGGAGAAGCAGGGTCCTCGCAGGGAGCCTGATGTGGGACTCTATCCCAGAACCTGGGATCATGCCCTGCGCCAAAGGCAGATGCTCAACTGCTGAGCCACCCAGGCATCCCAGAATCATTAACTCTTAGGGGAAAAGAAAAAAAGTGATGACTGCTAAATCGGATATAAGAAAAAAAATTTTAAGTCTAAAAAATTACTAGGGGATAGGGCATCTGGGTGGCTTAGTCATTTAAGCATCTGTCTCAGCTCAGGTCATATCCCAGGATCATCAGGTTCCCTGCTCAGCGGGGAGTGTGCTTCTCCTTCTCCCTCTGCCTCCTAACCCCTGTTCATGTTCTGTCTCTCTCTCTTCAAATAAATAAATAAAATATTTAAAAATAGATAAAAAATAAGGGAAATGTTACTCCTAGTTTTCTAAAGCATATACATTTTGATATGTTTCTAAAGCATATATACTTTACATATGTGATAGAAGGCTATTATAAGATCAAATAGTTACCCAAATTAAACAAATGAACCCAAATTATTCCTAAGGAAATGTAAAAAATGCAGAAGGACATGAAGAACATCTCTCCACTTAAGGCAGCCAAAAAAAAAAAAAAAAAAAAAAAAAAAAAAAAAAAGGCACATAAAAGACCAGCCAAAGTATAAGCAAAATCCTTCCTTAGGCCATGCTAGAACCAGTGGGCCAGTTTTTATAGCATTATTCCAAGAGAGGAAAGGGGACCCTAATTTATATCAATGAAGCAACCAACCTTTTAATGTTCCGGGTTAGTTTTCCAAAGCATCAGCTGAAGATCTGCTCTCCTACCATCTAGATTGGTAATGGATTATAGAAAAGAAAAAGTATGCCTATGCCACCATCAGGTGAGAATGATCTGGACCTGCTGAAAACTGAAATTCCAAGTTGTTGGGAAACAACAATGTACTGTTAGCAGTTTAGATTTGCTAGCTGTAACTAAATATATTTGGTATTTCTTCACACTCTAAGACATAATGAGGAATCAAGATGACCAGACACCAGGGCTGAGACCAGTGCCTTACCTCCTTTTTTAAACTGCACATTTCCCTCCTCCTTTAGTCTAGTGCTCTCTTCTCTTCTTTTCTGCAAGAGATCCAACAATTATATCATTTCTCACAATATGTTAAAAGTGTACAAAAAGGTGAGCTTTCATTAGGCTACTTAATAGGCAGCAACTTGACTTTGTTGTTTTTGTTTTCCAACTTACCTTTGAGAACTGGGTCAGTTTTATCCAAATCTCAAATAGATATAGAGAAACACATGGCCATCTGGCTAGTCATCCATTGCATTCTTGATGTTTAAAACACAAAACCTAGGTTTCCTATGTTTACAGCAATTCAGGTATCATTTAATTTCTATTTGCTCAAAATCAAACTAAATGACATACCCACTGGCATGTACACCACCATCAATTCAAATTTTTAATCTGCTACTTATTAAAAGTGTGTTCGTGGACAAGTTCCAGATCTTTCTAAGCCATGGTTTCTTTATCTAAAAAAATGGGGTTTTATACTTTTATGGGTTAATGTGATAATATATATAAAGCTTCTAATACAGTGCCTGGCAAAGAGGGGCTCCATAAGTATGAGCTATTACTTTTTTTTTTTTTAAGATTTTACTTATTTATTCATGAGAGACACAGGGGAGAGACAGGTAGAGACACAGGCAGAGGGAGAAGCAGGCTCCATGCAGGGAGCCTGATGTGGGACTCGATCCTGGGTCTCCAGGATCATGCCCGGGGCGGAAGGTGGCGCTAAACCACTGAGCCACTCGGTCTGCCCGAGCTATTACTTTTCTGTAAAATTAAAAAAAAGAAAATAAATAAAATAAAAATAAAAAATAAATAAAGCAAGCAAGCAAGCAAGTGGGTTATGTGGCTTAGGGCGTGAAGAAGATATCTGGTATGCCAGCAGAGTGCACTACAGGGAGCAAACTTCATCTGCAGGTTCAGGGCAATATTCTTTTTTTTTTTTTTTTTTTTTTTTTTTAATTTTTATTTATTTATGATAGTCACAGAGAGAGAGAGAGAGGCAGAGACACAGGCAGAGGGAGAAGGCAGGCTCCATGCACCAGGAACCTGATGTGGGATTCGATCCGGGGTCTCCAGGATGGCGCCCTGGACCAAAGGCCGGCGCCAAACCCCTGCGCCACACAGGGATCCCTCAGGGCAATATTCTGTCAGCAGACCAACCCTGTGAAGTCTGAAGAAACCCAGACAATCTCTTGCTTCTGAGCTGCTTCTCACAACTCTGAAATTCACACAGATGGCCAAACACCCATTCTACTCAAAGGCAGGCAGAATGAGTGTTACTCTGCCGAGCAAAGATGGCACATGCTGAGTTCTTGTGTGCCCTGAACATCTTAGCAATATGGTCGGCACAAGCAGCTGCCAGAAGTGTCTGCCTGCCTCCTTCTGAAAAAGCTTGAAAGGGGAGGGAGGGAGGGAGAGAGGGGGAGAGGGAGAGGGAGAGGGAGAGGGAGAGGGGGAGAGAGAGAGAGAGAGAGAGAGAATGAGAGAGAGAATGAACCTCCATGAATCTCTTCCTTCATTCTTGAAGCTTCTGACTAAATAAAAACTTTAAAGGAAGGAAATATAGCCAGCAGGGTATTTCATGCACAGGAGAAGCCTGGAGCCTGAACAACTGGTACTCTTAAGATTAGTTCCTAATCTTAAGTACCCCAAAAATATTATGTCTTTGTAGATTTGTAAATATGCTGCTGAGACAAGGGTGTGTCCTAAATACTTTATTGTTACACGCTAGATGATGAATCTCAGTAAAGAAACTAAAAGGTAGGTATAAACTGAATCTCATTTTTATAGTATCTACTATGTGCCAGCTGTATGGCAGATACAGTATTTTAGATACAACTTCTGGAACAGAGCTATTCTAAGGGAATGTGAAAAAATAATAAATAAGTAGTGATGGGAATAAAAAAAAAGAATATGGTCACATTTACTTAGTATTACCTAGGTCAGAGGTGCTAGGATCATAACGTTCTCTAACGGAAGCAAAAAGACTACATCTTAGGTAAAAAAAAATAAATAAATAAAAAATAAAATAAAATAAAATAATAAAATAAAATTTAAAGAGGGAAGATTCACTGGAAAGATATTGGGGGCTCACAGAATCACCGGGAGACCTAAAACACAGGCTCAGAATAAAAAGGGACTCAAGGTAGCTCTGTTAAGTCCAGAAACAAGAAAGCATTATCTTTTAATGGAGGAATCTGGCCAAGACAGGGCTGTAATAGTAGTAAATAAATCCTAACCATTCCCTTTACTTTGCCCTAGTTGAGATTCAAAGTCTTGGTTAGAAACATCGAGCCAAGCATCACTCACATGCCTTGGCTCTCAGCGAATGGAATGAGGAATATGGGGTACTGTCCCTGAATAAGATTACAATGCAGGGAAGTTCCTTCAGATAAGAAGGGGAGTTGGATTCTAGAAGCCAAGAAAACCCTATAACAAATCCAGGTCAGAGTTATTTCAAGACATACAGATGACTAAGAGACACATAAAAAGGTGGGATCCCTGGGTGGCGCAGCGGTTTAGCGCTTGCCTTTGGCCCAGGGCGCGATCCTGGAGACCCGGGATCGAATCCCACATCAGGCTCCCGGTGCATGGAGCCTGCCTCTCCCTCTGCCTATGTCTCTGCCCCTCTCTCTCTCTCTCTCTCTGTGTGTGTGACCATCATAAAAAAAAAAAAAAAAAAAAAAGGTGCTCAATATCACTAATCAGCAGGGAAATGCAAACCAAAATCACAATGAGACATTACCTTATATCTGCTAGAAAGGCTAAAATCAAAAAGATCAGAAATAACAAGTGGTGAGGACGTAGAGAAAAAGGAACCCCTGTGCACTACTGGTGGGAATGTAAATTGGTATAGCCTCTGTGGAAAAGAGTACAGAGGTTCCCCCTCAAAAAATTAAAAATAGAAATATCATATGAACCAGTAATTCCACTATTGGGTATCTACCCAAAGAGAAGAAAAACACTAATTCAAAAAGATATATGCACCTCTATGCATACTTACTGCAGCATTATTTACAACAACCACAATATGGCAGCGAGCCTAAGTGTTCACCAAGAGATGAATGGAGGGACGCCTGGGCAGCTCAGTCGGTTAGGCATCTGACTCTTGATTTTGGTTTAGGTCACCATCTCAGGGTCATGTGATTGAGCCCCCAGTCAGCTCTACACTCAGCGGGGTGTCTGTTTGAGATTCTCTCTCCCTTTCCCTCTTCCCCTTTCCCTGCTCGTGGGTACACTCTGTCTCTAAATAAATAATTAAATCCAAAAAAAAAGAAAGGCGAATGAATAAAGAAGATGTGCTATATACACACAATGGAGTATTAAGCAACCATAAAAAGGATGAGATCTGCCATCTGAGATGATATGGATGAACCTTGTGGATATTATGCTAAGTGAAATAAGCCACGATGAGAAAGAAAAATACCCTATGATTTCACTTATAAGTGGGAACCTAAACAAAAACAAATAAATAAACAAGCAAAAAGCAGAATCAGACCTATAAATACAGAGAACAAACTGACAGGTGCCAGGAGGAAAGTGGGTTGGGGGTTGGGGAAAATGAGTAAAGGTGAGAGGGAAATACAGGCTTTCAGTTATGGAATAAGTAAGCCACAGGAATAAAAGGAATAGCATAAAGAATATAACAAATGATAGTATAATAGTGATGTATGGAGACAGATAGTAGCTACACTGTAGTGAACACAGCATAACGTATAAACATGCTGCATCACTATGTTGTATACCCGAAACTAACACAGTGTGTCAACTATACTTAATTTTAAAAAGTCATTTCAACCAAATAGCCAAAGCAACCCCGACAAAAAAAAAAAAAAAAAAAAGCTGGAGGCACCAAGGTTACTTATTTCAAAATACATTACAAAACTATAGTAATTAAAATAGTGTGGTATTAGCATAAAAATAGACACATAGAGGCCAGAAATAAGCCCATGCATATGCCATCAATAAACTAATGACAAAAGAGCCAAGAATATACAATATTACAAGGGAAAGGATAGTATCTTCAGCAGATGGTGTTGGGAAAACTGGACAGCTACTCTAAAAGAATTAAACTGGACCACTGTTTCATACTAGACACAAAAATTAGCTCAAAATGGATTAAAGACATTAACAAAGCACCTAAAACCATATAAAATTCTAGAACACACAGGCAGTAAGCTCCTTGACAGGTCTTGCTGAGGATTTTCTGAAGGTGACATAAAAACGAAAGGCAACAAATGCAAAAATAAACAAGATACCAAATTGAAATCTTCTGCAGAGCAAAGGAAATCATCAACAAAAAGAAAAAGCAATCTAATAAATGGGAGAAAATATTTGCAAATCGTGTATCTGAGAAGTGGTTAGTATCCAAAATAAAGAACTCATACAACTTAAAAGCAAAAAAACCCCAATCTGATTAAAAAAATGGGCAGAAGATGTGAATATTTTTCCAAAGACAACATATGGATGGCCGACAGGTACATGAAAATATGTTCAACATCATTAATAATCAGGGAAATGAAAACCAAAACCACAATGAAATACCACCTTATACTTGTTAGAATGGCTTTAAGACGAGAAATAACAAGCATTGATGAGGATGTGGAGAAAGGGGAACCCTTGTGCACTGCTGGTAGGAATGTTAACTGGCCTAGTCACTATGAAAAACTATAGGAAGGTTCTTTATTTTTTTTAAAGACTTTATTTATTTATTAATGAGAATACACAGAGAGGGGAGAGAGAGAGAGAGAGAGAGAGAGAGAGAGAGAGAGGCAGAGACACAGGCAGAGGGAGAAGCAGGCTCCATGCAGGGAGCCTGACATGGGACTCAATCCCGGGTCTCCAGGATCACGCCCCGGGCTGTAGGTGGCGCTAAACCGCTGAGCCACCGGGGCTGCCCAGGAAGGTTCTTTAGAAAATTAAATAGGGGTGCTTGGATGGCTCAGTTGGTAAGCATCTAACTCTTGATCTCAGCTCAGGTCTTGATCTTGCGGTAGTGAGTTCAAGCCCCCCACTGGGCTTCATGCTGGGCGTGAGCCTACTTAAAAAAAATTAAAACCAGAACTACCATATGATCCACCTTCTGGGTATTTAGCTGAAGAAAATTAAAAAACTAACTTGAAAAGATATATGCACCCTAATGCTCACTGCAGCATTATTTACAACAGCCAAATACGGAAACAACTTAAGTGTCCGTCAATGAATGAAGGGATAAAGAAATGGTGGTGCGGCCATCATTTCCAGCCTCTCTCTAGCTGCCACCTTGCATACTCACATCTATGCACCTGCATCTCAGCTGGTCTGCCTGAGTCCCCCTGAACACTAGCCTTAGTCCCCTGCTCAGTCACATTCCCAGTTGAACAAAATGAAAGAAACTATTATGGACCAGGAGAAACTTACCAAACTGTAAGCACACATACACATTGATGGGAAAGGAACTGCTCACTGAAAGAAAGTAGTTCACAGAATGGCTACAGCAGATGATAAAAAACTTCAGTTCTTAAAGAAGCTAACAGTAAATAGTATTTCTGGTATTGAAGAAATGAAAATGTTCACACCAAGGAACACTGATCCACTTTAACAACCCTAAAGTTCAGGCATCCCTGGCAGCGACCACTTTCACTGTTCCAGGCCATGGGGAGACACAGCAGCTGACAGAAATGCTACCTTGTGCCTTACACCAGTTTGGTGAAGACAGTCTGACAAGTTTAAGGAGACTGGCTGAAGCTCTGCCCAAACAATCTGTGGATGGAAAAGCACCACTTTTTATTGGAGAGGATGAGGATGATGAAGTTCCAGATCTTGTGCAGAATTTTGATGACGTTGCCAAGAATGAAGCAAACTGAATTGAGTCAACTTCTGAAGACAAAACTTAAAGAAGTTATTGAGAGCTGATATTTTATATTATGACTGCTTTTTAAAATTGTCCATGGATCTGATAAAATCTAGATCTCTAATATCTTTAAGCCCAAGTCCCTTGGACACTGCAGCTCTTTTCAATTTTTGCTTCTATACAATTCATTCTTTGCAGCTAATTAAGGTGAAGAAGCCTGGGAATAAACTTTGAAACAAGGTTAATAGAGGTTTTGCCTCGTTACAAATTGTGTGGTGTATGTATACACACACACACACACACACACACATACACACAATGGGATATAATTCAAACATAAAAAGATGAAATCCTGTCATTTACAATAACACGGATGGATCTTGAGGTGATTACCCTAAATGAAGTAAGTCAATGAAAGAAAGACAAATATCTTATCATTTCTCTTATATGTGGGGATCCCTGGGTGGCGCAGCGGTTTGGCGCCTGCCTTTGGCCCAGGGCGCGATCCTGGAGACCTGGGATCGAATCCCACGTCGGGCTCCCGGTGAATGGAGCCTGCTTCTCCCTCTGCCTGTGTCTCTGCCTCTCTCTCTCTCTGTGTGTGTGACTATCATAAATGAATAAAAAAATAAAAATAAAAATTTCTCTTATATGTGGAATCTTAAAACACAAAAACATCCCAAGCTCATAGATACAGAGAACAGACTGGCAGTTGCTAGAGGCAGGGTTAGGGAGTGGGAGACATGGGTGACAGAGGTATGAAAAAAATAATATTAAAAATTACAAAACAATTTCAATTAAGTAAACTTAAAACCTAGGTAATAGCAAACTCATTGCCAATTTTAAATTCATACACACACACATTACGCATAATTGGCCAATAATGTTCTCATAGTGAAATGAAAAATTGGTTTGATAGAACTTGTATTAATGTCGGGCAGCATATTAGTAAGTTAAAAGAGATCATACAAATAAATACATCACAGGCCCTAAAGATCTTTAAAATATTTTAGAAAGGTTATTTCGAAAACAAAAATTCTTTAAAGAACAACTCATCAAGTTACTACAGCTTAAAAGTAATCCTTTAAGAACATTCAGTCTCCTCTGTTTTAACTTTAATTTCAAGCTACTTTCTGATCTATATAATCTGTTCTCCATTGCAAACTCATCAGGAATGTTTTATGAACACAGACTGGCACTCAGACTGTCAGACCAGACTCCTGTGTATGTGTGTGTGTGCAGAATTTAATCATGCTTTGGTAAATTTAGAACATTAAGATACCAGGTAGGCAAAACTTAGACCCAAGATATACCCAGAAGGAATTACTGATAATGGCCAGCCTGAGTAGGCAGCCTGGGAAAAGCTCACAATGTCCTTTTCCCCCTATTTTTTTAAAATTAATTTTGAGTGTAGTTGACATACAATGTTATATTAATTTCAGGTGTATGACATATGTTACATTAATTACAGGTGTATGAAGATTAGATAAGTTTAAACATTATGCTATGCTCAGTGTCTTTAAAACTAGGTCTAAAAGTTGAACTGGCATAGGGAAGAGATCCGGAACATATTTCTGAAGCCAATTATTTGAAGGAAGGCATTTTATTTTTTTGGCTGATAATCACAAGTCAGTGGCCCATTAAGCAGTAAACACTGGAAAAGAGCTGCTGCTTCCACAGATTGTGTAAATTGAGGATTAATGCAATTATCAATATCATGCTGAACATCTCCTTGGAAACAGCTAAAAATAGCACTTTTAGGAGAAAGCTGCACTATCTCTCAGCTATGCCAAGAGATAAACTTGATTCCAGTACAAAGACTAGGGTTTATGCTGCTGCTGGAACATTCTCTTTCTCCAAAAGATGGCATGCATATTGTGTAATGTTACTGGAATCCAAAGACAGATTTTATAGCAAATAAGTGTTACTTAGCATGCTAAATGCCAAGAGCATACACACATAAAGGAACTAGTAGTGCTGACATTCAGCAGCATCATAAGGTTCATACCATCCTAGGTTCTGGTCTAATGCGGTTAGGAGACCTCTCATGTCTCCACAATGTTTTAAGTACTCTCTATGCCCAATGTAAGGCTTGCACTCATGACCCGAGAGATCAAGAGTCTCATGGTCTACTGACTGAGCCAACCAGGCGCCCTTCCAACGATGTCTTTTAATACATTCCCGGGGCCTCACAGAGAAACATGTGCTCTAGAATTATATTTCCAGAACAATGGAAACCAAAGAAATATTACACGGTTCTTTACTCAATACTCCTCCCCATCACTGAAAACTCAGGGAGAAAGAGTGACATTCTGCATTATAAATCATCACAAGGGCTGTCAAGGAAAACCCCAACAAGATAATGCTCTTGATGAATGGAGTTTATTTTGTTATTACCACAACTGCAAGTGTTTCTGCCTGGTGCTCAAAATTTAGTATAACTTATATCAGTATAGTATTTTACTTCTCAAAATCTAAACTCATTTGCTTTGCAAGGCAATTCTTAGATGTGAGTATGAAAGTATTAAACTACCCATTTTATAGGTAGGAAAATCAAGACTCAGAAATCTCACTTGGTTTTTTTTTTTAAACACAACATCAAACTTCTATTCTACTCTACTCAACCTCATTTCTCATTACCACCCAACACAAGTCCCTCCACTAGACAGTCTGATCTCTATTGTCTCTCAACACCCACCATGCTTATCCTTCATTCCATTCCTTTGTTTATGCATCCCCACCTTAGAATGCCCTTTTCTTCTGTATCTTCCTCCCAACTGCCCAGATTTTCCTGTTTTCAAGTCTAGCACAAAGCATATCTTCTCTCCAGAGCCCTTTTGCTTCTTATCCTGCATGATCTTTCTTTTCACACACTGTACATTAATTAGTACCTCTAATTTGGGGATTCAGTTTTGCCTCACAGATTATATATATTAAAAAATCTGTGTGTATAATTTTTTTAAACATTATTATTTATTGAGAGAGACAGTGCATGTGCACATCAAGGCAGGGAACAGAGAGAGAGGAACAAGCAGACTCCCTGCTGAGCTGGGAGCCTGATGCCAGGCTCAATCCAGGACCCTGAGATCATGACCTGGGCCGAAGGTAGACGCTTAACTGACTGAGCACCAGGTGTGCACATACGCACATACATATATATAATAAAACCATCACAGAATGTTTGGAATATTACTTAATGCTTAAATGGTTTCATGGGTACAAAACACTGTGCAGCCCTTAGACCTAGGCAAGAGGGACCCCTGTCCAGGCCCTCAACTAATTGCACCTTTCCTCTCATAGGGCCCTTTTAGACTATGCTCCAGGATTTCCTGCCTGTCTCCCCAGCTCACTTCCAGGAGCTGCATGAGCCTTTGCCTGGGTCTGTCCTAAAGGTGGACTTTGCTGCAAGTGTACATTATGCTCCACATGCAAAACTTTGTTGCATGCCTGCTCCAGCCTTGGAATCAGTTATTTCTCCAAGGAGTCCTGGATCCTTTTGGTGGGGAATGGTATTTGGAAAACAAGATCTGGATGCTAGTATGTTTCCCGTTACTAGTGAGTCACTGTTTTTAGGCCCTCTCTGTGAGAAACACAGTAAATACATCTTTGAAGGAGAAAAACACAAAAATCCCACGTCAAATACATACACATGAAATCTTGTATGTAGTCATACAAGTGAACACCACTGGAGTCTTCCTCATCTTTTCCCACAATGAAAACTCTGGTTTCCAATAACAGCAATATATCTACTCATTTGCTCTATCCTAAAACCAACAAAAAAAGTTCTGAGGGTAGTCCAGGTGGCTCAGTGGTTTAGCTCTGCCTTCGACCCAGGGTCTGATCCTGGAGACCCAGAATCGAGTCCCACGTCAGGCTCCCTGCATGGAGCCTGCTTCTCCCTCTGCCTGTGTCTCTGCCTCTCTCTCTCTCTCTCTCATGAACAAATAAATAAAATCTTAAGGGACGCCTGAGTGGCTCAGTGGTTGAGTGCCTGCCTTCATGCTCAGGGCATGATCCTGGAGTCCCAGGATCGAGTCCCGCATCAGGCTCCCTCATGGAGCCTGCTTCTCCCTCTGCCATGTCTCTACCTCTCTCTGTGTGTTTCCCATGAATAAATAAATAAAATCTTTAAAAAATAAATAAATAAATAAATAAATAAATAAATAAATAAATAAATAAATAAAATCTTAAAAAAAAAGTTCTGAAATTACAACATGAATATCAGTACCCTCAACGAACCTACTATGTAAGTTCAAGATTTCATTGCATGAAATGAATGACGTTCAAACTTCATTCTAAAGTGTCATTCTAACTTTAGAATGTATCCTACTAAGAGTGAACAGCCAGAGTACTGCATCCAAAGTTATTGGAATTATCTTTGCTATGTAATCAATTTGATATAGTTATACTGTTTCTGTAATCTATTTTAAGACTTTCACCCTTATCCTTTCTGGTTTAATTTTAATATTTTAGTGTGTAAAATATTTACACAGATCAAAACTCACTACTGGGTAGGACTTCTGATGTGGCAAAGTGAAGAGGTTACCAAATCCTCTAATTTAAAAAGCAAATATAAACTGGACAAAATAATCAAAATCAACCATTTCAGTGTCCTAAAAGCTGACTAGAAGCTTACAACTAAGTGAGTAACACTCACGAAAAATTATAGAACTTCAGGAAATAACCACGAAATCTGTGGCTTATTTGCAAGGGACTGCTCCTCTTCTTCCTCCCAGCATTTGACATCGTAGTTCTAATACAGCAAGGTAGGCCATGAATAACCAGCAGTTCCACTGTTTGAGAAGGCTGATATGATTCAAAGCAGAAGGTAAAACAATCCATGCCTAGTGGTATTGTCAGTAGTAAGTAGCAATCTGAGTGGTAAGCAAACAGGGAAAGTCAGAAGTTCTACTAATCTGTGGCTACAGCCCTGGCTGGGCAAACAATGGACCCATGGACCAGACAGAAATGTAACAGGTAGAGAGAAGACACAGAGAAGTACTTGACAAGCTTTTCAAATACCCCTGATGGACTGGATATAGTGTACATTCTTGGGAAGAATGAAGAGGGCCAAATTTATTCACACACCCTTGTCTTATCAGGAGCCTGTACATATGTGCTGAGGAGACACAAGTCCAGCCAGGGCAGAGTTGGAAATTTCCTAAAATTGTAATATACTTCTAAATCCACAAACAAATCAGTAGGTGGAAGCCTTGTTGGTTTGAGGTGTTGGAACATAATCTCTGATCAGTTACTGGCTGACCACTAAGCTGTGCAGAAACAGGAGCAATCCCAAGAAGGCCAAACTTAAAAATAAAAACAAGGACAAAAACAAAACCCAAATGAGCAGACCGGTCAGTGGCCACATATTGCAGGGGAAAGAGATTGCACAGCTTAAGTTGAGGTAAATTACTAAACAAACAAGTTGATAAAAAAGCAACAACAAAAATAATGTAAGGAGGGTGTGGGAAGATACTAGAATCCAGAGATGCTACAGTATTACTTAAAATGTCGTTTTGACAAAAAATTTTAAGATATCAAGAGATAGAAAAGCCTGACCTACAATCAGAAAAAAAAAAAAGTCAAGAGGAACATTGAACATTCAGATTTTAGATCTAGCAAAGACTTGAAAGCAGCTATAAATAAATAGGCTCAAAGAACTAAAGGATATTGTGTTTGAAGATTTAAATGAGAGCATGATGACAATAATTTAAAAAACAGAGAGAACCATGATAAAGGGACATAAATTATTTAAAATGAAGAAACAGTTGAAAAGTCCAAAAACTGAAATGAAAAGTTCATAGAAAGGAGATTTGAATTGGCATGAAAAATAGGTAAACTTGAAGTGAGAGCAAAAATGAGGGCAGAAAAAGCATAGGAAAAATGAACAGAGCCCTCACAATATGTGATGGGAGTCTCAGAAGAGAAAAAAGGATAAAACAAGTATCTGAAGAAATAATGGCTGAAAATTTCAAAATTTTGATGAAAAATATTAATCTAAAGATCCAAGAAGCTCAATGAACCACAAGTACATAGATCCATACCTAGAAACACCAGAGCCAAACTGTTAAAAGACAAAGAGAAAATCTGAAAGCAACAGGAAGAAAACACTTATCAGGTATAGAAGAACAACAAAACTATTAGTGTTATCTGATTTCTCACCAAGAGGCCAGAGGCAGTTGTGATGACATACTCAAAAATGCTGAAAGAAAAAAACTGTCAACCAAGAATTAGATATGCAGCAAAACTATACCTCAAATTGAAGGCAAAATAAGACATTCACGGATAAAGATAAAATGTGCTTCTACCAGACCTGCCTTACGAGACGTACTAAGGGAAATCCTTTGGACTGAAAGGAAGTAACACCAGATAGTAACTCAAATCTACACAGAGAAATGAAGAGCATTAGAAATGGTAAATACATAAAAGGCTCTATAAATATATTGTTTTCTCTTTTCTTAAAGATTTATTTCTTTGAGAGAGAGTGCGTACATGCACATAAGTGGTAGGAGCAGAGGGAAAGGGAGAGAAAAATCTCAATCAGATTTCACGCTCGGCATGGAGCCCAATGCAGGGCTTGCTCTAACAATCTGAGCTGAAACGAAGAGCTGGACACTTAACCAACTGCATCACCCCAGTGCCCTATTTTCTCTCCTAATTTCCTTAAGAGACAAAAAGATTATACAGTAATTATGATATGGTTGGGTTTATAACATATATTGATAACACGTATGTGGCAATGGTAGCACAAAGGAGGGGGAGGAAATGGAGTTACAATGAATTAAAATTTCTATATTTTACTGGAATTATGTAATATTAAACTAGACTGTAATAAGGTGCATAATGTAATCCACATAGCAACCACTAAAAGAATTTAGCTAAGAAAGTTTAAAAATTAGAAATATTAAAATGGTACACTAAAAAATTATCAAATATAAAAGAAAGCACATTTTTTCATCTTTAAAAATTAAATTTTAATTTTGAAATATTTTTATCCCCTTGCTATCAGGAATTAAGGCACTTGAAAAGATGACACTGCTCTAGAACATGTCATCTAGTCCCAGAGATCTCATATCTAGTCATTTTGAGACCTATGTTAAAAAACCTCTACCTCACTGAATCAGGGACTTACACCACAGATCTTTAGTTGTTCTTCTACACATAATCCAAGGCCATTTTCCATTGAATTAGTAAAATGTGTCCTTTGCTGATGGACCAATTCAATTTGCAAATGTTTAAAATCTATTCTTTGCCTTCACAAATACAGGTATGCTCAGGATCTTTAATTTTATTTTCCAGGGAATGATTTTCTTGGCTCACAGGGCAAAAGAATTTTTTTCTTTTCTTTTCTTCTTTTCTTTCTTTCTTTAAAGATTTTCTTTATTTATTCATGAGAAACAGAGAGAGAGAGAGAGAGAGAGAGAGAGAGAGAGAGGTAGAGACACAGGCAGAGGGAGAAGCAGGCTCCATGCAGGGAGCCTGATGTGGGACTCAATCCTGGGACTCCAGGATCACGCCCTGGGCCGAAGGCAGGTACCAAACTGCTGAGCCACCCAGAGATTCCCCCAGGGCAAAGGAATTTCATATGATATAGAAAATTATACTTAGTGATAAAAGAACTTTGAAATATTATATTGCAAAACACCATCCCGACAACACATTTCTATATTTTAATCAATCCTTCAGTTATTTTTAAATCTCATTACCACCACAATCTTCTGGTGGTGATCCAACCTAAGTGTAATTTTTTTTTTTAGTAGGCTTCATACCCAGCATGGAGCCCAATGCAGAGCTTGAACTCCTGATCTTGAGACCAAGACCTGAACTAAGATCAAGTTGGATGCTTAAGCAACTGAACCATGCAGGCGCCCCTAAATGCTAAACTAAGGTTTTAATTGATAATCTGACAAAAAAGTGGGAGGTGAGCATTTGGAAAAGGATACAAACTTAGTCCAAGTTGATATTAAAATATAATTAAATTGTTGAGGCAAAGATGGACTTTTAAAAAAAATGTTGTTTGGGGGCTTGAGTGTTGTTTGGCCTTGAGTGGCTCAGTGGTTGAGCGTCTGCCTTCAGCTCAGGTTGTGATCCTGGAGTCCTGGGATCAAGTTCCGCCATCAAGTTCGCCTCAGGGAGCCTGTTTCTCCCTCTGCCTGTGTCTCTGCCTTTCTCCCTTTCTCTCTATGTCTCTCATGAATAAATAAATAAAATCTTTTAAAAATTTTTTTGAAGAAAACGATGTTAGGAAAATCTGGTAGTCATCTGGAAAATGATAAAATTAGAATATATTTCACACCTTACACAACAGATTCCAAGGATATTGGAGGTCTACATGTAATAAGTGAAATCATACATAATGGAAGAGAATATAGGTGAATTCCTCTTTAATCTCTGTGAGGAATAGCTTTCTGTGATTCAAAATTCTGGAGAATTTAAATTGATACCATTTTCATCTTGGTGTAAACTGGCAAAAATATCAGAAGGTACTCTTCATTCCTTTATTAATCATCAAACCACTACCTTGTCCTGGACTAGGGAATATTCCATATAGTTAAGATCAGTGAATACAAATGAAACAAGTTAGAGGTTTTAAGTGTATATCCCTTCTATCATTAAATGACAAAACCTGAATTAAATACATTTTTACAAATTCTCTTAATGATCCTGAGTGACCATGTGTTTATTAACAGACAACAGGGAGAAAACCAAAAGGTTTACACCAGCAAGTCAATTTCCATATTGTAAATCTATCAGCAGCTCTCTGCTTCCCTCTGCAGTTTTGCAAAGTAATTGCTACAAAATAAAAAGTGTCAAGCAGTGTAGACAGAGATCAACCACAGCTGGGTCAAAATAGAGTGTTAAAAGAAAAGCTACATACTTGCTAAAGGGCTGGAAAATGGAGGCACATACAACAATACTTTTCTGCTTTGCTCTTATCCAGAGTGGGATGAAAAAACTACACACTTAAAGGGCCAGAGATACCTGTCCTACAAAGCATCCTGAAGGGAATTCCTTTACCATTAAAAAGGAATAAAAGCTTCAGTTTTGTTTTCTTTGAAATCAGAATCATTTGCTTCACACACACAGATACATTTTTTCTTTCCACAAGTCACTTTTAGAAACCCTCTAGGGAGTCTGGAGGGAGGCTCTCTGGACTGAAGCTGTAGTTAGAACCTGACCTCTCATTAAGTCCCATATTTGTTAGCAGAGATGACTGCTCTATGAGGAACTAATTTTGGAAATATTTCCATGGTTCTTAGCTCAGAAAATTCTATTTCCCAAAATTCAACTTAATAGAAATAATTTCCTTATTTAGCGCTGTTTAAATTCTGCCCAACAAGTCTTTGTTAGACGTCAAGCACAGATGAGGGTAAAAAAAAAATCCCATTGGTAAACTCTTCTTTTGATATTAGATGCAGTTAGTATACTAGGTACACTTGTGTTTTGGAAGCTTGGTGGTATGTCAATCTGGCTTCCTGTTTCTCAAAGAGTGGCCACAGTTCTACTTATATCAAAATGACCTGGGGATGCTCATTAATAAAGCAGATTCCTGGCTGCCACCTACAAGTCTGTGCTATCAGATAATTCCCAGGACTTTGTATAATTAATAAATTTCCTGTGACTCAGGCAAAATAAAGTTTAAGAACCAGTGATCATAAACATAAAGTGATCTTCCTTAATAAACACAGGGAAGACTGAATGCCACTTTAACTGGTTCATCAGTAAACAAACTACAATTATCCCACAAACTTAAAAATGTTTTGGAGTAAACATTTTAGAAATATTATTTCCCCTGACTTAAACTCAAAATCAGAAATCTAAGGTTCCTTCCAATTCTTAAATTCTAGGACTTTATTTGATCACTTGTCAAGAGTGTTCATTGAATTCAGTACTAATAAACTTCAAAATTAATAAATTTGGCAACCTTAGTTCAAAAGGATGCCCATTAAAAATGAAATGAAAGGGAAACAACAAATCAGAAGTTTTCTCATAAGGTTAACAGAACAAACCACTATAGAAGTTACTGAAAACTTTCGGGAAGCAACCAAGAGAATGTTCCCTGCAAACATGCTGTTAGTGGCAACATTGAAAACAATTATGAAAATAATGCAATGAGGTAGCAGAAACATGGAAATTAAAAGGATTAAGTACTGCAGGATTTAGAAAAAATGAGAGATAGGGAAAGAACCGATAAAGAACTTCTGTTCCAAATCAATACTTCAATAATGGTTCCTTGTTAAACATAAACAATCTTGAAGGAAAGAACAATCCTTTATGTTTTCAGAGTAAGGGAAATGTTTTAAAATCCCAGAAACCTTGTGCTCTGAATACATGTTCACCAAGCAACAGACTTTTTTTTTTTCCTTTAAAGATTTATTTGAGAGAGAGAGAGAGAGAAAGCAGGGGAGAGCGACAGAGGGAGAAGCAGACTCCCTATGGGGCAGGGAGCCTGGTGTGGGATTCGATCCCAGGGCCCTGGAATCATGACCTGAGCCAAAAGCAAACGTTTAACTGACTGAGCCACCCAGGTGCCCAGCAACAGATTTTTGTATCCCTTACTTAAAGGGATCTATGTATATACCCATTTGCAAATGAATACCATGTGCAAACAACTGGCAGGACAGAGCAAACCCATTAAAATGACTAAATCTGCATTTTGGCTTACAAATAAACTTTTTTTCATTTACATCAAGAATTAAATCACTAGGGACACCTGGGTGGCTCAGCGGTTGAGCATCTATCTGCCTTTGGTTCAGGGTGTGATCCCGGGATCCGATCCGAGAGGAGTCCCGCATCAGGCTCCCTGTGAGGAGCCTGCTTCTCCCTCTGCCTATGTCTCTGCCTCTCTGTGTATCTTTCATGAATAAATAAAATCTTTAAATAAATAAATAAATAAATCACTAGAGCTCTAAGGAACTCAAAGTCCCAATGTCTTCTCCTCTGTATTTGTAAATGGTATTCATCAACCCAGTAGCTGAAGCCAAGGAATCATGCTAATACCTTCTCCCCTTGCGTGAAATATTCTCCTCTCAGACTGTCACATACTTGACTCCTTTTCCCTTCAAGTCTTTGCTGATACACAACCTCTCATCACTTCATCTTATTTTTAAAAAATATCTTTCAACTAGAATACAGCTGCTATGAGAGAAGAGAAACCCTCTCATCTTGTTTACCACTGTATCCTTAAGAGCCTCAAACAATGCCTAACATGTGGAAGAAGTGCAAACACTTCCAGAATAAATGAATGAGATAAATTGTAACTTGTAAGATCAATTTTTGGCTCTTACAGCCCAGATAATCATACCATTTATTCAACAGCTATTTAATGAAGGCCCCAAGACAGAGGTCCTCAAACTTTAGCGAACATGTAAGAATTACCTAGGGAATTTTACATGAGGCCTAAACTCCATGGTGACAAGTTGCCCATAAAAGCTGATTCGATTATAGGATCAACAGCACTACAATGTTGTATGTTCCACAGGTCCCCATACTATAAAGCACCTTTGCATCTGATATTATAGCAACAATTCTCATCTGCTACCAGATTTGTCCTTACTTCAGCCAAGCCTTTGAGAATCACTTATTTGTGTCACAGATCTAGTACATCTCAAATGTTCCCTGAAATTCCATTGCTCTGGGTAGTCATGTGGATATTTAAGTTTTGTTTTTGTTTTTAAGATTTTTATTTATTTATTCATGAGAGACAGAGAAAGAGAGAGGCAGAGACACAGGCAGAAGGAGAAGCAGGCTCCCCATAGGGAGCCTGATACAGGATTTCATCCTAGGTCCTGGGGATCATGATGTGAGCCAAAGGCAGACATTCAACCACTGAGCCACCCAGGTGCCCCAGACATTTAAGTTTTCACAAAAGATTAGGATATACACACACACATATACAGTGCTTTTCTTAAGAGATTTTACCTGTATTTTTGTTTTTATGATAGTCACAGAGAGAGAGAGAGGCAGAGACACAACACAGGCAGAGGGAGAAGCAGGCTCCATGCACCGGGAGCCCGATGTGGGATTCGATCCCCGGTCTCCAGGACCGCGCCCTGGGCCAAAGGCAGGCGCCAAACCGCTGCGCCACCCAGGGATCCCTTACCTGTTTTTTTTTTTTTTTTTTTTTAATTTTTTATTTATTTATGATAGTCACAGAGAGAGAGAGAGAGAGAGGCAGAGACACAGGCGGAGGGAGAAGCAGGCTCCATGCACCGGGAGCCTGATGTGGGATTCGATCCCGGGTCTCCAGGATCGCGCCCTGGGCCAAAGGCAGGCGCCAAACCACTGCGCCACCCAGGGATCCCCCCTTACCTGTTTTTTAAAAATCTTAACTGCCTTCCTCTTCCATTACTTCTTCTTTTTTTTTTTTTTTTTTTGCCTCCACCCCTCCTCCTCTCCATTACTCTTGATTTATGAATTCTGCTGAGAACTGGAACTTCTCTTGAGCCGGGATTATCATCTCAGCCACAGGGTTGGTCAAGTCACCTTGAATAACAGGCTTTAGCTATTGATACTTGATTCTGCCTGAAGAGGAACACTTAGCAGATCCTATTATAACATTTCTTTCCAAATCCTCAAAGGTCAGCTTCATGTGCTGTTTGGTAAAAAGCCCATGTTGGTTGTAAAGAATCAATTTTTATTTATTTATAGTCTCAAAACAGAATAACTTGCATTGTTGTTGGTTATAAATGTAACAAGTGCTTAATGTAAAAAAAAAAAAAGTGGAGAATGAGCAAAATAGGTGAAGGGTATTAAGAGGTAAAACTTTCAGTTATAAAATAAGTCATGGGGACAAAAAGTACAGCATAGGGGATACAGTCTATATAATACTGTAATAACTTTGTATCCTGATAGATGGTAAGCATTATCATGGTAAGAAATACAGAATTATCATAACACTATGTAGTACACCCAAAAAGTAATACAATATTGTATATCAACTATACTTCCAAAAAGTATATTAAATATAAATAAAAATTCCCCAATAATCATACCCCATATCTTTCCAAACTTTTATGTATGAACATATTTTCACATAGGTTTCTAACTTAAAAGGAATCATCACTATCCTATAACCTGCTATAAAGGAAAAACACCTCTTGTGTGTCTCCTTTACTGTTAATACTCACATGGAATCCTTCTGTGACCAGATATGTGCAAAGTTCCCCCACACCCAGCAACTCCAACTCTACAGTTGCTGTCCTGCAACTTAACTCAATTTGGACATGATCCACTAGAGATAGCATCAGATCCTACAAATTAAGAGCTCCATCCCACACGACTGGCCCAAACCCCACCCCTACTTCAGATGCCAAATGCAAGTCCAGGTTGTCACCTCTGCTTTTGACTCATGGGCTATAAATTGGAAGTTCCTATGACCTCTTCCTCAAGTGCAATTAAATTGCTAAAGAAGCTCATAGAAATCAGAAAAGTAGTTTACTTATTAGATTATCAGTTTACTCTAAAGACTATAACTCTGGGAATAGGCAAATAGAAGAGATGCATAGGACAAGGTTTGTGGGAAGGGGCACTGAGCTTCCATGACCTCTGGGTGTGCCATCCTTGCACTTCCACATGTTCACCCAACTTGGAAGCTCTCTGAACTCTTCTATAAGGTTTTTTTTTTTTTTTTTAAAGATTTTATTTATTTATTCATGAGAGAGATGCAGAGACATAGAGGGAGATGCAGGCTCTCCACGGGGAGCCCCATGTGGGACTCGATCCCAGGACTCCAGGATCACAGCCTGAGCCAAAAGCAGACGCCCAACCACTGAGCCATCCAGGTGTCCCTCCTGAGGGTTTTTACTGTAGGTTTTAGTACATAAGCACGATTGGTCAAATCACTGGTCATGAGTGATTAACTCAACCTCCAGCCCCGTCCCTTTCTCAGAGGTGGGGGTGGGCTAGGGTGGCGCTGAAAGCTTCAAACTCTGAAAACCAGACCTCATCCTTAGGGGCCTTCCAAAAGTCACCTCATGTGTGTTTGAAAGGGGCTTGTTATAAATAAAAAAATGTATACCCTTATCTCTTATTAGGCAATTCCAAGGGTTTTAGGAACTCTGTGCCAGGAACTGGACAAAAACCAAATACATATCCATATCTCTTATTATAAGCCATATTATCACACCTGTTTAAATCACTTAACATTACAGGCATTTCTTCCATGTCAACATTAAGACTTATCTTTCTCATGACTGCATAATACGCTACCTCATAAAAATGGCAAAAATATTTAAAGTAATACCCTCTGTTGAACATCATTTCTAATGTTCAAAATTATAAATGATGCTACAACACATCTGTACACATTTTATAAACATCTGTACACAACTCTAACGATTTCCTTAAAATAAATCACTAAAAACAATCAGGTTTAGTTGTGCTGCCCAATATGGTAAACACTAGCCACATGTGACTATTTAAATTAACTGAAATAAAAAATTTTGAAATTCAGTTCCTCAGCTCTACTAGTCACATTTCAAATACTCCAGCAAAAGACAATTATTAATATATGGTAGCTGATAGCCAGTAGGCAACCGTATTGAACAGAGTAGATACAGAACATTCCCATAACTGCAGAAAGTTCAATTGATAGCCCTGGTCTAAAGAAACATCCATATAAAAATTTGATACCTGTATCCCACAGAAATAACACTTTAAACTCTTGAAATTAGTATACGCATTCCTACATCCTCTCATTGACGGTATCAGCTAACTATATGAGACATAGTGCTTTAATTTACCTTTAAAAATTATCAGTGAGGGGAAACCTGAGTGGTTTAGTCTGTTGAGCCTCTGACTCCTGGTTTCAGCACAGTTTATGATCTCAGGGTTGTGAGACTGAGCCTCATATAGTGCTCTTTGGTTGGTGGGGAGTCTGCTTGATGATTCTCTCCCTTTGCCCCTCCCCCTGCTTGAGTGCGCATGTTGTCTCTCTCTCTCTCTCTCTCTCTCTCTCCAAAATAAATACACAAACCTTTAAAAAAAATTAGTGAAGCTGCAAGTCTTCACATTTTTTGGCTCTGTTTACTTTGTTGCTGTTGAATTATCTCAACTTTGTCTATTTTAAAAGAAATCAAAGCTATCCTGTTTCAGATCACCTACAAAACCAAAACATATGTGCAGTGAAGAGACATTTCTTCATCTATTTTGCTGGTTTCCTAATAACTTTATAAAGATATTTATCAAGACACCATAAAAATAACTAAGAATACCACCACAATTACATAAAGGCAGTCTGTACACTCATGAGATTGTTTCCTTAGTGGAGTTATAACAATGGCTAATACCACAGCACATTGTTTCTATGAGATATTGTTACAAATTTTTGAATTAAGCTATGAAAACATGAGTTGATATACAAATATAAAATAGAAAATGTTTATATTTGAAAAGTGATTTTATTTACACAAAAGTCTGGAATTCGAAAGAAACCAACCTAACGGGAATTAGAACAGTAGGTCTGTGGGTTGGTAGAGGTGGAGAGAATGAACGAGTGGTAAAGCATACGAAGGGAGATTCTGGAATGATGGAGATGTTCTGGATCCTAATAAGGGTGAACTGCACAGGTATATATAGTTGTCAAGACTCCCTGAACTGTTTATAGTGAACTTAAACAGTTTCACTATATGGAAGTTACATCTTAATTTTTAAAAGGAAGAAAAAAGTTTATTAGGCATTGCGCTATATAGAATATTCAACTTATAGGTAATAAAAGTAATTATTTTAAATACTTATAGAACTTAAATGTGATTCCTGGTCAGGAGACACAGTTTTACTAAATTGGGGAATGAAAAGCAGAGTATGTAATATCTAGAGCCAAACCACACAACTATCAAGCCAATGGCACTGTAGAAAATTCACTATCAGGACAAAATGTATTAAGGTATCAGAAAAGCACTGCTAACATTTTAACAGACATTTAATCAACATTTCTAAAAAGCCTGCACCAGGGAAATGAAAACTGAACCAAACCCTTTCTGGAAAATCATTTCCCTAATTATCAAAGAGTATGTGATTTAATTTTCTGAGCCATTTCTGCTGAGGTAGTTTATGAAATTGGCTCTTCTTTGCCCTTTGTTTTTCTCTTCTGGCAGCACACATTAGCACAAAAGCTAATACTTGCATGTTAAAACTAACAGGCTTGAAAATTAAAAATGCCTAAGGAAAGACAAGATGCTCCTCTCCATGTCACATTACCTCCCCACTCCCACTGTTACAATGCACATTTAGTATCCCAGCCCAATACCAAAATAGCATAAGCTGTTTAGTGAGTTCTTCAGAAGCCAAGGCTACAAATCTCATTCAAGTTCTTTGCAGACAAGCTCAGTTGTTACGGTAACTCTTCAGATGGCCTTGCTTATGGGATGAGAATAAGGATACATGGGGGATACCAAGACTTCTGTCTCCAAAAGTGAAGGGTTGCCCAGGTAAGGATATGTCCCAGGGGCAAAGAAGCAGGAAAGTGGACATTTTATTAGCGTATCTGCTTTGTAGAAAGACAGCTATTTTTGTTACTAAATTCAACATTATATTTAAGAATCAAACAGATCTAGGTTTGAAAATCAGTTCTGCCATTGACTAGATGTGTGATCTCAGGCAAGTTACTAAGTTCTTTTCTTTTGTGGGGAATGCTAACAGTATGTTCCATAGGTGTGTTGTGAAGATTACATGAAAACACAAATAATTTCATAAGCTCAGTGTCTGGCTTTATTATAGGTGCTTAACAAATGATAACTACTATCCCACATGATTCTGTTCCTCAAGAACATTATGTAAATAATGCAGGCCCTAGTCACTGCACTCTGCACCAAACCACCACTAGGATATTCAGGCAGTCATCTGTTGCTATTAAGGAATTAACACAAATAGACAGCATACCATAATTCTAAAGTCTAACTAACAAGTGTCCCATAAGGGAATGGAATTTCAGCAACCAACTATCAATAAAGACTTTTTTTTTTTTTTTTTTTTAGAGGCGGGGGTGACGAGTGGGAGAGAGAGATAATTTTTAAACAGACTCTACGCCCAGCTTGAAGCCCAACTCGGACCTCGATGTCATGACCCTGAGATCATGACCTGAGCCAAAATCAAGAGTCGGACACTTTAATGGACTAAGCCATCCAGGTGCACAGATAGCATTTTTTTTTTGAGAGCTAAAAGCTATATATAGGTGCTAGAAAATAAATTACGTAAGATAGACATAAGAACTCAATATCGACCAAGAAAAAAAAAAAAAAAAAAAAGCAATCTGCCAAGCAGACAGTGAATGCTTCCCTGCCATGATACTGATTTATCTCAGCTCCATCACTAATGAAGCAACAAGGACACAGATGGGCAAGTAACTCTTTACCACATGATGCAATCTATATTTTAGTAGCAGCCACATCTACTCACTTTAAAAAGCAGTTTATGTGGCAGATCATGCACAATAAATATTTACCTGTTTCTCCTCTTCTGGCATGTTTTTTTCCAGTTCTATTAGGTATTCTTCATCAAGTTCAGAGGAATTCACATTATCATCAGGTTTGTTCTCAACCTTGTCCACTCCTGGCTCCTCCTTTTCAAATGAGGCACTAGAGTCATGAAAACATTCTTCTCCCTGGTCTTCTTCCTGAGAATGAGCCTCAACATCTTTGAGCAGCTTGTTGTGAAGATGGTGATCTTTGGGATCAGAAACTGGAGGACTAGCACACTCTGCTTCCTGGGGATCTGTAACTTTCAAACCATTGAAGAGATCCTCTGGAACACTACAGTTTCCTGACTTCTCCCCCATGCTGTATCAGTGAGGGAAGTAAAGCTGAAGCTCTGGGGAAAGAGAAAATATGTTAGGTAATGGTGCTTATACAGTTATCTACCACTTTCCAAAAGTCTGCCTTATTCCACTTAGCTTTTAACAGAGACCTACATTAGTATGGTAACAGTTTCCAAAAAAGTGAAAATCCCCTTCAGTTTTCTTTCAATTAGTGAAAACAGGTAAATATTCAGGTAGGTCTTTCATAAATGGAAAGTGGTATAACTCCACCTTTAGAAAATGGGGGTAAGGGTGCATGTTGATAATCTTTGCTTTAGGCCATTTCAGCTCAGGAAAGGCTTGACAAGAACACTCAACTTTTGCATAGCAGGGGAAACTTGTATTTTAAAAAAAAATCCGGGGATCCCTGGGTGGCGCAGTGGTTTGGTGCCTGCCTTTGGCCCAGGGCACGGTCCTGGAGACCCAGGATGTAATCCCACGTCCGGCTCCCGGTGCATGGAGCCTGCTTCTCCCTCTGCCTGTGTCTCTGCTTCTCTCTCTCTGTGTGTGACTATCATAAGTAAAATAAAAATTAAAAAAAAAATCCGGGGGCAGTCCCGGTGGCTTAGAGGTTTAGCGCCGCCTTCCAATCGGGGCCTGATCCTGGAGACCCAGGTTCGAGTCCCACGTTGGGCTCCCTGCATGGAACCTGCTTCTCCCGCTGCCTGTGTCTCTGCCTCTCTCTCTCCATCTCATCTCTCATCTCCAATAAGTAAATAAAATCTTTAAATAAAGTACAATTAAAAAAAATCCGGGATGCCTCGGTGGCTCAGGTCAGAATTCCTGTGTCCTGGGATCGAGTCCTGCATTGGGCTCCCCACGGGGAGCCTGCTTCTCCTTCTGCCTAGGTCTCTGCCTCTCTCCCTGTGTCTCTCATGAATAAATAAAGAAAATCTTTAAAAAAAAAAAATCCTATTACACATAGACTTCTGCATCAAAACCCAAAACATACCCTAACTTCTTGTCACTGAAATTTATTATAAAAAAAACTGGTCATCGTAAGTTCATAATGCCAAATTTTTACTGACACTCCTTTCAGAATTTCATATAAGCAACGGGAGACTGTTTTGTTTTGTTTTCTACGGGAGACTGGTTTTAATGTGGCTCTTCCTCTTTCCACTGCTCGAATTTTGTCGGGGTAGCCAAAAAACAGGCATAAACTATTGTTTAACGGCAAGAAGAAAATGAAACGGCCCTAATCTTAATTCGCAATAGCCCGCTCGTAAATTTAAAAAATGCAGGCCTGTCTTTCCAGCACCACCGTATGAAGCTCGAGAGTAAGTTTCTGATGGAGCTCGGAACACTGAAGGTCAACTTTACCCAAACGTGTGTGGTGGAGCCAACGCAGGTCACAGTGGAATGGGAACCTGGTCCTCCTGGGGATCCCCGTGGGGTCGGCCGCAGACTCTAAGAGCGGTTCTCAATCCTGGCCAGACGACACAGCCCTTGGCAGGCTTTGGCAAGTCCTGCTGCCCAAACCGTATCCTCCGCGGGCTCTGACTTACCGCTCTGGCGCAGGCCCAGGACACCTGTGCTTTTAAAGGGCAGCCCAGGTGACCCTACTGTACCCCGCGGAGGGCCGCGGCTGCACTAGCTGAGTCAGACCGCCAGCAGCCCCGCCCCCCTCGTCGCAGCAAAATCACGCCAACAACCCTGGTGCCGCGACAAGGGCCCGAAATCTTCCCAGCTCGTCCCAAGAAAACTTCAAGCAGCAAAACCTTAATCAAGACTTGGCTTCCACAGCAATGTTCTGTTTCTCTCTGCTCCCCGGTCTACCGTGAGAACGCGAGTTTGAGGCCGCAGGGCTAAGCCAGGGCCCCCCCTGCGCCTCCCAACGGCTCGTCCTCTACCTGAGTCCCTCCCAGCCAAAGCGGACGGAGCCGGGCAGCTACTCACAGGTCCCCAGCGCCTCGCGTCTTCACCTTCCCAGCCTCCGGGATCTTCTATATCCGCTCCGTCAAGTGCACTTCCCTCGGCGCCCACCAATGGCGTCGCTGTTGGCAAAGCATCCTGGGAAATGTAGTGGAAGCCTCGGGGAGAGAGCGCGTTGCCGTCGCGTTGTGTGACGCCATTGTACGGACGGAATTGCAAGTGTCGGTTGCCATTTTGGGTTACGGCAAGACTCCGCCTCCCTCTGCGCGGTGGAAAAAGAGGCTGTGTCCGGGCTGTTACTTTTTACTCCTCTCTGACTTCTTAAGCTGGCCTTGCAGAGAGGAATCTTGAAGCATAAACCTTGTCCAAAATAAAGTTTGCTCAAAGTGTGCCTTTCAAGGGGCCCATTACTAGATCAAAACAGTTTTCATAATAATATTAAGTTGCTATTTGCCTTTTCCACCCTCCTTTCATGAATATACTGTTTTCCAGGGGATGTTGTCATGTGATCGCGCAATGGCTTGAATGCAGAGGGAGCTTTGAGAATCCAGCTGTCTTCTATTAAGACGGATATTTGCATAAATGTAAAACAATGCCACTCTTCTCACTAAAAGGGTTTTTTGTTTTGGAAAATACAGTGATTTATAAAAAGATTATTTATGTTGGCATAGAATAGCTGTTGTTCTCGTAAATTAATAAATATTAAATATTTTTCCGTTCTCATTTCTAATACAGTAAATATTGATAAGTATGACCCACATAAACAAAAGCCTTTTGTGGTCTTCACTAATATTAACAGTGTTAAGTGGTCCTGGAGCCAAAAATGAACTTTTGCCCAATGAACCCATTCAAGAAATGCTTGTTGAATGTTTGTTAGACCCCATGCCAGAAATACAGAACTGAAACATCCCTTAAGGAAGCCAGACAGGTAATCAGCAATAACAGCAGATTATTACTTAGTTTTCTGTAATTCACAGAATCTATTGCAGAGATAGCTGGGAGGGGCTTTTTCAGGAAACTTGTTTTTTGAATTTATGTCTAAATGAGGTTGTGCACACCCTTGCATTTTTGTGTAAGTCAAAAGCTTTAATATACAAAAAACATTAAAAATATATCAGAATTTTGGAAACCTTTTAATATTTAAAAAATTTAAAATATGGCAGAAACTTAAAAACTGTTCAGTAGTTAGCGCTCTTATGACCTTTAAGAGGTCTGGTGAGGTGCAAAGAGATACAAACTTCCAGTTTTAAAATAAATAAGTCACAGAGATGAAAAGTATAGCATAGGGAATATAGCTAATAATATTGTAATAATTCTGTATGGTGACAGTGACCATAGTTAGTTAGGTGGTGAGCACTGAGTAATGTACAGAATTGTCAAATCATGTATGTCTGAAACTCATAACATTGCATGTCAACTACACTTTAATAACAATAATAATAATAAATAAATAAGTTCTGTTAAATAAATTCTGGTGTAATAGAAAGGCTATTCATTTTGGAGCAAAATAAGTAAATAGATAAAATAAACTTGAGTTGCAATGTCAGCATTTTTACTTTCCTAGTTGTCCAACTTTGACAATTCTAGTAACTAACATTTATTGATGATGTGTTTGTTAGGTGTCACATGCTGTGAAAAACACTTTAGGTGGATTATTTATTATTTGAAATCTAAGTCTGGTTTGCCACTTACTAGCTGTGTGACATTGGTGTAAATTACTTAGTGCTTCTAAACTTTGATATATAAATTTGCCCCATATGTAAACGTGGGTTGGGTTTAAGTTAAACCCCTTAAGTTTTGGGAGAAAGAAATGATATAATCTAGAAGACAAGGTGCACAGGGCTTGACACATAGTGTTTAAGGAACATTAGAGCCAATAATAATATGTGACAGGCCTTCTGACAGTAGTGGTCACATGAAACCTAATAAGACACTGTTCCTGTCTTCCCCATTCCCAGGAGCTCACAACCTATTAGGGGAGGTGGAGAGTGGGCCTAAGATAAAAGGACTACTGAGCCTGAAGGAAGAAGCAATCCACTTTTTTTTTTTTTTTTTTAAGCCAAGAAAAGCCAACATTCAATTGGCCGAGTTTGGTAAGTCTTCACTAATAAGATATTTGAGTTATACTGTTGAAAGAGTAATAGTTCATTAAGAGGAAAAACAAAACAAACAGGACAGGCTGAGGGCTATCCTAAAAATCTCAGGAATATTTTTGGAAATGATAAATAGTTGGATATTGCTAAAGTAGAGAGCACAAAGCAAGAAATACATTTTTACAAATAGAAGTCCACCAATCAGATCCTGGAACCACGGAAATTTTGTCTTAGTGCTCAAAGCCACTATGTAAAAGGAAAAGAAATGTTTCTCATCTAGAGGGCTGTTCTGTTGTTATTTTCCCAGGGTAGAGACCATGTCTGTCTTGTTTACAGCTGTAAGGGGTCAATGAACATTTTGTTATCACATGGGTGAATGATTCTCTTTCAGGGATTTATGGCCAAAACACTGGGTAATGTGGTACTCTGATGAGTTGTACAAAAAGATTTTGAGACTCCTGGAGTCATCTCACTGGATTGTTGTAAGAATTAAATGGTGTCATGTTTTATCTAAAGCATAAGTGAAGTGCTCAAGACAGAAAAAAATAGTATTAACAGCTCTTAGCATGGTAAGTGCTCAATAAACATTTGCAGTTATTGTATTACTATTATTAATGGTCTCACAGTATTACCAACATTATGATTACTATAGTACTTGTAATTTAATTATTAATAGCATTACTTATGATAATATTAAGAGTGATATTTGTGAAGCTTTTATTTACACTCCTCAAAGGGCTGAACCCCTAAGTTTATTGAGCAAATGGAAGCTGAACATGAATGAATGAATAATGAATGAATGCTAGGCATCATACAAGACCCTATGGTGTATGCAGCAATGAATCAGGAAAATAGCAAAGGAACCATTTTCTCTTTGCTTTTCTTTCTGGGGAAGCAGCTGGGTGATTTCTTAGGATTTCTTAGTGGCATGAGATGATACAAGAGGAGTCTTATACTCAAGATGGTTCTTTGGGTCACTGCCATGACAATAGGATTACTGTCCAGTATGGTGGTTAAGAATGTAGGCTCTGGAGTCAGACTTCCTTAGTCTGAATCTCTGCTCTGCCTCTTAGCAACTGTGTGATCTGATCTTAGACAAATCACTGAACCTTGATATCTACTTCATAAGGTTCCATGAAGCTTAAATGAAATAACAAACCAACGCACTTCCTACAGATCCTTGCACAAACTTTTAACATAAAATAGATTGCTTTGTGGAGAATCTGCAGGCAGGGATGGAAATCACTCCTGCCTTCCCTAGTGACTTATATATACACTATGCTAAACTTTTGGAAGGTTCTGTGCATCTACCTTCCCCGGAACTAGAGATTTAAATCTATGCTAGACTGACTCAGTCTTTTCTGTGCCCAAAGTGGATATATTCAGACCATGGGGTTTACAGAGCCTAGGTCTGAAGATAAAGCTTTATGCTCTAGGATCCTCTAAGTCCTGAACTCTACTCTCCATATTCTCCCAGAGTCTGGGTGCATGAACTTGGCAAAGAGAGGTCCAATGTCCAGAAATAGCCAGGGATGCCAAAAGAATTCCTGAAGATGAAAGGTATTACATAAAATATATAATTAAGATGCAGATCCTGTATTCCTATAGTGTTTTCAAAAGATGCTACTGCTTCTTATTTATTCGCAGTTCCGATCCTCAAAATGAAATTTCTGATCAGAGACATAATCAAGAGCTAACATTTTGTGCATTTAAATTCTTAGATTTCTGTTTTCCCTTAGATCACCATGTCTAATAGCAATATAGTGTGAGCCACATATCTAACTTTAAATTTTCTAGTAGCAGCATTAAAAACAGTAAAAGAAGTGAAGTTAATTTATATAATATTTTCTTTAACCCCATACATCTAAAATAATCTCATGTGAACATGTAATCAACATAAAAATCAAGAGAATACATTCTATTTTTCATACTAAGTCTTTGGGA
Source organism: Vulpes lagopus (assembly GCF_018345385.1). NCBI lineage: Eukaryota > Metazoa > Chordata > Mammalia > Carnivora > Canidae > Vulpes > Vulpes lagopus. The sequence continues at coordinate 37,703,135 of NC_054826.1, read as the reverse complement.
ACATGTGAATATTTTACTGTTATAGCACATCTCAATTTGGACATTAGCTTTTCTTTTTTTTTTTTTTTTTTAATTTTTATTCATTCATGACAGTCACAGAGAGAGAGAGAGAGAGGCAGAGACACAGGCAGAGGGAGAAGCAGGCTCCACGCACCGGGAGCCCGACGTGGGATTCGATCCCGGGTCCCCAGGATCGCGCCCTGGGCCAAAGGCAGGCGCCAAACCGCTGCGCCACCCAGGGATCCCTGGACATTAGCTTTTCATTGAAAATATTTGAATCTGTTCTTATATTCCATAAAATTTACAGTTAAGTAAATTCACAAATCCAGGTTTTTTTCAAATTACTTCCCAATGACTGAATCAAATATTAATTTTTAAATTTAATTTTATTAAAATTAAATAAAATGAGAAATTTAAGTCCATGGGGCACCTGGGTGGCTCAGTTGGTTAAGCATCTGCCTTCGGTTTAGGTCATGGTCCCAAGGTCCTGGGATCAACCCCCACATTGGGCTCCCTGCTCTGTGGGGAGCCTGCTTCTCTGTCTCCTTTTGGTCCTTCCACCTGCTTGTGCACTCGAGCTCTTTCTCAAATAAATAATAATATCTTTCAAAAAAAAAAAGTAATTTAAGTTCAAGGTTGCACTACCCACATTTCAGGTGTTCAATAGGCACTTGAAGCTAGTCTCTACTGTAGTAGGCTTAGACTTTTCAGAACATTAGCTAACATTCATAGAGAACTTGTATGTGTCAGGGGCTGTGCTCATTATTTTACATTTGTAATTGTAGATAATCCTTACGATGACCCTGGCCTCCCTTCACTGTTGTTTCTTATAATCCCTTCACCATGCAATAACCAGGCTGATGTTCAAAAACATGAATCTTGGAGCACCTGGGTAGCTCAGTTAAGTGTCCAACTCTTGATTTTTGCTCAGGTCATGATCCCAGCAATCATGAGGTCAAATCCTGCATTGAGCTCTGTACTGGGTGTGAAGCTTGAGTGAGATTCTTTCTCTCCCTATGCCCTTCCCCACCTACTCACTCTTGCTCTCTCTCTCTAGAAAAGTAAAATAAATAATAATAAAAAACGATTAATCCTGTACAAGTTTTATCTGTTGGCATTGACTTCCCATTCTGATAAGAATAAAATCCAAAATTCCTTATCATGATTCATAAGACCCATGAAATCTGGTCTCTACCCACCTCTCTGACATCATTTTGTGCCACTTTCCCTTTGGGATACTACTTTGCTTTCTGTTCCTAAAACACAATAGTATTTGCCCCATGTCCAAATCTTTGTACTCGATAGTCATTAGTCCCTCTGCCTAAAGACATTAAGAGCCCTTCCTGTGGTTTGCTCATTTTCATTCTTCAGATTTTGCCTTAATATCACTTAAGTAGCTCACTCTATTACATCACTCTGTATATCTCCTTTCTATCATTTATCATGTCTGTAGCAATCTTGAGTATTTACTTATTCTAATATTATAAGTCCCTTTACTAGGATGTAAGAGCTACAGAGATTTGTCTTCTTTTTTTGCCGTCAAGCTTGTAGAGCCTAGCACAGTGCCTGGTACTTAATAGGCAATCAAATACTATATAAATGGATGACATTGGTAGGTATTATTATAAATAAGACTGAGGCTCAAGGCACCGGGGTGGCTCAGTTGGTTAAGTGTCTGCCTTTGGCTCAGGCTCACCCCCGCGTTGGGCTCCCTCCTCATCGGCAATTCTGCTTCTTCCTCTCCCTTTTCTCTTCCCCCTGATTGTGCTCTCTATCTCTCAAATAAATTAAAAATAAATGAATAAATAAATTTAAAAGAAAAAAAAAAGACTGAGGTTTAGAGAGGATAAAAGTTTCCCCCAAGATCACTCAGCTAATAGAACAGACTGAGAACATAAAGCTGGATCTAACCACAAACTCTATGTTTTTCTAAAGAACAAAAGGGGTGGGCAGATAGAGTAAACTTAACTGCAAAAAGGAGTGATTTTGAAGGTGATTTATATCTGTAAAAATATATGTGGATATATACTTGGCAGGAAAACTCAGAAGTTTTTTAGTGTCAAGCAAATGGCTCAGAGCCTGGTTAAAGATGAGGCCTCTAATGCTTATGATGGATGGATGAAGGTCCCATATACAATGGAGCTGACTGTCTTGGAGTGAATCATCCTGAAAAATGCCAAGACAAGCATCCTGCACCCACTTGCCTGACTGTGCAACCCCTCTTTGCCCTCAACCTTAGGCCATTTGGACCAAGAAAGGGAATTTGTGTGCCTCAACCCCAAATGGAATGACTGAACTAGCACATCTTTTCCCTTGGGACTCATCAGCTGGACCAAACAATTTGTTCTGAGTTAGGAACCATACTCCTAACCTCATTTTGCCATATTAAATGTCAATGTCCATCTCAAAGCATAAAGCACTGTATTCGTGATGTACAAACCTTTGCAAGCTCAGAGGGCCAATTTTGTTCCGGCAGGTGGCAAGGGCAATAGTCAGAAGGAAGAAGAAGCGGATGTGTGTTGAGTGCCAACTGGGTTGTCAACTGGGTGTCAAACACTGTGCTGAACATTTTCATCTGTCATTCCCCTCATTGAATCCTCTCAGCCTCCCTTTGAAGGGGAAAGAAATATTTTCACTCCAGAAAAACTGAATCAGAAGCTTCTGATCAGGTCAAGGTGGAGACAGTGGATATTTGGACAGCTAAGGAAAGTACAAATTCCTCAGCAAGCAGCTCAATCCCAGGATTCAGATCTCAGCTTGGAGGCTTCTGCTCTGGGGGCTTGCATTTTTAAAGAGGATGCTTCCTACCTGACCCTACCCCTCCAGTTACTGTCTGACAGCACTCCATTTCACAAATCATGACATGTTAAAAAAAATCATCTTTAATTATTTTACTTACCTCTTGTTTTTCTTTTTCTTTTTTTCTAGAGAGAAAGTATAGCAGAGTTTTAGAGCAGGAGTTGGCAAACTTTTTCTGTAAATGGCCAGGTAGTAAATATTTTAGACTCTCTAGGCCATGCAGTCTCTGCTATACCTGCTAGACTGCTGGTGTCACATGAAAACAGCCATAGACACCATGTAAATGAATGAGAATGTCTGTGTTCCAATAAAACTTTATTTACAAAAGCAGACATCTGGCCGGACTTGGCTAAAGGGCTGTAGTTTGCCAACCTGTGTTTTAGAGCACAGATTGTAGCACCACACTGGACAAGACTGAATAGCAGCTCAGCCTCTGACTAGTCCTGTAAACTTGGACAAGCTCCTTAACCTCAATAAGGTTCTGATTCCCTATCTGTAACACGGGAGAGTAATAGTATTTTCCTTCTTTTTTTTTAATCTATTTATGATAGTCACAGAGAGAGAGAGAGAGAGAGAGAGAGAGAGAGAGGCAGACACACAGGCAGAGGGAGAAGCAGGCTCCATGCACCGGAAGCCCGACGTGGGATTCGATCCCGGGTCTCCAGGATCGCACCCTGGGCCAAAGGCAAGCGCCAAACCGCTGCGCCACCCAGGGATCCCTAGTATTTTCCTTCTAAGTTGATGGGGAAGCATACATGGATTAACATATGTAAAATACTCAGAGCAGAGCAGATCTTTAAAAGTGTTTAATCTTAGCCTTTACATTTCACAAGGGCAAAGGCCACATGAGTTGTGTCCTGAGTCCTTGGCACAGAGGAGTCCTTGCAAAAAGGAGGAAGTCAGGAAACACATGTCCAGAAATGAATGGATGAATGATCTTTTATTAGCCTCAGAATGAAAAAAAGAGTTTGTTGATTTTTTAAAAAATAGAAAATAGGTTTTTCCTTTTTAGTAGTGTAAAAATGTTCCCTAAGTCTAACTTTTAGCTAGGTTCTCTACATAGCTCAGACCCCAGCACCAGACTAAAATTCTCTCAAAGCCAGAAGAAAAGGCAGCTTCCATTGTGCAAACCAAATATTCTCCCCAACAAAGACATCCCAGAGTATGTATTTCCATAAATTCTTGGGAAAATTGGCCAAAATACCAGCTTGTTTAGGAAGCATCTTTCTTGGCCAAGCTGACCACCTCAGAGTGCCCTGTGTTTTTGAGTGCAAGACTGTAAAAGCACTCAGTATTACCCTAAACATAATTTGAAGTCCTCTCTAAAATATAATTTAACAAATAAGATATTTGTAGATCTTTATTTGCTATTTAAAACATTAATTATGGCTACCTTGGAAGATTTCTTGGATGAATAAATATGTAATAAGTATTCACAGATATTTTAAAAGCACAAATTAGGAAGGAAACCAACTTTCCCAACTTCCCTGTTATTTGCCTCTGTTTAGAGATGGCAAAGGAAATGACTGGTTGATCCATGACTTTTTTTAAACCATGGTATGTTGGCTTAAATTTTTCAAAAAGTCTAAGATAATTATGGCTATATGGCCCATTGGTAAAATCTCATTTTGTCTCCTTGTGGTCTTAAGTAGCTTCAACCAAATGCATTCAAGGTGCATTTCCCCCATTATTATTGAATTTTATACTAGTTTAATCGCAATCTGGCACTAGAGAATATATGGCTAGAGCAGGAGACATATCTGGAAGTGATAGAAAAGCATCAGCATCTCTAGAAAATAGGTCTAAAGTTAAATGATTTAACAACACTCAGCAATTACTTAGCATTTCAGAAGGTGACCCTGTGTACTGAACATGCTTAACCTGTGTACTTGAGTGTGCCTAATGTAATTATTTTGGTTCTCCTGGCAGCTCTGAGCTAGGCAAAGCATGTGTTATTCCCATTCTACAGAAGACAAAACTGAGGGACTTGTTCAGGTTGGCCATGAATGGCAGAATTTCATTTATAGCCAGAAGGACACAGAAATCTCACAGTTCAAGGGGTTCTTCATCTCCTTTCGTCTGTGGATTCTTTTGGCAGTCTGCTGAATCCTGTGGACCCCCTTTCAGAAAAATGTTTTCAAGTGCATGAGACAAAATCCATAGGATTATGAACAGAATAAATCGTACTGAAATAAAGTTACTGAAATGTTCAAAATATATTTTTGTGATATATATGTTATATATGTATATAACCCATTAAATATGGCAGGAGTAGTAACTACCATGATTTCGCAGTAGTGGTGAGCATAAATAATATTTAAACATATCTAAAACAACTAAAATATGCTATAAAAAGCCTGTGATTTCTTTTGGTTGAAAAAGTCACAGATTCTGCTAATATTACTGTGGTCTGTTGCCTACAGTCGTAATAAAAGAAAATACTACATTTCAATTAGAGGTCAGTGAAAATAAGAATGTAATGTTTTTCCCCAAATTCCTGACCATCCCCCCTGAACTTTATCCATGGCCCTATAGGAGTCTATAGAGCCCAAGCAAGAACTTTGAACTCTAGTCCAATCCCTCATAAACATGAGGAAACTGAGGGCCAGGGAGGGAAAGAGACTTATCTGGGATGACTTACCATGTACTACCAGGGCTTAAACTAGAACCCAGGGTGAGGGTGCCTGGATGCTCTGTCATTAGAGCATGCAATGCTTGATCTCAGGGTAATGAATTTAAGCCCCATGCTGGGCGTGGAGCCTACTTTAAAAAAAAGAATAAACTAGAACCCAGGGGTTGAAAAGACCTTCCTTACAGGGTTTTTATGAAGGATAAACATATTAATATATGTAAATGCTTTGCACAGTATCAGACACACAATAGCCATCTTGCAGAAAAGAATGTCCATGTGATGCAGTAGAGGCACACATATGGGCCTTTCTGGAAGCCTCCTTAAAAGGGGGACAGAGTCAGTTCTTTGCCCTTGTGCCTTTCCTCTTTGGGAGTGAAGGAAGGACATCATGGCCACATTAGAAGGATGGTACAGGCAAATACTAGATGGGACATGGGCCTTTCCCAGCAGTATGAGGTGGCCACACCTTCCTTGGACGGCCTACCTCCAGTCTACCCACATGAGAGAAAACCAAAATCTTCTGACTCTTCAAGCCTTTGTTACTTGTGCTCTCTTATGTGCAGCCAAACTCAATTCTCTCGCTGACACAGTCCTTCTTCTAGTAGGGTGATGGAGCCTCTCGGGGCTCTTCCCTAGAAGAGCCTCAATTTGACGTTGCTTGGCAAGGGTTCAAGGATGAGAGGACTTAAGGTGGTGCCCGGCCCGATTTCAAGTGCACAGAAACAGGCAGTTGTTATTACCATCATGGTTTCAGTGCCCCATGGTTCTCTGTGCTCTCTACCCGACTGGCTCCTAGCTTCAAAACCACATACAGCTTCCCACACCCAGCCCACCCTCCCGCTGTGGCTCTGCGACACAGGCCTCCAATTTGGCCTTGACTGAATGCTTATCATGTCTCCCAGAAAGAGACAGCTGATGAAAAATGCTGACAGAGACAAAACACCTAATAATTAGTGGCTAACAACCACAGACATGGAGGCAATTAGGTGGTTTATACAAATTCAGGGACTGAGGCAGCGTCCCGCTAGTCCTCAGGTTTCTTGCATCAGCCGCAAGAGTGGTTTCTGCCAGTTGTGCTGACTTTACAGGAAGAATGTGGCATGAGAAGTAGTGATTGGAGAGGTTGTGAGGAGGTTGAGAAGGATCTTTTTTTTTTTTTTTTTTTTGGAGAAGGATCTTTTAACATGAAATGCCGTCCCACCCTTGGTCATGTCCTGCTCCAGTGGCCACTTTGCTCTACCTCTTATAATCAAAGCTGTAAGGCTCATGTGGAAGCCTTAGAAGGGCCATGGGTAATGCCATGGACCTTAGAAGGGGCCAATGGGTAAAGATGCATGCAAGTCGGGCTTCCCAAAGATACACTTGGCTACTGACTTGGTACAGCACGGAGTTGTTTCCCCACTGGTCCTTTTCCTTCCCTTTGCACTGATGGATTGGGGACTGAGTGGGATGCCACTGCCTGCCAAAGTAGGTTTCCTTCTCTGTGGGACCTAGAAGGGAGGCATGTGTCTCTCCACCCTCTGGGCTGGTGGGGCTTCTGTAGATGTACTGGGCAGGCTAAAACTTGGCACCCCTCCCAATTAATATCCTTTTATCACCAACAGCTTTTATATTTTTAAAGATTTTATTTTATTTATTCATGAGAGGCAGAGAGAGAGAGAGAGAGAGAGAGAGGCAGGGGGTGGGGGGTGGGCAGAGAAAAAGACAGAGGGAGAAGGAAGCAGGCTGCATGCGGGAGCCCGACGTGGGAGTCGATCCCGGGTCTCCAGGATCATGCCCCAAGCTGAAGGCGGCACTAAACCGCTGGGCCACCAGGGCTGCACATCCAGCAACTTTTAAATTAACATCATTTAGTGGCACTTGGATGGCTCAGCCACTTAAGGGTCTGGCCCTAGATTTTGGCTCAGGTCATGATCTCAGGGTTGTGAAATCGAACCCCACGTCGGGCTTTGTGCTGGGTGTGGAGCCTGCTTACAATTATTTCTCCTTCTCCCTCTCCACCCCTCCCCCCTTTCTCTCTCCCTCTCTAAAAATAATAATAATAATAATAAAAAAGCGCACCATTTAAAAAATTCAGTAGAAGAACAGGCCTCACTTGAAATCCCAGTGCCATTCCCCAAAAGTGACATCAACAATGGTGTGCTGTGTATCCTTCCAGAAGATTTCAATACACTGTTATAGACTGAATTATGTCCTCCCCAAATTCATATGCTGAAGCTCTAACTCCTAATGTGACTGTATTTGGATATAGGACCTATAAGGGGGTAATAAAGCTTAGAGGAGCTTGTAAGGGTGGGGCCTCACTCTAATAGGACTGATGGCCTTAATAAGAAGAGGAAGAGGGACCAGTGATGTACATTCTCACTGAGGTAAGGCCATGTGGGGACACAGCAAGAAAGCAGTCATCTGTAAGGCAAAGAGAGTGGCTTTGTAGAAACCAACCATGTCTTGATCTTGAACTTTGGGCCTCTAGAACCATGAGAAAATAAATTTCTCAGTGATATTTTGTTATGGAAGCACGAGCTAATACATTGACTTAATTATTTAAATACACAAGCAGGACAATTCATCAAAGTATGAAATATGTGCTTAATTTCTGTATTTTTCCCATTCTCCTTCTACCAAGTGGCAGTCAGCTTTCGCAATTCCTTGGCTGAAGGATGGCTAACATGTACCTTCTCTTGAAAAGTTTTATCTCCATTCCCATAAGTACTGCCTGAAAATATTTGTTTGCCCACGTCCACCTCAAAGGCAAATTGTCAAACTCTGCCTGTAGATTTTATTTAGTGAGAATGAGGAAGAACTGATTTTCTAGAAATAAAAATTCATAGAATCAGAGAAATCAGGCAGTCTGAGTGGCTCAGCAGTTTAGCGCCACCTTCAGTCCAGGGCGTGATCCTGGAGACCTGGGATTGAGTCCCCCTTTGGGCTCCCTGCATGCAGCTTGCTTCTCCCTCTGTCTGTGTCTCTGCCTCTCTCTCTCTCTCTCTCTCTCTCTCTCTGTGTCTCTCATGAGTAAATAAATAAAATCTTAAGAAAAAAATCAGAGAAATCACCCAGTGGTGCCCCCTTGCACTGGTGAAGCAAACGAATGTTCCAAAGAAAAATTCAGGAGAGCATCTCACATACTTATTCTCTCTCTAAGTCTCTTTTGTGGTTTTCCTGAACTGGATAACTTTTGGGGACACAGGTTAAAGAGTGCAAAATTAAGATAATGAAACACATCACCCACTCCTCAGGAACAGACCCACACTATGCATTGTTTGGTTTCAGAATTTCAGTGATGGTGAGGCACCCATTGACTTTGTGCGCCTAACATCTATTATTTTTAGTGTATTCTTGTTCTAGCCACCCACATAGTTCAAGTGAATCAATTACTCTTTACCAGCAGACACTTAGAAGAAAGGGAATTCATTATTTTCCAGTGTGTACAAAAAAGGAAGAGCAAAAATTGTTATCAATTGTCTATCTTTCATTCTCCTGTCTCTTGACTTTGGGGTAGAAGATAACCATGGATTGGGGCCCACTTTTTTCAAGGTGGGGCTATTTTTTGATAGAGTTTTCTTACCCAAAGTTAGTGGCTTCTGCTGATCAGTGTTCAGAACTTGGATCTCCCCTCTTCCATGTCTGGGAGAGCCGAGGATGGGGTTGGTTGTGAGGAATGTTGCTGATGACCACAATGACACAAAGAAGCAGTCCAAGGATGTGACAAGGATCTCCATGCCTGAACTACTAGTCTTGTCCCTCCTGGAACCAGCTTCTATCTGCCCAACTCTCCCGCATTTGTAAACAGGACTATTCTATCCTAGGAGCTGAGTTCAATTAACGAGGACTTTCTTTTAGCTGGGCTTCCTAGGGGGTTGCACAAAATTATATTTTGATTTGTGACACATTTTGAGCCAAAATAAAAATCACTATTTGAACACTATTTTTTAACTTTATTCTTAAAAGGAGCAGAAGCTCCTTGCATGAGAATGTTCCCAAACACAGGCAGAACAAGAACTTTATGAAATATGCTCTATGCTGTGATTACTAACATTTTTGTTGACTCTGACCAAATATGTACAGTCAGGTCTGTGTTAGGAAGGAATGGATTTTAAAAAAAATCTCTAAGAACTATCTTCTGGAACAGGAATGAGACCAATTATCTTTTCTACTAATTCATCCCAGTGATGTTTTAGCATTTCTTCTAGAGTCCCCCTTTCCCCAAGAAGCTACACAGCTGGCTGACTACTGAACCCAGCTGTCTACTCTAAAATCCCAGGCCTTTCAAGGTATCAGCCTGAGGCACATTGGGAACTCCTTATTCTCTTATCTAGTAAGATCTTTCTAAAGGTTAAACCATAGACAGTTGTTTTTGTTGTAACTTAAAGTGAATAGCCCTCTAGATCTCAGGTTTAGAGATGGTGTTCATTTGGGGGCTTCTTAGTAATCACTGCTCTGAGGGCTCTTGGAATAGGATGGATGATGGGAAAAATTTTGAATGATTATAATCTTGACCTCACTTCTCACGGGGAATGATCCTGCCAGTGGCATCCTCTTGAGAAGATAACTAGGACTAGTAGTGTGAGTGCAATTCAGGAAGACCTATTTCTAGAAGATTCTTTCACATCTAGAAGATGAGGTGCGATTTTGGAGGCAGTGAGATTGACCAGGCATTTATTTTGCCAACTGCCATCACTTCCCCTGCAGAGAAATTCTGTGATGGAGTCACAGCAGAGCCCTATATTACCATCAGGGTCGGCTCGTAAAGCCTTGGACCAGAAGCCAGCTCCTGTCTGCTCAGCTTTAATTTCCAAACCACAGGCCTCCCTGGCTCACTCTCCTTGTTCCACTACAGTGACACAGTGACAGGGTGGGGGTGAATGGGGCTGTACAATCCAAGTCTGAGCCAGAACTTTGTCCACAGCATATAATTTCTCAAGGTCTGATGTGCTATGGTTCCTGAGAATTAACAGCAGAAATTGAACAGTGTACTTACATCTCCCAAACTGCAGTCATTAGCAACAACCACATCATGATTTCTGTCATTTCTGAGGTCCTCTATTATTTAGGTAAAGTGAAAAATGATTTCGTCACTTAATAAAATTTGTTTTAAAAGGAAAATTTTATGTCATCTGCATAGTTGAAACACTAGTGCCACTTGCTCTAAAGAGAAGTTTTCAGTAACACTGAATACAATGAAAATAAAACAGTATGATTAAATTGGAGTTTTGAGGTCGTCTGCTGAAAGCTGTCATCTGGAGATGTGCTATCTTTTTACTTAAAAAAAAAAAGTCGGGGTTTGGGGGAGAGACTGGCAAGTGTGAGAGGGTTGTTCAGGATTTGTGAGCACCGAAGTGAGTCTTTCAATTCGATGTAATCATAAGTAAAAGAGAGTACTTCCTCATTCTATGGTTTAGTATTACAGCCCATTCAGTGTTTTCTTAAATCATCATTAAGTAGGCTCACTGCAAAGTACACCACTTGAGCAGTTATGGTATCTTAAAAAGTTAGGACCAGAAGGGCATAATGAGGTTGACTTCCTTCTTCCATAGTTGGGGAAAGATGAGGATAGACAGCTTATTACTTCTGCTTTTTCTCTGCTACAGACAATGTAAACACCTTTGCACATCTTTGTACAAGAACATATATTTTATTGAAAGGGTGTTTGCTTAAAATGTTTTAGACGTTGCCAAGTTGCCTCCAAAATATCTGCACTACCTCACCCACCTCCATCCCCCAGCACTATATGTGATTGCCTCTGTCTCTACTCACTCAATAGATGGTTAATGGAAAAAAAAAAATTCCTGCTGTGCTTTCAGAGGCCTCTAGAACCCAGGCCACTCTGCATGTGTTTTTTTTTCTAATGACACAGTAGCCAACCTGCCAGGTTATGTTCTGGGAATCTCTCCCTCCAGGAACGCCTTCCCTTCCCCTCTGCCCTCTTGCTTTCTTTTCTTTTCTCCTTTCTTTTCTTTCTTCCTTTCTTCCTTTCTCCCTTCCTTTCTTAGATTTTATTTATTCATGAGAGACACACAGAGAGAGGCAGAGACATAGGCAGAAGGAAAAGCAGACTCCCTGCAGGGGAGCCAGATGCGGGACTTGATCCCAGCATACCAATACAGGGATCACACCCTGAGCTGAAGGCAGATGCTCAACCACTGAGCCACTTTGGTGCCCCTCCCCTGCCTTTCTAAATCCTTCCAGGTGGGCTGCAGTTCTCCCTCCTCAGATGTTTCTGCCTCAGCCTCTGCCTGGAGGCCTCTGTGTAGTCAAGGTTTATCTAACTATACATTCCACCATTGTTCAACATCTCTTAATCTGGAGCTTTTTGGATTTTCCCACCAAAATATCCTTAATGGCAGAGTGAATGTATTCCTGGGAAGCACAATTGCAAGTAGCTAAAGGGAGAGGAAAATTTCTTTGAAGTCCCTTATTTTATCTCAAAATTGTAGTTTTATATTAAAAATGTTTTAAATCTCATCTCATCCAGTAAAATTGCTGCTCCAGGAGATGCCCCACGTTTATCCTACAGCAGTGTGGAGTCCCTGGCACATCTCTACAGCCCAGGTAAAAAAAAAAAAAAAAGCAGCCTGGGTTTTATTCTCCACTCTAGCCTCAAAGCTCTCCAGGAAAGGGACTCAGATGTAGACCGACCTCTCTGACACAGGGCTCAAGTTCAGTAAATCAGTATTACTTGCACTTTCTGCCTCTGTCTCCTCCTGGAGAGGAGAAGGATCCCTAATACAGAGACCTTCGGCGTTGTAAAGGGTTGTGAGTATGGAGGTCTCTAATCACTTTCAGGGTGTGATGCCTGCTAAGATGTATGTTAGTTTCCTATTACTGCTGTAACAAATCACTACAAACTTAATGACATAAAACAACACAAATGTGTTCTCTTCGGGCTGGAAGTCTGAAATTAGTTTCACTGGGTTAAAATCAAGGTGTCAGCAGATCCTTCTAGAAGCTCTAGAGGAGGCTGTTTCCTTGCCCTTTGCAGCTTCCAAAGGCCGCCTACGTCTTCCGGCTCTTGGTCCCCTCCTCTCATCTTCAAAGTCAGCTGCGCAGCATCTTCAAATGTCTTTCTGTCCTGACTCAGATTTCCAGAATGTCTGGCTCGCCGAAACACCAATGCGGGGCTCCGAGGAAGCGGGCAGAGCAGTACAAGCTGAGTTGCAAAGCAACTTTGTCCTTTTACACTGTCGCTTAGGCACGGGGGACAGCAGGTGGCGCCGGGGTCCGCCTCAACCGCCGCACTTGGCCCATTCGGAGCACCTGCTCAGGGAACGGAGCGTGGAGTGGTCTGGGTCACTGCGGTGTCTCAAGAACCGTTTCCCAGTCTCTGCACGTACGGAGGAAGGACGCCTGGCCCAAGGGCGCCGAGGGGCGGCCCCGGGAAGCTGGGCCCTCCGCCGCGCGCATCTGGAGACGCCAGGGCGCCCGCGCGGGGCGCGCACAGGAGACACCCGCGCACCTGGGCGCGCTGCGCCCCCGCCCGGGGCCGGAAGATCTGGGCTCCAGGGTGTGGCAGAAAACGCAGAAACCTAACGCCAAATATTTGTGAGCCTGCAAAAGACGGAAATTGAAATCTCTCGGCGTGATTTAAACTAAAGCATGAAACAACTGCTGATGGATTTCTGGAAATGGTCTCCGGGAGCTTTTTACAACACTGCCCTTTTGCCTCCAGGCCTGGCTCCTTCTTCCTTGGAGGCAGGAGTGGGGAGGTCAACAATCTAAGACTTATGGGTCAGGCGAGAGGCTTACTTTCTCTAAAGCCATCCTGGGTTTAAGGCCGATGGCAGGCATGGCACACCTGGAAGTCACCTGTCAGGTCTCACAGTGCCCCAATCATGCTTTGTTCCAAGCAGAATGCCCCTATTTCTAGCTCAGGATCAGATTTTGTCACCAGGGCCCAGAGGCAGCATTGCCTGGGCTCCCAGGTGACCCAAAGTCCTTTGAGGAAAGAGCTTCTTCAGAGATTAGAAGTGGTGTGTGGTAAACTGCCTTCCAAAAAAAAAAAAAAAAAAAAAAAAAGAAAGAAAGAAAAAGAAAACCAAAGCCCTGATTTGTCATATTTGCCAATTTTTGTGGTATACATATTCCTACGTCAGTAGACTTCAAGCTACCAGTGTCTCATCACTGAGTGCAAAGTTGGAAAGACATGCTGATTATTGGCCTCATAGCTGGTAAAAGGCAACTTTAGCATGCCACTACTTGAGGCCTGGCCAGGGACCAGATACCAAGATATCATTGATTCACGCAACAAATTTTTAATGAGTGCCTGCTGTGTGCCAATTACTACTCTCTAATCTGGAGATCCAGAAGTAAATACAACGGATCAAGCTCCTGCCAGGGTGGAATTCACATTTTAATGCCAGTAAACAAGCAAGCAAGCAAGCAAATAAATAAATAAATAAGATCAGTTCATGACAAGTGCTATAAAAAAGGGAAAGCTGGGTAAGGAGCTACAGTGAAAGGTGATCTATTATAGAGCAAATGATCAAGGGAGGCCTCTTTGAGGTGATGACATCTAATCATCAAATGGGATTGGAGGAGAAGCCATTGTGGGAGAGAGACAAGAGGTCAATAATATATGGTACATGGTGCTGAAAGAACACTTGACTCTTGGAGACCTTAGGAATGCCAGTGAAGGTCCAGAGCAACTGCACTAGAATATCTGGGGCTTGAAACTTACAGTGGGGAAGATCCTGAGAGAAGGCACCTAGTGCCCCTTAACATCTCCCTGCAGGTAATTCCCAGTGGTGTGGGGAGAGAGAAGACCTGCCCAAGGTGTTCCTTTGGAAGGACCATAGCTGGGGGCTGGCTCTCTCCTGGGGCTCTCTGGAGCAGCAGAGTGGCCTGGCTGAGGAAACCCTGCTGAGTCTGCTGTGTTGGGGAAGCCACCAGCGTCTGCTTTTGGAGTCTGTTCCTGAGAAATCTGCTGAGCTCATCCTGGGATCAGGGAAGGAGGGAAGGAAGGAGGATGCTTTAGCCCTGAATGGTGCAGCAGATGCTTCCTTATCAAACCCTGCTCTGGAAGAAGCTCAGGAGCAGTGGCCTTGAGCTGGATTCATTGTGTGGGCTGGACCCCTCCACACCTGGCTGAGTCAGGGTACTTCATCCTTCATAAACGTGCACACACACAGAACATCTTCATGGCTGGATTCACCCTTTGGATGGGGATTGACTGGACATTCGGATAGTGAATGCCTGGATGACAATCTGTGAAGTTCATCCAGATTTCTGCCCCATACATCCCTTTCCTTACATTCAGGCAGGCAGCAGGTTTTGTGAGGCCTGGATGGGGGAAGCAGGAGAAGCATACAAGGTGTCCTCGCTTTATTTTCTAAAAGCCCAAGACCAGAGAGAGGGCAGAGTTGGGAGTGTGCAGAGGAGAAGGGAGTTTGAGAAGCCGGAGGGTGAGAATCTCTTCTTCCCACACACAAAGGAGGTTTCTGTAGGCTGGGTATGTGCAAAGCAAGACTGGTAGACTGCTTGATTCAAAGCCTGGCTCTGCCTCCTGGAAGCCATGTCCTTGTGGACCACTTAAACTTCTCTAAGCCTACAAATGAGACAATTATGGTGCCTACTTCAGTGAACATGTTACAAGTGTTTGTAACATTATAGCTTTAGTCCCAAAGTTCTGGATTGTTTGTGCTTGTTATGGGGTGACTTGTTCCCCCAAGCCC
Organism: Vulpes lagopus; assembly: GCF_018345385.1. Classification (NCBI taxonomy): domain Eukaryota; kingdom Metazoa; phylum Chordata; class Mammalia; order Carnivora; family Canidae; genus Vulpes; species Vulpes lagopus. The sequence continues at coordinate 37,688,033 of NC_054826.1, read as the reverse complement.
CCATCACCAGCTCATATGTTGAAGCCATAACCTCCAGTACTTCAGAATGTGACTGTGTTTGGACATAGGGTCTTTAGAGAGGTTAGTTAAAAAATGTAAAATGAGGTTATTAAAGTGAGTCCTAACCCATTATGACTGGTGTCCACATAAGAAGAGGACTTTGGATACAGGGCAGAAAGGATTGTGTGAGGACACAGGTGACTTAAACAACAAGAATTTATTTCTCACAGTTCTGCAGGATGGAAGTCAAAGATCAAGGAGTCAGCAGGGTTGATTTTCTCTGAGGCCTCTCTCCTTGGCTTGTAGATTGATGTCCTCTCCTTCTGGTACTTTGTTAAGGCAGCCTTAGCAAACTAACACAATACTAAATAAACTTTGGAGGTCCTGGAGGTTGGAGAGCACAAATCTGCCTCCCCTAATTTGGACAGAGAAAAAATTAAAGCCATTTGGATGTATACAAAAAAACTATTATTCAGCCTTAAAAAAGAGAGATATCCGGGATGCCTGGGTGGTTCAGTGGTTGAGCATCTGCCTTTGGCTCAGGGTGTGATCCCGGGGTCCTGGAATCGAGTCCCACATTGGGCTCCCTGTGAGGGGCCTGCTTCTTCCTCTATGTCTCTGCCTTCTCTCGTGTCTCTCATGAATAAATAAATAAAGTCTTTTTTTAAAAGAGAGGGAGAAATCCTGCCATTTGAGACCACATGGATGAACCCAGAGGACATTGTGCTAAGTGAAATAAGCCAGATACAGAAAGACAAATACTGTATGATCTCACTTATATGTGGAATATAAAAAGTTGAAGTCATAAAAATGAAGAATAGAAAGGTGGTTGCCAGAGGGGGCAGGAAAGAGAGAAGCTGGTTAAAGGGTATAAAATTGTAGCTATTTGGATTCCAGATGAGTAAATCCTGGGGAATCTAATCTACAGCATGGTAACTATAGTTAAAAATACTGCATTTGTATATGGGAAACTTGCTGAGATTAGATCTTAAGTGCTCTTGACAGATATACATAAAAAGTCACCATGTGAGGCTATGAGTTAAAGTGTGGTAGTCCCATTCCCCAGTGTATACATGTATCAAAACATCAAGTTGTATACCTTAAATACATACAATTTTTATTTGTTAATTATATCTCAATAAAGCTGGGGACAAATAATCAAACCACAAAGTACATCCCTTCCTGGCCCAATCTCCTATTCTTTCCTATCATCCTCTGTCTCCTTGGCAAGTCAAGACCAGAAGGGGCCAGACCTCATATCTTGCCCAGTATTTCATTAGCTTCGTTAAGAGAGTGAACACATTTTGGGCACCAGTTAGGCATTAGGGGTAATGGTTATGTGCAGGGGTTCCAGGGTCAGACTACCTAAGTAGAAATCTTTCCTTTCTAGTCATCTGTTGCTGTGTAAGAAACTTTTGTGGAAAAGAACAGCAGTGATTTATTGTTATCTGTCATGATTCTGGGGGTAGATGGGGCTCAGTTGAGCAGTTCTCACCCAAAAATCGCTTACAGGTCTGATAGTTGAGGCTGGCTGGGCCCTCAGTTGCAGAAACATCTACATGTGGCCTCAGCTTCCTCATAGAATAGCATATAGGTTCCTCTGCTCCTGCTTCTTGCTCGTCTCTACTTGGCCACATCTTTCAGACCTAGCTCAGATGCCACTTCCTCCATGAAGCCTTTCTGATTCTTTGCAGATGGATGTGAACTTTCTTCTTCAAATTCCCAAAGCCCTTTATTTACATAGCTTCAATGGCATTGAGTAATCACAATGGTCTTTTATTGAGCAATATCATGTGCCAGGCACTGTACTACACACACCATAATACCCTATTGAAACTGATCTTCACAACAACCCTCTGATGAAAGATAGTTAGAAGAAAGGCAGGCAGGGACAAGGGCCCTCCTCCCACCCTCAAAAGAAACCACCCTTAAAAGGATTTTACACTACCCCGGAAGGAGCCCTCCACCCTTTCCTGCCTGATGGATGGATGACAAAAACCTGATCCGATGACAGGTGCCTGGAGGGTGAATCAAATTAAAACAGCTGACCAACAAGCCCATAAAAATGGCTAGACTTAGAAACGCCAGTGGCAACCCTTTTGGGTCCTCTCCCTCCTCCAGAACTTCATATTATCGCTTTTCTATCACTCAATAGATCTTGCTTTGCTGCCCACTGGTCTGTCTGGTCTAACTTTTCATTCCTTTTTTTTTTTTTTAAAGATTTTATTTATTTATTCATGAGAGAGAGAGAGAGACAGGCAGAGGGAGAAGCAGGCTCTGTGCCAGGAGCCTGACGTGGGACTCGATCCCGGGACTCCAGGATCGCGCCCTGGGCTAAAGGCAGGCGCCAAACCGCTGAGCCACCCAGGGATCCCCCTACCTCTTCATTCTTTGAAGCAGTGTGACTAAGAACTGAGGTCACTGAAGAAGAAATCTTCTAACACCTCGAAGACATGTATGATTGTTCCTTTTTTACAGATCATGACAACTGCCCCTCAGGGACACTAGGTGACTTGCCCAAGTAGACAAAACTAATAAATGGCTGAATCAGAATTCTCACCTGGTTCTGCCTGACTCTGTGGTTCTCATGCTTAACCTTTGTGTTACAGGTACGTCTTTCTATCTCATATAAGGTTTTTTTTTTTGAGTCCAATTTCCTCTTCTAGACTGAAATTCTCATGAGAGCAAAGCTGGATCTTCTTTGTATCCTTGGCTCCCAGCTTTGTGTAGATGCTGTATAATCATTTGTGGAATAAATGAAAGAACATGGAATGTACAGGTGTAAGTGGTTGCTGGCTCAGATAGCATTTGGTGGAGATGGAATATGCCTCCCACACGGGCTGACACTACACGTGAGGTCGGTCACCAGATTTTAGTGCTTTCCTCTTCTCCAAAGCAAGCCTTTTATAAAGATGCGACATCTCTGAATGAGGCCATTAGCAAGAACCAAAGCTGTTTGTCTTACTAATCCCAATAGAGTTGTCTCCCCAACCAGCTTGTCCCTGAGGATTGTGCCTTACAGGCTGGAATTACAGATTGGCAGGGCTTAGTGGTTGTCTCTGGTTCAGTGTTCCTGATGGTCAGTCAGTAGACAGAGGTCTAGAAAGCGGGGGGACCTAGGGCCTGGCCTTCAGACTCCCATCTCCACTGAGGGGTGCATGTGAGAGCCCTAACAATGGAAACACAGGGGGTGTTAGGCAGTGGGGGCTTCGTAACATTCTTCAGATGTCACTTCCTCCAGGAGGCCTTCCCTGATTAGAACTGTCCCTTCCTCCATCATCAGGGAAGAGGCAGGAGCCTCTGTCAGGAGCCCCCTAGCCCCCTGTTCTACTGCGATTACAGCACATCCATATTCATGCCAGGGACCTATATACTCATTCATCCAAACATATTTGAAAAAAAATATATTTGAGCAACTACCATGTGCCAGGTACCACTTTAGAGGCCGAGATAGTGAACAAAACAGACAAAAATCCCCCCGCCCCATGTAGTGTACGTTTCTAGCGTGTACTTGAGGAGACAAACATGTGAACAGTGGAATATATAACACGCTAGGTAGTGATAAGTGCTATGGAGAAAAATAAAGTAGGGAAGGGCCACAGGGCGTGCTGGGCGGCATTGGCAGTGGGAAGGCCAGTTTGAAAGAGGACGGTCAGAGAAATTGGATGACCATAGAAGTGACACTGGAGCACAGATGGTGAAGGAGGTGAGGAAGGAAGGGGCTCTAAGCAGAGGGACCAGAAGTACAAAGGCCCAGAGTGGGGAGTTGGGCTCCCCCGACTTGAAGAACAGCAGAGGTGGCCTGGCTGCAGGGGTGGGAGGGTGGGGTAGAGGTAAAGAGGAGAAGGGGAAGGAATGGGGGCAGATTACACCTTTGTGCCCTGTCCCACCTCTCAAGACCCATGCTTTAGCATAGTAACATGAAACAGAGACTCTGACTCTAGCTAAGCCAGCCAGGAGTAAGCCACCCATCATCTAGGGGAAGGTTTTCTAGGCAAAGCCAAAGAAAACAGTGTCAAATTCTTGGCTTTTAAGTTTCAGAAGGCAGGGCCAGGTATAAGATGGGAAACCTGTAGGAGGGTGCAAGTTCTTCCAGACTGACCCAGGCCTCCCTCCAGATTCTTCCCCCACTCTCAGCTGGACTACATGAAGATTCCATGGACTGGCAGGGTGGGATGGAGACGGTTCTGAAGAGACCTGCTGAAAGGAGGTGGTGCAGCCAGAGGCCACCATATCTGCTTCCAGGACCAATGAGAAGTTCTCACCCCGAGAATCTGCAGTGAGGAGTGGTTGCTGTTCTATTCTTGTCACCAAGAGGCTGAGAGTAGCCAGGCCAAGGCCTCTTCTTCATCTGGAGGAGTGATGCTCAATGCTTTGCCCAAGTGCCATCCAACCCTCTTCCAAGAATCCAGGGAACTTAACCCTCACCACCAAGCTCCTGATGGATGATGGAGCCTGACACTCAGGGTCTCACCAAGTGAGGAAGGTTCTGGATCCCCGACTCTGGTTATACACCCCAATGGGATTGCCTGGTGCCTGCCCACCTCTCACCCAGGCTGAGCCCCAGGAGACCCGGGTCAAATAAGTTCTCCTCTCTGTGTATACCTCTCTCTGGATTTGATTACTTCCATATTTTGAGGGAGTTGAATCTGTTGAGAAGCTTATAACTTGGGTTTCATGTGTCCATTGGGAAATTCGAGGGGCATGAATTGTAGGGGAAATTTGGGTGGTTACACTCACTTCTTTCTAGTTTTCATCAGATTCTTAAAGGAGCTGCTGATGCAGGAAAAGGTGAGAACTTCTGGAACGGGGGATATATAATGTCACCCACAGGTACTAAAAATAGTGCCTAATTTGGGCCAAGCTCTTTATGTTTTTTTTTCATCCCAAACTTGGGGTGTGTGTGCTAACCATATCCTCAATTTACACACAAGGCAGTTGGCCACAGGAAGGCCAAGGCACCTGGTTCAGGTAGTGGAGTGAGCTTTGAACCCAGGTGTTTAGAGCAGCTGAGTGTGCCCTGCAGTGCCTCCCTGCCCCCGCCCTTGTTCCGCATCATAGGATGCACAATCCCTAAGACATCCAGCCTTCCATCACACACCCATTCTGGCTTTGTCACCCTGGAATGTTCTATAACTTTTATTAAATTTCATTTTTCCTTTCAAATCTGGGCTGATCTCCTCTTTGAGTAACATGTTTCTTCATGCTGTAGGACCCAAAATTCTTGTACTCTGTTATAAACTTGTCTTTTTTCTTTAAGGTGGAGCCTGAGTCCTAAAACCCTGGACTTTGATGAATAATACCGAATTCATTTTCTTTGTCCCGTTTATTCAGATTTTCTAAACTTCATATATCGAAGTCAAGACTGAATAGTTAATACCTCTGCTAATAGCTATCACTCGTGGGATGTTTCCAAGGGACTGACATGGTGTTAATTTATACTCATGGTTTCATTTGATCTGCCTAATGCCCCTCTGAAGTACTATTATTATCTCCATTTTAAGGAAACTGAGGTTTAGATGGGTGAAGGGAGCTGCTCAAGGTCACAGAGCTACTAAATGGCAGAGGTGGGCTTTGAACCCAGATCTGGAGGATTAACCATTACCCCATATTACCAAGCCACTTGTCTCTTTACTTTGGTTGGCAGATGTATTCCTGTGTAGGTCTCAGTGGTGACAAGGACCCAGTGGCGTTTGGGTGGCTGCAGAGGATTAAGCAGGGTGGATTGGGAAGTCAGTGTAGAAGGGACTTGTTTCCCCCAAGGGCTCTTGAATTCTGGGCCCTCTCTGGGCCTGACCATACTGAGGTAACCTGAAGAAGTAGTGTAATGCAGACTCTGGAATCCAGGCCCTATGGGGATGTGTGCCACTGCTTGGCCAACCTTCCTTCTGGAAAAAGGCAGGAGGCTGCTGCTGTCATCCTGTGTTGCCTGTGTGGACTCCAAATACCGGTGATGTGTGAAGTTATCAGAACCGAGCAGCTCAGGAAATGCCTTTGGTGCCTGTGGTCCAAATTACAACTTGCACCTACCCAGTGAGTCACAGTTTGGTGTTGAATTATCTCATTGAATTATCTCATTGAATCCTTTGGGCTTCCTGGTAGGCTGTGATGATCATGTCCATTTGATAGATGGGAAAACACCAAAGAGGTGGTGGTGGGGGGAGTGAACTGCTCAAGGTCACACAGGGTCAAGAGTTGAACCCAGGTCCTACTGACTCTAAGTCTCACTTGCTTGCACTAGACCAGTGATTTCTTTTCTTTCTTTCTTTTTTTTTTTTTAAAAAGATTTTATTTATTTATTCATGAGAGACACACCCACACACACAGAGACAGAGACACAGGCAGAGGAAGAAGCAGGCTCCATACAGGGAGCCCAACGTGGGACTTGATTCTGGGTCCCCAGGATCACACCCTGGGCTGAAGGCGGCGCTAAACCACTGAGCCACCTGGGCTGCCCAAGACCAGTGATTTTCAAACCTCATTCTGTGGAGCCCTCTTCTGGTGCTTGGGGCAGGCCAGAGCAAGGGGCTGTGCAGGAGGGCAATCAAGGGGTTGAGGCTCTGTTGTCCCTTTCCTTCTTCACTGGAGGCAGCTATGCCTGATACCCCTAAACTTTTCAGTTACATAAACTATTGCTCCTTTTCACTAAGCATTTTCTAGTCAATCACCTACAGAATAAATGATTGATGTACTAACCTTACTGGAAAAGTCTCCTGCCATTTGAAAAAGTATGAAGCTCAGGATAGAAAAAGCAAATTGGGAAGAGAAAAAGATTGAGGTGGGTATGTTTCTGTCCTGCTTTTTGAAACTCAGGGAAGAAAAACGCTTCTTGTTTTGTTCCCCATCCTATAATGATAATGGCAACAACAACAATGACAATAATAATAATTATTATTATAGCAAACTGGAGGCTTTTAGAGGCAGAAAAGACTTCAGAATCAATCCCATCATTACACAGACGGGAAACCAATATCCAGAAAGAGAATGTGACTTTCTCAAGGTCATGCAGTGAATCCATAGAAAACCTGAGGCTAGAATGGAGATTACCTTCTCCCAGGTGTGCTCCACCTCTCTACTTCCTCAGTACTTCTTTCCCAGGCAAGCTCTTCAGTTAGCAGAGCTTCAGAGGGTCCTTGTGCTAGGTATAGTGCTTGGTCACATGGATCCATATCTTATCCAGAAAATTCTTCAGTTTGGATTTCTGCATCGGGCTCGGTGGACATAGGGAAGCAATGGAGTGTCTGGCCTAGGGACGCGGAGGAGGTGAAAGGAACAAACCCCCCTCTCTGCCTGAGTCCCGGCCCCTCACAAGCGACAGGCCCACCTGCTGTCCTGGCCACAGAACCCCAGCTGAGACCGGGGTCCCCAGGACCAGGCCAGGCATTGCCCAGTGTTGCCCACAGCAGGATGATTAGATATGCTAAAGGTCAAGAGCAAGGAAGCTCTCCCACGGGCTGGCTCACTTTGCAGCCACCGGGTCAGATTTGTGTAGCTGTGGGAGGCGGGACTGGCAAGGGCAGAAGCGGCGGGCGCCGAGGGGCTCCTGCGCACAGGACCCAGGACGCGTGGCACCGACCGGGACTAAGCTGAAGAGGGAGGGACTCCAGGTCCCGCCCACCGCCCCGTTCACAAACTGCTCGAAGGCGCACGGGAGCAAAGACCTTTAATGTCCGATTGGTTTCCGACCCCGGCCAGGGCCATCCATCCCTCGGGGAGGGCCGAGGAGCGGCTGGAGGGGCGCGAGGTCCCGGGGCGCACGCCCGCTCCGCCCCCGCGCGCGCTCGCAGACCACACGGACACGGCACAGACACACGCACGTGTACCCACGGTTACATACGTGCACACAGGGACTCGTGTGGGTTTGTACAGAGACAGACGGACGCCCGCCGGCGTCGGGCCCCAGGCTCTCGGCATGCTCGCCCAGCTCTCCGCGGTACCTGGCACCCATGCCCCTGCCAGCAAAGCAGCTGCCCCCTCCCGCCCCCCGCCTCCCCCGGGCGCCCGCCCTCCCCCACGATGGTTTCCGCCCCCCTCCCGCCCCCCCACCCCGCGGGCCCCCTAGAACTGCCCGGGCGCCAGGGGCATGTTGGTCTTGAAGCCCGGCTGCCCGTTGGCCACGTCGGGCGCGGCCTCGCAGGCGCCGTCGCCGGCCGCGGGGCTCCCGTGCTCCGCCAGGAGCTTGCAGGTGAAGAGCGGGCCCGAGTCCTGGCGGCCGCGGCGGCCGGGGGGCTCGGGCGCGGGCAGGCTCAGCCGCGCGCCCGGCGCCTTCCACTCGGGGACGGCGCACAGCTCGACGGGCGGCGGCGCCGCGCGGCCCAGGTAGCCGGGGCTCGGCGAGGCCGACGGGAGGGTCCGCTGGCTGCCGCTCAGGCAGCTGCCGCTGTCGTCCAGCGAGTCCTTGCGCGACTGCGAGCGCTCCAGCGAGCCGCCGCGCGTCCACGGCCGGTAGGTGTAGGCGCAGCCGCCCAGGCGGCGGCGGCGGCGGCGGCGGCGGCCGCGGCACTGGCAGCCGAGGATGCGCACGAAGGCGCGCTTGAACTCCTTGCTGGAGCACGGGTAGATGATGGGGTTGAGGCAGCTGTTGAAGTAGCCCAGCCAGAACACCACCTTGAACACGGCGTCGGGGGGCTTCAGGGTGGAGAACAGGGAGCCTGCAGGGGGGGGGGGGGGCACGGGCAGAAAGAGACAGCAGGTGGTGAGTAGTGAGGCCCGCCCCGAGCGCGCCCCGCCGGCGCCTTCTCCGCCTGCACGGCCCGCCTCTCCGTCCCCGGGAGCGAATCCGACTGTCATCTCCAGGGCCAGCCTCCGCAACGCCCCCTTCACCCCTGTAAGACCGTCCCTGGCCTGGCTGACCGGCCTCCGAGCTCCCGTTTCTCTCGCTTTTCCAAGGCAGGGCTCACGGCCTTCCAGCTCAGCCGTAACCATCATCACCTGCATTTGCACAGCTCGTGGGTCGCGGGCACCGTGCCAGGGAGGCGCCGTAGCTGCGTCACTTTGTCCTACAAAAGGCCTCGGAGCGGACAGACGCCCGCTTTATTCCCGCAGCAAATAGGAGAGGTCTTAAAGACCTAGATGTGAAAGGGGACACTTGAAAAGTTAGAGAAGACAAGGCAAAGGACGATGTTTTTGATCGTGAAAAGAAAACGACTTGACACTTCAGACACATAAACTATGAGGCAAGGATGAGAGAAGGTATGTCCAATGTTTAAGACGGTCGAGGGATGGGTACTTAAGAATATATAAGGAACTCCTGCAAGTCGGCAAGAAGAAGGAGCATTCCCGATGTGGGCAAAGAAAATGAATAGGCAGTTTACAAAACAGGAAACCCTAGGGCCAAGATGCTCAAAATATCAGGGAGTCAAATAAATTACAACGAAAACCATAGGCCAAGATGCTCAAAATATTAGGGAGTCAAATAAATTACAATGAAACATAGGCCAAGATGCTCGAAATATTAGGGAGTCAAATAAATTACAATGAAAACCACACAGAGATACAACGTGTCTGTTGGGCTGGCAAAAATCAGGAAGTGGGAGAGTGCTAAGTGTAGGCAGGGTTGTGGGGACATGGGGAGCCTTCTTAAGGGCTAGTGGAGACACAGGCTGTGAAGGAGTGCTGAAGACTCTGGCCCCACTTGGTCTCATTAAGTATATTTACAGACCTCTTGACCCAAAAGTTCTGCACTAAGGCATAGATCTCAAAGAATTTTCACACAGGTCCATAAGGGGACATGCATGAGTATGCTCAGAGCAGTGTTGCTTATGATGACGGAGAGTCAGAGAGAACCTAGGTGTCCCTCACTGGGAATTATGGAAAGGGTGAGTGGGCTGGATGCCTAGTGCAGCAATTGTGCCACACTTAGAGCCCTGGATGGCATGTCCATGTAGCAATATGGGAAGATCCTAAAACCATCATTCTTTATGAACAAATAGGAAACAGAATGGAGATTTACAACACAATACTATTTAAGTAACACACCAAACAACCACACACATTTTGCAAAAAACACTTTCAAATAATGTCAGACACAAAATTGTTGCCTGAGGGGGTAGGCAGAGGGAAATGGGAATACAAGGAAATAAATCAATAAAGTAAGAGAGAGGCCTTCCAGTGAGATGCCATGATGGAAAAACATGATTAACTCATCCCTCTAATTTCAGAGCCAGAAACATTTTATGGCAATATTAAATTAAAAACAATTTTCATTTCAAATGCAAGGCAACTAAGACTTGGAGAGGGTAAATGGCTTGCCCCAGGTTACACAGCCTGTTGGCAGTGTAGCTGGGATTTAAACTAAGTTCTGTTTGAATACAAAATATGGTTTTCAAATGGTATTTATAAGACCCTTTGTGGAAAAATCAGAAAATACAAAAAAGCAAACAAAAATTATTTTGAAAGCACACATAACCCTGCAACGCAGAGTAATCACATTTGGTGTATATACCTTCAGATTTTTTTCCCCTGTTGTATAACGCATTTTTAAATGTTTTGATAAATGCAATCATATGTTATAGGACCTTCCTTCCTCCCTCAGTCCCTCCTTTCCTTTCTTTCTTTTTTGTTATTTCAAACCATGCCTCTGGGCTCCTGGTGCAGGGCTAAGCCCTGCAAGAGTTTAAACTTAGAAAGAGGGTTTATCCAGGGGCACCTGAGTGGCTCAGTCAGTTAAGCATCCAGCTTTTGATTTCAGCTCAGGTCATGATCTTAGGGTCGTGAGATCAAGTCCCGTGTTGGGCTTATTGCTCAGCATGGAGTCTGCTCCAAATTCTCTCTCCCTCCATCTCTCCTCCCTCTAAATAAATGAATAAAGTCTTAAAAAAAGAAAGAGGGATACCCATACCTGGATGTAAGTGCTAATTATAAATGTACTTTTTTTTTTAAGTTTATTTAAGTAATCTCTACACCCAACGTGGGGCTCAAACTCACGACTCTGAGATCAAGAAGCTCATGCTGTAGCAACTGAGCCAGCCAGGCAACTCACTACACTGATTCTTATCCCAACTCAGGGGGAAACGTGGGAGTGGGCTATACATTCTTGGTTTGCTTTAAAGGAGACAGATAAGGGCACCACTTTGTGGTCTGATTTGTGACAAGGTCAGCACCATTATGTTTTCATCCCACCATCCCAGATCCTTCGCTTTATGGAAGGCCCCCACTGAAATACACACATGGCATGTGAACACCTAATATCCACGACTGGATGAGTTGTCTCTGACCATGGGAATGTCCTTGTTTCTGTCACTGAGTCTGAAGGGCATAGGCACTGGTCTTGACAAATGCAAAGCTGGAGAATACATTTTGGGAGAAGTGGAGAGAGGGCAGAAAAGTAGGAAGCCTTGTACATTACCCTGGAGGGCAAGTGCTGATGAGCGTGTGTACAGGTAGGCACACTGTCTTAATGAGGACCCTCAGGCCCCAGGTGTGGGGATGCATAGGCAGTAATGGCAAAAGCAAGGACATTAAGATTAGGAGAGCATGCTTGCTGAAAACAAACTCGTAGCTTTGCTTGCCAACCCCATTGAAGATGATAGTAAAATGTGAATGGCTTGACGGGGCTACATCCTTAGGGATTGGCTCTTTTAAAGGATACACAACCATAATGCTAACTGCTAATATTCATCAGAACCACTGTTTATATTGTATGTGTGCTCTGTACAGGTCCTGTGCTAAATAAACCCTTTATACCATTAGCCGATTTAATTGTTGAAATAATCCTTTGATGAAGGTATTATTGTTGGTCTCGTTTTACGGATCAGGGCACCAACATATGATAGTAATAGCTCTTTACATTTTTATACATTTATTCATTCGCTCATTCATTCATTCCACAAATACTGAGTTCCTGCTAAGTGCCAGTCATGAAGCCAAGCTACGGGGATACAAAGATGACTTGGGGTGTGGTCTCTGTCCCATGGCGGCCCACAGGCAAGTGGGGAGACAGACATAGTAACAGGTCATTGCAACAGAGCACACATGGCATTATGAGAGTGGCATAAATGTTACTGTGTCCCCCCCTATGCCCAGGGGGCATTTCCTTCTGGTTCTTCATTGCCATCATATTGGAAGCCCCTTATCAAGGACAAAGATGGGCTGGATCTTTGCCTTGATTTTCTTACAAAGTATTCTTCAAGGACTATGGCTCTGGGAAGTATTCAGCTAAAAGTAAGGGAATTATGCTGACTTTTTTTTTTCATAGCATTTATTTATAGCCGCATTGTGAGTTTGGACTCCCTGAGCTACTTGTTCCTCTGAGAAGAAGGTCATTCTTTGCCTTCCATTCTTTGCCTGCCTTTGTCACCCTTCCGCCAATTTAGGCAGTGTGATCCTGTGGCTTGAACACAGGGTGTGGGATCTCAGACCTACTTTTGAATCCCTTTCTTTGTGTACTAATGGTTTGGCTTTAGAAAAGTTAATTGGCCCTCTCAGACTCAATTTTCTCATCCATATATCGGGGACAGTATCTGTTCCATAGGGTTATTTTGAACACATGAAAATATCCATGTAAAATACTTGACTTAGGTATAATAAATAATAAATAGAGGCTATTTTTCCAAAAATACTTTATATCCTGGCCCAATCAGGAGCCTTCTCCAGGAACTCTGCTCTGATGGACCCCACCCAACTCACACTGACTTCTTTATTCTGTACTCTGCAGAAGGTATACAGTCACATCTTATTCTATTATTTTACTGTTTGCCTGTTTATGTTGTTAAGCCATCCCAGGGATGGTTGAGTCCTTCTCACCACCCAGACTTTAAATTCCTTCTGGGCAAGAACTACCTCTTCATTTCTATTCTTTTCCCCTCCAGATTTGTATATTTTTATTACAAAAATAACAGATGGAGGGATGAATAGAGGGAGACCAGAGGATTTTTAGGGCACTGGAACTACTTTGTATGATGTTATAATGGTGGATACATGTCATTATACATTTGTCCAAATCCATAGAATATACAACACCAAGAGTGAACCCCAATGTAAACTGTGGACTTTGGGTGAAAATGCCATGCCAGTGAGGTTCATCCACTGTAACAGGTGTACCACTCTGGTAGGGGATGTTGATAATGGCAGAGGCTGTGCATATGTGGGGGCAGTATGGGAAATCTCAGAACCTCCCTGACAATTTGGGTGTGAGTCTAAAACTGCTTTGAAAAATAGTCTGTTAATAAAACCTCACTTGGGGCACCTGGCTGGCTCAGTTGGTACAGCATGTGGTTGTAAGTTTGAGCCCCACATTGCATTAGAGATTACTTAAAAATAAAATCTTAAATAAAAAACAGCAACCACTTCACTTACTTACAAAAAGTGATCCCCAAATTCCTTTCTTCACTTAGAATATATCTAAGACAGGGGTCGGCACCAGTAGTTAAGCATCTGACTATTGGTTTCAGCTCACGTCATGATCTCAGGGTTGTGAGATCAAGTCCCACATTGGACTGTGCATTCAGTTCAGAGTCTTTGTGGGATTGTCTCTCCCTCTCCCTGTGCCCTTCCTTCCCATATGCTTATGCACACACTCTCTCTAAAGTAAATAAATAAATCTTAAAAAATATATTTATATCTATAAAACCTTTCCCCATATCAGGACATTACATTCTACTGTCTGGATATACACCAGTTTAACTTTCTCCAAACTTAACTCTTTTCTAATGATAGTCAAGTAGTGATTTCCAATTTTGACTTTTACAAACTATAGTAATAAAAAGCCTTATGTATTTTGCTTTTTGCATGTTTGAGTGTTTCTGTAGGATAAATTCCTACTTGAAGAATCACTGAGTCAGTGCCACATTTAAGTGCTGACAGCTAGCCAGATTGCCTTCTGAACTAGTTATATCAATTTACCTTCCTGTTGGGTGTGTATGATTCTGATATTTTCTCTATAACTCTGGGTTTGGTCAGTTTTTAATCCTTACTTGTCTAAAAGCTGAGTAATGACTTTGCCCTCTTGTTCCCCTTGCATTTTGTTTTATTTTGTCCTCCGGAAGACCCTACTATTGCATGCCCACCCTGAGCAAACCATTAGTGACTTCTGATAGAAAGTCTCTTTCCTTATTAGAATTGGACTCCTTAATGGAAGGGGAGGTGGGTGGGGGGATGGGATGACTGGGTGACAGGCACTGAGGGGGGCATGTGACGGGATGAGCACTGAGTGTTATACTGTATGTTGGCAAATCAAACTCCAATAAAAAAAATACAAAAAAAAAAAAAAAAAGAACTAGACTCCTTAAGATAGAATCCAGGCTCTCTCACCAGCAGCCAAGTGACCTTGATCAGGTTTCACACTGTGCCTAAACCTCAGTTTTCTCATCAGCAAAATGGGCCTACTACTGATACCATGCCTCTAGGTTATTTTGAGAATTAAGAAGATAACGGGCACTGAGGGGGGCACTTGACGGGATGAGCACTGGGTGTTATACTATGTTGGCAAATCAAACTCCAATAAAAAATATACAAAAAAATGAAAAGAGAATTAAGAAGATAAAACATGTAAAGTCCTTATTAGCACTCAGGGTATCTGGAGCCTGATACCCAATCAACTTTGCATTAATGCTATTAACCAAATAATTACTTTTTTTTTTAAGAAAAATTATTTATTTATTAGAGAGAGAGAAAGAGAGCATGCACAAGCAGGAGTGGCAGAGGGAGAGGGAGTGAGAGTCTAATGGGGACTCTGTACTTAGAACAGACCTGGACTGAGGGCTTGATCTTATGAGCCTGAAATCATGACCTGAACCAAAACCAAGAGTTAGAATGCTTAGCGGACTGTGCCACCCAAGTGCTCCAACCAAATAATTCTTATTCTTGCCAATCACTCATTGGGCTAGAAATCTAATTACAGGAAATCTATATGCAGGACCTATGTTTGATAATTTGATGTGTCAATCAGAGTAAGTTGCTTTCCCTTTCTGGGCTTCACTTTCTTTTCTTTAGTTGGCTGGTTTTATCTGGGTTCTCTCCATCATTTAAATACAGTCTCCACGAAGCTGAAGATGCAAGCCCTGCCCATCCTTGCTGGGAAGTGCCCTCTTCTCTAGACCTACCGCAGAGGGGCAGTGTGTGTCAAGGGCTGGACCAGCGGCTTCTCAATTGCCAGCATAGTTCTGCTTCTCTCCTCCCCTCCCCTCAGCCACACAAAGCTACTGGGCTGAGGTGTCTTGTGTGCTACACGGGCTGGCCCTGATGCAGCCAGGAAGCCTTGATGAATTAGGGGAGGTGCTGGGCCTCTTGAGCATGAAAGAGGATCAGTAAAAAGAATCTTTTCTCCTGGGCATCCAAACAGACCTTTGGCAGGGGGTAAAAAAGGCTGTGGGAATGTGGGTTCCTGGAAGCCTGCTGTCTCTGCTTTAGGTCAGGGCTGGGCAGCCTTTTTGACACAGGCACCAACTCATGGTGCATGTCCTGAGCCTGGCCCTACTTCTCTTGCTCATGAAATGCTGTGATGCTCCTTGCCCCTGTATCTTAGAATCCTGGCTTGACAGAGCTGGGAAACTTTCCTTAATGGAAGTTCAGTGAGAGTGAGTGACTTGCTCAAGGTCACCCAGCTGGTGACTAGCAGAACAACTGCTAGAACATGTTCAGGCATCATTCATTGGATCCAACAAACATTTATTGGTCAGTGGTTAAGGTCCTGTTCAGATGTCAAAGGTAGGTAGATCTGGGTTCAGATGCTGACTCTGGCTTCCCAACTGTGTGACCTTGGAGAAGCTACTTGAGCTCAGTGAGGCTCAGTTTCCTGGCAAATGGGGACAGTGATAATTCTTTCCTGTGTGGAGGAGATGAACCTAGGCTTGATGAGTGCCGGGCATGTTGAAAGCACCCAGTAAGTACAGCTATTCTGACTGCTTCAAACAAGCTGCTATTAGTACTACCAACAGTGCTGTTAGCGCCAGTATTGCTGCTGCAAAGATGAGGAATGTGGCAAAAAGGACAGGATCTACTGTGGTGACCCGGTGCTGGCACTTCCACTCTATTGCTCTTTCTGACACAGGCCCAAGGATGGGCACCATATGACTCTCAAATATGCTGAAATTGTATGCAGTGTTCATGTGTCTTTCTGGGGAAGAATCCATCTCAAGTCTAGGGCTCCCTAAGCATTAGTTACTCGATTACCTGGACCACCAGTTTCTTAATGCTTTTCTTTAGATCAACTTGCTTTTGGTATCTAAACATTTTTTAGGAAGCTTTTTGGCACTATTTTTAAATTGGCTCCACTTGTTATAAATAGAATATCACAGCAGAGAAAAATTAGATGAAAAAAAATGGTATTAGTATCCCTGGATTGCTCCAGACAGTGGAGGACCTGAAGCCTGCTCTCTCTCTGTCTCTCTTTTTTTAAGATTTTATTTATTTATTCATAAGAGACATGCAGAGAGAGGCAGAGACAGGCAGAAGAAGAAGCAGGCTCTGTGCAGGGAACCCGATGTGGGACTGGATCCTGGGACTCCAGGATCATGCCCTGAGCTGAAGGCAGACACTCAACTGCTCAGCCACTCAGGCATCCCAACCTGCTCCCCCTTTTTTTTTCTTTAAAGGAGATTAGCTGGGATTGTGGGGATATTAACTACTTGCTAAACTAAGAGGAATTCCACTTTGAGGAACCTAAGGGATTGAAAGAAAAATGAACAGGGAAAAATATTCTCATAGAACCCAGCCTTGGGGTACATGCTGAATAGATATTTGCTCAATGACCAACTGATTGAATTTGAGACTCAGAGTTTCTTGTGCCATCTCTAGCTGTCATTTCCAGCTATCTTGCACACCAATTCAAATCCATAGTGAATTTGAGCAGCCATCTAGGAACAGCCCTGGGAAATTCTGTGGCTCTACTGTGATGCTGCCTGGTGGTCTCCTACTGAGGCCTTTTTTTTTTTTTAAAGATAGATTTTATTTATTTATTCATGAGACACACACACACACACACACACACACACACACACACACACACACAGAGGCAGGTAGAGACACAGGCAGAGGGAGAAGCAGGCTCCATGCAGGGACCCAGACGTGGGATCCCGGGTCTCCAGGATCATGCCCCTGGCGGAAGGTGGCGCTAAACCGCTGAGCCACCTGAGCTGCCCCTACTGAGGCCTTTTAAGCAGATCCAATGGGACAACACTTAGGAACACTTCTATCTGGGTAAGCAGTGTAGGAGGGGGAGACCAAGCTCCCCCTAGGGGTAGACAGGCTAGCAGATGGTGCAGTGAGCCCACCCACGCCACTTGGGTTTTGCCTGCCTGAGGGCAAGGGCGATTTAGAGGGATTGGGAAGTGTAAGAATCAAAAGCCAAGGCTGAGCAGGATCAGCTCAGGGAGAAGCATTTCTTGGCTGGATGTGGTCCCAGTGGGTCATCCTTAAAGTGCCACTCAACAAATCAGACCAGTGAATACAAGGTCTCAAACCCCTGTGAACCTCCAGTCTTCAAAACCAGAGGGTGTGTTTGTGGAATAGCAGCTACCATTTGACAAGCTCTGACTCTGTGCCAATCACTGGGTAAATACTTAACCTTAGTTTGCTTTCAACTGCCAGCGTTTCTAAGGCAGCCCAGCACGGCTGTGCCAGGTGCAGCGCTAGGCAGTGTCATTCCACATGGTTCTCTACAGCACTTCTAGATGACTGTGGCCAACCTGCATGAGCCCCCTGAAGGCCATGACCATTACACGCAGGGGAATGGAAGGTAAGTGGTTGGATGTCACAGAGTTAGTGGGTGATCCAGTTAGAATTTGAATCCAGGCCGCCTTTGACAGAAGCTGACAATCACTACTAGTATAGTACACAGGGAAACAAAATATGCATGCGGATGTGGATAAAGGACTGAAGGATACACACTGAAGGAGACATCAACAGAATTTATCATCTACGTGCTTTTTGGTGTTTTCCAAAATTGGAAACATGAATTACTTTTGTAATTGGGAAAAAATTCCAATGAATATTATTTAAAAAATAAGAGGTAAACCAAAGATACTGTGTTTATTGGGTCCTTGTTATGTGCCAGCCAACTTCCTATACTGTATTTTATTTATTTATTTATTTATTTATTTATTTATTTATTTATTTATTTATTATATACTGTATTTTATTTAATTCCCATATAGCCTATGAGCAAAGTGGGATGATCCTTACTTCTGGGACTTTAGGATTATAGATTTGATTTGACTTATTTCACAGCATCAGACAAGCTGATGACCTCAAGGGAGCCAGTGGGTGGTAAAACTATTTTGATCAACTTGTAAATCAAATAAAACTCCTTTTCAACATGGCTCTTAGTAGGAGCCTTTAAGTACACCTACAGCCAAGCCAAGTCTCCCTAGCTGAAACAGTTTGGCTCAATAAAAACTAAAAAAATTTGAAATGGTTGCTAATTCTTTCAGCACCAGTTTTATGAAGGAGTTTCCTTGGATCTGGAAATTCCCTTTGAGGTTTTCCATTTTCATTTGCCACTTAACCCTAGAATGAGATCATAAAGTTGTCCAACAAATACAATATCTTTGGGTCCAACAGACCGCGCTAAGTTTTAAAGCAAACAAGAACAATAATACTCACCAGAGCCACCATTTGCAGTGAATGAGGAACCAGTTAGTAGGTCCTACGTTTACATTCATTTGCTCATATAATCCTTCCAGCACCTCTGCTATTACTGCATCTCATTTTACAGATGAAGCAACTGAGGTTTAAGAGATTAACAAAGTCACATGTCTAAAAAGGCTGAAAATCCAACTTTGAAGTCTGGGTTCTTACTCATTGTTTAATAATAAGAAAAAGAAGCTTCTATTCACTTCCTTAAGCACCAGGCAAATTTCTCCCTCAACAGGGAACAATCTCTCTCTTTGCTGAATTGTCAAAGCACTTTATCAGAATGCCAAAATATAGCATTCCTCACTTTCTACCTTGAATCACAGTTGCTGAGGGCTCATCTCTTCTGGTTAGACTGTGAGCTTCTACAAAGGAGAGTTCATGTCTGAGTTTTCTCTTTCCCCAGGGCCTAGCACAGTGCCTGACACGTGACGGGCACTCAGCCAACATGTGTTGCAGGAATGATAATAGTAATATAAATAATAAAACTGAAATATGTTAGCCCCTGGCTACTCAAAGTAAGGTTCATAGATAAACAGCATCCATATCACCTGGGTGCATATTAGAAATGCAGAACCTCAGTGATCCAGTGAATCAGAATCTGCTTTTTAA